>NC_139234.1:12352441-12986891 GCF_977018435.1 Lepisma saccharinum
TCGAGAAGCAGGGGCGGCGCCAGAAATTTTCGACCGGGTGAGCAGAAGCTGTATATTCATAAATTAGGGTAGACAGTATAAATCTAAGAACTTTTCCTCATACTCATAACCTCGAAAGTGTTTAGTTTCTGATCTATGAGCGCCGAAAATCTAACCTGTATGTACAGTCACAGACACTTCTGGATTATAACAATCCCATTAACTTTCAATGCAATCATTACAACCCAGAAGTGTCCATGACTGTACGTATACAACCCAACTCACCAAACGATCGCTCTGACGTAACTTCCAGGGACGCGTAACAAGATTGCCACTTGAATTGAAAACAACTTGGGAGTCTTATCTGGCAAAATACAAAAGAATAATTATACTTGCGATGTTCTAAGCATCTCAACTGAAACGAAATTCCTTATTTTTTTTCCACTGATATTATTTTCATTATTTTAATGGCAGTTCAACCTATTTTCTTTAATTTTTAGAAGACATTTGGGGTAGCCAGGTACCTTTGGCACCTCCGTGTGCACACCTATGCCTATAAGAAGTATTTACAAACTGGCCAAGACAAAGAATTTCCAACATATACAGACTGAAATTCAAGACACTTCATTCTATGATAAAATGTCCCCATCGTGTTTCGAGTGTCGTGCAGTACCAATAATCGTGAATCGCGAGATTCACTTACGACATGTTGATGAAATGGACGAACTGAGAAATGCAAACATAGTGTGTTCGCCACCTTGTTTTGTTTCACACGCAGACTGTTATTTATTTATTTCTAAATGACTAATCAAGTCCCTCACATAATACGGGGGGCAAACCTCTTACTGAAAAGAATGAATAGTAAATGCTCTTGCAATAAAATGAAGAACATCATTTAAACATTAATTAATTCGCACATTAAAACTAATACATAATAACTAAAATCAATCCGACCTGGATAAATGTGTCACTACATCACGTGTGCATTCCGAGCACCCAATACAGCTCAGCGTTTGACATAAGTATGAATAATGTCTTATTAGCAAAATTAAAAAAAAAAAGCAAGAACCCGGTATAAATCAAATTCTTAGTTCATTCTGCATAATATTTACCTAAGCTAAAGAAGGAAATTTTGGCAAAATATCACCGAATTGTAATAACTAAATAAATAAATAAAAAAGGTAAAGGTAAAAGGTAAAGTGTTCCCCTGTGCTTAGCACCACGCCATGAAGGCGTATAGGGGGTGTGGGGGTAACGCCCCACACTTTCTTGATCCGGTCGTGAGTGGGGGTGATGTGATCAGCATCACGCCCCTGACCGCCTTTACCCCCCAGGGTTTCCCCCAGGTACCCATGTTATTCGACGCTGGGTAGGCGCCGGGGCCGCTTCCACCGTTAGAAAAGTTCCCGGATTTGAACCGGCCGGGGATCGAACCCGGGACCTTTAGAATGGTAGTCAGACGCGTTACCGACTGAGCCACCGCGGCCACATTTACAATAAATAAAATTGTATGTATTATGTTATGAAGCACAAAGTTCTAAAATTTTGTCCCTATGTTAGTTAACCACAAGAAAAATCACATGATTATGTAACTGATTTTTTGCCTCCCTGATGGCATACTGGTAGAGTCATCGCCTTGTTATCAATGGGTCTCGGGTTCAATAACCGGTGGAGGCACATAGTCGTTCGGACCCCACTGTAAACTGTAGGTCCAGTCCCGATTAGCGTATCTGTGCATAAAGTGGACTTAAAACAACAACTCATGTAAGAAGATTTCTAAATACGGTTGCTAACTCGTCAAGTCAATTATTCTGCAGCTATTTTTCAAACCTACAGAGCTGTTTTATCAAAATCTGTTTTTGTGATTTCTTCTTATTAGTAGAATGATTATAAAATTATTAATATCTATTTTGGATACGATATCGAAATTAGAAGATGACAGGTATATAAAATCGTGATGATGAAAGCGACATATCAAATTACCTCTGTCTTAGTATTTCAATACAGACCTAACTAAACAACTTTGTGTGTTGCTGGAGGAAGCAACGCGAAGAAGAGTTTTTTATTTGTTTAACAGATCACCTTAATCATACCCAGGCCGGAAGCCCGGAGTTGACAACATCAAGCAACTCCACTCCACCCCTTTTACAGTCAGTTTCAGTTATAACTTTTTGGCCAAGTTATGGCAGACAGTTAATTATATTTCTATATTTTATGCCACATTTCGAGTATATATTTCTTTCCATTATGTGGCACATTTTCAAAGCAATTTGATGCATCATTCCTGTGAAGGTCAGAAGCTGCAGCCCCCAGGCCCATAATCCTGTTCAAATCTTGATCATATTCTGCACAATTTTGCTCCTCTCATAAAGCCTCCTAAGCCTACTGGCTGCTTAAGCATACAAGTGGGCATTAGATCACATTTTTTGTTTCAAAAGATTTGGAAATTCCTTTCGCTTTCCAATGATAAAATTAAGGAAGTTGAAAGAAAAGCTTAAATTAATCCCATTCAACTTATTATTTACTCTGACTTTTGTAAACCTATTAAGTGTTTCGGAAAAGGACAACAAAGCTTTTTATTGAATGATAATATGTGAACTTGTCTGTAATATAGATAATATTCACAAGTAAAATATACATGAAGTGAACACCATAATAAATTTATTTATTGGACCATTCGCATTTCCGCAAGTGTATATATTTATTGAATTTGATTGGGTTGGCAATCGGATGGGCACAGCAATTTTTGGTTAGGCAATTGCCCACCCGTGCCCACCCCTGTCGCACAAAAGTTGTAAGACAGAGAATGCATTGGCGTCCCGTGAAATTGTTTGAGCCCTATTAAATCAATATTGATTTCAACCTGCAAAAGAATTGGATCCAAAAATTTTCTTCCTTGCTTTGCTCGTAATATATCATTGTTCTCTGTAATACATTGTAAATTACCAGATAGAGAAATAAGACTTGTCTTAATTGATTTTGTTCTAAATGCATGAACAATTGTTTTGAGGAAAGGGAGCGTGCACATTTGAGAGACAATTTATGTAATTTTTGCTGTTGGTTTATTGTGAGATGGATGAATTGGTTGCCTAATGTATTTACATAATATAAGTTGTACATGATATGTATTAAATAAACTTTCAATATGCACACAATTTAGTGTCCACGTCGCTCCATGTTACATATATCGTCGGTGAAGAGGCGAAGTGCCATAACTCGAAAAATTGTGTTTTTGAGTTGTGACTACCTCCTCTGTTACCTGTCAAAATTTTGTGGCTGAATTCCAACTGGTTCGGGAGATTTAAGCACCCTGCAATTGGCATATCTTGATATTTTCTGCATAAAACAAAATTGCGACGTTTCTTCAGTGGCTGCTAAGAAATGAAGGCACGTACTGGTGTAAGTTTATATCGGGAAACAAGATATGCGATTTACGAAAGATTATATACATTTAAATAAGATTTATGAAACAAGGGTGAATCGTACGTTAGTCCATACACAAAAAAATTAGTTCCAGGGAGAAATCTGAAAGTAAAATGTGATTGAAAATGTGAAAAATTTGGTAAAGAATGCTTTAAAATCACAGATGTGGAAAGACATTAAATTTTTAAGGACTTTTATGCAAGTGGCGACCTTCAGCTTCAACGAGAATTCGTCAACACATATGTAAAGGTTTCTGACGTTAAACACAAAACTACGCAATACGATCTGATAAACCATACACTCTGCATTCCCTTCGATGAATGAATTTCTTAGATTTCCAAGATGTCGCATCAAATCTGAGGATCCTATCTGTAAGGAAGGATGATAATGGTGAAGGAATTGACTGGACAGGCATACGAGAACTAATGGTGATCAAGGATCAACCAGATAAAATTTATTTCAACGACAGCCATTTAAATGTGGTTTATCGAAGTATCTCGCTGCAAAGGAAAGTTATATTCACCAAAACTCCAAAGTGTCTTCACTCACATCCACCAAGGATTTCACCACAGATGTATGCAGATTTGATGTCTTTATGTGAAGGAGATACACCTGTAGTGAGACAACCTGAGTTTGTGTATTTCTACAAAACTCTCGTCCACCCTGAATATCATTAAAAAAATATTAAAAATATGCTATTGTACAAGCCTTTAGTGTCCCATAGTTATTCTTAGTTACAAGTACAATCAGAATTCATATTATCTTTGTACTGAAGTGTTACTATATCTTGAAATGCATTAAATATAAACCATTATTAAATTTCTGTATTTTATTCACTTCTTTTAACTACTATTTTCAACAGCAATGGATAAATAGACGTGAATGTATGGATCACTTTTAAATAAAGGTATGAAATAAATAAAACTATTATTAAATACTTGATGGAAGAAGCAGTGGAGTTCCTCGTGGACTGTGTGCAGGCTGTAATTAAAGATCACGTGTCCCTAAGGAAAACAAGGACATCCCAATTCCCTGTGTGGTATACTGAAGAGACTAAGCTTACGCTGAAGAACAAAAAGAATGTGTGGATCCTGTGGAAACAAATTCCGAACGTTCATACACTGAACACTTTTACTTACTTAAGGAAGTATAGCAAAAACTTAATTCAAAGGGACTGTAATAATTATATTCAAAGTGTAACAGAAAGTGTTGCTAAAAACCCTAAAACATTCTGGACGCTAATTAACTCATGCTGGCAACATGACCGTATTCCCCTTGAAGTCTGCTGGAACGGTAAGTCTGCTACAAAGGATGAGCGTTCATCGCTTTTTAACTCTTACTTTCATAGTAACTTTACAAAGAACGCTGCTGCCACACTACCGGAAGTCAGGTCCATTATTCCTTACACACTCTTTCAAATGTCAACTAACTGCAATGAAGTTCAAGAATTATTAAAATCTGTTTCAAGTTCCAAAGCTACCACTCCTAATGATATTCCTGCGATATTTCTGAAACATTTAGCCCATATTTTATCCAAACCAATAAGCACAATCTTTAATAAATGCTTTTCCGAAGGTGTGTTTCCTTGTACATGGAAGCAAGCAAATATAGTCCCTATCCTCAAACACGGAAACAACACTCATGTCACTTCCTATCGGCCGATTTCCTTACTTCCTGCACTTGCACTGCTAGCTGAAAAAATCATTTCTAATCGTATCCTTGCACATGTTTCTCTGTTTCTCTCTCCCACTCAACACGGATTTCTCCCTCATGCTTCCTGTGACACAAACCTTGCTTGCTTGCTTACCAAAGCAGTTAACTGCCTGAATGCCAGGCAAGACATGGATGTCTTATACTTAGACTTTTCCAAAGCCTTTGACTCTATCTCTCACACGCAACTCATCCACAAATTATCAAATAGATTCAATATTCACGGAGCTCTTCTTAAACTACTTTCATCTTACTTGCACAATAGAAAGCAAAAGGTTATCATATCTGGTTGCTCTTCGTCATGGCTTCCTGTAGTTTCCGGTGTGCCCCAAGGAAGTTCTCTGGGGCCCCTGTGTTTCTCTCTCTTCATGGATGACATTCACGAATATATTTCTTCCGAATGTTCAGTATTATTGTATGCTGATGACTGCAAATTATTCCGAAACATTACCTCACTTCAGGATACATGCTATATCCAAGACAATCTCAAACAGTGGCGGCTGGCAGCTAGTATGATGGGTAGTGCCAATGTGATCAAGAAATCGAAAAATTTTCGCTACCATATGTCATAGAAATCTAATGAAAGAGGTAATTTTAATGGAACTTTGTTTACTAAAATTGCAGACAAAAATTCAGAGTTCCTAAGATTGGTTTATTTTACTTCGCATTTGTACTACTTTTGGTTAATCACGAAGATAAGGATGAGTGAACACTCACAAAGAACACCGATGCCCAGGCCGAGATTGAAACCCGCAATCCCTGGCGTCGAAGCATGCTGTGCGGAGATCACCCAGAGTTTCTAAGCAATAAATGCGACTATTAAAATTTCGACGCCTGTCACCTTTACCATTTCTTTGATATTTTTAAATAGAATTGATGTTTAAATCTGTGGTGGGACAGCCAAGTTGTTTAACTTTTAATTTAATATCGTATAGTTCCTTGGAAAACGGTGTATGTAATAGTGCTCTAATCTGACTCATCTTTACTAACTACCCTTCCTTTCACACACCATCGGACACTTTCACTTCACTAAACAGAAAAACACTGGACAATTAGAGACACCGAGTTGATCACGGTATTCTCGCCTTGCTTTGTTTATAATTTGCAACCCCAGCACGGCAGACGGTACATCAATGATCGGTGTTAGTAACAACTGAAATATGATTATCTGCTAAATGAACTGTAGATCTACAATTTTTAGAATTCAATGCAAGAAATTGAATTATATCTCCAAGTAAAATTCTCATACTGATAGATTTTCCGTGTGATTTTTTACGAATATTAAAGTAAAAAATCCCCTGGTGATGCGAATTCCCTTTGATATTTAGGCAATTCTTTTGTACTTACAGTAAATGTCTTCAATGTTGTCAACGTCAGTTGCAACACATGAGTGTCTGTGTGTTTGAGAGCAAGGGATATATCTTTTCTTAAGGAAGAAATCTATAACAAAAAAGTCTGGATGGCTCTTTAGACGCATCTATCTAAATGGTTATATAAATTTGGGGAAGATATTACGTTCGTTCTTGCCAAGTATGCAGGAAAGTATCTTTCTCGCAAATTACTTCTCCAACGAGTATTACAAATCGGTCAGGATTAGTCACTTCTCTGTGAAGTTTGCAACTATGTCAACACAATGCGAAAGCTCTCGCGTCGTGCCACAACGCGATCTGGCTCGGTTGATGGTCTCATGGCAGCCACTGGGCTACCACCCCACCTCCTCGCTCGTTGACTGCGGAGACTCAAGGCGGAGACTTTTTCATGCCTCTGCGTGCAGGCCAGACTATGCTGGCCCAGAGCAAGTGAGAGAACAGCTGGGGGATACGGCGAAGGAATTGAGGCGGCCGTAAGCTGGGACGCTTACGAGATTCGAATCTCCTCGTTCGTAAATGTATTAATTTAACTATATTTTGGCAAAGCAAGTGCTATTTCTTTTTCTGAGGGTAGAGCCATGGCATGGCGGCTCTCCCCTTAGAGCCGCCGCTGATCTCAAACACATTGAACGCTGGTGTCAAGACTGGAATCTCAAATTAAATCCGGATAAATCTGTTGTCATGAGGTTTACCCTAAAATCCAATAGCACAGTGCCATCCTACTAGTTATGCAACCAGGTTATTCCGTTCGTACGACAGCACAAGGATCTTGGTGTCATTTGTGATAGCAAACTGACTTTCAACCATCACATAGACTACATAACTTCGAAAGCGATGAAAACACTTGGACTAATTTACAGATTTACAGACATAACACACGTTTCTGCCCTCAAAACCTACTTTACAATGTGTGTTGTTCCTATTCTTGAATATGGCTCCTGTATTTGGTCAATGGCACGTGAAAGCAATTTAAAGAAAACAAGCAAGTAGTAAGTTTCTTCGTCAGAATAGTCAAACACAGATGCCCAGCCCTTGCAAACTTCTCCAAACAAGAAATTCTATCCACTCTACAAATTCATGACCTTTCTCTTCGCCGTCAACTCTCAGATTTAACACTACTCTTCAGAATCATTAATGGACAACTTTTCACCAGCGAACTCTTGCCACTTCTTAATATCAGAATCCCACGTCCAAACAGTAAATGCAACAACTTCTTTTACATTAAATCTTCAAGGCTATCTTTAGAACAAATATCACTTATCTACAGGCTACAAACCATTTACAACTCATTAAAAGATGCTCCGGGCTTCCATTTATCAAAGCAGACTTACAGAACGGCATGCATAAAGCAGCTCAAGTGTAAATAATATTCTTTTTGCCCTAGTTGTTATTATTCTTGTTATATATGTATATGTGTGTGTATGTGTCCAACTTATTATTTTGTTTATTTCTTTTCCGGTTGATATCCTGATGTAAAATGGATTTTTTCTGTATTCAGGACTTTTCAAATAAATAAAATAAATAAATAAATAAATATTGACGGGAAAATTAATAAATGTATCTCTACATACCAAAAAGATCATTTTTTAAAAAAAATTGTAAGGAGGGCGTAACTTTAATCACAATCTTTGTAAAGAAAAGGCGAAGGGACGTAAGTGATTCAAGCACATTCCAGCATTTTTCTTCCAGCAGAAATGAAAACTTGTTCAAAATGCAACTTTTTACCCAGATGTAACAACAATCATACACTTGTTGTACAAAATTTTCAATTGATATAATAAATATCAAATGAACACGAAGGTATTATGTTGAACGAAAAAACTTTAAATCGATCTCCTGAAAAATCGGAAAAATCAAGATACGCCACTTCATCCCTTAACCGACGATATGTGAAATATATGTTGTGCACGAAGTTATACATGTTAATGTAAAAAATAATTATATTTGGAATGCATTTATCAAGCATTTTCTGTCTTTGAAAAATAGTTTGTGTACTTGTTTTCCATTTTAAATGTGAAATTGAACGTGTTGAAAAATAATTCAAATCGTTTGAACACAAATGCTTTAGCAACAACTTCTACGCCTTTCTTGCATAATTTAGGAGGGTAATAATGTCTCTGATACTACTAGACCCTCCGATGTGTCGTGCATGTAACGTTGTTTTAAGTGTATGGCATATTCCTATTGAATGTGCCGATTTTGCTATCCTCGGACAGACTTTTAATCTTCCCAGCTGTTTGTCACCCTGTTGGGTGATGACAACAGTGTTCTTAGATTTTTGCGAAGAGCTGGTCTCTTCCACCATCTGTGAGGAAGTTTTTAATACCTTCTGATTTTTTTAATGTGTTATGTTAGTCTTATCCAGGTCTTTTTACAACCTTGCAATTTTAATTTTTCCCAAGGGGCCATTTACACTCCTTGTTTTAATCTCTTAAGTCAGAATTTTAGGCAAGGGGATATTTCTCCGAATATATTTAAGGGTGTAAAATGGTCTTAAGTGCCGATGCACTCAAAATTTTTAATTCATTCATTCATTCCAATTGCAGCACCAATGCACTTTAGGTTGCACATCACAATCGCTGTCCCAACTCTGCTAGCACATTCCAGTCATGGCACTGAGTTCACACACTGTTGTTGCTAAAAAGTAGTTGGCAGAGCATTCAAGTCGTGGGCCCAAGGTCAGGGAAGTTTTAGTTTAGCAAAATGCCAAACGTCAGAGGGAAAAGAGCTGGCAAAAGGGTTAAGGACTGTATAACTAGGAGAAGAATCTATGAAGGATTTGAAGTACTAGCAGCTCCTATTTTCTCAAAAGACCTATTAGGACTTGCACAAGATATGACATTAGAAAGGATCAAGGAACGAAGACAATACGTATATATTGAAACCTTTGAATCTAAGTTGCGGCAGAAGAAGAATATATAAGGGTATAACAATAATTGATCCGAAATATCCTCATGCGTGTTTCACAACCAAGCTAAAGGAGGAAGTATGAGCCATTGAAAGAAGTCGCTTCCAACCAGAGAAGGAAGGAAGTGTGTCCCACCCAGAGATGGAAGGAAGTTCGCACGAACCATAGAACTAAGGAAGTCTGTCCAAGGAAGAATTATAGAAGTGAACTACTTATAATCGTAAAGTGACTAAGAAGTCATATGGAAGTGAATATATAGAGAATATCAGGAATACCTAATTAGATTGAATAAGAAAGCTATAAATATTCCTGTTGTGTCCGAAACGAAAATGATATAACATGACCATAATATATTATGACCTTTAATCTCTGTTGGAAGATCTTTGTTTGTTTTGATTCACAATTATAAAAATAACCCATTACCCTAGAGATATAGCCATGGTAAGGATTTGCACCCCCAAATGAACATTGTTATGAACCGGCTGTTGGATAATTTTTACTATTTTGCCTACTAGATTTTGTGACGGAAAACGCGATGTAGATTATATTTAATTTACATTTACGCATCTTCCTGCCACAACTGTTATCACTACGCCGCTTTCGATTAGTTTGTGTTTGTTTGTGTGTGGTCTTACTTGAACTCAACAGAGGGCAGCACTGTGCCTGCTTTAGGTTCTTTTCGTAATGCGATGTGTTCACGGCAATTACGCGGACAGCTGTTCGTTGCTGCCTTTCCGGCAAAAGGGACCTTCTCTCAGCAAGCACTACGTTGACCTAGTTTTTGAGCAGAGAACTTCCCTCATCATCGTAGAAGCTGAAGTTGCTTGTATGTTGCGTGTGTGTGATATGGACAACATACTACGGCATTGAAGTTTCCTTTCGAGTTTGGCAGTCTACGAGGATACAAGAAGTTTATCAACGATCAACTAGAAGGTGTATTTTACGACATGAATTTGGTACAGTCAAATTTTCTATGAAGTGTGTTTGACTCTGCCTTTTGAACATGCTTGCTGTGCTGGTGCAGTTGTGTCTGTAGCCGAACAGACTTTATTGACAAGAAAAAGAAGGATGCCTACATTTTGCAAACGCGAATGAGGAAAGAAGAACATGTTCCTGCATTGTTCGAGAAGAGATATGTAGAAGAATATTCTATCCAGGATTTGGAACTTTACAACATTTCTCCATTTACAACCATGCATCACCAAAGAAACTTGTAAGATAGGTGATGAGTTCACTTATTCAGTGGATATTCTTACGTATTGGAAAGTGTGTGTTTTTTTCACTTTATTAGACATTAAAATGATAAGTGACTATATGGATACGTAATGTGGAAAATTGCATCGAGAAATAATTGAAAGAAGGAACAGTTATAAAACTCTTGGCAAGAATTAATTAATTTTCGAGAACTTTTCAGTAACATTTGAAGGTGGAAACATGCAACTGATCATAATATACAAACTCCGCCCTTTTTTCTAGTAAAAAAATCCCCGTCTCAGTTAAATGAGCATTTAATTGTGGTACTTGTATTAGGCATAAACGCCGAAGGCAGACTTGATCATATTAGATGGTCACTATCCCGATTAGAGTCAGTGTAAGTTAATGTTTTAAAAATAACTAATTTGTTAATTTTCGCTTGTCGAAATGTTGATATGAATGGATGAACAATTAAAGGAGGTAAATGGTCAAGTAAATCGATGTAAATAAGCTGTCTTTCTGATTGCGCATATGCATGATTGTTAAAATTGAATTAATTGAGGTTAAGTAAGTTTTCGTAATTTTTTCTGTCAATTTGAGCAGAGAGAGGTTGCTACCTCCATTTGGTGCAAGGAGCATAAATCTTAATCTTAAACCTCAGCTGGCTTATCTACAGGGTAGGGTTCTTTGTAGACAACGAAACCAGACAGGATGCCTTCCAATGGAGACGTTTAAACAAATATATTATATAAACAAGGATACATGGTAATAGAATATTTACATGAAGAGCTACTTTTCTCTATAATTCTGATCTACAGTCAAGTTTTATCTCGAAATTGTTTATATTATTTCTTTTCTTCAATTTGTATATTCTTCTATATGGACTTCCTTCTTAATGGATGGTCTGGATCTGGACTTCCTTCTATTTCAACTTCTTGACGATTTATGAATTCATATATCCTTTTTCCAGCTTTTTTCCTTAAGCTTTGGGAAATATACTAATCTCCTCCCTTGCGGCTGCGATTGGAACGTGCCAACTCTAACTGGGTAAAACAGAGTGTATACTTGGTGCCAAGCGATTGACAGGTGCATCCAAGTAGTTGCTACGATTGAAACGCGCAACAAAAAAGTGCTGTTGGTCGTCGATTGGAATGTGCCGCCACTGATGTAAAAAATAATTTATTTTATATGTATTCTTTATCTTCTTATAGTAGATTATTTGTTTTTCATCTTTCCAATTTGCTCTGTTCTTATTTATAAGGTTATTCACATATATTATGCTAATTCTTAGTCTTGCATGCCTGGTGCTGCCACCTCTATTCTTAACTATTTACATTACTTGGTCCTATTGGGTACGAAAGAAAGTAAATTCCTGTGAAGTTTAGGTTCCATTTGATTTGCAATAACCTGCAAAAATAATTCCACAGTTCATAGTGAATAGACATGCAGCTGGATGTTTTCACAAACAGTGACATATTTTTTGAAGGTTTCTGGCCCATGAGTCATTACAGAGCAATTAGTAAGATGCTGGAATCCTTATCTCTTGTTTTTTGCCAAGGATGAAAGGGCATGGGTTCAAATTTCCCTCCACTTTTTAAAGAAAAATTAATATTTTTTTACTGTTAGTAAGCTGAATATAGACTATTGATAATTACAAAGTTAATGGAACAATTTAAAACTTAACATGAGGCTTGCTTTGAGGAATTCTCCTCCTGCACAGTTTTTTATTGTTAATGCAATACTCATCACTCGTCAGAAGTTGAATGGTATTCAGTTGATTGCAAGAATTTAAGGTAAAACATATTTTCCCCTTCAATTGTCCATCATAGATTGCACTAATACAGACATGACCAATTCATATATTAGGAGAGGCATGCATATGAATACTTCGTTTTTGACAGAAACCGAAAATTTAAAAAATATGCTGCTTAATGGTCATATTTCATGTTTTTTAAAGGTGTGAGCTGCATTTTCCTACCATGTTTTGTGGAAAAATGCACATTTCATGTTCATTTTGGATCACATTACTTTTATCTTCCTTTTTGCAAATACATATTTTGACAATAACACACCTTACAATCTTGATTATATCAAATAAGTATATTTTTTGCACTAACAATTTCAGCATTCCACATACAAAATATTTCCCTTTATTTTATACACATAAATATTCGAACTAAGCTTTAATTTCAATGTGAGACTATGCTTCAAAATGTCATTCAGTGTACATTATCAAGTCAGTAATATTAAGAAAATTGCGAGAGAAATGTATTTTTCACATTCCAGCAATTTTGACAAGAAGGAATTTACAGCAGATCTTGGTGATTTGAGGAGTCTAGAGGGAGACGTAGATGCCTATCCTGGAGCTGTGGAAGTAAATGAACATGAAGTAATGGATTCAAAGGAAAGTATAGTAAATTCTACGCATTTGAAAAAAGTCAATGATGATTCAGCATCAATCATCATGGAGATGAAACACTCGAACAGCAATTTTCAAAACCATGAAGATAGTAGTTTATTTGAATGTAACAGTTGCAAGAAATCCTTCCCCCAAAAATCTCTCTTGATCAAACATTTCAGAATTCACGAGGATATTGATTCTTTAAAAAATAAACCATACAATGGAGTGTTGAATCCCCAACGTAATCAATATAGCAGAGCATGCAAAAGGAAGGGGCATTTGAGAAATAACAGTGATGAAAATCTTGTTTCCTCTAATTGCAGGAAGTCTTCTGCAAAGAAAGGTCTATTGATTTCTCACTTACCAATTCAGGATGGTAGACAACTTTTCACGTGTACTCACTGCAACAAAGCATTCACATGGAAATGTTATTTGGTCACTCATTTACGAATTCATGATGGTATTCGTCCTTTTCTGTGTACTCAGTGCAACAAAGCATTCACACGGAAGGGTGACTTAACTGTTCACTTACGCCTACATGATGGTATTCGTCCTTTTGTGTGTACTCACTGCAACAAAGCATTCACACGCAAATATAAGTTAACTGAACACTTACGCCGACATGATGGTATTCGTCCTTTTGTGTGCACTCACTGCAACAAAGCATTCACACGGAAGGGTGACTTAACTGTTCATTTTCGCCTACATGATAGTATTCGTCCTTTTGTGTGTACTCACTGCAACAAAGCATTCACATACAGAAGTAGCTTAACTGCTCACTTACACCTACATGATGGTATTCGTCCTTTTGTGTGTACTCACTGCAACAAAGCATTCACACGCAAGGGTGACTTAACTAGTCACTTACGCCTCCATGATGGTATTCAGCCTTTCATGTGCACTCACTGCAACAAGGCATTCACACAGAGAAGTAACTTAACTTCTCACTTACGCCTACATGTAGGTATTCGTCCTTTTGTGTGTACTCACTGCAACAAAGCATTCACACACAGAAGTATCTTAACTGTTCACTTACGCCTACATGATGGTATTCGTCCTTTTGTGTGTACTCATTGCAACAAAGCATTCACACGCAAGGGTGCCTTAACTAGTCACTTACGCCTACATGATGGTATTCAGCCTTTCATGTGCACTCACTGCAACAAGACATTCACACACAAAAGTAACTTAACTTCTCACTTACGCCTACATGATGGTATTCGTCCTTTTGTGTGTACTCACTGCAACAAAGCATTCAAACGCAAAAGTGACTTAACTGTTCATTTACACATACATGATGGTTTTCAGTCTTTCATGTGCACTCACTGCAACAAAACATTCAGACACAGACGTAGCTTAACTGATCACTTACGCTTACATGATGGTATTCGTCCTTTTGTGTGTACTCACTGCAACAAAGCATTCACACGGAAGGGTGACTTAACTAGTCACTTACGCCTACATGATGGTATTAAGCCTTTCGTGTGCACTCACTGCAACAAGACATTCACACACAGAAGTAACTTAACTGCTCACTTACGCATACATGATGGTATTTGTCCTTTTGTGTGTACTCACTGCAACAAAGCATTCGCACACAGAAGTAGCTTAACTGCTCACTTACGCATACATGATGGTATTCGTCCTTGTGTGTGTACTCACTGCAACAAAGCATTCACACGGAAGGGTGACTTAACTAGACACTTACATGTACATGATGGTACTCGTATTCGGCCTTTCGTGTGCACTCACTGCAACAAAGCATTCACACACAGAAGTAGCTTAATTGGTCACTTACGCCTACATGATGGTATTCGTCCTTTCGTGTGTACTCACTGCAACAAAGCATTCACACACAGAAGTAGCTTAACTGGTCACTTACGCCTACATGATGGTATTCGTCCTTTTGTGTGTACCCACTGCAACAAAGCATTCACACTCAAAGGTGACTTAACTGCTCACTTACATGTACATGATGGTACTCGTATTCGGCCTTTTGTGTGCAGTCACTGCAACAAAGCATTCACACACAAAAAATTTTTGACCCTGCATTTACGAATTCATGATGGTATTCGTCCTTTTGTGTGTACTCACTGTAACAAAGCATTCACACGGAAATCTTACTTAACTGGTCACTTACGCCTACATGCTGGTATTCGTCCTTTTGTGTGCACTCACTGCAACAAAGCATTCGCACAAAAATATAGTTTTACTCAGCATTTACGAATTCATGATGGTGTTCGTCCTTTTGTGTGCACTCACTGCAACAAAGCATTCACATGCAAGGGTGGCTTAACTAGTCACTTACGCCTACATGATGTGTGTTAAAATAATTAATCCTTATTTCCATATTAAAAACACTAACTTTATTAAGATTTAAAAACACTTTACATGTAACATTTCAACCCTGCATCAGGGTCTTCCTCAGACTAAGAACTAAACTAAAATGATGAAATACACGAACAGACAGTATATATACACATAGCAGGGTGACTAGCTATACAAAAACATATCATGTGGTCAGTCCTTATCTTGGACGATTTCCCTAAAGGAAGTTACATGCATATCGCCTTTTGACATTTGACTAATTGTTCTCACTGACAGGTCTGTCTTTCTTTACATAGCCATTCTCTTCCAGACACAACATCAACAGAAGACGGAAAGAAATAGAAGAAGAAGTATCAGAGGAGAAAGAAGGTATAGAAAAAAGAGGTGGTATGGAAGAGGCCACAGAGATGATATGCAAAGTGCTGAGGGAAGTGTGTATAAGAACTTACAAGAAGGGAGGACGCACTCTTTCAAGTATAGCCAGCAAGAAGAAGGAAGGAAAGAGAAGAAGAAGAGGGATTATCTAGGAGGTGAAGTGCAGAGGATGTGAAAGTGTATATATAGGGATAGAGTTACCAGACGTCCAGTTTTTCCTGGACATGTCCTACATTTTAGCCTGGGAGGAATTTGAAAAATATCATTAATGTCCTACATTTTGAGCATGACATAATATGAATTAGCAAAATGCGTAACAGTAAAAAATCATGCAAGTTACAAGTCTATGGACTGCGTTTCCAAACTCAATAGTGAAATTAATTTTTTATACAGTAATTGAAAAAGAGTTTGTCCTGCTATTAAACAAACGGGAAAACGGAAGCACTTAATGAACAAAGTTTTGGGACCACTTTCTGATAATGTCACTGTTCAATGCTTTAGCAGAACTGTTCAATGCTTTGCAGAATTTCTTGCCTTAGGGTTTATACTGATGGAACAAGGTGTTGCCCATTCTTATTCAATATAATTTGATTTTAAACCAGGGGTATAGAGAACACAGTTTTTCAGGGTGTTTGCCAGTCAAGAAAGTCACGAAAGTCAAGAAAAAGTTAAGAAATCAACAAGTAGGTCCAGAATTCAATAAAAAGGCAATAAATTATTCTTGTGGTCAAGAATTTTTGCTATCAGAATGACTGATTGGTTGATTTAGTTTATTTTACTTCACTTTTTTCTGCCCCTTTGGCTAATTGCAAAGATGAGGATGAATAGTGGTAAGATAAGAGGGATGAAGGGAGTCACAAACATTTAGGGACAACCGACACAAGCCCCACATATGATTATACTGGCTGTGAGTCCAGACATCAAATCCTCGGTTGTCTGCCAAACACAGTTCAGGATGCATTAATACGAGAAAGCAGATCTAATTCTCTTCTTAAATTCAGCTTCAGTTTTCATCTTAACTGGCTCTTTGGTAGGGATTTTTATTAAGTAAATATTTATTTTCTTAATTACAAATTTCCAACTTTACCTAAGTAAGAGTCGAATAAATAATAGTTATGAAGAACGAATGAAAGGTCTAGAAAAGTCCAGAAAAAGTCAAGAATTCTGGATGTGTTATTTTGGTAGACACCCTGTTATTGAACTAAAAACTACCCAAGATGAAACTTCTCAAACCATTTTAAATTACAGCAATTGCTGAATATTTGTTTGCCATTACAGGTCATAATTCAAATGTTGAGAAAGTAGTCACGAGAAAAATTATTTTTAATAAAGTCTGTAAAATGTTTGTTTGGTACTGGTCCCTATAATTTCAAAGAGTTTGACTGTTCACTCTAACATAAAAATAATTTGACTAAACCTGGAATGTTGATAAAAATTGTCTCCTCTGAGAAGTACTGCTTACATCATGTAGTAAGAGGTGCATTGATTAGTATGATTAGTATGATTGCAAGTTTTGCATTTAAATATTCATTAATATTTTTTAAACTGAAAAGTGTCATTTGTCAACTTCTTTCTAACGTGTTCTGTAGAAATATGTTTTATTGAGAATGTTTGTGTCCTACATTTTGGGACAGCATGTCCTACATTTCCCTTACAGTGATCTGGTAACTCTATATATAAGAAATGAAGAGGAGACTGAAAGACAGGTTAAAGCAACACATGTATGATGTGAATTGAAGAGAGACAGGAATGCCATATTCAAACACATTATAGAAACGGGACATGAAGTATAATGGGATTTAGTAGGCAGATAGGAAAAGAGAAGAGAGAAGTAGTGATAAAATGGAAGGAAGCCAAAGATATAGAGAAGAGAGGAGAAGAGATCATGAACTGGAATGGGGGATTGAGAGAGAAAGTTGAAAGGATGTGAAAAAGGAAGGAGGATAGAAGAAGAATGAACAAGGAAGAAGAAGACCAGATAAGGAGGTATCCATCCACATCCAAAAAGGCAGGAGAGGTGGGGGGAATGATAAACAGGTAGTTCCAGACTCTTGCCAATGTTGAGCTGTCAGTGATGGAGACCCATTGGTCAACTGTCAACGAGATGTGTTTTTGTGTGGCTAGTCACCCTTGCTATGTGTGTATATACTTACTGTTTGTGTATTTCATCATTTGAGTTTAGTTCTTAGTCTGAGGAAGATCCTGGTACAGGGTTGGAGCGTTACATGTAAAGTGTTTTTAAATCTTTAGATAAACTGCCTTGGTCAGCAACTTAGTGTCTTTTGTGTGTACTCATTGCAACGATGCATTCACACAGAACAATCATTTGACCTAATTCATATTGGTGTTCATCTTTTTGTGTGTAGTTTCTGCAAAAAAAAATCACAAAAAATTGTGATTTGACCTGCCACTTATGAATTCATGCTAATATTTAGCCTTTTGTGTGTACTCATTGCCACAAAACATTCAACAGTAATGCAAACTTTACCCGTCATTTTCTTATTCATGATGGTTTTCAGCCTATGTGTGTACTCACTGCAACAATGGATTCATTGACAAAAGTAACTTGATCTCTAATTTATGAATTCATGATGATATTTGGCCTTTTGTGTGTACCTGCTGCAACAAAGCATCCACAGGCAAAAGTAGCTTCACCTATCATTTTCAGATTCACGATAGTATCCATTGTGGTATTTAAGAAATTTGCAGTGGAGGATAAGTGCTGAAAAAGTGCCAATTTAAATTTGTATATAAGAAGTAAGCAAGTTACTAAAGATATAGCCACGAAACTTACTTGTAAATGTTCTATTCATTTCGGTGGCCTCTGCCACCATCCACTTGGGAACTCTATGCTTTACTGTTAGGTTGACTTTCGGTTTCTGTTGTTGTTTCCTCTACTACCACTAGATGTGCTGGTGTAGCCATTTCGTCTGCTGCACATGATGGGTTTGAGCCAGTGGCGTATGCAAGGGCGGGGGGTTACGGGGTTTAAACCCCTTTCTCCTTGAGCTTGTGAAATATTATGAATAATGCTGTGGAAAAAAATTTCAATGGCCAATTTATCACAGTCAAAGATCTGGGACAATAATATTATTATTAATACTACTACTACTACTAATAATAATAATTTGAATTATTATTTCCATGCAGCATGGAGAAAAGCACAGCATTCCAAACACACGCGTCTTTCAGAGTGATGCCTTGAAAATAAACATGAGTTCTATGATGTTAGGTTAGGTTAGGTTAGGGTAACTATGATTTAAAAGAGAAAAAAGTTGTTTTGTATCTCAGTTGCAACAATGTTCAACAGACTGGGGTCCGCAGGATTTTTTTTTCGGGAGGGGCAGGAATAATAAATGTGGATAGCACATGGCATCGTTTTCGTATTTCGTATTTTTGGAGCTTTTCAGTCTATTAAAATTGTATTCAAAGCCAAAAAAGGTAATCGGGATTCACTTTAAAAGAGGTTTCACATTTACACATTTTGATTTTTTAAAGTTCTTAACGGATTTTTATTTGAAAATTCCTCAAAATGTCTGTAGGGGCTGGAACACCATCAGCCAACCCCTCTACGTACGCCAGTGTTCAACGAACATGTATTTTTTTTTTGTGTGTGAACAATGAGAATTAACTAAAGAAAGTTCTTGGTTCGTTGTAAGCGGCTAATGTATAGACAAAGACTAGGGGGACAAGAACAGTCACCAGTCCGCCTTCCCATTGTTTACCGCAGCATGTTTGAATGTGTCTTTAAAATGTCTCACCTTGTTGACTAGACAATTCAAACGATAATAAGCTTAATTATTGTAAAATGTTTTGTTGGTAAGAACAGCGAGACAATCCAGATGTGAATTATCGGGGAAATTTATGCGGGGAAGAAGCTGGAAAAATTCCAACCAATTTCGGGAATCGAATCCGGATCTCCCACGTGATTGTCAGACTATCTACCAACCAGACCACCGCAGCTCCTTGGATGAGTTCCATACTTTGATTATTTCAATTTACTTTGATATATTTTGTTTTTATGGATTTTTTTCACACTTAAAATGTCTCACCTCGTTGACCAGACAATTATTTCGTAACAAAGAAACAAAAAAATGCTCCCAGAATTTGATAGAAATCGAAAGACTAGAAAGTAATTTCGTTCTATTGTTTTCATCAATACCATATTTATGTAGATCTCTAGTACTTAATAGTAGTAGTAGTGGTATTAGTAGTATTATTAGTATTAATTCAGCTAATTAATTAATTATAAGTATTATTAATTAATTGTGATTATTATTATTTAATTAAAGTATAATAAGACAATGGTAATGTGAATTTGGAGAAACGTTTTAGAAATAACACCCGCCTTGATGAAATCCTGCGTACGCTAATGGTTTGAGCTGTTGTAATAGCGGGAGCCAAACATGATAAGCCTGAACGCTGTCGATATTCAGCTCGTGCAAAAGTGCATAATTGCATGTGTCACTTTGATTTTGGTGTCAATTAGGGTGTGTGATGTGTGCCTAACTGAAACTTTTTATATCCTGTGTTTATTGAACTTGAGGTGTCTTGCCAGTCCGATAGTGGGTCGAGATTTTTTTGCATCCCTAAGTGCTGTTGTATACACTCGTTGACAGAACTAATGGATCTGCCAATGTAGTGTGAGTTGCACTCACCTGGGTTGTCTAGTGGGGAAATTAATGATCTCTTGTGTTTGCTTAGGACACTGGTTATTTTGTTCATTGGTTTGTGTGCGAGATTTATGTCATATTGTTTGAAGGTCT
The DNA here is from genome assembly GCF_977018435.1 of Lepisma saccharinum. NCBI lineage: Eukaryota > Metazoa > Arthropoda > Insecta > Zygentoma > Lepismatidae > Lepisma > Lepisma saccharinum. Next base: position 12,372,896 of record NC_139234.1, read on the forward strand.
TGGCTAGGCGGTTGGATGTAGTCTGGTGGTAAGGGAAGGCATTTTATTTAGCTTTATCACTGCTGGCTGAGTGGAGTAGGTTATGTTGGCGTACTTGCATTTCTGTTTTGCTGCACCATGTAGAGAGATGATGTACTGTGTATCCATTTTGAAGTCCTATGTCCATCACTATGGTAATATGGTAACTTCTTCCTTCAAATCTTCACATTTTCTTCACTTGAACAGTGCTAGAAATCTCTTCTGTATAAGTTAAGCCATACATTGGCTTTATGTTGGGGTGGGTGGTTGGAAAAGGAGTGGATATACTGGTTCCCTGCTCCTGGTTTTCTATAAACCGTGTTGGGGAATTTGTTGTCCCTCCTTTTGATGCTTAGATCTAGGAAGTTAAGGATGCCTCTGTTTTCCCACTCTATTGTAAATTTCAACCTGGGGTGAAGGTTGCTAAGTTTTTTCATTAGTAGATCTATTTCCTCTTTCCTTTTGTAAACGACCAAGGTGTCATCTGCATATCTGCCATATTGTATGTATCTGAGTTCTGGTGAGTGAGGAATATCTTTTTCAGCTAGGTGCATGACAGTGTTTGCTATTATTGGCAGAAAGCCATCTTTCCATTAGGTCGATTGAGATGGAGTTATACATGTGTCAGCTATATCTCTGCTGACAATTTTGGCATGGTTGGCTTGTACTATTGATGTTATTAGTTCTTTGGCATCTGTGCTGTTTTGGAAAATGTAGTTCAGTTTGTGATTGTGCTCAGAGATTTTATTTTTTTATCCACTTTGTGAGGTGAACCATTGGTTGGTTGAACCCTGTGATGATGAGGTGCATTGGAATCCCCGGTTTGTACTTTTTTGGAATGCCATAAGCTATGGCAGGAGATGGTTGGGTTTTGAGAAGTTTACAGTCTTCCTGGTTCAGCAGTACACAACTTTCAACTGCACACTTGATTATGCATTTGCACTTTTCGGTTGGGTCCCTGTCGATGTATGGTCTTGTATGAATCACTATTAAGTTTTTCATGCATTTTATGGTAGTAGTCACCTTTATACATGATCACATACTGGTTTGTTTTATCTGATTTCATGCACCAACAGTTGTTGGCTTCCAGCCAAGATTTGAATTCGGTTAGCACTGATGTGATATTTTGGTGGGTCAGGAGAGATATAGATGCCTTCTGTAGGGCCGCTGCATAATGCCTGCTGTCGCTGTCTGTATGCTGTCCGCATGTTGCAGGTTGGGTGCAAGACATGCCGCTTTTTCTTTTGCATATATGATACGTAGGGTGGGAGGTTCACTAGTTAGTACATTGAATTTTTCGCCGAAAACTAGGAGATTTTCGAAGGATTGTGGAACGTTGAGGTTCATCAAGTTGACAATGTTGTTTACTTGTCCATCATTTGGGTCGTTCACACTTTCACTCTGCCACTTTCCCCCCGATGTGGTGTAGTTTGCTCGTGAGGGTCCTCTTTTTTCATTTTTTACAGTGTGTAGCATGTAATCTATATTTTGTTGGCATGTTACCATCTCGTGGGGTGTAGCACTGATATGAGGTATGTTCTTAGTTCATCGCACATGTGTGCCAGTTGTCGAATTTCTGTGTTTGTCCCCAATAACGGCTGTAAGCGCTCGCTGTTGTGCATTGTACACAATTTTTTTTATTTTGTAGCTGTTCACCCACACTTTCCACTGAATGAAATTTGGGAAGACGTCACATGTTTTGCATGCTTTGAAGAAACTAATGTAACTTTTAGTAACTCCATTACGTCTTATATTATCAACCGCATTGTTTATTCCCCTCAACATGTTCGATACCCGGTGGAGGCAAAAGTGGTTTGGATTCCACTTTAAACTGTAGGTCCAGTCCCGATTAGCCTTACTGTGCATAAAGTGGACTTAAAACACTAAATCAACAACATTCCCCTCAACATGAAATAAATTTGTGTATTGACAGAAAGAAAATGCTAAATCCTTTGATCAACAGTCTTCACTGTCACCAGATTTCTCAGATTTCGTTAATTTTGAAGGTGAATTCCCTATATTGCAGAGTCTGGAACTCATAATGCTTACTTTTTCAAACATTCTAGCTTCACAAAGAAATCTAGCTTATGTTATTATTCTAAAAGAAATCACACTTCTTAAAAAAATGACTTTGTAATGGACTAACACGCTCGCGTCAAAAACTCCAAGTAGGCTATCTTCATGTACTTTTGTTCCACCCATACAAATACAGGGGTGGTGACAAGTTCGAGTCATGTGGCAGCTTATTTTAAATTTTTACATTCGGCCTGAACCCTAGCCACTTGTTTGACAGTTCCTGGAATGTAGCCGCACTTGAGGCCACTTATGCATTTGCCAAATGGAGCTACTGGTGGTATCCAACCTTTTACTGTACACACTGCAAAAAATCATTCACATAGAAAGGTCAATTGACCTGACATTTATGGATTCATGATGGTATTCGGCCTTTCATGTGAACTCACTGCAACAAAGTATTCTCACAAAAAATGTGATTCGACCTCTCATTTATTAATTCATGATGGTCAGTCCATCGTTTCTCAGCCTCTGGGCATGACCCACTGGTGGCTCATGAAGTTGGGCTCAAAAATTTATTTACTGCATCTTAGAAACCTATTACATTTAAATTACTGAAATACATTGATTTAACAATTTATATTCAACCCGTGTTGTAGTCTAAATTCTACATTTCTGTTATTCACACTCTACCATTGCTTTTTTACCAGCATGTCTCTGATGTTAACTCAAGGGAAACGGATATCTGCCGTTTTTCTTTCAGTCTTAACAATGAGTTCTTAATTATCAGTGTGTCACATACCTGTCGACTTAAGGTGTCACTTACGGCCTCCCCGATGGCATAGATGTAATGTCGTTGCCTTGTAAGCAAGGGGTCCCAGGTTCGATACCCGGTGGAGGCACATGGCACAGTGGTTCGGATCCCACTTTAAACTGTAGGTCCAGTCCTGATTAGCCTTCCTGTGCATAAAGTGAACTTATAACAAGAAATCAATCAATAAAGGTGTCACTTGATATTTGCGACCGCCATTCGGATAATGCATTAGAGTTGCTCAGGCCATTCTGCACCTCATATTTGTGTGAAATGGGATTTTCAACTTGAATTCAAGTGAAAATCAAGTGCAAAAATAGACTTGACACGCATTCAGATTTTCGACTTAAGATAACCACTAATTAACCCAACATACCCCAACTTATGCAGAAAAGGCAACCCGAACCATTACATTAGTTCGGTTAGAGGATTTTAATGTTTATTTTCATGTTTTCAATTTCAGCATGTGTGTTTAGTTAGATGTCAGACTTGAGTAAATTAGTTTTTAAATTACATATTTACTTTTCTAGAATGAATTATGTGTAATTTGTTATGTTAGTAAAAATACGTAGTATTACAAAGTGGGTGCAGCACACCATTACAAGTAATTCTGCCGGCACCCATTCTTGTGTGTCCCATGAAGTGTAATATCCTTGAAGATGGGTCCAGGACTGAAAAAGGTTTAGAACCATTGGTTTAGATCATTCATGCATACTCATTGAAGGAAAGCATTGACAAGTATAGATAGGAAACCTGGTTTATATTTGCATCCTTGTAGATGTATCTCCAATGAAGCAAAATCCATGAAAGTCATTAAAGATTCTTGTTATTACAAATCACTGCTGAAAAATAGAAAAGATTATATTGATTTCATTTTTTATTTAAAGGTGTTAGTTTGTATTGAAAAATAAAAAAAATAAAAGTGTTATTATTTTCTTTCCCAATCTATACAATGTCCCAGCTAACTGTAGAGCAAGTCTGCACATAGCATCAGAGAAGCAAAGGAAATTGAGTGCCCAGAGGAAAGCAATGCTCGCTAGTAACTGCAGCCGCTTTCCCCCACTCCATGCAATTCCATCTCTCTCACGTCTCCATTGGTGGAGTCGTCTCGTGTCACTACTTGCACAGAGACTTGTTTTCCGTTTCCTGTTCCACAGTTAGCTGGTACAGAGTATACAAGGGTCACTATTTATATTTTGAGCCTTGGCAACACTGATTGAAGTTAGGCGCGATTTGACATTTGCACGGAATCGTCTGGCATTATTGACCATAACGTACTTCAAATGTTTTGTCAATAGCTTCATTTGTGTTGTTTATGTTGCCTTGGAGATTGCGCGACAACAATAAAATGGAATTAACTCGTGAACATTTTCGTGCGATTTTTTACGATTTTCGACGTGGATTATCAAGACTAGAGTGCATCGATCAACTTACTTCCACATTTGGCGATGAAGCCCCATCCTTTGCCACTGTGAAACGCTGGTATAACAAATTTAATCGTGGCCACCATTCGCTCACCGACGAGATTCGCTAAGGTCATCCAAAATCAGTTGTTGTTCAAGAAAACATTGATGCTGTGCATCGTCATGTGACATACTGTGAGATTGAGGCAACCATAGGCATTAGTTCCACCAGCATATATAAAATATTACATGATCATTTAGCTGTGAGAAAGGTATGTTCTCGTTGGATTCCACACAATTTGACAAAAACTCAAAAAGACGCTTGCGTCAATTGGTGCAAACAAATGCTCAATAAATACAATCGTGGTGCTTCAAAAGACGTATAAGATTGTAACAGGTGACGAATCATGGATATATGCATATGAGCCGGAACATAAACAGCAGTCGACTGTATGAGTGTTTCAAGATGAACCCAATCCAACAAAAGTTGTTCGTGCTCGAAGCACATCAAAACAAATTGGTCGCCTGTTTTTTCGGGAAAACTGTTCATGTGGCAACTGTGCCTTTAGAGGAACGTAGAACGGTCAACTCTGAATGGTACACAACAATTTGTTTGCCAGAGGTCTTCGGTCAAATACAGAAAACAAACAAACGCCGTCGGATCATTCTTCATCAAGACAATGTCAGTTGTCACACATCTCGTCTAACAACCAACTTTATGAACAGTCAAAAAATCGAATTGATGGGTCATCCGCCGTACAGTCCTGATTTGGCACCCAATGACTTCTTCTTGTTCCCGAATGTCAAGAATAAATTGCGTGGACAATGATTTTCATCGGCGGAAGACGCCGTTGATGCGTTCAAAAACCATATTATGGAGGTGTCTCAAGAAGATTGGAAAAATTGCTTTGACAAATGGTTCGAACGAATGCAAAAGTGTATTGACCATAAAGGAGAATACTTCGAAAACAATAAAGCAGTTTTCAATGCCAAATTCCTGTTTTTTCATTGTTAGGCTCAAAATATAAATAGTGACCCTCGTATCTGTCAGTTATTCAAAATAAATATGTCATCTCTGTATTATAAATGTAACATGAGAGACCAGGAATTCTGTGTCATGAGAAAAATTTAAATTAATTTAACAAGTTTCACAGATATTTTGCTATGTTGCTAGTTTAATTTAATTTCACTTATCTAAATTTTTTTTGGAAATCAGCACAAAATTATTAGATATTATGGTTGATTGTAATTTGTGTAGAAATTGTCATGATTATTTTTTTTGTATAATTGCAATGAAATAAATACATGAAAATATTTCACAGCTCCTCCCTTCCTTCCTTTCTTGTGAGTCATAGGCAAGTGTTCACACACCATGCATAATTTTCTTTCAGCACAGAATAGAAATGAATAGCATTGTGCCCATCTGGAAATGTTGTTACGCTTCCCCCACTCGACCCCAAAGAATGAGGCCTTAGACCGCACATCATGGTGCGGAACCATGAATAATGTTATTGTGGCTCAATTTTAGCTAATGTTGAAAATAAATTATAGAAAGTTCAATCACAATACTTATTTCTATTGATTGCCTTATGCGATCTTAGCTTTGAAGATTCATTGTATGAATTTATCTTCGACACACCTTTTACTGGTTAGCTGTATATTTGACAGGGTCAGGTAGATTTTCACTTCTTCAACATGCTTAAGAGGTAGTGCTAAGCAATCTTTTACCAAACAGGGTGAAGAATCAGCATCTGCACTTTCGATGAAAAGCATGCATTGTATGTATATGTCTAGACAAACATACATATATACATGCATTGTATGTGTGTGTGTGCATGCATTCGTGTGTGTGTGTGTGTGTGTAGCATTGCTATGTATCGACATTTTTAAGATGTCTTCATCTGTTAGGTAAGTTGTGAAATTGACATACATATATTCAGATCCCTACTGAAAATAGATTTTGGCACCCCACCCCATGTTTGAGAAAAATATTATATTCTTAACTTACATTTCCTCTTAATATTTGCATGCAAGTAATAACTCTAGTTTCGTAAGTTATCCATAAAATATTATGAATGTTGTCTCAAGTACCTCTCGTTCCTCTACAGTAACATCTGTTGTTTCTCAGCTGCAACAGTGCGTTACTATTCCGCATATCGAGTACAATTCTTGCAGAATACAGAGATTTGGTAATACATGACTTACAAAGAATTGTTTTGAATTAGCAATATTAAGCACAGATTGATGTGAAAATTAAATAAGTGTGTGTAGTGCGAGCAAAGCGGGCAAGAATATTTTTAGAATTATTTCTTTGCAAACTGAAAATACATATTATTAATTAAACAGGGCATTTTTTTTTATTTCACAGATCTCAGGATGTTCATCCTTTATCTTTTTCTTCTTTGGTGGCTTTTTTTTTACCTCGGTATTGGTTTTCTGCCTTAAGTATAACTCTCTCTGTGTAAATAATAATTCTAAATGGTCTATGTTGGGAGTGAAAACTCCAATTTCTTCTGACAATTCACAGATTGAGATTAAGAAACTAACTCTCACTAAATTTCAGACAATCGCGTAGTCTACAGTTCGTACATTAAGACTTGGAAATGTAGTGCGTAGTTGGCTAGGGCCATGAGGACAAATATGGGACAAGTCATCTGATTTGGTTACTCCAACTGTCTTAAAATGATATTATTTTTTATTTGTAATTTTCACAGCATTCAAGTCCCTGGCATTGCATTTGAATGAAATCAGCCAAGGCACTTTAGGGTGTCTATCAAAATTCTTGACATTTTCATGACTTTTTTGTTTTTCTTAACCTTTATTTTTTTGAACCCTACTTAGGTAAAGTTGAAAATTAGCAATTAGGAAAATAAATATTTATTTGATGGAAAAAACCCTACCAAAAGGTCAGTTAAGATGAACACAGAAGCTGTATTGAAGAGGCCATATCATTTGCAGCAGAAAAACAGACCTTCATTCAGTACACTTTTACTCAAAAACTCTTTGAGACATTTGAATGAGCTTTGTGGTGAATTGGTTAGAAAGGATGAATCTTAACATCGAATATTAAAATTTTTTATCACTTCTACCATGTGTGCCGGTTAATAATTCTTAATTGATCCAAAAGAAAACAAGTGTATCTGGGGAGAAAGGTAACAAATGTTTTACTCAAAGTATGCACCATCGCTAGCTATACATTGTGCCCATCTGTCCGTCAAATTGTGGATGCCCTTCCAGAAAAATCGTTCACATTTTGAGGTGATCCAGTCAGCAAGCCATTGTTTGACACCTTCGTAATTGTTGAAGTGTTGCTGGGAAAGTAAATGAGACATCGATGAGAACAAGTGGTAGTCCGAAGGGGCTAAGTCTGGTGAGTATGGCGGGTGGGGCAAGAATTCCCAGCCAAGTGCAGAAATGGTGTGTGTGATGCCTTTCGCTGTGTGTGATGAGGCGTTGTCATGCTGGAAAATCACTTTTACGTGTTTTGTTGCTCAATCTGGGTGCTTCGCGATCAATGCATGGTTCAAATTCATGAGTTGTTGACGGTAGCGAACAGCATTCACTGCTTCACCTTGTTTCAGAAGCTCATGGTACACCACACCCTTCTGATCCCACCAAATGCACAGCATTGTCTTCCTTCCGAAGCGATTCTGTTTTGCAGTCGATGTTGAAGGTTGTCCTCGGTCAACCCATGACTTTTTGCATTTTGGGTTCTCGAAGTAGATCCATTTTTCGTCCCCAGTCACTATCCGATGCAAGAAAGACTTTCATGCAGAGAAAGCAACACTTCACACGCCGTTTTTCGCTTTTCCATTTGTCTGTCGTTCAGATGATGTGGGACCCATTTTCCTGCCTTCTGGATCTTTGCCATGGCATGAAGACGATCAGATATGGTTTGGCAACCAACATTTAACTTCTCTGCGAGTTGTTGTTGCGTTTGCGTATCGTCTTCATCCAACAGTGCTTGCAGTTCGGCATCTTGGAATTTTTTCGGCTGGGCCGTGCGATCTTTGTCTTTCACGTCGAAATCACCACTTTTGAATCGTCGAAACCAACGCACACACGAATCTTGCATTAGTACATTGTCACGGTACGTTTTCACAAGGATATGATGGCTTTCACTCGCATTTTTCTTTTGATTGAACAAGAGAAGCAGGACGTGTCGCACGTGCTCCTAATTTGGTTTGACGGTGAACATGTTTCCCACACAAACCCAATATCATGATCACTCGCACTCGGTTGCACGTCCATGGCATTTGGCAGGTACTGTTCTTGCAACACACTGACGTAACAGTTGAGACTGCGCACCAACCCTTGCTTCCAGCGACGAAATTTTAAGAATTATTAACCGGCACACCTGGTATATTTTAAAATATATTAGCTGTCAAATATCTCAGTTTTTGGATAGGCGTATAGAGCCCGATTCTAAGTTACTGTAAAAATTTAACCTTGCAAGGCTTTCTTGCATCCTTCAGTAAACTGATTTTTTTTTTTTTTTTCAAATTGAGAGGCCCATTCTGACAATACGTCATTGCAAACATTGATATGCATTTTCAAACACCATGTTATGTCATTTGAGAATGGCTTTATTCGAGCGATAGTGGGCTCTGGCAGGGTTATGTTCAAGTCCTACAAGTTCAGCCGTCTGCCGATAGATGACTCTGACCAGGTTTTACTACAGTTTTACTACCCACTTAACTTTTGTTGGCATGATATCCTACATTAATTTTATGAGACGAGACAAGATGGGACAAAGCTCTTCGAGACGAGACACGGGATGAGACAAGCAAATATTTTTGAGACGAGACAGCCTTTCCACGAGACGAGACAAGTCAAATTCTTGTCTCGTCTCGTTCCGTGGGCAATACTAGATGCATGGTATGAAAAAGAACTCAGTCCGAAAATTAGTAGTTTTCGAGATAATCGAATTTCAATTGTTTTTTTAAAGAATGACAATTTTCCACATAAAAAGATGAATTGAGAAAAAACTGCTCATTGTATGGAACTTATTTCATCGTTTTCTGGTAACTAACAAATAAGTGGTTCGTTGAAAAAAGTTTTTCCCAAATAACAATCACATGTAAGTAATGGGTGGGTCTAAACTTACAAGTGATGATAAAAAAATGCACTCTTAGTTTACTTGGCAACATATTAATAACAAAAATGGTATGACACGAAGCGTACAAATTACTTATATTACTTCCTTGTGACATCTGCTATCCAACAAGGTACAAATGTTGCTAACATTCACATTTGTGTACAAGAAATAATACTTCATTCATCTTCATGTGAATGGAATCAATGAGCAATATAATTAAAGAACATTGCATGTCTTGCTCAAAGTGGGCACTTCCATTACAAATGCAGGCATGCAGGTTTTTATGGACATTTGGTCTCTCAACTCGTGATGTGATGGTGTCCTTGATGTGTTGACCAGCTGTTAAAATTCTTTCCTTGAGCTCTTCTTGCGAGTTTACCGGTGTCTTGTTATGTGGCTCCAAATGTAAAAGTCGCAAGGCTTCAAATCGATCGGGGGATCGAGCTGGTCAGTCATCATGCTGATAAATCATGTCACGTCTTGTAGCTGGATCCCATCCTCCAACAACATTGCCATTCCATTCCTAAAAAAATGTTCATAAGTGATGCCATTTAAGATTTAAGGCAGGAAAAATGGCTCGATCAAATGATTGTTGATTGCCCCATCCATAATTCTGCCTGGGCTTGCGACAGTGGCTGGATGAAAATTACCCAAAGAAATGGATTGGCCAAGGCAGCCCGATTCCCTGACCGACTCGATCCCCCGATTTGACGCCTTGCGCCTCGCCTGATTTCTCACTGTCGCTGTTTTACCTGTGTGGAATCATCTCTGCCAGTGCTACTGCAACGGGATCTGTTGCCTTTGAAACACAGTAGACTTCAACATTGCCTGGTTCCTCCCAGCGTAGAGATATTAATGCATTTTTCGCTGAAAATTTCAACGTAGTACATTTCCTGTGTGTGTGTGTGTTCAAATTAACATCTCTAAGCTGGGAGGAATCAGGCAATGTCGAACTCTACTGTATTTCAAAGGCAACAGATCCCGTTGTGGTTGCACTGGCAGAGAAGATTTCACGCAGGTAAAACAGCGACAGCGAAATGAAAAATCAGTCAAGGCCAGGCCGGCTCAGTAGCTCAGTGCTTATAGCAATGGCATGGTATATCAGAGACCCATGTTAGAGTCCTGGTCGAACCTGCACTTTTCGGTGAAAATTTCTATGTTGGTATATATTGCTCAAAATCAATTCTCAGATGTTTTCAGCAAATTAACAATATTTATTAAAATAATGTAATTGCTTTTATTTGGATACATGCTAACATAAATTTATTAATCCAGTGATAGCGTACATGTTTAGTTTAGTGCAGAAAACCTGGTGTAAATACGTCTTATGGTTTTCATGATATACATTTTCAAAGTTTGGGTTGTGTGACTTTTGAAACACACTGTAGTATGTACAATTGCTAGTAGGTAGTTTCCAGGCACCTGATTTTCAGAGCAGGCGCCTAGCTTTGAAGAAAAATTTTCGAGCACTGTCCATAGGTATGGAAATCGTCATATAACAATACATACAGTTATAAAATATTAATACAATTTTAGACAAGGATTACAGTAATGATTTTGAGAACTACTACATGAAGGAAATCCAAATACACTAATAAAATATTAATACAATTATAGACAAGAATTACAGCAATGATTTGAAGAACTTCTACATGAAGGAAATCCAAATAAAGGAAGAATACTATGGGAGTGAAATTAGATAGAATATTTAAGGCGAGCACAATAATAAGGGAAGATTTTTTTTTAGTGTAAAAATAAAATTTAAAAGTAAATATATATAGAAAAAATTGCCTATAAATCTGCACCCTAATCATAACTTATTAAACACATCTTTTTGGGTTCTCGGGTTACCAGCCAGGTCAAATCGGCGTTAGCGTCCATCGTATACATTGTTCTCATCTTCAGGGATGACATGTTGTTGCTATGTATGTGCTCGAAACGTTGGAAGCTAACATTGATTTAATCTGGCTGGTACACCTGTTCGCACCCTTCTACATCCTAAATTGAAACAACAATCTTTCATAATCATTAAACAAGATGGAATAAATAGCAGGGAGGCTTTTGTAATATTAATAATTTGAATTAAATCCCCATTAAAAATTGAGCATCCTCGATGATGCAGTGGTAGCTTCGTCGCCTTGTAATCAAGGGATCCTGTGTTCCATGTCTGTGTCAGTCCCGATCAGGGACTGCGAACCGAATTTGAACTCTAATTGAAACATGCTCCAGTTTCACTTATAGTTCGCACCTGAACCTGAACTTAAATGTTTCACTACGTTCCGGTGCACCAAAACCCTCCGGGTACCTTCAGTTTCAGTTCAGTTCTGGAAGGAAACCTCATTGTGAACATTTTTGGTTCACACCCGAACCTGAACTGAAATGTTTCACTATATTCTGGTGCACCAAAACCCTCCGTGTACTTCCAGTTTCAGTTCAGTTCCGGAATGAAACCTCATTGTGAACACTTTTGGTTCGCACCCGAACCTGATCTGAAATCTTTTGCTACATTCCGGTTCACCATAAACCTCAATGTTGTTTCAGTTTCATTTCAGTTCCGGAATGAAACCTCATTTTGATCACTTTTGGTTTGCACCTGAACCTTAACTATAATGTTTCGCTATATTCCGGTTCACCATAATGCTCAGTGTACTTTCAGTTCAGTTCCGGAATGAAACCTCATTGTGAACATTTTTGGTTTGCACCCGAACCTGAACTGAAATGTTTCGCTACATTCTGGTGCACCATAATGCTCAGTGTACTTTCAGTTTTAGTTCAGTTCTGGAATGAAACCTCATTGTGAACACTTTTGGTTCGCACCCAAACCTGAACTGAAATGTTTCGCTATATTCCGGTTCACCTAATGCTCAGTGTACTTTCAGTTTCAGTTCAGTTCCGGAATGAAACCTCATTGTGAACATTTTTGGTTTGCACCCGAACCTGAACTGAAATGTTTCGCTACATTCTGGTGCACCATAATGCTCAGTGTACTTCCAGTTTCAGTTCAGTTCCGGAATGAAACCTCATTGTGAACGCTTTTGGTTCGCACCCGAACCTGAACTGAAATGTTTTGCTACATTCCGGTTCACCATAAACCTCAATGTTGTTTCAGTTTCAGTTCAGTTCCAGAATGAAACCTCATTTTGAACACTTTTGGTGTTTTGGGGGGTACCAGATCCAAAAATTTGGAAATAGATAAGATCCGAAATGCCATGAAGACAGTTTTTCATAAACTTTTTGTCTGAGAGTCCCCCTTGATATAACTGAATACTTCTGTGTACCCCATGAATTCTCAATATTTTATATACCTAAAAATTGTATGAAATAAGTGTGAAAAATGAAACCAAACACAAACTCATTGCTTCCAATACGTTACAAATAATATGAATACGTAATTATTACTTCTGAGTGGCAGTATGTTTGTAATTCGTACATTTTGGTCATGTTTGGTATCATTTTTCATATTTTATAGCCCAAATTTCAATTATAACAAAATGAATGTAATATTGTTACAACAAAAAAAGTAACATTGTTGATTCAAATAGTCAGTAGGTGACTCGCTAGTCACTACGTCTGTCTCGTCCAGTTTATGTTGCGTCACCACTTCCAGGAAGGATGTTGGATTTTCCAACAGTGCCTTACATCGCATTGCATTCCCGTTCCGAACCAATCACCTGGCCTCCTATCCGACTACCATGCCATCAAACTGTGTAAATCCAGGTACTATAAATACCCCTGTTCATACAAGGTATTGATCATATCCACATTGGAATCGTGTTTTTCACCACAGCTGCAGTGCAATTCAAGAAACAATTCTCATATCGACATTGTCCACGAGTGGTGGTTATTGGTTGTGTGGTCACGAAAAGAAGTTTGATCGACACACTGTCGGCTTAAACCACAATACATTATCTGTCAATGGGGAACTGGGGAAGGCAAGTGTTCTCAAGGGTGTACAATTGACGGTAAACTCTCCACTGACATCACTGGTCAAACTGGTCGCTGAAAATGGTCGTCCATTTTCCATAATCGATTATGCTAGGATGCAGGAAATAATTCAACCCATTGTTAATGCTGTGCTAAGAGACGAACGATGACCCATTACATCACGTACTGTGATGAATGAAGTTGTGAAGCGAGCACAAATAACAAGAAATAACTTGTCATCAGAGTTCATGGGGAAGATACTCTCTTTAAAGGTTGATGCAGTATCACGGCTCGGAAAAGGATTTCTTGGAATTAACGTGCAATTTATTACAGATATGACAGTACAGCTAAGGACGCTCACCGATAATGCAATACTTGTATCTCACACAGGTGAGAATATTAGAAGACTCATAAATGGTGTGTTACATGATTATCACATTGATGTGTCACAGATATACTACCTCACCTGTGATAATGGCAGTAATATGGTGAAAGCAGCCACCCTTCTGCATGATGATCAGTTGCAAGGAGGGGAATAGTAATGGAATTGGAAGAATAAAATAACTCAAAGACCTAGATGAGGAAAACAGCAACAATGGGTCAGTCCTTGACGAAAATGAAACTCTGGAGGAAATCATTATGTCGGGATTGGAGGAATGTACCACAAGTGGCTTTGCCTTGAGTTGCATTCGTTGTGCTGCACATACATTACATCTTGCTGTGGCTGACACCTTGAAATCAACCGACATGTCAGGACTAGTACAAAAATGATGGCCCTCTGCTAACGACTGCGCACATCAAAATATTTCAAATTGATTCATGCGTACAAACTCAATATTCCTGCACTAGACTGCCCCACAAGATGGAACTCGTGCATCTCAATGCTAGAGTCTTTGCTGCCACTGCAGAATTTTTGTCTGGACCACTGGAATCCACATTAGATAGACATATCCAAGGATGATTTCTGTGCCACCAAAACACTCGTTGACTCTTTACAACCAGTCAAGGTGGCTATGGCTTCCTTACAACGTGAACAGCTCCTCATGGGAGACCTTTTGGGAACTTGGGTAAAATGCAAACTCCATACAAAGCTGGTTGGTTCCCAAATCGCCAAATAGCTTCTGCTGTGCATGGAAGAAAGGGAAGTTAATCCGTTCCAGAATCCTGATTTTGTGGCATCTGTTTATATGGACCCAAGATACTTCTGTTTTCTTTCTGCATCGGCCTGTCTTACTACAGAAAAACAAATAATGAAATTGTGGCTGCAATTAGATAAATGCAATAGTAAATGCAATACTCTAGAAGCTGATACTAGAGACACTGAAGATGTGATGGCAGATCTAGACGAGGAGGATGAACTGGAGTTAGTTTTAAAGAAAAGAGATTTGAGTCGAATTACTTCAGACGGAGATCAGTTGAGGAAGAATATTCTTCCCTTGTTGAAGGTTTCTCGAGCTACGATGCCACGATTGCCAAGAAACAACAACGTATTAGAATTCTGGGATAGGAGAAAGCATTCCATGCTAGAACTTTATTCTGTTGCCATGGTGGTTTTGGCTGCACAAGCCACCAGGTAAGCGTGTTGCGGTTGTTCTCAAGTATGAAGTTTGTAATGTCAGATTTGAGGTACAACCTTCCCTCTCCAACACTTGATGATCTCGTGGTCTTGCGGACGAATGCTTTATTCCAAAAGCGTTCTGATTAGCACCTGCCAGCCTTAAACCAAGATGAAAATTCTTTCAGTTCCTCTTATTAGCTCAAGTAGTGTTTACGAGTTCGTCGAGGAGGAACGTGAATAGTCGTTGTCTTTCATGCTCACATGTTTGCTGTCGTTTTTTTCACAATGTTCGATTGGAAAGACTTTTAAAAGATTGACATTGTAAGATTTATGTATGACCTAATTTCCTTTTCTTATTAAAAATTTAAATACTTAAAGTGTTAAAAGTTCAAGTACTATGTTACATACGAGGAGGAGGAATCCGTACTACATAATTATGATGTACATATATCATTTACAATCAACCAAAGTTTCTGAAGCATATTTTTAAGTGCTTTTTCTTTAATCCATGGTTATTTGTAGGTGTGAAAATATCCATCGAGGATAGATGCTTACTGAGTTTTTCATAAATTAACAGTTCATACACTCTTTTATTTTAATTTTCTATTTTCAGAAATTCAGAAAACCAAACAAAATTAGCTAATTACATACAAAAGAGTAAATGCCATTTTCCATGAATTGGAAAATTTGCTGCCATAGGAAAATCTAATGTGTGTTAATCTCATCGATGTAGTTTTGCGGGAAAATGGACAAACTAATGAAGCTAGCCATAGCCCACATAGAATTGTATCTGTTTTATTAACTACAAATTGGTTGCTGTACTGTCATACGCTACTATCATAAATGTCTCTGTTTCATTAACTACAATTTGGTCACTGTAATAAAGATATGTAATTTTTTTCACAGATAATTTTCATCCCATTGTTTGATGCCATTTTGAACTGAATTAACTGCGGTAAAAGTGACGAGGCGGATTCATATAAACTTTTCGTTTTCATTTCACATTTGATTACAAATAAAATTACAATTGTCAGTACAATGTGAGATACAGTTCTTAAATGAAGAAAATGTAAAAGTTACTCAGTATTATTCTCGATCTCAAACATTGTAAAACTCTCCCAGATCCATAACATTTGGGTCTGGAAATGGAACTGAAAACTTTCATTCTGGGCCAAACTGGAAGTACAAGTTCAGACCATCCAATTACAGGTCGGATAGATATACTCCGGTTTCGTTCCAATTTTAGTTTGAGAACTGAAAATGAACAGAAGAGTTTCATTGTGGGCCGAACTAGAAGTACAACTTCAGATCATTCTAGTTTCGGTTCGGATAGATATGCTCCGGTTTCATTCCAGTTACAGTCCAAGAACTGAAAGTGAACAGAAAGGTTTCATTCTGGCCCAAACTGAAACTAAAACCCCAGATCATTTCAGTTACAATTCGGATAGATATATTCCAGTTCCATTCCACTTTCAGTTCTCGAACTGAAAGTGAACCGCAATGATTCATTCCGGACCAAACTGAAACTGAAAGTAGGTTTCAACAGGAGTCCCTGGTCCAGATTAACCTTACTGTGCATAAAATGGACTTAAAACACCAAATCCATAAATCATTAAGAATTAATTTTATAATGAATTTTCGGTGAAAGATTCAATATGCTAACCTCCATTATTAATTCAATGACTAGAGAATTATAAAAAATTGGGGGAGGGTTTGTATTTATACACACGAATGCTTGGGAGCCAATAAAAGTTTACAACCTGCAAATCGGGTTTTCTATACCGATTCAACAAATTCAATATCTCCAATGTTGTTTGTGTTGCACCTGATTCAAAATCTGTCATAATTTAATTCGAAAATTATTTTTGGGAGGATAAAGACGGTCTATAGGAGAGCTTGACTGCCGTTCGATTCCCGGAGATGAGGGAGAGGAAAGTGGGCTCTCCCAATGCATGGGGTGCATCTACAAGTGACTCTACTATATAACTACGTGGGAACATGGAGACGATTTGCATCGCCTCTATAAATAACCGAGACTATGAATATGTAAAGACCCACCACCACCCACCCACCAATATGCCTTCAAAACACATTGCAGGTGGGTGGCTTTACCAATTTCTTTCAAATACAAGTAGTACACTGAGGAGTAGCTAGTCTAGCAGAGATGGATCAATCAATCTTGCATCTCTAATTATTTTCAAATCACAATATTTATTGTCTTGTTAATGCCACAATTCATATGCAACACTTTTTTTTTTTTTCACGCGCTTCTTGTCCCTCGGTTGCGATCCACGTGCAAAGCTGGCCTAGCTCGCTCATCCTCCGCATCACCAGTTCTAGGTAAATAAACAGCCACTTGAAGGAGAAGGGAAGATTTCTGCCTCTACCTCCCTTGGCCCCTGCTGCAATGGTTGAAAGCACGTCCTGTCAGGTCCCCTAGTCTATCTCCTATAGGACAGATAAGGGATTGGTTTCCCTTTGATTCCTTTGCAAATCCTCTAAAGAACTCGGATGAAAAATTTATGTAGTACTTATGTAGTCTGTATTTAGCTAACCTTTTACATGTTGTATATACAATATGTATGTATAATATGGGATGTAGTTTTATTATTTATGAAATGGGAACGTGTTATGTGCGGACAATAATGTTATGCTCTCTTTCTTTTCTTTTTTTTTTTTTTTTTCAAACATGGAATATATAATGATTAAATTGCAAATATGTGCTCAGGCTCTCTCTCTCACTCTCGTTTTAGTTGGTTTTTTTATTTAAATATACTAATCTCTTTGCCCCTAACAGTCATAAATACAGACGTATTTATTTGGGCAAGAGAATGCACCTTGATATTGTTGTTGGTTTGGTTTATTTTTCTTCGTTTTTCTGCCACATTTGGTTATCGCGAAAATGAGGATGAGTTATGATATGATGAAATTGATGAAGGGACGTATGAACAATCCAGGCCAGGATTCAAACCCGTACATTCTTGTTCCTATGTGTTGTACTCTGCAGTGAATAATGAAATAATTTGGAATGAAAAATGTATCTCAGAACTCAAAGAGCCAAATGAATATTATTGAAGAAAAGTGTGTTTTGTTACCTGTTTTGTTTCTGTGCATAAAGTGTACTTAAAACACCAAATCAACCAACCTTGGGGGATGAATTTTATTCATAATCTTCGCAGTTAACCAAATGTGACAAAAGAAGCGATGCTAAGTAACAAAAATGAAATCAAATCATTGATTGATTTGGCTTATTTTACTTCGCTTTTCCACCACTTTTGGCTAATCGCGAAGATGATACGATAAAATTGATGAAGAGAGACACACAAAGAATACCCATTGCCAAGCCGAGATTTGAACCCAGGATCTCTGGCATAGTGCTCAAATCAAATCGTCTTTTATTTTCGAAGGGGATGGGGGTTACGTGTACTTTTTTTTAGTACTATTCATCATTTGCAATCTCCTGTTATTGACTTTTTTAAAGGGAATACTGGGCCATAAAGGGGGGAGGGGTATGACCCACACCAACCCTCCCTTGAGCACGCCACTGATTACTAGCCCAAGTGTCGACGTCACTGCATGTCACTGCTAATTATAGTAACAAGACATCTTTGTATACAGAATGGGATTTTTCAAAATTACAATAAAATAACAAAGCAACCGATTTTGTTGTAATTCTATAAAGAATAAGTTAACATAGGCCAGAATCGGTAAACTTCCAGTTCGGACAAATATCGCAGTTGCGATACAGTAATAAGCGAAGAAAATTTTTTATTGTAAAAATAAAATGTAAAAGTAAATATATATATAGATTTGTTATCCATGATATATCAATCTTGAAATTTTGTTTCACAGGTACCTGTCATAGAGTAATCTTTACGCTGTAAATATCAATTTTTTTTAGCTCTCCCATCAGAAACATCTGGGTTCAAAATTTTGAAAAAGAGAATCAAGAAACTATCAAAGAGCTATAACAGTAATTCAGCCAAAATACTCTGATATTACATAACTTCTGTAACAAAAATATCATAAACATTGAATTTTGGTCAAAATCAATATGTTGAAAAAAATACATGAAACATACAATTTAGCTTGAAATGTACTGAAAACAATATTTTTTACCCAAGCTATCATTTTTCTTAGATGAGTTATCATAGTTACCACAAATGTCTCCAAAGGCTAAAAATGCTCCAAATGATAAGTCAAACATGGTCTCAATTTTTAAAATAAGTCAAGTTTAGGAAAATACTACCCTTGCATAGGGGTTACAACAACAAAAATATATATATAAATAGAAGAAAGTTCACAATTTTGTCAATTATTATCTTTTTGGACCACATGGTATTAAATAACCATATTTTGCTTTAGACCTAATATTAATTAAAATATGCAAGTTTGATTAAATTAGTGCATATATTGCATATCAGTGAAAGTTTTATAAAAATAGATCAAATACATTCACAGAGGTTGGATTAACCCCAGAGTTGGTTTTATCCAAGGATAATGTTGGAAAAATTTCAGCTTGAAATCATTCACACTGAGAATCAAACCTAGGTTTACTATGTGGCAATCCGATGTCATATTTTCTCTGTTTTTCTCATATATCAGTTTATACTCAGTTCCATATTTTTTCACATTCAGAACATAAACATCCATGTCTTACTTGGGTTCGAACCTGGGCCCCTGCTGTCGTAGCATGCTGTGCTAACTGCCTCGCCCTGGAGGTCAAATACTAGACTATTGGGACTCCTTATTCGTTGAAGAGAATCTTTCACAATTATGTATGTTACAAGCCACATATTGTTGCTGCAGGATTCTATATTATCGTTCGTCTGGAATTTTGACACAAAATGGTAAGATCAGCTTTTGACAATGAAGATGCCAATCGACCCGAACAGCAAAACCTAGGACAAGTATCAGGAAAGAAATTCACAAAGGGTTTTACGACCTGTTGATCACTAACTGCCTGGGTACTGGAGGAGGAGTGTTCTTGATAAACCTCGGAAAGCTGGACTGGACAAAACTTCTGGTGGTGTCAACTCTGTGCGCGCTCTACCGGCAGAAGGAATACGCATTCGGAAAAGGCCTTTCCATGATACGTAGTCTTAACATGATAATTATACTTGTTTATCTATTAAAGCATCCTGGACTGAATTTGGCAGACTAGTGAAGCTCTCTCTGGCATCTTGACTCACAGCCAGTATAATCTTACGTGAGGCTTGTGTTGGTAGACCCAATATATTTGTGATTCTCCCTTCATCTATCTTCGCGATTATCCAATGGCGAGGAAAAGTGAAGTAATAATAAACGAAATCAAGGAGTCATTGTGACTCTTGACCACAAGTATCATTACTTTTTAATGACTTCTTGACCTACTAATTGATTTCTTTACTTTTTCCTGACTTTCTTGACTGGAGGACAAGACTTTGGAAAATACACTTGGCGCTGTGGAGAGATTTATATTTCAAATACTGAACAGACGCGAGGCTCTAGGGATTTCGGGGCAGTGATAAATTCAGGAGGTGGCAGGGGGAGGAGAGTAATCCCCTCTGGAAATAGAACCCTTCCCGAAAATTTCAATAACGTGGTACAGCATTCAAACAATGGCTAAGAAATTTGGCAACCATTTTGACTTTGGGTTTCATTTAATTTAATTTAACATAGAACGTACTTTTCTGCCTTTTTCGTAATAAAAAGTAGGGAACGGATTTTAAGGTGCAGCCGTTTTCCACACATACAGCTATTTTCATACCGATCATTTGAGATATTTATTTTAGGACACGAAACCAAGTAAAATGAACACACTTTGTTACATATTTTTACACCTCTTCGTGAGATTAGTTCATTTATCCTTTTTTTAAGCCCCCTCGTTTTGATGCTTCAGCACATTTTCCCTTCCTTTTCTTTCATGTTTTGTTAAAAAAAATGGACAGAAAAATAAACAATTTTCACTCTTCATTAGCAGCTATATAAAATGATATAGTCTCATTTTGTAGAGCAGAACGAGAACTATGAAATGTTATTGCAGTCACAATAATTCCCAAGATAATGTAGCAAAACCCGGGAGAGAAAAGATAAACTTCCAACAAAACCTATTAGACAGAACTACAGTTCTCTATGCGGTCTGCACACATTATAT
Organism: Lepisma saccharinum; assembly: GCF_977018435.1. NCBI lineage: Eukaryota > Metazoa > Arthropoda > Insecta > Zygentoma > Lepismatidae > Lepisma > Lepisma saccharinum. The sequence continues at coordinate 12,393,857 of NC_139234.1, forward strand.
ACAGAAGGTGTAGAAAACTAGAGCATTGAATAAAGGAATTTTATTTTATCAGCACCTTTTTGAAAATATTTCGGAACATTTTTTCCCTTTCCCGACCATAATTTTGCACCTTAAAATCCTTTCCCTAATATTTAGCCCTCATTCAGTCGTATTTGTAATTAAAAGTCAAAATAATGAAGGAATTATTATCGTCTGTCATTGAAACTCAACAATGGACACGTGTTAGTCAGTCAACAGCTAACTAACTAACAAACTCTCTAGCCTTCTTAAACCCAAAGGTTCATGGCTGCAGCAACACAGACCTTCCATCTGTCCCTATCCTGAGCAAGATCTATATACTCCTTTCCATCCCTACCAATTTCCTTTAGGTCCATCTCAACGTTATCCCTCCATCTTCGTCTTGGCCTTCCTACCGGTCTCTTCCCAACAAGAATCCTGTAAACGCTTCTTTCCTCTCCCATTCGTGCCACATGGCCTGGCCACCTAAGTCTTCTTGATTTAATCATTCTAATAATATCTGGACATGAATACAAATTATGTAGTTCTAAATTATGTAACCTTCTCCTGGTGTGGAATAGTAATGACATGCTTGTGCAGTCTTATCGTAATTTATTGCTATCACAATCACTTCTTGATTTCTTTTATTTTACTTCACCTTTCTTCCCCTTTGCACAATTGCGAAGATGGGGATAAAAGATTGTAAGATAAGATGAATGAAGGGACAAAAACATTTAATTACATATAGCAGGTACGCGGACATTTAATAATGTTAGTATTTTTTAAATAATGTTATAATTTGGTGCCTATAACATCCACCCCGGGAAGTTCGATATACCCCTCTCCCGGAGGGAAAGTTGCTGGATTCAACAATGATTTCGGATCCCACAATATTTGTTGTGAACCACATGTGCCTTTTCCCTTTTAAGAAGACGAAACATGATTGATTGAATTATTTTTTACGTCGCTTTTCTGCCACTTTTGACTAATCGCTACAATGAGGATGAGTGATGATATAATGAAACTGATGAAGGAACGCTTACAAAGAACACCCATGCCCAGGCCAGGATTATAACTCTGTGTTCCTGGAGTCGTAGCACTCTGTGCTAACATCTCCGTCATGGAGGACTGGTATGTTTGTTTGTTATTATGCTTATTTTTTCGTGGCAGACACTTGCTATGCTTATTCACATTCCCAAACACATTTAGCTCTCCTTGTTATTGAGCAAGAATTTACACAATTTTTACCTGTGGTAACACTAACGATATTTTGGTTCATGAATCTGAAACACAACATTCGATGCGGAAAAAAACTATTACACCATTAAGCCTTGTTTCCATGATTATGAAAAACTAAATATGCTGACCAAGGCAGTAATTTATTTTATTAAAAACATAAACTAACGTAATGTTTCAACCTTCTAGCAAGGTCTTCTTCAGACTCTGTATCAAGTACAAAAGTAACCAGATACAACAAAAGGGCATTATATATACACAAACATTACTCCCTCCAGACTATTTAGAAAGTTGTTTGGAACTTTCTAGCAGGTGGCTTTCACTTGCCAACTGTACTTTCACCTAAAAGGCTAAACATAATTACTTTCATATAGAATGTGGTTGGACTTTTAATCTCACGCTCTTTTCCCTTCATTTTTCTTCCTTCTCCTCTCCTCTTTCTCTCTTGTCCTTTCCACTCTTTCCATCTTCTTCCATTCTTTGTTTAACTTCAGTCCCCATTCCAGTTCATTGTGTCTTCTTCACCTTTCTTCTCTATTTCCTTGGCTTCCTTCCATTTTCTCACTAGCAAGGAAATAGAGAAGAAAGGTGAAGAAGACACAATGAACTGGAATGGGGGACTGAAGTTACTCAAAGAATGGAAGAAGATGTTGGAAAGAGTGGAAAGGACAAGAGAGAAAGAGGAGAGGAGAAGGAAGAAAAATGAAGGGAAAAGAGCGTGAGATTAAAAGTCCAACCACATTCTATATGAAAGTAATAATATTTAGCCTTTTAGGTGAAAGTACAGTTGGCAAGTGAAAGCCACCTGCTAGAAAGTTCCAAACAACTTTCTAAATAGTCTGGAGGGAGTAATGTTTGTGTATATATAATGCCCTTTTGTTGTATCTGGTTACTTTTGTATTTGATACAGAGTCTGAAGAAGACCTTGCTAGAAGGTTGAAACGTTACGTTAGTTTATGTTTTTAATAAAATAAATTACTGCCTTGGTCAGCATATTTAGTTTTTAAAAAAACTATGTTGCACCAGAAGCTGCAACACCTCTCAACTTTACATATTTTTCAACGATCTTTCCCAACTAACAATAAATCTCTACGGACATAAGAATAGATGCCGACACCTCCCTCTTGACGTCTTCAATCAAAAATTAAGGAACTAAACAGACGGTCATCCACCCTCTATTCCCTCGAGAGAATTCATTACTCCGCCACTAGCCTCAAAACACCAAGCTCCCACGAGTAACACTACACAATACAGTATAGACTACATACGAGCCTCGCCAATCCAATCCAATCCTTGACAAATCATCAACCATATTGTAATATTTATGTATGCATTGTTCTATCGTACCTCGCAAAACTAGCATAATCATATACATCAATGTCAACATCCGTGCGTGAATGTCCTGCTCAGAAATGTTTAGTATGTGTATGTGTGCGTGAATGTGTTTTTCTCTTTCTTTTTTTATGTGTTGTCTTGATTTTTTAAAATCTTGTCTTTGTTCCTTCATCGTAACCATTTTTTTAAAGTTTCTACTTTATTTTCTCTCCCTCTGTTTTATGATTTTGTTATGTATACTAGGTAAATGTCAAACGGGGTTAAGTGGGAGAACAGCCACAGGCTGAACCTCGCCCTTTAATAAAGAAAATTTGAATATGTCCATTTAACACAGATAAAATCGTAAATAAAAAGGAGATAAATAAGTAAAATTTACCAATGAATGGAGGACTAAAAGTGGTAAACGTTGTAAGTGCCAAAAGCGAAAGTGTTGGGAAATCGCATAGTTCCGCACATCAGCCCGTAAGAACGTTCAAACTAGCGACCTATTTACACGCCCTTTGAACTAAGATGGCTACCAGCCACATTTCACATTTACCACATTATAAAGCATTGCACATTACATAGTTTAACGTGGAAGGCGGTGTTTGAATTATTGTGGCACTTACAGCGTTTATCAATTTTAGTCTTTAATTGATTCTTAATCAGGGCCACAGACTTCAGTAGAGTGATCTTCCAAGAGTAACTTTGCATATATGGTACTTTCGGTTAAGGTTTTCTATTGAAAATGAATTCAATTCAATTCAATTCGTTCCCTCGTGTTTCCTAGACAATGATTCTGTCCCCTGACCAAGTCTAAATCCTGAATCACAAGGAACTGGATTTCCAGTAGGAATGCCCTAGTTGACGTTGGACAGGCTACCCGTTTGCTAATTTTCGCCTCGCTCGATACTTCTTACTGCGTAATTGTTGATAGACTTTTGTTCCTATAAGACATTGCGCAGAGCATACAATCTGTAAAGATGGATGAGCAATTTGAAGAATGCTGTATATAATTACTGCTTTTTGGCTCGAAAAAAATATAGTAATCAATGCGTACCGAACAAGCTTTTTAATTAACTGTGATATGCATATTCAATATTCATACATGAGATTCGCAGGATTCATTCACAAATTTTAAGAAAATAACACATTTAATACACTTGTAATAATAAGGATTTTCATTTTCGGCTATTTTATTTGTCACATACACATCTCATCACTTTGCATAAATACCTAAATATTAATGTACTGAACAGGAATACACTGCACGTCATCTCGTTGCTTTTTTTTTTATCGAGAAACTAACAAAAACAGCCAACACTCAGAAAGCACAGACAAAAACTCTCCTTTGCAAACTCGCAGATTATCTTCACATGACCAAACTTTGCTCTGATTGGCTGTTCCACAGAATAAAGTTGAGGAAAGCCAGTAGGAACTAGAATATGTCCTATTCCTCCAAACCAGTCAAGCATATGGGCAGGTAGCCAGTTCAGCGCCAACTAACTGGATATGCAGTTCCGTGTGATTCGGGCTGAGGCACTTGAAATTCCAAGAACTTTGTCTGACCCACGTGCAGCATTTTTGCATGACCATTACCTTTTTCCGCCGGAAACCCTAGAGAGAGATTAGTGCACAAAAATGAAAGAAATTAGGCAGAGTTTGCTGAACTGCAATGGATAATTACTTACAGGTGAAACAGATGAGCTTCACATATACAAAGATTGAAAAAAAAAAAAGAAAGAAAAAAAAAGAAATTTCCCAGATTTCTCATTCTTTATATTTGTTTTTTCAAGTAGTGACGAATTCGACGTGTCACTACTTGATTTTCCTCGGAACCCCCACCTTTGAATGTAGGGATGGCCCGAAACTTCTCGGGGGTCAGCGTGTCAGGGCCCCCCGCTAGTTACGCCTATGACAGTAGATACTATAGTTTTAACTCCCAAGTTAAAAAAAATGTCTAAAATAGCTTTTCTTTTACTAATGACTGTGCAAAGTGTGGTATAAGCGATGCCTAAATCTGCAGCTATTTCAGTTTTAGTTTCATGTGGATTAGCGTCTACTTCATATAAATTTTACTTTCTGGTGCAGCGTGTAATCTTTCCTATTGCTGTTGTCCACGGCCTCACAGTAGCAACTGTTACTTCTGTGACCATAGACGTAGCTACGGGGTGTGCCTAGGCACACCCTAATGGGCTGCTTTTTTTAAGGAGAATTAAAGACAGATATTTCAATAAGAGAGAAAATAAGCGGCATTTTGTAAGAAGTTGAAAATGTCATTACTTGGTAGAAACGTGTGTATTATCGCTGATGAAAGGAGTGTCTGTAGTTTTTCGATTTTTTGATGTCATTGGAGAAATAAGATATTTACTGCATTCTACTCTGTACTGCAGCGCCTTTCTTCTATACCTGTCACAAGCTGCACGTGTGAGAGAGAGCTTTTTTCAAGCTTACCCAAGTTAAAACTAAATTAAGAGCATCTCAGAAGCAGGGTAGATTGGAAGCCCTCCTCGTGATATTTGTGGAACAGGAAAAAGCTTAGTGTATTGATGTAAATGAAGTTATTGATGAGTTTTAAAACATTGTACCTTTTGACAGACGTCTCTTGTTATAGGTGACGTGTATTTTGATGTATTTGTTTGTAACATTTATGATAATTTTGTGTGTGTGTAATTTCTATGGAATTTGATTTTTTCTACTACATATATTTAGAAATTTCCAACACTGTCATTTAGTGAATTTATATTCCTTTACAAACATCAGTGCAGTTAAAGAGCCAAGTGATTGTGTTGCAAAATATGCTATTAAAAAGGTACAAGACCTCATTTTTTTCTTTGTGCACACCCAAATATAAAGTTCTAGCTATGCCTATGTCTGTGACATTCTTGTAGCTTGGTTACATACAAATCAACTGAATTTTATGAAAATTTATATGTATAATGCCGAATTACGTGTAAATGCATTACATACAAACAAGGTTTAATTAACAAGTTTTTAAATTATATTTTGTCGGGACCTACAGTAATTTACGTATGAAACAGAATTATGCCTTCTCAACTGTACTAAGTGAACCGGGATTGAATGTAGTGTAGACACTGTGATTGAATATTTTGCGTTTTTTTTTTTTTGTGTGTGTGGTGTAAATATATGTATCATCTAAAGTAGTATGGAGTGTGTAATGGATGAGTTCAGTATGAGTCAATTAACACTCAAGATATGTTTTAAAAGATGTAGAAAAATGTAGTTTTTGTATGATATTTATAAATTTTATATGACTTGATGACCCCCCTCCCCACATGCACATAAATTACCTTTATTTAATATTGTTATTTTTAAAAAAATGGACTTGGTTTTCAAAGGCGCCCCCTGATAACCCGTGAGCCCCCCCCCCTTCCCACCCAGAGATCAATTCTAGCTAAGGGCCTGATAATAACTGGTAAAAAAGAAGTCGCTACCACTATCCTTGCCTTTCATGCATGTGTACAAGGGACAATTTCTGAATGGTTGTGTATTTTGAGCAAACAAATATGTGTTTTTAAGAAATACATTTTAATAAATGCAACATGATATTTTATGTTATATTTTATCTTGTATTTGATTATCATAACAACTGGTCAAAAAAAGGACAAGTATACTGTTAGACAGTATGTGCATAAGGGGTGACCTTCCACGTGTACACCCAAATGTCAACCTCACTTCCACATTGTACACCCTGGACTGTTTGCAGACTAACAAGGCTCTGGCGACTGGCCATTTGGTTGGTATAATTTTGTGTGTTGTCCTATTTTTTGTCCTTATGTGTGCTGACGGCCCTTTTACAGCCACAGCTTTTAACCTGTCAGAATATTTGAAGATTTTAGTTATGCAACATTACAATACTGTTATTTGTTATAGTATAGGGCTGGACCCCTTACCCCGTATAATGTGACACGTGCAAGAAAGCGTAAGAGCTAACTCACCCAAAATTTCAATTTTAATTTAAATTTCAATCAAGTATGAGTGTGTACAAGGAATAATTTCCAAATGGTTGGTAATGTGTTTTGTAAGCAAATATGTACACTTTCAATGTCCATGCACGAAACTACATACCTGAAGCTTTTTCTTATTGAAACATACATGTATACTATGACACTTTACATTATGTTAGATTATTCATTTTGTGATAGATGGTAGTCATTCAGAAAATGTTCATGGAATGGTTTATTATTGATTTTTTTTTTTCAGTTTTATTGTCCTCTTCCAGTTTGTTCCGAATATGATTGGATTTCCATTTGCACCATTATTAATCAGTAGGCTGCATATTAATTGCTTTTTTTTGTTATTAAGGCTCACATTATATTAAATACTATATGTTATTGTACAGTACTTAAGTACAACCAAATAGTAAATAGTATGTGGTGTAATTATGACTAAATAGGTTAGGCAGGTTTTCTCTCTTTCTTCTATTAAGTGCATACTTGAGTAGGTTAAGTCAGGGGCGTGATGCTGATCACATCACCCCCACTCACGACCGGATCAAGAAAGTGTGGGGCGTTACCCCCACACCCCCTATACGCCTTCATGGCATGGTGCTATGCACAGGGGAACACTTTACCTTTTTTTTTTTTACCTTGAGTAGGTTAGGGAGGTCAAGTTTGGTGCTTTCAGCATTTATTTTAGGTTTCTACTGCTGTCAGTTGCCGTTTGTGATTTAAGGCTGACGTTAGAGATCCATTAGCCTTAACGGAGGTTGGAGAAATGCCTCGATGTACTAATACAGTGTTAAGTTGATTTAATGTTGTTATGTACATAATAGGCCTAATACATGTAAATAGGTACAGGCATTAAACGTAGATGACAGCACTAGGCAGAAGATATAAAATTAAAGATATTGTTTATAAAAGTGTGAAGCTAGAATAAACTGATAGCTAGTATTGATTGTTAACATGAAGAAGAAAGGAATGAATGGAATGATAGAGATATAATGTGAAGCTGCTTCGTCAAAAGCTGTTTGGATCCAAGTTCGTTGCATTCAAAGGGTGCATCGATGCCTCTGAGTTCTCTGGAGCATGACGGGACTTTGTATACAGATACTGAAGACATAGCTTATATCCTGGCCATGCAGTTTTCTGAAACTTTCAGTTCGGACAATTACCAGCCACACGTTTCCGTCGTGAGAAGGACAGAGAGGAACGAACGTCCTCTAGTTTTCAGAAGTCATAACCTCTAACCAGTGATCAGAACGCTACATTTTAAAAGTAGCTTCGCTACAGCTACAGCTACTCTTCCCAAATGTAGCTTCGCTACAGCTACAGCTACATTTACCAAAAAGTAGATCGCTACGCTACTCATGTGCGCTACTCGCTACTTCGCTACTTTTGCGCTACTTCTGCATAGAAAAAATTAAAAACAACCGTATGGGTATTAAAAATCTTCTACTACTGGTAAATAAATTCTGTTATTTATTAATATGGTTCCCATCATTCAATAATTTTGATAGCATTGTTACTTCAGTTACTTATTTTTACTATAGTTTTTGAGAATACCATACCTATGCAAGTGGCATATCAATCCAAATTTGATATATGAATATTGCAATTAGGGTGTTACCCAAATTAATGATTACAACTATACACAAATAAAATTTGGAAGGATTATGTATTCATGTTCACATCAACATATTTTTCTTGAGAATAAATATTTCATTTTTTATAGACTGATAGGAAGTCAGCATTTTGAATGAAAAGTACCTGGAGCCCTTTGATTACAAAAGGGCCGCAGGTTCGATACCCAGCGGAGGCACATAGTGGTTCGGATCCAGTCTCGATCAGCTTATCTATGCATAAAATGGACTCAAAACAAAAACTAGGAAAAACGCCAAGTTGGGAGGATGGGATCGTTCTGCTCCTCCATTCCCCACACTGCTCATCATTCAACATTCTTCCTCGTACTTACAATTAGCCGAAAGTGGCAGAAAGAGACTAGATAAGAGAATAATTAAATAAACCATTCATCCTCATTGTCATGATTGAGAGAAGTGGAAGAATAGATGAGGAGGTAAACAGAAGAGGACAAATGGGTGGTGGACTATACCAAAGCGTTCGAAGATTAATATGGAACAGGGGTGTACCTATGAAATGCAAGAAGGTAATATATAACACATACTATGTGCCAGTAATTACGTACGGAGCAGAGACTTGGACAATGTAATAGAGAAACAAAAAGAAGATGCAGGCAGTGGAGGAAGGGATAGAATAAGGAATGAGGAGATCCGACAGACAGTGGTTGGGGTGAAGCTTCAGGACAGAATAGATCAGGCACAGATGAGATGTTTCGGACACATGAAGAGGATGGATGAAGAAAGACTACCAGTAAGAGCTTATAATGCAAAAGGAGTGGGAATATGGCCAAGGGGCAGACCAAGATGTTGGTGAAAAAAGCAGATAGTGGAGAGTGTTAGGAGAAGAGGACAAGATTGGAACCCCGTGGAAAGAGAGGAGTAGTGGTGGAAGACCAGGAAAAATGGAGAGGCTTGACTTCTATGCCGGCCCAGCCAGAGGCAGGAAACGGCAAAGGATGATGATGATGAGAATGTCATGATTAGCAAAAGTCACAGGAAAGCGACGCAAAAGTAGGAAAAATACATAAATTTGAAAACAATGTATACTTTTTGCAATATGATAAAATATATTTAGGAAACTGTCGTGTAAACCTGAGTGTTCTAAACGTATTGTAATTTTAAAATTTGTGAACAAAAGTTATCGCAAAAATAATTATAATTCCAGAAACTGTATATCATTCTTGTAACAATAATTTCTTGCTGGTGAGATTCTATATACTGACGATGATCAATGCTGTTAACGTACTGAGCCATTTATTGCTGGCACTATTCCTTTGTCAGTGCAGTGGAAAATCCATCACTCATTTTTGCACTGCAAGTTGTGTTTTACACAGCAATTAATGACATTTTGGTGTTTCTTACACCATGGATATCCACAGGATTTGTTCCAGGGGTGAAGCAAATGAGGCACTTTTTTCAAGAGTGCATCAAACGAGGCATGTTTCTCTCCAAAATAGCGATGCAGCTAAAAAACGAAGCTGTTAGCTGGAATATATTCATATATGTCAGTTAGTTATGTGGATATCTGAATTATTGATACTAATTAAATAAATTACGCAGATATCTATAATCTACAATACATAATCTGTGTCTTCATGTAATACACTGTCTTAATGAACCTCCTGCAAAATTAAGGGTATTTGTCGATTTTTTCTGACGCTGTTGCCACATTAAATTCACCTCAAAATGCTGAGAAAAAATGTAGCTGTAGCGAAATTTTCGCTACAACTACAGAAATTTTGTAGCTTCGCTACCGCTACAACTACAATTTTCAAAATGTAGCGTCGCTACAGCTACAGCTACAAATTTTGTAGCTAGCTACAGTAGCGACGCTACAAGTAGCTCGCTACTTCTGACCACTGCCTCTAACCCTACAACTTTAAATTCACCAAATTGGTGTTTGATAAGGCACTTCGGGACTCTAAGAATACAGCTCCTGGAGTGGACAGGATCCACTTCATCATTTTCCCATTGGAGCTAAAAATTCCTTCTTATGGTTTTCAACAGGCTTTGGTTGGAGGACTCTTTCCCCACCTCCTGGAAAGAAGCTATTATTGTTCCCATCCTGAAAGCAGGCAAAGAATGCACCACAGCATGGAGTTAGAAGCCTATTGCCTTAACTAGCTGTGTGTGCAACTTATGGAACACATTATAACACCATTAAGCCTTGTTTCCATGATTATGAAAAACTAAATATGCTGACCAAGGCAGTAATTTATTTTATTAAAAACATAAACTAAATGTAACGTTTCAACCTTCTAACAAGGTCTTCATCATACTCTGTAACAAGATACACAAAAAGGCATTATACAGGGTGTCGCAAAACTCTTTCAACAACGCTTAGGTGCTGGTAGATATCATAAAAACAAGTAACTTTTCCCTATAAAGTTTACCTCGAAAGCGCTTAGTTTCTGCGCTATAAGCGCTCAAAATCTATCCTGTACGTATGCAACCCAATGCAGCAAACGCTTGCTCTGACATAACTACCAGGGGCGCGTGGAAGGGTTGCCACTAGCGTTTCTCATTAAGAGAGACGACTTCAAAACAACAACTTGGGAGTCTTGCCTGAGCAAAATCCAAAACATTAATGGTACTTACGATGTTGTAAGAAGCATTGACAGTATTTATAAACTGACAAAGACAAAAAATGATGGGCAGACTGAAATTCAAGATTACTCATTCTAAAATAACTCCATAATTGTTTTATTGATTTGGTTTATTTTAATTCGCTTTTCTGTCACCTTTGGCTAATCGCAAAGATGAGGATATGATGAAATAACAAATGACACCAATGTCTAGACCAGGATTTAAATCCGAGACACCTGGCGCCGTAGCGAGCTGTGCTAACCACATCACCACGGAGTGTTTCGTGTGTCATGCAAATTCAATAATTGCAAGGGACACATGAGATAGGGGAAATACACGAACGAACCAATGTAAACATGATGTGCTTTCTGCCTCGTTTCGAACATTTGACATTCGAACAAAAACTGCTGGCTGCTAGTGCATTACACAATGACTCTACCATCGTGGTTGCAATCACATTTGCAGCAAAACATGCCTTACTGCAGAAATGAACTTTCTTGTCAGTATATTGGTACTTGATTTTTCTAACGCTACTATTGTTCCAAGAGTCAAAATAATTCGTTAAGAGCAGAGAACTAACAGACGTTCTAAACTAAGTTTTCTTACAGTGTTGTTTTTACGTTAAGTTCAATGCACCAATAGGTGTAGTGATGCAGTACCTGCTCCCTTTTCAGAAAAATTGGGACTACGAAGACGAATGATTCAGTGGCATATTTCTCCAGGCCGGAGCTCTTATCAGGAACCTTCGATAAAGAGATCATGTGTCGATCACTAAACGTACTCGATCACCAAGGTGACTCAATAGACTTTTGCTGTTCGCAAAATTGTTTTTTGTCATTGTGCAATACGAGTGTCCTTTACAGTTCAGCGCTTGATATAAGTATGCATTTCTTGTCATTGGCTTTTAATAAGCACTAATTTTAATGTGTGATTTTATTCATTTCTAAACGACGTGTTTCATTAAATTAAAAGCCGACCCCCGTGGCGGAGTGGTTAGAACATCGCACTACGATGCCAGTGGTCTTGGGTTCGAATCCCGGCTTGGGCATGGATGTTTGTGAGTGTCCATTCATCTATTTCATCATATCATCACTCATCCCCATCTTCGCAAATTAGCCAAAAGTGGCACAAAAAGCGAAGTAAAATAAAGCAAATCAATCAATCAAACATTAAATTAAAAGAGCCTTGCAATTACTTCCTTATGAGACGAACACGATTAGCAATAAAGCTATCACAGATAGGAATAATTTTCAAATCAATTGTAATAACATTACAGTCTGCATGTTCGAAACGAGGCAGCAAACACATCATGTTTACATTGGTTCGTTCGTGGATTTCCCCTATCTCACGTGTCTTGCAATTGTTGATGTTGCATGACACAAGAAACACTGCGTGCTGATGTGGTTATCACAGCTCGCTACAGCACCAGGTATCTCGGGTTTAAATCCTGGTCTAGACATTGGTGTCATTTGTTATTTCATCATATCATCCTCATCTTCGCGATTAGCCAAAGGTGACAGAAAAGCGAATTAAAATAAACCAAATCAATAAAACAATTATGGAGATATTTTTAGAATGAGTAATCTTGAATTTCAGTCTACCCATTATTTGTCTTGGTCAGTTTATAAATACTGTCAATGCTTCTTACAACATCGCAAGTATCATTAATGTTTTGGATTTTGCTCAGGCAAGACTCCCAAGTTGTTGTTTTGAAGTCGTCTCTCTTAACGAGGAACGCTAGTGGCAACCCTTCCACGCGCCCCTGGTAGTTATGTCAGAGCAAGCGTTTGCTGCGTTGGGTTGCATACGTACAGGATAGATTTTGAGCGCTTATAGCGCAGAAACTAAGTGCTTTCGAGGTAAACTTTATAGGGAAAAGTTACTTGTTTTTATGATATCTACCAGCACCCAAGCGTTGTTGAAAGAGTTTTGCGACACCCTGTATATACACAAACATTACTCCCTCCAGACTATTAGAAAGTTGTTAGGAACTTTCTAGCAGGCGGTTTTCACTTGCCAACTGTACTTTCACCTAAAAGGCTAAACATAATTACTTTCATATAGAATGTGGTTGGACTTATTATCTCATGCTCTTTTTCCTTCATTTTTCTCCCTTCTCCTCTCCTCTTTCTCTCTTGTCCTTTCCACTCTTTCTAACACCTTCTTCCATTCTTTGTTTAACTTCAGTCCCTCATTCCAGTTCATTATGTCTTCTTCACCTTTCTTCTCTATTTCCTTGGCTTCCTTCCATTTTCTCACTAGCATTCTCTTCTCCCTTACCATCTGCTTAGCCTCATCCCACTCTATGTCATGTCCTGTTTCTCTCGTGTGTTTAAATATTGCATTTCTCTCTCTCTTAAGTCGTACATCATCCCTATGATGTTTCAACCTGTCTTTCAGCCTTTTTTTGTTTCTCCTATGTACACACTCTGACATTCTTTACATTTCACTTCGTAGATAATCCCTTCCTCTTCCTCTTCTCTGTTCTCCTTTTTCTTGCTTGCATTCTTCGCTATTCCTAAGATGCTTCTCCCTCCCTTCCTGTAAGTTTTAATTCCCGCTTTCCTAAGCATTTTGCATATCTTTTCTGTGGTCACCAACGGTCACCAACACCCGAGGCGTTCCCAAAGGACTCCGACTGCCAGGAACCAGGAAAGCAGGTAGGATCTGTGGAATCCGGAGAAGGAAGAGGTCGTGCAGCTACGTAGTGAGGTAAGATTAGAAAGTGACGTCATCTCTACACATTCCCAAGCAAGTAATGCTCATAACTATTTGACGTTCTATTATCAAAATGTTCGCAGTTTGAGAAACAAGAGTAGGCCTTTTTATGAGAAAGTACTGAGCCGCAATCTAGACGTAGTGTGTGTTAATGAAACGTGGCTAACGTCGTCTCACCTGAGTTCCGAATACTTTGATTCCCGGTACACTGTGTACAGATGTGATCGAAGCCGTGACCTTAGTGGCAAAGTGAGTGGAGGTGGTGCACTTGTGGCTGTAAAAAACGACCATTCGTCCTTTTTGGTGGGAGAACCGATGCAACAGCCTGACTCCATCTTAGTTAAAGTATTGCTTAACAAGAAATTTCCTCTCTATATTGGTGTTGTGTACTTCCCCCCTAAATCAACTAAGGCATTATATGACACATTTTACGACTTTGTTGAAACCCATACTAAGCCAGGTGATAAAATACTATTCTGTGGTGACTTTAATTTACCTGAAATTACAAGTGTAAACGCTGATTTATTAAGTCTTACGCCAGTGTGTCAAGATCTACAACTTTTTATGTCTTACCATGCTCTCAGAAACGTAAACAATATTCAAAATGTAAACAATAGGTTACTTGACCTTATATTAACGAATGTTAGTAATATAGATGTAAGCAGAGAGTTGCACCCTCTCCTACCGGAAGACACACATCACCCCTCAATAATAACTGAGATCCAATGCCTTTCCGTAAAATCAAATAAAAAGTCAAACCAAAACATTTCCACATACAACTTTAAGAAAGCAGACTACTCAAAACTCTTCAGTTTAGTTTCAGAAACGGATTGGACGCCAGTAAATAGCGCCGTTAACGTAAATGAAGCTGCCGATATTTTCTACAGATTAATTTATGGCATATTTGATCAATGCATTCCCCTTAAAAAACTACAGAACTCAGCATATCCTTGCTGGTTTACGCCTGCTATAGTGAAAAGAATTAAAGTTAAAGCTTACCATAGGTTAAAATGGAAGAAAAGTATTACAAACAAAGAATATCATCGAGAAAAATTTCTTCAGCTTCGCGCACAGGTTAAGAAAGACATAACTGTAGCTTACACTAATTACATAAAACAGTCTGAAGACCAGATAAGTGTGGACCCTTCTCGATTCTGGTCCTATATCAAAAGTAAAAAGTCCCATCAAAACTGCGAAGCTATTAAAGTCGGCGCAGACATATTAACAGACGAAAATGACATCGCGGATGCCTTTGCAATTTACTTTCATTCTGTGTACGCAGCCGAAAGAGCTAAATATGACGTAAATAATCTGAAAATAAAAATTGCTAACGAACAACTTGATATTTTCACTTTGCGCAACATCCGCGTAAGCGAAGTAGAAGCTGCCATCAAGAATTTGAAATCCAAATCAACGACCGGCCCTGACAACATACCACCATATATAGTTAAAGGATGTTGCGATATTTTAAAATATCCCTTGCTGCAAATTTTTAACCTTTCCCTCGATACCAATACTTTTCCTTCAAGATGGAAAACATCGTCCGTCTGTCCTATCCCCAAGTCTCACCAAAGATCAAGCCTAGAAAATTATAGACCGATAGCAATCCTTTCTAGTCTTGCTAAAATATTTGAACAAATTATTTACAAGAGGATGTTAGCACACGTCAATCCAGTTATCTCTCCTTATCAGCATGGATTTACTCCAAAGAGGTCTACCGTAACAAACTTAGCTAACTTTACCCATTACGCATGCAATGTACTAGATAATACAGGACAAGTCGATGCAATATACACCGATTTTACTAAGGCATTTGACAAAATTGATCATGATATATTACTACAGAAAATTGCTTCATTCAATATTTCACTTAATACTTTAAATTTCTTTGCTTCATATTTAGCCGACCGAACGCAAACTGTAATATACAGGAAAATCAAAAGTCGCCCCTTCACACCATATTCTGGTGTTCCCCAAGGGTCCAATCTTGGACCGCTTTTGTTTTTATTACTTATCAACGACTTACCCAATTGCATACAAAATTCTCAAAAGTTGCTTTTCGCCGACGATCTTAAGCTTTTCTACGAAATAACTACCTCTGAAGACTGTTTAAAACTGCAGGAAGATGTAGACAGAGTGATCTCTTGGTGTGAAAGTAACAAGTTGGATCTTAACCCAACAAAATGCAGCGTAGTCACTTACACAAAACGCATAGCATCTTGTGTGTTTCCATACCGTATTAAAAATGTACAAATCACGCGCAAAAATGAAATTAAAGATCTCGGAGTGACCTTCGACACCAAGCTCAAATTTAATAAGCATATTGAAACTGTTACTAACGACGCTTTCAGAAACTTAGGGTTTATAATCCGATCAAGCCATGAATTCACGAAAATAGAACCAGTGAAAATACTTTACTATTCCCTCGTACGGTCAAAACTAGAATATGCGTCAGTAATCTGGAATCCCACTCAAATAAATTTAATTCATAGACTAGAACGTATTCAGTCAAAGTTTCTTAGATATCTCAAATTCAAAGCCTGTGGAGAATATCCAACATTCGATTCATACGATAATCTAGTTTCAGAGAACAACTTCAACAAACTAGCACTCCGACGACAAGTAAATGACCTGCTCTTTCTGTATAAAGTAATTAACGGTATAATAGACGATTCCAACTTATTATCAGCCGTATCATTTAATGTTCCCAGTTCCAAAACACACCCCAAGCACAAAATCTTTCATTGCCAGAGAGCGAAAACTTCAATTCTTTCTGCCTCTCCGGTGTGGAGAGCGTGCAACTCTTTCAACACAATTTCATGTGTAAATAACACAATCGATATTTTTGCAATGAGTTTATACAATTTAAAAAATAGTATTACTGGAACGCTGAATTTATTGTAGTAATATTATGTAATTAGAGCACCATAATTGGGCTCGGCCTGTTGAGCTCTATCAATAAATAAATAAATAAATAAATAAATACTCCTTATTCCAAACCTTATCTCCTCTTTTTCTTTCTCTTCCAATTCTCCCCTGCCCGTTTTCTTACTTCTTCTGTTTATGTCCAGTCTTTCCTGCTTCTCATAGCCATTCTTTTCCAGCTGTTTCCATAGGCTATTTATTTTGCCTTCTTCTTCACATTCTTTCATGCATATTTTCTTGATTCTGTCCTCCATATTCCAACCACATTCTATATGAAAGTAATTATGTTTAGCCTTTTAGGTGAAAGTACAGTTGGCAAGTGAAAGCCACCTGCTAGAAAGTTCCTAACAACTTTCTAATAGTCTGGAGGGAGTAATGTTTGTGTATATATAATGCCTTTTTGTGTATCTTGTTACTTTTGTACTTGATACAGAGTCTGATGAAGACCTTGCTAGAAGGTTGAAACGTTACGTTTAGTTTATGTTTTTAATAAAATAAATTACTGCCTTGGTCAGCATATTTAGTTTTTCATGGAACACATGTTCAACAAGCGTCTCACCTGATTATTGGAGGAAAACTCTTTGATAAGCAATTTTCAATGTGGTTTTCGTTCCAACCGTTCCACTCTGGACCATCTGGTTCAGCTGGAAACACATATTCAGGATGCATTCCTCAACAAGGAACATTTACTAGCAGTTTTCTTTGACCTCCAAAAGACCTATAACACAACGTGGCACTTCGGTATCCTCAAGCAGCTCCATTCTTGTGATGTCCTTGGCCATATGGTGTACTTTATTCAGAACTTTTTATCCAATCGTTCTTTCTGCGTACGTGTTGGGAACTCCCTTTCGGATCTTCATGAACAAGAGAAGGGTGTCCTGCAGGACAGCGTACTTAGTGTGACTCTGTTGGCCATAGCAGTGAATAGTGTAATGGGAAACATTCTTGCCCCTGTACATGGTCTCCTCTATGTAGATGACCTCACAATATTTTGTTGCTCACGGAATCTCACATCAGCTTCTCGTCAACTCCAACTGACGATAAACTGTTTGGTTGAGTGGTCCTCCCAAACTGGTTTCAGCTTTTCCTCTGAGAAATCCGTGTGCATACATTTTTGTCATCAATGTACATGCCATTTTGACAGTGACGTGTACATGAAGAGAACGCCCTAACATTTCATGAATGAGGTCCGATTTCTCAGCCTCATTTTCGACAAGAAATTAACATGGCTACCTCACCTTTGCCAGTTAAAGTTCTCTTGTCTTAGGGTTCTCAACTTTCTACATGTTTTATATCATACATTTTGGGGTGCCGATAGGATGGTTCTGCTCTGCCTGTACCGTTCACTCATCAGGTCGAAGCTGGATTATAGATGTGTTGTTTTATTCGTCCGCCTGCCCATCTAGGCTTCACATCCTAGACACTGTCCACCATGCTGGTATTCGAGTGTATTCTGGTGCTTGTCGTACCAGTCCGATTGTCAGTTTGTATGTAGAGGCATCTGAGCCGTCGCTGTCCCTGCAAATACAGCGGCTGGTAGTGAACTACTTCTTCCATCTTCGCTTGATGCCTTCACATCCTATACATTACACCATCTCAGACGAGAGTAGGCTCACAAGGTATCGGCTCCACCCTAGGGTCACTAGACCATTTGGTGTTCGTGCAGACGAGATCCTGTCAGCACTTGGGGTTGATAGTGATCTTCCTGGTGTCACTCCACTCATTCCGCCTCTCCTGAACTGGGAGTTTCCTGCACTTTATATCGATTTTTCTCTGACTGCCCTTCCAAAGGCTGAAACACCAATGTTCGTATACCAGCAGCGGTTTTTCGAGCTTTGTGCCAAGTGCCCCAATTTTAATGTATTTTATATGGATGGGTCTAAGACAGTCGAATCAGTCGGTTGCACCTTCGTCCTACACTGTCAAAGTTTCAGTTACCCACTACATTCTGCCTGTTTTATCTATACAGCAGTGTTTGATTGATTGATTGATTTAGTTTATTTTACTTCGCGTTTTGTGCCTCCTGGCTAATTTGCGAAGATGGGGATGAGTGATGAAATGATGAAATTGATGAATGGACATTCACAAACAGCCAAGCCCGACCGGGATTCGAACCCGGGACCCTTGACGTCGCAGCACAAGGTGCTAACCACTCGGCCACAGGGTCGGGCTATACAGCAGTGTTGTACGCCATTGTAAAGGCACTGGACTTTGCAGATGTCAGTGGTCTGAAGAAAGTCCTTGTGTGCAGTGATTCGACCAGTGTGTTGCAGACACGGGATTTGCCAAATTCCCAGCATCCAAGTCGTGCAACAATCTTCACACGGCTCGTGTCTTTATCTGCCAGTGCTGATGTGTGCTTCTGTTGGGTCCTTAACCACATGGGTATACAGGGGAACTAAACAGCTGATGCTGCCGCCAAGTCTGCTGATGCAGACTTCAACATTCTCGTCCACCTTCTGCCAGCTAGCGACCTGCAGAATGTGTTTCGTCGTAGCCTTCTTGACACTTGGCAGGAAGAGTGGGATGCGGAAACGGGGAATAAGCTTCACGCTATTAAGCCCACCATAGGTGCTTGGCATTCCTCGTTCCGTCCCTCTCGTTGAGAAGAAGTTATTCTTACCCTCCTGCATACAGGATACAGTCATCTAATGTATGGTCACTTTCTGCAAGGGCTGTATCCTCCGATGTGTCATGCTTGTAACGTTGTTTTAAGTGTATGTCATATTGTTATTGAATGTGCCAATTTTGATATCCTCAGACAGACCTTTAATCTTTCCAGCTGTTTGTCATCCCTGTTGGCTGATGACAGTGTTTTTAGATTTTTGCGAAGAGCTGGTCTCTTCCACCATCTGTGAGAAAGCTTTTAATACCTTCTCACTTTTTAATGTGTTATGTTTGTCTTATGCAGGTCTTTTTACAACCTTGCAATTTTAATTTTTCCCAAGGGGCCTTTTACTCTCCTTGTTTTAATCTCTTAAGTCAGAATTTTAGGCAAGGGGATATTTCCCCGAATATGCAGCATGTTTGAAAAAGAACTCCCTAGTTTTAATGTGTCCTAGAATCTGTAGAAAGTGACATACAGTATTCTAGTTTGTGGTGTTTGATTCATCAACTCTCCAAGTTTGGCACCCTTGCAGTTGGTAGGTCTGCTTGACCTTGAGACGGCACCAGTTCTGTTTTTTTCCTTTGTTCCCTCAGTTCAGTTCCGACGTTCGTGTAGTGCAGAGCAACTCAGCAACAATGTGTACTCCGCAACAGAAAGTGCAGTGTGTTCTTTGGTTTGTGAAAACTGAGTCAGTTATAACAGTGCAACGTAATTTTAGACGTCAGTATGGTGGTGAACCACCTACAGCAAAAACTATCCGTCATTGGCTAAAGTCTTTCAAGGAAACCGGTAGTGTATTAAAAGGTAAATCACCAGGTAGACCGAGAACTTCCGAAGATGATGTTGAACAGATCCGTGTTTCATGTGTTTGGAGCCCGAAGATGTCATTGGCCAGACGTAGTCTACAATTAGGAGTGCCTAAAGGTACAGTGTATGAAGGGGTTCGTAAAAGACTGAAGTTGTGCATCTACAAATTGCAACTGTTACATGAAGTGAAACCTACTGATAAAATCCAAAGGTATGAGTTTGGTGTTGACTTTCTACACAGAATTGATGATGATGACAATTTTTAGCCAAACATTATCTTTTCTGACGAGGCTACATTTCATGTCAGTGGAACAGTTAATCGTCATAATTGTAGAATTTGGGGGGCAGAGCATCCACCACATGAAGTTATTCAGCATCAACGTGACTCTCCCAAACTTAATGTCTGGTGCGGTTTGATGGAAGATCGTGTGGTTGGTCCTTTCAATTTTGTAGAAAAAACAATAAACGGGGACGTTTACCATGACATGTTGACAGAGTACGTCTTTCCCCAAATGGACGATATTGAGGCAGAAAAGGGGCTTGTGTTTTTCCAACAAGATGGCGCCCCACATCATTACAGTAATCAGGTGCGTGCGGTTCTTAACACTCGCTTTCCAGGAAGGTGGATAGGCAGGGCTGGCCCAATACCTTGGCCACCACGAAGCTCAGACTTAACCCTACTGGACTTTTTCTTTTGGGGCCACATAAAAAATGTTGTGTACAGTGCTAGGATCAGAGACATCAATCATTTACGGGAAAGAATCATCGCTGTGGTTGGGACAGTTACACCTGAAATGTTGGTGAATACGTGGTGAGAAGTGGAATATCCACTCGACATGTGCAGGGCAACAAATGGATCCCACGTTGAGGTGTACTAACATTGAACAAAACTTGAAGGAATCCTCTTTCATGATATGTACTCATTGATGTAAGATTTCATTGCTTTCCCTATTAAATTTATACTTAAAACTAGGGAGTTCTTTTTCAAACACCCTTTATTGAAGGGTGCAAAATGGCCTTAAGTGGCGATGCACTCAAATTTTTTAATTAATTAATTCATTCCAATTGCAGCACCAATGCACTTTAGGTTCCATGCCACATTAGCTGCACCAACTCTGCTAGCGCATTCCAGTCATGGCACTGAGTTCACATACTGTTTTTTGCTAAAAAGTGTAGTTGGCAGAGCATTCAAGTTGTGGGCCCAAGGTCGGGGAAGTTTTAGTTTAGTAAAATGACAAACGTCAGAGGGAAAAGAGCTGGCAAAAGGGTTAAGGACTGTATAACTAGGAGAAGAATCGAAAAAGGAGCAGAAGTTCTAGCACCTCCTATTTTCTCAAAAGACCCATTATAACTTGCACAAGATATAACATTAGAAAGGATCAAGGAACAAAGACAATATGTATATATTAAAACCTTTGAATCTAAGTTGCCACAGAAGAAGAATATACGAGGGTATAACAATAATTGATCCGAAAGATCCTCGTGTGTGTGTTTCACAACCAAGCTAAAGAAGGAGGAAGTATGAGCCATTGAAGGAAGTCCCTTCCAACCAGAGAAGGAAGGAAGTCTGTCTCTACCAGAGATGGAAGGAAGTCCGCACAAACCATAAAAGGAAGGAAGTCTGTCCAAGGAAGAATTATAGAAGTGAACTACTTATAATAGTAAAGTGACTAAGAAGTCATATGGAAGTGAATATATAGAGAATATCAGGAATACCTAATTAGATTGAATAAGAAAGCTATAAATATTCCTGTGTCCGAAACTAAAATGATATAACATGTCTTGTAAAGAAATTACCATAATATATTATGACCTTTTATCTCTGTTGGAAGATCTTTGCTTATTTCGATTCACAATTATAAAAATAACCCATTACCCTAGAGATATAGCCGTGG
The DNA here is from genome assembly GCF_977018435.1 of Lepisma saccharinum. Classification (NCBI taxonomy): domain Eukaryota; kingdom Metazoa; phylum Arthropoda; class Insecta; order Zygentoma; family Lepismatidae; genus Lepisma; species Lepisma saccharinum. Next base: position 12,415,542 of record NC_139234.1, read on the forward strand.
TAAAGATTTGCAGCCCCAAACAAAGATTGTACGAACCAGCTGTTGGATAATTTTTACTATTTTGCCTACTAGATTTTGTGACGGAAAATGCGATGTAGATTATTTAATTTACATTTACGCGCGTCTTCCTGCCACAAATCAGTTGCTACGCGACTCTTCTCACTACGCTGCTTTCGATTAGTTTGTGTTTGTTTGTGTGTGGTTCTACTTGAACTCGACAGAGGGCAGCACTGCGCCTGCTTTAGGTTCTTTTCGTGATGCGATGTGTTCATGGCGATTACGCGGACAGCTGTTATTTGCTGTCTTTCCGGCAAAAGGGACCTTCCCTCGGCAAGCACTACGTTGACTTAGTTTTTGAGCAGAGAACTTCCCTCATCATCGTAGAAGCTGAAGTTGCTTGTATGTTGCGTGTGTGTGATATGGACAACATACTACGGCATTGAAGTTTCCTTTCGAGTTTGGCCGACTACGAGAAAACAAAAAGTTTATCAACGAACAACTAGAAGGTGTATTTTACGACGTGAATTGGATACAGTCAAATTTTCTATGAAGTGTGTTTGACTCTGCCTTTTGAACGTGCTTGCTGTGCTAGGGCAGTTGTGTGTGTAGCCGAACAGACTTTATTGACAAGAAAAAGAAGGATGCCTACATTTTACGAACACGGATGAGGAAAGAAGAACATGTTCCTGCATTGTTCGAGAAGAGATACGTAGAAGAATATTCTATCCAGGATTTGGAACTTTACAACATTTCTCCTATGCCATGTGGTGTTATACGTCACTTTTGAAGAATCGAGAAACGTCCTGAAGAAGCGATGTTGCCAAAGTTCTTCTATGAGGTCTACGTTTGATTGAGGAAGCATGGAAGTTTAGAGGGGTTCTTTCCTGCAACCTTGATGCCCACTAAAGGAGCCTAGATTTACCGTATCGGAGGGATACCGAAGTCGAGTCTTTCAAGGACCACGTCAACCTTGAGAAGGTACGGCAACCATGCATCACCAAACCAACTTGTAAGATAGGTGATGAGTTCACTTATTCAGTGGATATTCTTACATATTGGAAAGTGTTTTTTTTTGTTACTTTGTTAAACATTAAAATGACAAGTGAATATATGGATACGTAATGTGGAAAATTACATCAAGAAATAATTGAAAGAAGGAACAGTTATAAAACTCTTGGCAAGAATTAATTAATTTTTGAGAACTTTTCAGTAACATTTGAGGGCGGAAACATGCAACTGATCATAATATAAAAATTCCACCCTTTTTTCTAGTAAAAGAAATCCCCATCTCAGTAAAATGAGCATTTAATTGTGGTACTTGTATTAGGCATAAACGTCAAAGGCAGACTTGATCAAATTAGATGGTCACTATCCCGATTAGAGTCAGTGTAAGTTAATTTTTGAAAAATAACTAAATTGTGAATTTTAGCTTGTCGAAATGTTGATATGAATGGATGAACAATTAAAGGAGGGGAATGGTCAAGTAAATCGATCTAAATAAGCTGTCTTTCTGATTGCGTATATGCATGATATGCTCACTTGGTATTAACTTATTATTATTAAATTGTAGTCAAGTTTTCTATTCATAGGGTGACGAGACATCCTCTTTTATCCGGACATGTCCTCCTTTTTAGGTGTCTGTCCGGCGTCCGGGCGGATTTTTTTAGAAATCAGTAAATGTCCTCCTTTTCTGAAAAGAGCATCGACTATAGCAAATGTGCTGCATAGATTTGATTTGATTTATTTTACTTTGCTTTTTGTGCCATTTTTGGCTAATTTGCGAAGATGGGAATGAGGGATGATATGATGAAATTGATGAATGGACACTCAGAAACATCCACGCCCAGGCCAGGATTCGAACCCGGGACCCATGGCGTCGTAGTGCGATGTGCTAACCACTCCGCCACAGGGGCCGGCATGCTGCATAGAGAATGCTTCCACACATAACGATCATCATATCACTTGCGGGCGTTAAGTATTCGAGCAATGCTCACGTAGCATCTGGGAGCTCAACATGATCACTTTCCCGGCTGAGTCGTTAGTAGGGTGTGGATTTATAGCCACTAAAACTCTCAAATGGGCACCAATATGATGAAAATAAGCACTTAAAAAGTCACTGCACATAAATAGGCACCCTAAAATTAAAAGAAATCATTAAAATGGGCAATGAATGTGAACTCATTTCAATTTTCTTCTTACAGCATAGAGTTATACTGTATTAGCAATTGAGTTTATGCACAAAATTGTGCTAACGAGTAACAAACTATTAATACTCTTTTGTATTCACATTTGTGGGGAACCGTGAGTTAAAGTAATTCTCACAAAAATGTTTTATGCTTACGACTGTGCGGATTTGAACAAATGATGAAAAAACAATTTTCAGCATTGTGACAAAAAAATGGAAACAGTGTTCCAATTGAGACCCTCAAATCTGGCGAATACCAAATAACATCAACAAAACTTTCTTCAATGTAGGGAAAGCCAAAGGCACATAATAAAAACCTCAAGTATGTAAAAATTGCAGAATAGCAATTTTTTGGCACGATTAAGCGAAATAGGCACTAACCCTTAAAATGGGCATTTATAGGCACTTTAAAAATGTTTTTTTGGACTAGAAACACTATGAAACGAACTTAAACATTACAGCCTGTTTTACTACACAGAAATAAAATAGGAAAAAATTCCACACCCTAGTCATTAGTATTATTCTAACTCGTTACTTCGCCCTTTGAGACTACAGGAATGCACATAGTCTGTAAAAGTAAAGTGCTCCCTTGTGCTATGCACCATGCCATGAAGACGTATAGGGGTTGTGGAGTTAGGGCCCCACACTTCCTTGATCGTGGCCGAAGGTGGGGGTGATGGGATCAGCACCAAGCCACTGGCTGCCTTTACCCCCAGGTATCCACTTTATACGATGCTCGGGAGTGTCGGAGCCACTCGAACATGTAGAAAAAATCCCATATCTCCCCCACTGGGGATCGAACCTCTCTCTCGCGTGGTAGTCAGACACCCTAATGACTGAGTCTGTGCAGTTCCTTTTCGATTAATTGATTTGGTTAATTTTAATTCGCTTTTCTGCAACTTTTGGCTAATTGCGAAGATTGGTATGAGCGATGATATGATGATTTTGATGAAGGGATACTCACTAAGAACAACCATACCAGGACCGGGACCCATGGTATTGTGGTGCGGTGCGCTAAGCACTCTGCCATGGAGATCGAGCAGTTCCATTTCGAGTTATACATAGGCGATACAGAAATGCGTAGTGAGAATTTTGATTAATTCATGAAATAACGAAGCAAAAGTGTAAATTCAACAATGATCTTGCAAGAAAAGGATGGAAGAAACGAAAATTAGTTAAGTGTAAGGCGTGTCACTTTGCCCTGCTTTTGAAAGAGTGCTAGAAATGTTCCTGGCATTAAAATCATGTTTCTAAACTACCTTTAATTCGGTTTTTGAAAATAAGTTTAAATAAATCTTACTTGTTACATTTGCATTCAGTTGTGGGGCTATTTCAATCTAATATCCAAGAATTAGAGAAGGGGTCAAATTATGTGCTACAAATTGTAGATATTCTTTGTCATTTGTTAAATAACAGATTAGGTGATTGCTTTCTTTGCTTAAAGGTAAGAGGAAGTTATTGTAAGAGTTCATCTGAAAAGTATCTGATTTTTTAATATTGCTTAAATTGTGAGTAATGGAAAATGTGGTGCACTTTTTTGCGGTGTCCTCTTTTTTATGACTTTGTCCTCCTTTTTCGCCATGCTCTGTCCTCTTTTTTGAATGTGTGTGGTCACCCTATCTATTCGTCCATCTTGGACATGATTTGAGAATAAACTCTCAATTGCTGTAAACCAATTTTTGTTACTGATTTTGAGCCATAATAAACACATTGAAAGTTAACAATTCTTGACAAACGTAATTTCAACCGAGATCATTTTTCAGGGAATGATATAAAAGGATATGTGCAGTTTTGTAGGTGTAATGCAATTCCGATACATTAGAAAGTAAGAGTTATACTTGTTTATTGGTAAACGAATGTAGTATGTTGGTTGTGTTTTGATACTTATTGTGTAACGCATGAGATTATTCTTGTTTGGAGGTAATTTTGGAGAATACTTGTAACCGTGATTATTCTGATCCATTGCATAGTTGAAACTTAAATGGTGTCATGGTAAAAATGTGTTTTGTTCCTTGACGAATCGTTGTAACGTGACTCATTGGATAAGTTTGCATAAAGAGGTTCAGAATGAACCCTGAAGTGCACCATAACCTTGGTGCTAATACTTCAACCAATAAAATTTTAGTGTGTTCTGCAATTTACTTTCATTTACATCCACGGTAGCCTCTGGTCCCTCTTAATCATGCCTCAGCAGAATGTTACAATTTGAAACCCGAAAAATATATGTAATGCTTGAAACCCTGAATTTGTTTCTGCTTCAAGTGAAGAAAATTACTGTCAATTTGAGCAGAAAGAGGTAAATTTCTGTGAAGTTTAGGTTCCATTTGATTTGCAGTAACCTGCAAAATGTTGAACAGCTGTCAGTAATTAATTTTTTCCACAGTCCATAGTGAATAGACATGCAGCTGGATGTTTTCACAAACAGTGACATATTTTTTGAAGGTTTCTGGCCTGTGAGTCATTACAGAGCAATTAGTAAGATGTTGGTATCCTTATCCCTTGTTTTTCGCCAAGGATGGGTTCAAATCCCACTATCTCCCTCCACTTTTTAAAGAAAAATTAATATTTTTTTTGCTGTTTGTAAGCTGAATATAGACTATTAATAATTACAAAGTTAATGAAAGAATGTAAAATTTAACATGACTCTTGCTTTGAGGAATTCTCCTTCTGGACAGTTTTTTTATTGTTAATGCAATACTCATTACTCATCAGAAGTTGAACGGTATTTAGTTGATTGCAAGAATTTAAGGTAAAACATTTTTCCCCCTTCAATTGTCCATCATAAATTGCGCTAATACAGATGTGACTAATTCATATATTATGAGAGGCATGCATATGCATACTTCGTTTTTGGCGGAAACACAAAATGTAAAAAATATGCTGCTTAATGGTCATATTTCATGTTTTTTTAAAGGGGTGAGGTGTATTTTCCTACCATGTTTTGTGGAAAAATGCACATTTCATGCTCATTTTGGATGACATTACTTTTATATTTTAAATCTTTCTTTTTTGCAAATACATATTTTGACAATAACACACCTTACAATCTTTATTGTATCAAATAAGTATATTTTTGGCACTAAAAATTTCTGCATCCCACATAAAATTTTTTCCCTTTATTTTATACACATAAATATTCCGACTATGCTTTAATTTTAATGTGAGACTATGCTTTAAAATGTCATTCAGTGTACATTATAAAGTCAGTAATATTAAGAAATTTGCTAAAGAAATTTATTTTTCACATTCCAGCAATTTTGACAAGAAGGAGTTTCCAGTAGATCTTGGTGATTTGAAGAGTCTAGAGGAAGACATAGATGCCTATCCTGGAACTGTTGAAGTAATTGAACATGAAGTAATGGATTCAAAGGAAAGTATAGTAAATTCTATGCATTTGGAAAAAATCAATGATGATTCAGAATCCAATGCTGACAATCCCTTCATGGAAATAAAACATTTGAACAGCAATTTTCGAGACAATGAAGATATTAGTTTATTTGAATGTAACAGTTGCCATAAATCCATCCCCCAAAAATCTCTGTTGATCAAACATTTCAGAATTCATGAGGATATTGATCCTTTAAAAAATAAACCATACAATGGAGTGTTCAATCCCCAACATAATAAACGTAGCAGAGCATGCAAAAGGAAGGGGCATTCGGATATTAATTCGAGAAATAACAGTGATAAGAGTCTTGTTTCCTCTAATTGCAGGAAGTCTTCTGCAAAGAAAGGTCTATTGATTTCTCACTTACCAATTCATGATGGTAGACAGCCTTTCACGTGTACTCACTGCAACAAAGCATTCACAAGGAAAGATAGTTTGGTCACTCATTTACGAATTCATGATGGTATTCGTCCTTTTCTATGTACTCAGTGTAACAAAGCATTCACAAAAAGAAGTTCTTTGACGTCCCATTTACGAAGTCATGATGGTATTCGTCCTTTTGTGTGTACTCATTGCAGCAAAGCATTTACACAAAAAGGTAAGTTAACTGAACACTTACACCTACATGATGGTATTCGTCCTTTCGTGTGCACTCACTGCAACAAAGCATTCACAGAAAAATATAGTTTGACTGAGCATTTACGAATTCATGATGGTGTTCGTCCTTTTGTGTGCACTCACTGCAACAAAGCATTCAGACGCAAGGGTGACTTAACTGTTCACTTACGCCTACATGATGGTGTTCGTCCTTTTGTGTGTACTCACTGCAACAAAGCATTCAAAGTAAAAGGTAACTTAACTGTTCACTTACGACTACATGATGGTGTTCGTCCTTTTGTGTGTACTCACTGCAACAAAGCATTCAAAGTAAAAGGTAACTTAACTGTTCACTTACGCCTACATGATGGTATTCGTCCTTTTGTGTGTACTCACTGCAACAAAGCATTCACACGCAAAAGTGACTTAACTGTTCACTTACGCATACATGATGGTATCCAGCCTTTCGTGTGCACTCACTGCAATAAAACATTTAAACAGAAAGGTAGCTTAACTGATCACTTACGCCTACATGATGGTATTCGTCCTTTCGTGTGCACTCACTGCAACAAAGCATTCACACGCAAATTTGACTTAACAGGTCACTTACGTATACATGATGGTATTCGGCCTTTTGTGTGCACTCATTGCAACAAAGCATTCACACTCAAATGTAATTTAACTGTTCACTTACGCATACATGATGGTATTCAGCCTTTCGTGTGCACTCACTGCAACAAAGCATTCACACAAAAATGTACTTTGACTGAGCATTTACGAATGCATGATGGTGTTCGTCCTTTTGTGTGTACCCACTGCAACAAATCATTCACACAAAAATATACTTTGACTGAGCATTTACGAATGCATGATGGTGTTCGTTCTTTTGTGTGTACCCACTGCAACAAAGCATTCACACGCAAAGGTGACTTAACTGCTCACTTACACATACATGTTGCTACTCGTATTCGGCATTTTGTATGCAGTCACTGCAACAAAGCATTCACACACAAAAAAAAATTGACTGTGCATTTACGAATTCATGATGGTATTCGTCCTTTTGTGTGTACTCACTGCAACAAAGCATTTGCAGAAAAATATAGTTTTACTGAGCATTTACGAATCCATAATGGTGTTCGTCCTTTGTGTGCACTCCCTGCAACAAAGTATTCACACACAGAGGTAACTTAACTGCTCACTTACGCATACATGATTGTATTCAGCCTTTCGTGTGCACTCACTGCAACAAAGCATTCACACACAAATGTAGTTTGAGTCGGCATTTACGAATTCATGATGGTATTTGCCTTTCATATGTATTCACTGCAACAAAGCATTCACATACAGATGTTGCTCAACTGATCACTTACACCTACATGATGGTATTCGTCCTTTCGTGTGCACTCACTGCAACAAATCATTCACACAAAAATGTAATTTAACTTTGCATTTATGAATTCATGATGTTATTCAGCCTTTTGTGTGTTAAAATAATTAATCCTTGTTTCCATATTAAAACACTAACTTTATTAAGATTTAAAAACACTTTACATGTAACATTTCAACCCTGCATCAGGGTCTTCCTCAGACTAAGAACTAAATTATAATGATGAAATATATGAACAGACAGTATATATACACATAGCAGGGTGAGTAGCCACACAAAAACACATCATGTGGACAGTCCTTATCTTGGACGATTTCTCTAATGGAAGTTACATGCATATCGCCTCTTGACATTTGACTAATGGTTCTCACTGACTGGTCGGTCTTTCTTTACATAGCCATTCTCTTCCAGACACAACATCAACAGAAGAAGGAAGGAAATAGAAGAAGAAGTATCAGAGGAGAAGGAAGATAAAGAAAAAAGAAATGGCATGGAAGAGGCCACAGAGATGATATGCAAAGTGCTGAGGGAAGTGTGTATAAGAACTTACAGGAAGGGAGGATGCACTGTTTCAAGTATAGCCAGCAAGAAGAAGGAAGGAAAGAGAAGAAGAAGAAGAGGGATTATCTAGGAGGTGAAGTGCAAAGGCTGTGAAAGTGTATATATGGGGGTAGAGTTACCAGACGTCGGGTTTTTCCGGGACATGTCCTACATTTTATCCTTATGTCCAGCGTCTGGGAGGAATTTAAAAAATATCATTAATGTCCTACATTTTGAGCATCACATAATATGAATTAAGAAAATTCGTAACAGTAAAAAATCATGCAAGTTACAAGTCTATGGACTGTGTTTCCAAACTCAAGATTGAAATTAATGTTTTATTCAGTACTTACTTACTTACTTACTTACTCCGTAGCTCTACAGCCCATGCAGGGCCTTGGCCTTCTTGGTGATAGCTGCGCACTCATCTCTGTTCTTCGCTCTAGTTCTCCATCCTTTTATACCCATTCGTTTGAGGTCTTCTTCTGCCTGTTCGAGCCATCTCTTCCTGCGTCTGCCAACACTTCTCTTGCCTTCCTGTTTCCCTTGGTAGATCTTATGTACCGCTCTGTCTGGTTGCATCCTTTCTACGTGTCCCAGCCAGCTAAGGCGTTTGGATGTTATTTCACTTGTTATAATTGGGTTCTGGTAAAGTGTTGCTAGTTCTTCGTTTGTCCTAATTCTCCAGATGCCATGTTCATTGATTGGTCCATATATCTTACGTAAAACCTTCCTCTTCCATATATCTAGCCTTTCTTCTTCCTTTCTTGTCAGACACCAGGTTTCCGACCCATACATCACTATTGGTCTCATTATGGTTCTATACAGTCTTAGTTTCAGCATTCGGTTCACTTGTGTGGATTTTAAAACATTTCCAAATGCATGGTAGCATCTGTTACCTGCTGTTATTCTTGCTTTTACCTCTTCGGCAATGTTATTATCGTCTGTTATTGTTATTAATTTTTTATTCAGTAATTGCCCAAAAAGAAAGAGAGGTTGTCCTGCTATTAAAGAAATGGGAAAACGGAAGCACTTAATGAACAAAGTTTTGGGACCATTTTTTGATAATGTCACTGTTCAATGCCTAAGCGGAATTTCTTGCCTTAGGGTTTATACTGATGGAACAAGGTGTTGCCCATTCTTATTCAATATTCAGTATAATTTGATTTTAAACCAGGGGTATAGAGAACAAAGTTTTTCAGGGTGTCTGCCAGTCAAGAAAGTCATGATAGTCAAGAAAAAGTAAAGAAATCAACAAGTAGGTCAAGAATTCAATAAAAGGCAATAAATCATACTTGTGGCCAAGAACTTTTGCTATCATAATGACTGATTGGTTGATTTAGTTTATTTTACTTCACTTTTTTCTGTCCCTTTGGCTAATTGCAAAGATGAGGATGAATAGTAGTAAGATAAGACTGATGAAGGGAGTCACAAACATATAGTGACAACTGACACAAGCCCCACATAAGATTATACTGGCTGTGAGTCCAGATGCCAAATCCTCGCTTGTCTGCCAAACACAGTTCAGGATGCATTAATACGAGAAAGCAGATCTAATTCTCTTATTAAATTCAGCTTCAGTTTTCATCTTAACTGGCTCTTTGGTAGGGGTGTTTATTAAATAAATATTTATTTTCTTGATTACAAATTTCCAACTTTACCTAAGTAGGGGTCGAATAAATAATAGTTATAAAGAATGGATGAAAGGTCTAGAAAAGTCCAGAGAAAGTCAAGAATTCTGGATGTGTTATTTTGGTAGACAATATACAGGGTGAACATAAAGTCCCAACCCATTTTGCAGAAATAATGTATTCATGAATGTGATATTACAACATTAGTATACAGCATATCAGTGCTGTTCAACGTGATGTCCATCAATTTCAAAACATGTTTCCCAACGGGTCAGTGTTGCTCGAAACACTGTGTCCAACATCGCCCCGGTGATGAGTTCGCATGCGTGCCTTATGCGTTGTTTGAGGACTGCCACATTTGCAACCTTACTCTTGTAGACCTGTTCCTTGATAAAACCCCATGCAAAAGAATCCAATGGTGTAAGGTCGGTGGACTGCGATGGCCAAACACGTGTGGATCCTCTTCCTATCCATCTGTCTGGAAACATGTTGTTGAGGTATTCCCGCACAGTCAAGGCGAAGTGTGGTGGTACGCCGTCTTGTTGGAAGATCACGGAATCAAGAATCCCATCATCCTGTAGCTGTGTATGGAGGAACAGTTGCAACATTTCGAGATAGGTGTCTGCTGTAATTGTGTTTTCTGCAAACATGAATGGCCCATAGAGTTTTTGTTTCGTGAAACCAAGCCATACGTTCACCTTGGGTGTATTCCGTTCCCATTTGATAGTAGCATTCGGGTGTTCAGAAGCCCAGACACGACAGTTATGATGGCTCACAGTTCCACAGATGTGGAATGTTGCCTCATCACTGAAAAGGATGTTCTCCATTAATCCATCCTGTGCTGCAGCCGCGCAGAGTTCGTAGCACACGTCTTTCCGTGCAGCGTAATCCTCCGATTCCAGTTTGTGGACAACCTGGACGTGGTACTCTTTCTTTTTTAAGGTGTAGTGCAACAATTTCCACACCGATGATTGAGGTATCACCAGTTCTCGACTGAGGCGACTAGTTGATGCAGTGGGACTACGCTCAATGGCTTCACGGATACGTGCTACTGTATCACCCGACATCGATGGTCGACCTGTACATTGCTCATCGAGTACAGATCCGGTGCGCATAAATTTGTTCACCAGTTTTCTGAAATTACCTCGTGTTGGAGCCTCTGGTCCACATTTTCTACGAAACGTCTCCCTGACCTCCTCGAATGTCTGACCACGCAAACGTGTCGTTACAATCACAATTCGTTCTTCTGTTTTTAGCATCTCCTCGGAGTATCATTCACCTGAAATATAAAAACCATGCATTAATTATTTCTGCAAAATGGGCTGGGACTTTATGTTCACCCTGTATATATTCAATAATTTGATTGAACTAAAAACTACCCAAGATAAAACTTCTCAAACCATTTTAAATTACAGTATTTCTGAATATTTGTTTGCCATTACAGGTCATAATTCAAATGTTGAGAGAGTACTTTCATTACCATCAGCACAACAGACTCATGAGAGAAATTATTTTTTCATAAAGTCGGTAAAATGTTTGTTTGGTACTGGTCCCTATAATTTCAAAGAGTTTGACTGTTCACTCTAACATAAATATAATTTGACTAAACCTGAAATTTTGATAAAAATTGCCTCCTCTGAGAAGTACTGCTTACATCATGTAGTAAGTAAGAGGTGCATTGATTAGTATGATTGCAAGTTTTGAATTTAAATATTCATTAAGATTTTTTTTTTTTTTTAAACTGAAAAGTGTCATTTTTCAACTACTTTCTAACGTGTTCTATAGAAATATGTTTTATTGAGAATTTTTGTGTCCTACATTTTGGGACAGCATGTCCTACATTTCCCTTACAGCGATCTGGTAACTCTATGTAGAAGAAATGAAGAGGAGACTGAAAGACAGGTTAAAGCAACACATGTATGATGTGATATTGAAGACAGACAGGAATGCCATATTCAAACACATTATACAGGGTGGCTCAAAAAGTCACTTAACACCCTCGGTACAAGGCCACTGCAGTGTGCAACTTGGAAATGGTGATGACCAATCATTGCCAGGGCAAGGGGGAACCACATTGAAGCCACCCTCTTCAATTCAACTTCAGAATTTTAAATGGGAAGGGGGTGATATGATATATCAAATCAGGCTAGAATTTCACGAGAAATGCAATGGTGAAGATTTTTTCGACTTATCTTTAACCAGTAAAAAGTTATGACTGAATTCTTGTACCAATTTGTTCCTTTTCGAGGTGCCTTAAAATTTGTTTAGCACATTGGTAATGCATCGAGATCAAAGTGATGTCTAGGGAGAGACGTTCGCATGCCATTGCACAAGATTTTAATCGGATACATCCATGAAGAGCTGCACATTATGAATGGTTGTCACGAACAATTACAGTGTGATGCTTCCATTAAATGAAAAGTTCTTCACAATGACAAGGCTAATGTTTATGTTCATAAGGAAGTTCATAAACAGAATATTCGATGCTTATTATCTGATAACCCATTTTCGACAGATCAAAGCTGAATGTTTAGTGCTGGTAAGTTAATGGTGTGTCGTGCTGTGTGAAACACGATTGGTTAGCCAATTTTTCATCAACGAAACCTTAAATGCTTAGGGCTACTTAGATTTGTTAAATAAACAGGGTTTTTTTTCTTGCTTTTGGAAGAAGGTACTTTTTACAGATTTTTTTTCAATAGGGAGGAACACCAGAACACTATGGGAACGTTGTGAAGCAGTTTCTGTCCAAAGTTATTTTATCAGATGACAAGGGTCGCATATTCGTTTATGAACTTCCTTATGAACATAAACATTAGCCTTGTCACTGTGAAGGACTTTCAATTCAATGAAAGTGTCACACTGTAAATTGTTCGCAACAACCATTCATAATGTGCAGCTCTTCGTGGATGTATCCGATTAAAATCGTGTGCAGTGGCATGCAAACTTCTCTCCCTAGACATCACTTTGATCTCGATGCATTATCGATGCGCTAAACGAATTTTAAGGCATTTTTCTAACACCTCAAAAAGGAGCAAATTGGTTCAAGAATTCAGTCATAACTTTTTACTGGTTAAAGATACATCGAAAAAACCTTCACCATTGCATTTCTCGTGAAATTCTAGCCTGATTTGATATATCATATCACCCCCTTCCAATTTAAAATTCTGAAGTTGAATTCAAGATGGCGGACATTTCAGCCGACTGCGTGGGTGGCGTCAATGTGGTTCCCCCATGGCCTGATAATGATTGGTCATCACCATTTCCATGTTGCGTGCTGCAGTGGCCTTGTATCGGGGGTGTTAAGTGACTTTTTGAGCCACCCTGTACAAATGGGACATGAAGTATAATGGGATTTGGGTAGGCAGATAGGAAAGCAGAAGAGAGAAGTAGTGAGAAAATGGAAGGAAGCCAAAGAAATAGAGAAGAGAGAAGAGATCATGAACTGGAATGGAGGATTCAAGATAAACAAGGAATGGAAAAGAGAGAGAGAGAAAGTTGAAAGGATGAGAAAAAGGAAGGAGGAAAGAAGAAGAAGAAGAAAGGACAAGAAGACCTGATGAGGAGGTATCCATCCACATCCAAAAAGGCAGGGGAGGTGGGGGAAATGATAAACAGGTAGTTCCAGACTCTTGGCAATGTTGAGCTGTCAATCACCTGTGGGTGATGGAGACCCATTGGTCAACTGTCAACACGATGTGTTTTTGTGTGGCTAGTCACCCTTGCTATGTGTGTATATATTTACTGTTTGTGTATTTCATCATTAGAGTTTAGTTCTTAGTCTGAGGAAGACCCTGGTACAGGGTTGAAGTGTTACATGTATAGTGATTTAAATCTTTAGATAAACTGCCTCGGTCGGCAACTTAGTGTCTTTTGTGTGTACGCATTGCAACAATGCATTCACACAGAAAAATCATTTGACCTAATTCATATTGGTGTTTGTCTTTTCGTGTGTAGTTTCTGCAAAAAAAGTATTCACAAAGAAATGTGATTTGACCTGCCACTTATGAATTCATGCTAATATTTAGCCTTTTGTGTGTACTCATTGCCACAAAATATTCAACAGTAATCCAAACTTTACCCGTTATTTTCTGATTCATGATTGTGTTCAGCCTATGTGTGTACTCACTGCAACAATAGATTCATAGACACAAGTAACTTGACCTCTAATTTATGAATTCATGATGAGATTTGTTCTTTTGTGTGTACCTGCTGCAACAAAGCATCCACAGGCAAAAGTAGCTTCACCTATCATTAACAAATTTATGATGCTATTCATTGTGGTATTTAAGAAATTTCCAGTGGAGGATAAGTGCTGAAAAAAATGCCAATTTAAATTTGTATATAAGAAGTAAGCGAGTTACTAAAGATATATCTGCGAAACTTACTTAATTTCATTGGCCTCTGCCACCATCCACTTGGGAACTCGATGCTTTACTGTTAGGTTGACTTTCGGTTTCTGTTGTTGTTTCCTCGACTACCGCTAGATGTGCTGGTGTAGCCATTTGGTGTCATCTGTATATCTGCCATATCATATGTATCTGAGTTCTGGTGAGTGAAGAATATCTTTTTCAGCTAGGTGCATGACAATGTTTGCTATGTGAGTGGACAGAGGGTTGCCACGGCCAAACCTTCTGTTTGTATGAAATACTTGTCTCAAAATTGGAAATAGTTATGACTGAGTCAGATTTCCAATAACTTGGATACCTCAGACACTTCCACTGGTGAGACCTTATTGGCAGAAAGCCATCTTTCCACTAGGTCGATTGAAATAGAGTTATACATGTCAACCATATCTATGCTGACAATTTTGGCATGGTTGGTTTGTACTATTGATTTTATTAGTTCTTTGGCATCTGTGCTGTTTTGGAAAATGTAGGTCAGTTTGTGATTGTGCTTAGAGATTTTATTTTTTTAGCCACTTTGTGAGGTGAACCATTGGTTGGTTGAACCCTGTGATGATGAGGTGCATTGGAATCCCCGGTTTGTGCTTTTTTGGAATTCCATAAGCTATCGCAGGAGATGGTTGGGTGTTGACGAGAAGTTTGCAGTCTTCTTGGTTCAGCAGTACACAACTTTCAACTACACACTTGATTATGCGTTTCACTTTTTGGTTGGGTCTCTGTCGATGTATGGTCTTGTCTTGTATGAATAACTATTTAGTTTTTCATGCATTTTATGGTAGTCGGCACCTTTATACATGATCACATACTGGTTTGTTTTATCTGATATCATGCACCAACAGTTGTTGGCTTCCAGCCAAGATTTGAATTCGGTTAGCACTGACCTGATTTTTTGGTGGGTCTGGAGGGATTTTGATGCCTTGTGTAGTGCCACTTTCTGCAAAATGCCTGCTGTCGCTGTCCGTAAGCTATTCGCTTGTTGCAGGTTTGGTGCAAAACAGCTGCTTTTTCTGCTGCACATATGATATCTAGGATGGGATGTTCACTGGGTAGTACATTGAATTTTTCGACAAAAACTAGGATTGAAGGATTGTGGAACGTTGAGGTTCGTCTAGTTGACAATGTTGTTTGACACTTTCACTCTGCCACTTTCCCCTGACGTGTGTAGTTTGCTGGTGAGGGTCCTGTTTTTTTCATATTTTACAGTATGTAGCATGTAATCTATATTTTGTTGGCGTGTTCCCATCTCGCAGGGTGTAGCGCTGATATGAGGTAGGTTCTTTGTTTATCGCACACGTGTGCCAGTTGTCAAATTTCTGTGTTTGTTTCCAATAACGGCTGTAAGCGCTAGCTGTTGCACATTGTACACGACATTTTTTATTTTGTAGCTGTTCACCTACACTTTCCACTGAATGAACTTTGGGAAGACGTCACATGTTTTGCATGCTTTGAAGAAATTAATGTAACTTTTAGTAACTCGCTTACGTCTTATATTATCAACTGCATTGTTTATTCCCCTCAACATGAAATAAATTTGTATATTGACAGAAAGAAAATGCTTAAGTCCTTTGATCAGCAGTCTTCACTATCACCAGATTTCTCAGATTTCGTTAATTTTGAAGGTGGATTCCCTATATTGCAGAGTCTGGAACTCATAATGCTTACTTTTTTCAAACATTCTAGCTTCACAAAGAAACTTAGCTTATGTTATTATTCTAGAAAAAATCACACTTCTTAAAAAAATGACTTTGTAATGGACTAACACGCTCGCGTCAAAAATTCCAAGTAGGCTATTTTCATGTACTTTTGTTCCACCCATACAAATAGAGAGGTGGTGTCAAGTTCGAGTCATGTGGCAGCTTATTTAAGTTCGAGTCATGTGGCAGCTTATTTTAAATTTTTACATTTGACTTGAACCCTAGCCACTTGTTTGACAGTTCCTGGAATATAGCCACACTTGAGGCCACTTACGTATTTGCCAAACGGAGCTACCCTGGTGGTGTCTGACCTTTTACTGTACACACTGCAAAAAATCATTCACATAGAAAGGTCAATTGACCTGACATTTATGGATTCATGATGGTATTCGGCCTTTCATGTGAACTCACTGCAACAAAGTATTCTCACAAAAAATGTGATTCAACGTCTCATTTATTAATTCATGATATTCAACCCATCGTTTCTCAACCTGTGGGGCATGACCCACTGGTGGCTCATGAAGTTGGGCCCAAGAATTTATTAACTGCATCTTCGAAACCTATTACATTTAAATTACTGATATAAATTGATTTAGCAATTTATATTTAACCCATGTTGTAGTCTAAATTCTATATTTCTGTTATTCACACTCTACCATTGCTTTTTTACCAGCATGTCTCCGATGTTAACTCAAGGGAAACTGATATCTGTTGTTTTCATTTTGGTCCCAACAATGAGTTCTTAATTGTCAGTGTCTCACATGCCTGTCGATTTAAGGTGTCACTTGATATTTCCGACCACCATTCGGATAAGGCATTAGAGTTGCTCAGGCCATTCTGCACCTCATGTTTGTGTTAAAAGGGATTTTCATCTCTGATTCAAGTGAAAAGCAAGTGCAAAAATAGACTTGACACGCATTCAGATTTTCGACTTAAGTTGACCACCATTGAACGTAACATACCCCAACTTATGCAGAAAAGGCAGCCCCAACCATTACATTAGTTCGGTGAGAGATTATTTTTTTTTTCAATTTCAGCATGTGTGTTCAGTTAGATGTCAGACTTTAGTAAATTAGTCTTTTAAATTACATATTTACTTTTCTAGAATGAAGTATGTGTAATTTGTTGTCAGCAAAAATATGATTACAAACTGGGTGCACACCCCTACATGTAATTCTCCCAGCACCCATGCTTATGGGTCCCATGAAATGTAATATTCTTCAAGGTGGGTCCTGGACTAAAAAAGGTTGAGAACCATTGGTTTAGACTATTCATGCATACTCATTGAAGGAATGCATTCACAAGTATAGGAAACCTGGTTTTTATTTGCATCCATGTAGATGTATCTCCAATGAAGGAAAATTGTGAAAGTCATTAAAAATTGTTATTACAAATCACTGTTAAATAGAAAAATTGATATTGATTTAATTTCTTAATGAAAGGTGGCAGTGTATTTTGAAAATCAAAAAAATAAAAAGATTATTATTTTCTTTTGCAATCTATACGCTGTCCCAGCTAACTGTAGTGCAAGTCCACACATAGCGTCAGAGAAGCGAGGGAAATCGGGTGCCCAGAGCAAAGCAGTACACTCTGCTGGGAAGGCTGGTAACTGCAGTCGCTTTCCCCACTCCATGCAAATCCATTTCTCTCACGTCTTCATTGGTGGAGTCATCTTGCATCACTACTTGTGCAGAGACTTGTTTTTGTTTGCCTGCTCCACAGTTAGCTGGGACAGAGTATATCTAAAAACACTAAGTTGCTGACCAAGGCAGTTTATTAAGATAAAAAACACTTAACAGGTAACGCTTCAACCCTGTATCAGGGTCTTCCTCAGACGAAGAACTAAACTAAAAAAAAGGTTGTTTTTTTTGTTTGTTTTTTATAGTTTTTCATCTGAGGAAGACCCTGATACAGTGTTGAAACGTTACCTGTTAAGTGTTTTTAATATGGAAACAAGGCTTAATTATTTTACAAGAGTATATCTGTCAGAAATCCAAAATAAATATGTGATCTATGTATGAGAAAAATGTAAATGAATTTAAGAAGATATTTTTTCACAGATATGTTGCTAGTTTAATTTCATTTCACTTATCTAAAATTTAATTGGAAATTACCACAAAATTATTAGATATTATGGTTCGTTGTAATTTGTGTCAGTCATTGGTGTAAAAATTGTCATGATCCTTTTTTGTAAAATTTCAATGAAATAAATACATGCAATTATTTCACAGCTCCTCCCTTCCTTCCCTTCTCGTGAGTCATTGGCAAGTGCTCATACTCTATGCATAATTTTCTTTCAGCACAGAATAGGAATGAATAGCATTGTGCCCACCAGGAAATGTTACACTTCCCCTGGAGACTCGAGACCAAAGAATGAGGCCTTAGACTGCACTACATGGTGCAAAACCATGAATAATATTATTCTGCCTCAATTTTTGCTAATTGTCAAAATAAATTATAGAAAGTTTGAGACCCAATCTTTGCCTAATCCCAAATTACCTTTTAGTTAAGTTCGCGAATTGCTCAAATGAAAATGTAGACACACAATAATTTTGAATATAACACACTTGTACAATCACAATGATAGAAAGTATTCACAGGCATTTCTTAGATATTCAATTTTTATCAACAACTTTTCAAATAAATGAAATATGTATCAGTGTTGCAAGTACCTTATTTTTTTTTACAATAAGTTCCTAATAATTGTGAATGTTAATATTGGACAGTCACAATAAATTCCCCCTCCTCTGGAAAAAAAAAAATTAAATGTTGAAAACTTTAAAATTTTTCTTCATAATCTTTTTCCTATGAATAATTACAAGTATTCAGAAACAAAATTAAGGTAAAATACATCGCTTATAGCCAAGTTGACAAAAATACAAAAAATTGAACTTCTGCAACATTGCTTTCAGTTAAACGTTAACTTCCACAAATTATAACACAATATAACATTGTTCAGTCCTAATGTGATCTAAATACATATGCTTCAAAATAAATAATTCATTATCATTAAATCATAAGTAACTAAATTTATCATTTCTACTGAAATAACATATCATTTTTACATTTAAAATAAGAAAGATCTTCCATTTTATCGTGTAATTTATGCAATATCTTTGCTACTAATAAAAATGGAAAAATTAATTTCCAACAATCTTCATGAGAATGTTTCAAAAATAAAATATTGTCATGTATGTGAATGTATATCCTTTTAGTACATTTTGATGTTTTTCCTTCCTTCAATTTATTAATAAGATTATTACAATAATTATCTAATCTTTGACTCCTCTTCCAAAATGTGACTGTATCCTCATCTTCTAAAGTCTAAATTTATGTTGTTAATATACAAATCAGGAACAAAAGAATGTTCTGGATATCTGCTTAAAGTATCAGCTGCTTGATTTAAAGTTCCAGACACAGATGAATATTGAAGTCGAAACTTTGAAGTTTTAATGACCATCTATTTAAACGAGAGTTTAATGTTTTATTGGACTCCAACCATGATAACGATTGATGATCAGTGTATAAATTTACCTTGGAGCCTGTGACATTAATATATAACTAATCAAATGCAAAAAGGATTGCAAAACATATGATAGTTCATTACCTGGAAGTACTCCCAGGGTTGCTACGCTACTGGAAACCCGGGGAAAGTCAGGGAATTTGGTTGGTCAGGGAAATGTCAGGGAATTTTGCATATTGTCTGGAATTTACGCACATTTTGGAGAACCAGTTACAAAATGAATGGTTCATTTCCAACAAAACGAACAGATCATTTCCACTTTCGAGTTCGGTACTTGTGATTCCACTCCCAAAAGATTCAGTTCAGAAACTTGTTTCTCTCGTTCTTATGATTTCCTTACTGTTGCTTATCAACCGGAGAATGAATACCTTGTCCATAGGAAACGTGTATGCTTGCATAAGGTCATTTTGAAGGTTTTTTTTTCAACATAAATAACTTTTTCGAATCCAAACAGTGTTCATTATTTTAAGGAAGGTTCAAATTTCGTGTCACAATGTTTGCCAAAATTCTATGATAATTAGTCTTCCTGCTAGGAAAATTTGAAAAAAATCATAAAGCAATTGGAACTGTTACCAAACATGGGTTGGGATGTGGTATTTTGGAGGAACCATTTACCCTGTACACCTTGAGAATTATGTTAATTTTTTTGTAACAGACAGATTTTGATGTTTTATGTAATATAAAATTGGTTGCAGTGCATGGAAAACTCAAATAATGGAGATATTTCATTCCAAAGTATGGCCCGTGTATATATTTTTTTAGGGTGTATGGTTGGTCACCGGCCCCATTCAAGTTCTGAATATCCGAAATATGTACTATTTTCAATAAATTGAAAAAAAATCCCTTC
Source organism: Lepisma saccharinum (assembly GCF_977018435.1). Lineage (NCBI taxonomy): Eukaryota > Metazoa > Arthropoda > Insecta > Zygentoma > Lepismatidae > Lepisma > Lepisma saccharinum. The sequence continues at coordinate 12,435,737 of NC_139234.1, forward strand.
CATTTCATAGGTTTCCTTCAAAATGGCAAAAAGAACATTATATAATCCAAAATGGTTGACAGACAAGGACATATCATGTTGGACTGAAGAAATGAAGAGTGATAAATTTTCAGTGTATTGTCGTGTGTGCAAGAAGCCAGTTTTGTTAAGTAATATGGGTAAGCAAGCTCTCACCAGTCACATGAAAGGGACAAAGCACAGATCTGCTATGAAAAACAAAGTGTCGTCACTTGGTATTATGGGGTATTTGAAGAATTTTGAAAAACATGGTACTGGAGTTGAGAAGGAAGAAGGTGAAGTTCAACAAATAACAAACAATTTAGAAGAGCAACATGTTACAGCTCCTACCACTTCCCATGAGCTGGGCAGATCAAGAACTTTTCATCATGAAGAATCCACTTTGAAAAAAACAAATATTGAAGGGATGGAAAAATTCCTAGTGAAAGATAATGTTACACGGGCAGAAATTGTGTGGTGTATAAATGGAGTTTGGACACACATGTCATTAACTGCTGCGGGAAGTAGTGCATTGCTATTTAAAAGAATGTTTTGTGATAGTATCATTGCACAGGAAGTAAAACTTCAGTGAGCGAAGATAGCTTATGTCATTACTTATGGTTTGGGTTCATATTTTCAAAGGGAGGTGGAGAAGGAAGTTTTAGAAAGTGAATGCTATGCAATTGCTTTTGATGAATCTCTTAACAAGATTTTCCATGAAGAGCAAATGGATTTCGTTGTACGATACTGGAGTTCATATAAAATGGAAGTTGTATGTCAATATTTTGGATCAGCATTTTTGAAACATACCACATCAACAGATATCTTGGGTGCTTTCAACCAACAGTCAAGCTCCATATTGCACAAACGATTGATTCAAATATCTATGTATGGACCAAATGTGAACATGAAGTTTTTACAAGATTTTAAAGAAAATGTTGAAATTGATGAAAGCAGCCCGGTTTTAATTGACATAGGAAGTTGTGGTCTTCACACACTCAGCAATGCATTGAAAGGAGGAATAACAGCAATTAAGTGGTTGTTAGTAGAATTTCTAAGAGCATTGTACAACTTATTCAAATATGTTCCAGCACGCAGAGCTGATTACATTTACTACTCTGGATCATCAAAATTTCCAAAAAAATTTTGTTCAGTAAGGTTGGTGGAAAATGTGAACGTTGTACAGTGTGCATTAGAAGTCCTTCCACATTTGAAAAAGTACATCCATGGTGTTAAAACAGCAAAGAAGGAACGCAGCTCTCATAGTTACAGGATTGTTGTAGCAGGAGTTGAGGATAAATTGTTGTGTGCAAAACTTGCATTTTTCCAAACAATTTCATCTGAGATTGAGCCTTTCTTGAAGGAATTTCAATCTGATCAACCAATGGCACCTTTTCTGTACACTGAACTTATTTCCATGCTAACAGTAATTATGAATAAATTTGTGAAGAAAGCAGTAATTGACAGTACAGTTTTAACAAAAATAAATTTCTGTGATGAACATAATATTGTTCCTGCTGATAAAGTGGACTTGGGTTACTCAGTACGAGCATTACTTCGTAATGTTGATTTTACAGCAGCAGAAATTCTCCAGTTCAGGCAAGAATGTTTATACTGTTTGAGGGCACTTTGTTCTAAAATCATGGAAAAATTTCCTATACGATATAAACTGACCAAAGGAATCTCTTTTTGTTACCCATTTGTCATATCGAAGTCACAAGCAACAAGTTTTTCACGTTTGAAGGTAACGTTGGAAACATTTGTTCAGAAGCAACAACCGACTGGAAATTCTGCTGATAAAATAGAACAAGACTTCAGACATATATGCTCTAAGCCAGCTGCTATTCAACTCTTGAATAGTTATTCCTGAAAAACCAAGCATCTTGATAAATTTTGGTATGATCTTATAACAACCCACAATGTAAGCTTGTGTGAAGTGATGAAGTTTTTACAAATGATTTTTATCTTATTTAATGGAAGTGCATGTATAGAGAGAGGTTCTTCTGTGAATAAGGAATGCATAGTTTAAAATCAACACCTTAGTTCACTGGTTGCTCAAAGGCATGTTTGGGATAAAGTCCATGTATCTGGAGGCATTGTAAATCTCCTTGTAGATAAAGGTATGGTTCATGCTGCAAGAAATGCACGTTCCAGATACATGGAAGCATTGGAACAGAAGAAGATAGAAGATTAGGAAACTGTGAAAGCAAAGGAGAATAAAGAAAGGGCTGCAGATGCCATCAAGGAGTTGAGTGAAAGAAAAAAAAGACATTCAAGAAACTGAAAAGGAAATTTATATGCTGGATGAGGAGATCCTTGCAATAACTAGGAAAAATTAATTTTATGCGGTAGTCACATCAGCCAGCATTATTTATGAAAGGTAAAATTTCAATTTTTATGATCATTAAACTTATTACATATTTTCTAAAGGTACATGACCCAATTTTCTGTTGTTTCTAATTTGTATTGATATAATAGAGGTTGTGTAAAAGTTACATTGTAAAGTTTTGATATGCCACATTTTTTTATTGATTTTTTTGCACCACCTTAATTCTAATGACTTAGTAAAAATGGAGAAGTACAATACTTATTTATTTTTTCATTGAATAGCATTGTATTAATTACTTGGTAAATTTTCAGGTAATACCTGTGTATATTGATATTCATAATAATTAACGTGCCTGCATATTTAATTGAAAAACATGGAGTTCAAAAGCAAAAATCATGATGACAAACTTTTCTGGAAAAAAATCATATCTGCACTGGAAAACCTGGAAAAGTCAGGGAATTTCTTAATCAAAAAATCGTAACTACCCTGACTCCGTTAGCATATTGGATCACTTTTGGTTCATCACCACAATCTTATTCTGGATCTTGCCACAGCACTGCTCCTATACCAAGTTTCGAACCATCGGTGTTAATATTAAACGTCTTTGTAAAATCAGGTTGAGATAATGCTTTAGGTGAGATAATTAATTATTGTAACCTTTTGAATGCATCATTATGAACTTCAGTCCAATTCCAAACCGTCTCAAGTTCAAAAGTTCATATAACGGTTGAGCCATTTCTGCAAACTTCTCTATAAATTTGCGTCTCCAATTTGCCAACCGTAAAAATTTTCTCAACGCCCTTTTATTTGTAGGAGTAGGAAAATTAATTATAGCTGAATTCTTACTAGGATCGGGCATGATATTTGAGCCAGATACCAAGGAAAGAAATTTCCTTGCGTGCAAACTTACATTTGGAAAACTTTATATACATGTTCACATTCTTAAGTTGTTGTAAAACTAATTCTACATGATGATGATCCGTTTTACTAAATATCAGAACGTCGTCCAAATAACATATCACAAAGTTACAAAAATCCACGGAGATAATCTTGTTCATTCTGTCTTGAAATTCAGCAACGACTGATCGAATGCCAAAACGTAAATAACGAAACAAGTATTGCCTTCCCCGATAGGAAAATGCTGTATACTTATACGAATCCTCAGTTAAAGGTATTTGAAAATATCCACACGATAAATCAATCGATGAAGAATAATTTGCTTTCAAAAGGCATTGTAGCGTTTCGTTTATGGGTTCGACTCTTACTTGAGGTGTTATTACATGTTGATTTAATTTCCGGAAGACTACTACTTGCCTCCATAAACCTCCTTGTTTTGCAACTATGTGTAACTGATTCAAGTATGGAGATGATTCTTGATAAATGATCCTCCATTTCTGCCATTTTTCTAACTCTTCCTCCAAAGCTTGTGTTTTAGACAAAGGAATAGGATATGGAACATTAGTAACAGGAACATGTGTGTCTATTTGGATTCTATATGGTTTAACATTAGCATGTCATGGCTTATCTGAAAATTGAATGTGATATTTGCTTAAAAGTTCGAACATTTGGTTCTTCTGCGAAGCATCCAAAATTTCATTATCAAAAACGCTTTCCTTACCAGATTCCATAGAGGGAATGTATTTTCTTTATCTTTTAACATAATATAGTTAAATTCATGATTATTTACATCACTGCTATTATTACTATTTAACGTAATTTCCTTAGTAAAATCGGCACACAGTTCGCTTCCATTAGAGGTTACATGTTTTACATTTTGTTTTCTAAGGGCCAGAATTGACATATTTTCTCAAGAACGGAATTCCCCAAATCAAATCTGCATTCAGCTCCTTGAGAACAAACATTTCTACAGGTAAATATTTATCAGCAATTTTAAGAGCAATTACCTTAGATCCTACAACCTTACATATCTTTGATCCAGTAAAACCACAAAATTTTATGTCATCCACTTTGTCAAGTTTTATGTTCCCAATTAAGCCCCTATCACACGGAACTGGATTTCTAGTAGGAACGCTCTAGTTGACGCTGGACTGGCTACCCATTTGCTAGTTTTCGCCTCACACGGTACTTGTTACATCGTACTTGTCGATAGTCTTTCGTTCCCATAATGGCGGCCGCGCGAGATGTAAACAACGTATCACTTCACACTTTTAAAGTACGATAACTATTCAACCGAGAGGAATATCGCTTCGTGTTAAATGGTTTTAGGTAGAGAAGAACTGCGCTGATAAAATACATACTTTACAACGTTTACTATACACGTATGGAATAATATTTTAGCTTTTTCAATTGTAAACATGCCTTTCGTGCTGTATGCACTCGGAAACCACAGACAAGAAAGGCTACTTTGCAAACTCACAGATTATCTTCACATGGCCAAACTTTGCTCTGATTGGCTGGTCCACAGAATCTAGTCGAAGAAGTTAGTAGCAATTAGAACATGTCCTATTCCTCAAAACCAGTCAGCCAGGCGGCCATAATTTCTACCTAGAAAGTCAGTTCATCGCCAACTAGGGCATTCCAACTAGAAATCCAGTTCCGTGTGATAGGGGCTTTAATGTGGATAGCATACACCAAATATCAAAATATTTCGAAGCAGAGGAAGTTGGAAAATTTCTCTCTCCGCTCCGGAGCGAAATTTTAGGGAACGGTTCACTCCGCTCTGGAGCAAGGAGCGATATTCTAAGTACTTGCCCACTCCGCTCCGGAGCACTCTGAGGTTGGATAATACGAGTGTATACAGAAAACTAACGATCAAAGGTTCTGAATACATTAGTAATTTTGTTTGTGGAATTTGTGCGGCATTTGAAAATCGCCCGTTATTGTTGTTATAAATCTGATTATTACTATTCGCGATTAAAATTAACCGATATGCCATCTGGTGGGATTTTCAGAAAGTACTCTAAGTAGGATACGTTGTGTTGAAGTCGTTTCATGGGGAATATGCGAGAGAGTAAGGTCTACTGTTCAGGTTTTTTTTCTCTAAATCGTTGTATCGGTCAGAACAAATTAAAAGTTTTCATGGAATCAACAAAATGAAGTTTGTTAATAAATCAGGGAAAACGTAATTAACAGAAGATTGGTATGGGGGATATAACACTGTAATTCGGCAAGGAAATTACGAAGAATGCACGAGTCTGCTTACTTTATTTTTGGAGAGATAAATATATATTACCATGCAAGTAAAGTTTTAAATTGTACTTCATTATTAAAGCTTTTTTTTTTTTGAAAAATCATGAAGCGTCTTACCCAATGCATCCATGTATTACCGGTATTATGTATGTGTGAAATTTGGAACAGGTGCAAGTCGATGTAACCATAAAGAAAAGTGGACATGCTAATGTTACTGTTTCATTCAGTACGATGTCCTTTTTCCGTGAGTATATCCTGATCATGAAATCGTGAATATTGTTATTAAACCAGCCTTTCTCTTTCGAGAAAGAACTGCAACGATATGCTTTAAAGTTTCTCCTGTCCCAGCTTTTCAAGTACAGGTCAATTTCAATTCCTTTATTTTCAAATAATTTCCGAGAACCCCAGTTACAACATGACGTACAGATCATACAGGGCTGCTTTGGACAACCAGTGCGTATAATAGTTTGATCTGCATTTTCCGTGTTATTTTTGCCTATCATAATTAAATGCTTCGTTCTCAGTACAGCTTCACGTTTGTTAGAGTACCTGGAATTCACATCGCATTCGCAGTATTTAAAAAGAATGCGTAATTTAAACGTTTTCTACCATACCAGTCATGACAACACGCTGCTATTTTGTACTACTGCTGAATGTAAACAAATATTTATCCTACTTAGAGCGGCCATATTGGAAGCGACACTAGCGCTCAGGTGGTAATTTTAATCGCGAATAGCTAACGCCACGGAAACAGTCCAGACAAGATTACTTCACTCACCTACAGTGTTGCCAATAAGCAAGGAATAATCCTTCCACAATACACCAGGGAAGGTACAAGCAACCGCATACGTACAACGCGCAATGTGTCAACTGTGAAGCGTAGAAGTAGTGTGGCAAACTTGGAGGGCCAGGGGTGTGGAGGAGGCAAGGGGAAGCTTCGATCTTAACTGGACTGTTTTCATGAAGAGAGCGATATTATTATTATTATTACATTTTCATGATCACTTACTACTCTACTACTACTTCTAGGAGCAATATATTTCAATAGCAGGTGTGCCACCTGTGGTTTTATAAGTTGAGAGAATGGAACCATTCTCTCATTTCCTGCCACCAGGGATCGCGACTGAAACTCATTTCGTTTCAACTTCTGGTTCGGGCTAAGCACTTCGGCATGTCGGCCTGACGTTACAGTCCACGCCGCGGGAGAAGTGAGTTATTCCGGAATATTGGTTCGAGTAACATTGGCGGAACTACTGCAGAGAATCCATTCGACCTTCTAAAGGCCAGGAGTGCGCAGAGGAAAGGCGAAGCATCTTGTATGGAGAAAGATAAAAGGCAGACAGGTGTTCATGCAAAACACTCCCTGATGCGTGATTGCCATATCTAACTTTCTTTTATGCTGGTTATTTATGATACTTTGAATGTAGCGAAAGGGAAAAGTTCAAAGTAATTGGAAATTCAGGTTGCTAATTTTAACTTTTCGATTTTTGAATGTATGAAGTTGAAAATCGGAATCATGCTTATTAATGTTACCATAAACACGGCCAATTATGAAACTTTTTAATTTGAAATACAGAGTTTTCATATCTAACTTTTTAAAAATCCTGACACTAGAAAGTTGAAAACCGGCTTAACCAAAAATGTAAGTTGTCACATTTGGTTTAATTTTATGAAGGTATAAAGTCGAAAATCGGAATGCTGTTTGCATACAGCCGAACAGGGGAATTTAAATAGTATGAAATACAGGGTTGTCATATCGATTCTTTTTCCCAATTTTAAAGGCAGGAAGTTGAAATAGGTATTTAATGGTTACATACGTATACTACTACAAAATTTACAAAATGTCTGGTTGCCATATCCAACATATCAAGTTTGTAAGCAGTAACCTGGAAATAGGCATGGTGGTTATAAGAAAATTGCAAAAAATTTTGGAAAAACGACGAATGGAATGTTCCTATATTTAACTTTCTGAGTCTAGAAAGCCAGAAAACGTATACGTATAATTTTTTTTTGTATTGAGTACGTTGTACACAGCAAACTGAAAGCAAGTTTTCACTAATGAACAATGTGTAGTCAGTAGTTAAGTAAAACCAAGGTGTATAAACCTTAATAACCGTGATAAACACAAAATGTAATATTATCTACTTGGATAGATTGATTGATTGATTTAGTTTATTTTACTTCGCGTTTTGTGCCTCTTGGCTAATTTGCGAAGATGGGGATGAGTGATGAAATTGATGAATGGACATTCACAAACAACCAAGCCCGACCGGGATTCGAACCCGGGACCCTTGGCATCGCAGCGCTATGTGCTAACCACTCGGCCACAGGGTCGGGCTATCTACTTGGATAGGGGCATGTCCTGAATTTTATGGTTTCATTTTGAAAAACAGGGCCTTACGTGCCTTCCTCACAGATGGCATTTGATTTTTGTTACTTAGCTTTGAATTTTGGCTAATCGCGACGATGATAATGAGAGAATTGATAAATGTGTACTGAAAAAAAAACATAGTGGTAACAACGTCACCTTGTAATGAAGGGGCACTGGGATTGATACCCGGTGGAGAGACATAGTGGCTCGAATCCCACTTTAGGTAGGATTTAAACTGTAAGTCTATTCTTGATAGTGCATTGTTGAGTCTTAAATCCACCAAAAGTCCATAACAAAAGGCATTGTTTCAACGTATGTTGAATGTATATTTGTAATTCTGTTTAATAATAAGAGACTTCACTATCCTTTACATCTATTCACAAGAGCATAAAAATACAACTTGGAAATTAATTTCCAAATTAACAACCTCTTATTCATATATTTTACGTATGTGTGTGTGTGTTTTCTGAAATCTGGCAAAGTCCTAATAATTTATTCACTTCATAAGTGTCTATTACATAACAGAAAGCATCATTGGGTATTCAATATCAGAATATCAGATGAATAACGAGTTCCATGGGAATATTTCTGTGAGTTCGTGGATGTGAGTTCAGCTCTCAATGACAAATGGTGTTGGTTTGACCCGTGTTAATGTTATTGGTGTTTCCTTTGTGTTTGTTTCTCTATCACAGTATATTTCTTTTCCATGGTTTCGGTGTCATATTTTTTTACCGACTTATCTAGGATTTGTTTATAATTTACGGATCATGAGAAATATACAATTAAAGGCAAGGAAAAGGTAATAGTCCGGAAAAGACAAATTGAAACTTATACTTAGTTGAAAGATTAATTGGTCATTGTTGATTACAATTATAGAAATAACTTGATCGAAATACTTGGTTTTCTTTTACATACATTTTTGTAATTCTTTTTGTGCACCTTTCCATTCCTACTTGAACAAGTAGACTATAAATAAAAACTCTGCATGGTTTCCTTCAACTCATTATTACAGTATAGATCTTCCATGATTCTCGTGGCTTATGATGCATAAAATTAACAATTACGGATTTTTCTTTGTTGTTCTTGTATATTGATTTAACAAATCTAGTCACCTTATAATTCCATTAACCGAGACTGGTTGGAATGATTTCTCATTCACATGGACGTCCGGCAGAGAGGGGGCCACGCCACCCGGAAATGAAAGTCAATCAAAAGGTACATATTTAACGCATATAATTTCATTTCAGTCACAGTAATATATGTTAATTATTACAAGGGCGTTGCACGAACATGATAACTTTAAGCAAACTGTAGAATTTTTTTTAAAGGGAGTAATACTATTTTGTGGAAATTCTGCCTCATTCTGCCCCCCTTCCTCCCTTGGAAAAATACCTTGCCAGTCCCTTCCTGGAAAAAAAATCCTGAAGACGACCATGTATCAGCGGCGTTAAAAATTTCATTAAATGTCCATACACCACCGTTGACAAGCACACATAATATGCATGTAATGATACAAGATAACACAGCTTATAAAGGCTTCTTTTTATGACAGTGAAGAGAAGAACAACACGCGCAAGTAATACTTTTAAAAGAGAACAATCTAGCCAGAATTGGTGTAGCATAATTCTAATACAACTGGCAACGCTGGATCTGTCTGGCAAAGGCGATGTCTCTATCATGTACGGATAAGTCGAACGCAACGTACAGCGCAGCGAACGGAGTTCTCAACCCCGAAAGAACACACAAACAAGCTATGTACCAGTTTCACCCTCCCTCCTCTTGAAACGGGCACAAGACCAATGCGCTAGCCGATTGCACTGAGTCACCCACAAGGAACACGAAATACGGCACAAAATGAAGATGTCTGTTGTATTGGGGAGGTGGGTCGGACAAATCCGCAAAGCAGAAAAAACTGATTGCTTGAAATTATTCGTAACCCATTCAACACATAACATTCAAACTCTTATATCTAAGAATCACAATACAAAATAGTACATCTCAATACAGAAATACTATTTACGTAATTCATATTTCAACTTACATCAAATGAACAATTTACGTACTTATACGCCGTCGTGGAAAGGGAACAACACTCAGCAGAGATTTCAACCATCCAGTGGCGATGAAAACAAACATATCAGTCTATCAGAAGCTGGTGTGAGAGTTGCATGCGAGCAGTCAGCTATCCGTCAAATGCAGGTATGTCTGACCTTTCAGACTTCAAAAGAGGCATGATCATAGGAGCCCGCCTGGCTGGAGCATCTGTGACAAAAACAGCTACACTTGTTGGTGTAGCACGGAGCACAATGTCAACTGTTCTGACACCCTACAGACAACATGGAAAGACAACGTCTGCAAAGGAGAATAGTGGGCGAAAAACAAAGTTATCCAACAGGGATCGACGTGTGTTGAAGCGAATAGTGACTCGAAAACACAAGACAACACTGTCCCAGATAACCGCAGAGAAGAACAATCACCTCCAGGACCCTGTATCAACGAAAACCATTTAAAGGGAGCTGCATTCTGTGAACATTCATGGCAGAGTTGCCATCCCCAAACCGTTGGTGTCTCCACGTAATGCAGTGACAGGAAGAAGGTGGTGCCAAGAGCACAAGAATTGGACACAGCAGCAATGGGAACATGTGATATGGTCAGACGAATCGTCTTTCACATTATTTCAGACCACAGGACGTGTTTATGTGTGGAGAACTCCTGCTGAAGCATTTGATATTGACTGGTTAGTGCCTACCGTGAAACATGGTGGGGGGTCTGTGATGGTTTGGGGGGCTATATCTTGGAATGGTGTTGGCCCACTTTTCGTCCTGCGTGGGAGAATCAACGCAGAGAAGTACTGTACCATCCTGGGTAACCACCTCCATCCCATGGTTCAGACTTTGTTTCCCGATGCATGCCCCATCTTCCAAGATGATAACGCCCCTATTCACACTGCTAGGTTCGTTGATGCATGGTTTGATGAGCGCAGTGATGAGGTAGAACATCTCATCTGGTGTCCACAGTCCCCCGATCTTAACATCATTGAGCCTTTGTGGGGTATTTTGGAGGCCAAAGTGCGTAATCGGTTTCCACCTCCAATGACACTTTCGGAACTTGAGACTGTTTTGTGCGAGGAGCGGCTTCGTATTACAGTTCACACTGTACAGGACCTTTATTTGTCTATCACACGTAGGATACAAGCTGTCATTCAGGCAAGTTTTCTGCAATTGCATTGGTGTTCATATTATTTTGTCCATTACCTGTATATATATATATAGAGCCAAAACAACATTCTTGTATTGTTTTACCAATGTATAATGTGCATGATTGATTGATTGATTTAGTTCATTTTACTTCTCGGCTTTGTCGCTTTTGGCTAATCGAGAAGATGGGGATGATCGATGTTATGATTAAATTGATGAACGATACACACAAAGATTGTACACTCGCCTCACTTAGTACTCCGGCAGAGGCGAAGATATAGTACAAGCAATGCAAGCACTGCTTGCATAATTCGAATATCATTTAATGTACTTAATGTTCTAACCGTATTTAGTTTCCATCGCACTCGATTTCGCAAAAAAATGCGGCCGCAAACTCCCCCAGCAGCTCTGTAGCAAGCACCAGCCTCAATGCTTGCAGCCGCTCTGCGGGAAAATAAGGCCTCCGAAGGAGTTACATGGCGAAGCGTGAATTCTGGTGGAACCCGTCCACAAAGCTTCTACAAAAAGCTGTGCTTTCCGAGCTTGCGTGATTCCCGAAAATAGCCGAGTTCAACCGAAAGCAGAAGGATTCATCTATGGGTACGTTGCCAGCAAAGACTAGTAACGAATATTTGTCTTCATGAACACGTAAACAAGATCGCAAATATAATAATAATTGGTAGTCATAAAATAACTAACAGAAGTTATTATCACTGTTCTAAATTCCATATATATCATATTATATTACAAATTATTTTAGATTTCGCGAAATGTAAAACGCGTAAAAGAAGTTGACATTGGGAGTTGGGGCAGTGGAATTTCTGCACCCCCGTGAAGAGTTTTCTCAGGGAGGGAGGGAAGATTGGACGGACCTTGGTCCTGCACCCTGCTTCCTGGTCGGTCCAGCTCAAATTACGCCAGACGTGTTGACCGCTACCAGTGTTTGCAACTGCCAAATTATTTACGCAGTAATTCAAGTGAGCTCTTTCACAAATTTTACAATCAATAAATTGACTGCTTTTGAATAAAACTTGGGGTGAAAATAAAGCTATCTGAGAAAGAACTATCTACTGATATTTGTACATGGCATAGAAGTAAATCGTATACATTCTGCATATTATGAGCACAAGAATATGTTTTAATGATTGATTGATTGATTTGTTGTTTTAAGTCCACTTTATGCACAGTAAGGCTAATCGGGACTGGACCTACAGTTTAAAATGGGATCTGAAACACTTGTGCCTCCACCGGGTATCGAACCCGGAATCCCTTGATTACAAGGCGACGACACTACCACTGCGCCATCGGGGAGGCCCGAATATGTTTTAAGTTCTATTATTATGACGCAAGTGGTGTTCCCAGGGTCTTTTTACGGTCCCCATTTTGTCATCTTTTCCTTCCTTTGACGTTTTTTCTTAGATATACTGGGCCAAAAGGGGGTTATGTCTACCATCCACCCCCCCTTCGCCCCTGGCACGCCATTGAATGACACTTTATTACTTAAATATTAATGTACATACTCGTTCTGCTGAAATGATTCTGATTCCTCCGCGTAATTTTTATCTCCAAACTGATATATCTTTCCTTTGTGACGGATAAAATTAATGAAATAGGTTGGTATCACTTTCTGTTGTTTCAGAGATTTTTAAAGTGATCTTGTGTAGATGCTTGCATTTGCAGTTGTGGAAAGCGCGTGGGATAGTGTGAGTGTTTGTTGCTTCGTGTTTTGTGCTGTGAATTTATCGGAATGAACGCGTATTTAGGAACGGTTGATGTGAAGTGCGGGTGTATTATTGAGCAATTGAAAATTGCTTCGTTTAGCTCGAGAGAGATAAGTGTTAAAATGAAAATCGTGGAAGGGGGTCGACCAACACCAAGAGTTTGAAATTTATTGTGGTGAGTACATCGTCTATGCATGTGTTTCTTTGCTTTGAAATGAATTTTTTATTGTTTGTGTTTAACTTTTTATTTAGTGTTTAAGTTACTCCAATGCGGTTTTTAGGGTGCCCAAAAATACTAAATTACATTATGCAGCGTAAAATAAACAAATGATTCCCATTTTTTTTTATCTAAATCGGTTTGGTCACCGTTTGACCATATTAAATAATAATGAACAAATAAAGGTACTAATAAGTAAGTAAGAAATTCCGTCTCTTTTTAGTCGTATGCGGAAAGTTTGCATATGCAAAACGTTTAATATCATATGAATAACGTTACCTGGATTTTTTTAAAAAAGTAAATGTGACGTTTGCGGATCATATGGTTTATTTTTAGTACAGTCACTTTATTACGATATTTTGACAAATCCAGCGACTGGGTAAATGAGGCTATAAACCTTGAATCTTTCCCCTCGGCATGTCGTTGTACTACATGTTTTGTTGTACTGAAACATTGCTTGCCTCCTTCGTAAGACTACGCTTCGCTACTGTACTCCGGCAGTTTGTTTCTTTATACAGCATATTTGCAGAAGATACAATTCAACATACAAGTGTATAAAACAAACTTATTACTAACTTCGATGACCCTGTACAAGCCCATGCCGGGATTTGAACCACCCCACGGATCCCTGACGTCATAGGGTGCTGTGCTGTAGAGCAACTACAAACAAAAAGCTTCGGCCAAAAGTCCCCGCGCACTCCCCCTTTACCCGTTCGACTAGGGCCATAAGGATGCATGATCCACTCTGTCCCTCCCCTCCAAGCGGAGCCGATCATACAGACGAACAACTAGAATACGTAGAAACAGGACTGCAGGCTCTTTTCCATGTGGTTCCACTATAACCACTCCGTCACGGAAGTCGTCTTTAATGTGCACATTTCCATTATTCATAGTTTCATTACAGCATTCGTGTAAAAAAAAAAACAACTCCTAACCGGATCGGAGCGTGCTGTCGAAAGCACCACGCTCCCGAGCGGAGTGCTGTTGTCTAACGCTCCACTCTGGAACTTAGCGTGCGTCTAAAAAATCTGAACCACTCCGCTCCGGGGCGGAGCGTGTCTCTCAAGAAGTCGAACCACTCCGCTCCGGATCGGAGTGCTGTCGTACCACGCTCCGCTCCGCTCCGGAGTGGGGAGCGGAGTAGAACTGACCCTTCGAATTCGCTCCGGAGCGCTCCTTTAGTACGCTCCGCACTCTGCTCCGAAACCCTGGTCAATACGTCCATGTATAACTGGAACTTCTATTAAGGGAACAGCTGCATCGTCTCAAGTGGAAAGCCAGTCTGGTTCTTCCTCAAACCACTCAAGCAAAAAATTATCTTGTAAAACATTTGTAAAATTATATCCTGTAAAATTAGTTTCCGAACTATTATCATCACCAAAATTCTTCTGCACTTCTTGCCCCTGTGATAAAAAGCAGAGAGAACGAGGCACATCTGTCTGCCATTTCAATTTAAAGGAGAAGTATTCACATTATATTGAGAGTTTAACGATTGTTGTACTCTAGTTACAGGTATAGGTCCTTGAATAGCTGATGTCAATCCTGTATTACTTGACATACTAGTTTGAGGTGTAGTCTGGACTTGTGATATTTGATAACCTCGCCAAGTTGATGAAAACTCTTTCAGCTTGAGTAGGATGTTGTATATAATAATAATTACTGTACTCAGGTCTATAATTACTCACTGTTCGTGTCACATAAGAATTATCATCATAAGGCACACCTTGACCATGTTGTACATAATTAGACTGATATCCATTACAATATAGAAGTTCTGAAAAATGTATTGTTGTCCGCATTCTAAAAAAATATATGAGTTCTAACAATGGCGGCATATGTTTTGCACAAAGATTGTATCGCAGTGCAATGTTTCTTTTCCAACTTGTTGCGGAGTATTATATTCAAAGGCAATAGTAAACTTCAAATGACGTCAGAACGTCAGAACAAAGTAAAGCCAGAGAAATATGAATCTGTTGCAGTGTTCCTCGATTTCAAATTTTATGCAAATAGAAATGAGTTTGGTTTGTGTAGAAAAATGTGTTTTTGTACATTTTAAGGAGGCAGAAAATTGAAATGTCAGAATTAATGAGCTTTGCTAATATTGGTTTGAAACTCTCATTTTCTACACAAACTAACCACTCCGCTATGGGATGAAAGGCTCTGAAAAGCATAATAATACAATATTTTTAAGAAACATTTTCATGAAAATCCTTTGTAAATATATTTGATCTCCCAGAACTGTACTTTTTCCCAACATTTCATGCCGAGGTAAAAAAAGAAGAACAGAAATCGTTCCTCCCTTGTGATGTAGATTAGAAATAAAATTTGCTCCAATTTTGAACTGACTCTACCATATTGGAAATCATCTCTGGCTTGGAATCAATAATGGACAAGGCTCTGAAAAGCATAATAATACAACGCCATGGTATTCTGTTTAACTTTTTTTCTCATTTAGATCGTTTTGGCTCCTGTGAGTGTGTGTGTGTGTGTATGTGTGTGTTGGTGGGGTCAGTTCTGAATAAAAGTGGAAAGAAAAATGGAACCAAAATTCAAAACTCGAAAAATCAAGTTTTGCTTTTATTTTTGTTATGATACGTGATCAAAATTTCCGTGTAAGGAAGGGGAGAAAGCGAGAGAAGGATGTGCCGCCAACATCATCGCAAGCAGCAACTATGCCTTCTCTCATATGGGTTGGTTGCACGGGAGTTTTATCACCAGGGTATTGTGCAGCATCTCTGGTTTGGTTTGTATAGAAAATGGTCCCATTAATCATGCAGTCTGAAAAGCTTATTAATTCTGTCATTTCGTTTTGATCCTATTGTCAAAATGTCAGAATTAATAAGCATGTCAGGAAACACCATTTCCATGTTAAATTATCTAGTTCTGAAAAGCATAATAACTTGATTTTTCGAGAAGTGAGACATTTTTGAAAAAAAAACAATTCTTCATCCCCCACGATGTCAGGCTCGACGAGACCCACTTTTGCTGTTTACTACGCTTCGATTTATTGAGGTCCGTGGGACTAAAACGAAAAATCAAGTTTTGATCCTATTGTCGCGTTTGAAACTCATTTTCTATACAAACCAAACCATCGAAGGAAGTCATCCGAGTGAGAGGAATTCTTTAAGTCCGATATCATTTGTTTAAATTCAATCATCTCTGGTTTGGTTTGTGTAGAAAACAGAGAAAGTGAAATGTAGAGCCTATTGTCGAAATGCCAGAACATTTCGACAGTAGGATCAAAACTTGATGTTCAGAACTGCAGTCTTGATGAGAAAATGTCTACAACGAGGTTCGACAAGATCGGAGATATTTGACAAACATATTTAATTGCCAAACTGCGCCACTTTTTTCAGATTGAACACGAATTTCGTAATACGTAAGTCGGGGGATTACTCGTGTTATAATTAACCTCTCGAAAAATCAAGTATTGATCCTTATGCGAGGTATAATGAAGATCCTTTGTCGAAATGTCAGAATCGAAAAATCAAGTTTTCATCCTACACAAACCAAACCAAAGATGATTTTTCTGACATTTCGACTGAGAGGGAAGTAATGGAGGAAAGGATCAATCAGAAAAGCATATAGACGAGGATTGTCCTGACTTTGAGTCCTATTGTTGAAATGACAGAATTAATAAGCTTTTCAGGCTCTGAAAAGCATAAATAAGCCGTTCAGGCTTAATTTTACAATTATTTAACAGCTCCCTGAAAAACAAGGAAAAAGCGCTGGTAATTTACAATGCATTACAGAGAACGGCGCGCACCTCTTTTTTTCTTCTTCCCACGCTTTCTATTGTCGAAATTACAGAATAAATTGCTGTAATCGGGTTCAATGCTAATATTAATTTGAAAATAATTTTCTACACAAACCAGTACATAGAAAAAACGTTGTATTATTATGCTCGTCAGAGAAGGAGCTCATTTTCTATACAAACCAAAACCAAACTACGCTGAGAGTAAATATAATTTTGTTTCTCCATACAAAAATAGAAGTAAATGGGAAGCTTGTGCACAAGTTCGTGTTCAATGCTAATATGAAATTCGTGTTCAAACGATATTTTTAATGATCTTTTCCGTTCTTTCAAATGAGCACCAATTTCTTACAAATTTTTCGATCGGAGACCAGCGATTTTCATAAAAATGTTGTATTATTATGCTTTATTGTGAGATAGATGAATTGCATATGTAATGTATTTAAATAATATATGTTGTGAATTAAGAGAGAGAAAAACTACTTATTTCGAATTACGCATAATAAAGAAAGCAGTTTTAAACTCTAATTGTGTGTATCTTAATCAGATTTCCATGACATATGCTAGCGAAAATGATAAAAATTAAATTAATTTCACCGACAAATTGCAGGGTTTTATAATAATCGAAGTGTGTTTTGGTTACGGGAGAAGAAAAGAGAAAGAAAGGATTCTGGTTAGCTTGTGGGGAGCAGTTTGGAGCAAGAGGCAGTGGAGACAAGAGGTCTTGCTTTTAAGGGGAAGGTCTAGATAGGGACAGGATTAACCTCGCGTAAGAGAGTTAGAGGCTCTCATAATTAAGTGTCATAAGGGACAAGTGATTCCAACATTACTTCGATAGTGTTTCCACATTTGAAGTGACCATTTTTACCAAAAGTGTGCTGGAATTGTGATTTCTTCAACGAACGTTGATCTAATTTATTGAAGGATGAGAAGTTCCCTCTGGAATATGAGTGTTCACGAATTGTATGTGGTAAGCATTGACGTACTGTCTGCGAGGTAAGCCCTCTTTTATTTTGTTATGAAGAAAGTAGGAAATCATTACTTACGTGGTCTCATTAGTACCACGGATAGAACTTCAAGGAATTTCAAGATATATATATATATAAAGAATATTAAGCTACAGATGATAGTAATATTTTTGAAATCAATTTTTGCGAGAATATCTAATTTGAACTAAAGACATTAATCCAAAGCAAAAGGAGATTTAATTTTCATCAATATACAAGAATATACTTCTACCCTGTTAAGAGCATGTAATATTTTATTTACTGAAAACCAGTAGCGTGGCGTGACTTTTTCAAAAGTGTTACCGGCCATCAGATGTTATCATCTCCACCCTACTGCTCCCCCCCCCAAAAAACATGCCTTTGATGTGGACATTTGTTCTCTTTTTTTTTCAATCTGCTCAATGACTTATTTAGCCACAATCACTCCTAGGAAGAACTATCACTCATGAGAGAGTTACCGCGAAAATCCAGTGAATACTAGTCGAGCCTTGTTTCTTTGCAAAGAGGTGGAAAGGGGAAGAAGAACCACACATTCGGGTCAGTTTGACGGTTCTGCGTTGAACAGACGACAGAATTCCCGCCCTCCAGCGGTGGGAGGAAGTCCAGATGTATGTACTACTGTTGCCAACTTAGTTTTTTGGAGCAAGGTTTGTCCAAATCACGAATCTCATCAACTACTAATCTTTTCATCTATTACTAAACGGCCTCAGTTGTAGTTAAATCCAGTTTTGTCTTTGCAGTCTAGCTCTTGTTGCTTCAGAGAAATAGTATCCCGTTTTAGGCGGGATTTAGATCTTTTCTGGAAATCCAATGCAACAACACTTGCTGACCCGGTAGGCTGCAGCGGCAACAGGGTTCTAAACAGGCATACGAACAACCCCCTAGCACACTTGCCTCCAAGTCTGTTCCATTGCATTGGCGGACGCCCTTTCCTCTTTTTGCCTCTTGAGGGTAGCGGAACGGCCTGTCTCTTCGGTTTTGTCGGCTGCAGAAAAAATGTCCTCTGCAATATACACTCAACTGCAACGCTGTCGGTTAACTTATTTAACAATGTTGTTATTTTATTGAGAAAAACTTTTTAATTTCTTTACATTTTGCTGTTACCTGTGGTAACGCCACGCCTCTGCTGAAAACATAACTTTTGTAAAGTTACTGGCCAGAGCTAAATATTAAGAGTTAAGGATCCTAATATATATAGTAAAAATTTAAGTAATTAAATGGTAAACTTTAATCCTCAATTTACATAAGACCATTATGAATTTGAGTTATAACTAAGTTTTCGGATACAAATATTGGGACGTAAATATTAGTGCGTCAATCAAGTTCTTGATATGTATGAGGTTTAGTCATTACATTTCATATTGTTTTACTATATCCAAATGTAGTGATTCAGTCAACAAGTGAGATGTTAGTGTTGTATAATATTTAAAATTCTTTTATGTAGTTGCGCCAAGAAAAAGTACTACGTTAAATATTTCATTTTAGTGTTATCTATGATTGGCTACTTATGCATTATACTCAGAGGTCAGTGCAGCACTTTGCGTTACTTGACGGTTATTTGGCAAGCATGTGTATTTCTTAAGGCCAATACGGAATATCTCACCAGTTTTTCTACCTGACTTCCAAAACCTGAATTTAAGTACAATGATGAGATTCCGTGCCTTAACAAATATGGTGCTTGGGGTAACTTACATTCTTAGGACCTTCATAATTCTTTGACAAGAAAATAGGGTGTCAGCTGTGTAGCATATGGTTGCACAATTCGATCGGGAACAAATTTATTGAGTTAAGTATCACTTCGTAGGTTTCTGAAGGACGTATAGAGACGAAACCTGTTGATACAAGCAGAACGAGAAAGGATTGGTACCCGGAAAGGATTTTTACAAGTTGCATTTTGTTACAAGCATGTTGATCATTTATCTGCGTATTGTGTTGTGGTGAAAAGCACGACTCTTAGTGAGGTATCAAACCGAAGCAAAACGTGTCTCTTGGTTGATTCATTGATTGATTGATTTAGTTTATTTTACTTCGCGTTTTGTGCCTCTTGGCTAATTTGCGAAGATGGGGATGAGTGATGAAATGATGAAATTGATGAATGGACATTCACAAACAACCAAGCCCGACCAGGAATCGAACCCGGGACCCTTGGCGTCGCAGCGCGATGTCCTAACCACTCGGCCACAGGGTCGGGCACGTGTCTCTTGGAAACCAACATTAAAAAATAAATAACACCTTCCGAAAAGACAAATTGCAGGTGTCACATGTCCCTCGGACTGGGCCGTTTTATCAATGCGGTGCATTGTGTTGCCCCGGCCTGTTATTTGCGCAATCGTGACTGGTTTGGTTTAGATCGAATGCTTCTGTGCAAAATCCCGATTTAGCTTGTCGCTTCAGTCTGAAAACTCCCTTGTTGTTTGAAATAAATTCGTGCAAGTGAAAGTGGCATGCCATATCATAGAAGTAGTGGTATCGGACCTACTACTGGAACACAAAAAGTATGACCCCCCTCAGATTGGTTTTGGCTACACTTAAAACTATGTCAAGAAGCTTATACAGGATGATTCTAAAGGTATAGTACAAACGAAAACCAAAGATACCTCCCATGAAATAGAGACGAAAGTTCCCCTTCCACTTTGCCGAGAGATGCCTCCGTGAGGAGCTAGATAACGCCGAAAACGTGTGAAAATGAACTTCACACCTCTGTACAGCCAGTACCAGTGAAGATAGAAAGGCGGAACAAAAGAAGTCAAAAGGAACACCAAAGTCGCCCATCCGAAAAACACTAGGCGGCAGCTGCGCAACGCATGCGCATGGGGTTCCACAAAGGAAATAGGAGTGTCCCGCAAGACAAGTGAAGGGAAAGGGTAGCGATCGACAACGGTAGGGAGAAAAGAAGCAATGAAGCATGAAGTAACAATTGCACAGCGGGAAACAAACACTATGACTGAAGCAGTGCAGTCGAGAAAAGTAGTGCGGTGTTGCAGAACCACGGGAGGACGACGTAGGATGTAAAAACACACCGAGAATGCAAGCAAAGTGGTCCGTGACACTCGACAGGCAACAGACGCGTACATGGTTCGGGGCAGAAATGGCGGCGCTGGCGGTGCTGCGCAAGGGGAGTCCCCAAAACACAGTGGGGAGACACCGCAGCAAGAACAAAGCACGGTGCAAAAAAGAGAAAGAGGACCGGACGGGGAATGGTAGCAGCACCGAGAGGATGTCACACAGAGGTCGTGCGCCAGCAGGACAAACACAGCAACTACGGGCACAGAAGGTTATTGCTAATGAAAGGTGCACGTACAGATAGGACCACGTACCCCGTACTGACGTTGTAACAAACGTCGTGATGGGGCCCAATCAGCCTCTTAGAAATGAAGCCGGAGGCACATCGCTGGGTGGGAGCGGGTGAAAGGCTGCTGGAGTGTCGTACGGACCCCACCACTCTGTACGGTGGACGACACTAATGGACGAGGTCGGAATGTTTCCATCCCGATCACCAGGTCCACCGTTCCCAGACCTGACGCGGCTGCTTGCTTCCGAGCGCAACCCCAGCCGAACAACTCGAGTCCCTCCTCGGCCGCAGCCTTCCGCTCCGAAACCAAGCGTGGCTTCACACCACCGCAGCCGCACACTGCCGCGTGGGTGTGAGACCGGGCCGAGCAAGGCTGGACAGATAAACTGCGTGGGACAATCGTGTAATGAAGCTACGTGGGAGTATGCACGTCTGTTCAACTGCTGGGTTACCCCACATTGGTGTACACAAACACCACACGATCGTACGTAGTGCTTCCCGTCGGCTCGAGCAAGACGGACGAAGTACGTGTTGTGGGTGAATGGGGCAAGAATGAAGGACGCTACATGTGTTCCACGATGACAAGGCCCC
The DNA here is from genome assembly GCF_977018435.1 of Lepisma saccharinum. Taxonomy (NCBI): domain Eukaryota; kingdom Metazoa; phylum Arthropoda; class Insecta; order Zygentoma; family Lepismatidae; genus Lepisma; species Lepisma saccharinum. Next base: position 12,457,363 of record NC_139234.1, read on the forward strand.
AGAGTACATGGCCCCACCTGACGGCAGTGGTCAGGTAGTGAAGAGCACAGGCACGGGTGGCTCAGAAACGTCAGCTGATTGTACCACAGCGCCGTGCGGACGTGTGGGCTGATTGGAAGTGCAGCGTCAGGGAGCGTGTCAGTGATAGAGCCGGTGCGGTGGTGGTGTGCTTGACGTACGACAATTGAGTACGTTGTTTCGAAGCCGTTGTAACCAGTGTGTGTGTGTGTGCCACCTGTGCACTGCAGTACAGTATTCCATAATTGGCACTATCCTCACCGTACCATGGAACGCTACACATTTGTAGAACTGAGGGACATGCATTTTGTCTACGGCCTTGCAAATGGCAATGGCCGAGCAGCTGCACGCCTTTATCGCGGACGGTATCCGGAGAGGCGACAACCCGACAGCAGGTTGTTTTCGAACGTGCACCGTACCCTTGGTGAATCGGGTGTGTTACGTGCAGGCCATCATGTCGGTCACCCAAGACATGTGCGCACTGCGGCGGTCGAGGAGGACGTACTTGCTCGCGTGGACGACACACCATCCACTAGCACCTGTAGCATTGCACGTGCAGTGGGAAAATCACAGTCGACAGTGTGGCGTGTCCTTCATGATGATCTGATGTATCCCTATCATCCACAGCGAGTCCACGCGTTGCAGGCTGGGGATTACCCACGACGTGTGGAATTCTGTCAACGACTGTTGCAGTTTTGTACCAACGATCCCCGTTTTTTGCGCCATGTGCTTTTCACGGACGAGGCAACATTCACCCGTGAGGGCATCTTCAATTCCCGAAACAGCCATGTGTGGGATTATGAAAATCCACATGCAGCAGTCGAGGTGCACCATCAGACCCAGTTTGCAGTGAATATCTGGGCAGGTATCATCATCGATGAACAGATTATCGGTCCATACCTGCTGCCACCACGTTTAAATGGCCACCTCTATCGCACCTTTCTTGCATCAGTCCTTCCAGAGCTGCTAGAAGATGTACCCCTCAACGTGCGACATCGTACGTGGTTTCAATTGGATGGAGCGCCTGCACATTTTGATGGCACAGTGCGAACCCTTTTGCACCGTACCTACCCACAGCGCTGGATCGGCAGAGAGGGCCCCGTCCCCTGGCCCGCCCGTTCGCCTGACCTCACACCAATGGATTTCTTCTTGTGGGGCCATGTGAAAACACTCGTCTACGAGACCCCGGTGCCTGACAAGGAAACATTGGTAGCGCGGATACTTGCAGCATCGGCCGAGGTGTGTACCATGCCAGGGATTTTTGATAGGGTTCGCCAGAATTTCCTGCGACGCTGCAATGCCTGCATTGAATGTGGTGGTCGTCAATTTGAGCAACTTTTGTAACAACGTCAGTCCGGGGTACGACTACGTACTATTCCTATCTGTAAGTCCACCTTTGCGTGGCAATAAACCTCCTGTGCCCGTAGTTGCTGTGTTTATCCTGCTGGCGCACGACCTCTGTGTGACATCCCCTCGGTGCTGCTACGGGGAATCCCTCGTCCCGCATTTGTTGTCTCCTTGACGGGTACCATTCCCCGTCCGGTCCTCTTTCTCTTTTGTTGAACCGTGCTTTGTTCTTGCTGCGGTCTCCTCACTGTGTTTGGGGACTCCCCACGCGCTGCATGTGTTTGTTTCCCGCTGTGCAATTGTTACTTCATGCTTCATTGCTTCTTTTCTCCCTACCGTTGTCGATCGCTACCCTTTCCCTTCACTTGTCTTGCGGGACACTCCTATTTCCTTTGTGGAACCCCATGCGCATGCGTTGCGCAGCTGCCGCCTAGTGTTTTTCGGATGGGCGACTTTGGTGTTCCTTTTGACTTCTTTTGTTCCGCCTTTCTATCTTCACTGGTACTGGCTGTACAGAGGTGTGAAGTTCATTTTCACACGTTTTCAGCGTTGTCTAGCTCCTCACGGAGGCATCTCTCGGCAAAGTGGAAGGGGAACTTTCGTCTCTATTTCATGGGAGGTATCTGTGGTTTTCGTTTGTACTATACCTTTAGAATCACCCTGTATAAGCTTATTGCCTACAGTGTGCTACTCTGTCGAATCCAAGAATTTAGTATAAAAGCCCTCGGGGATTTCCCGTAAAAGGTATGACCCCCCTCAGATTGATTTGGCCACACGTACAAAAGCTGCATCTGTCAGATTGTTCTCCATAGGATCGTAAAAAATATGGCCCTCTTGGCATTGTTTTGGCTACACTTAAATCTAAGCCAAGCTGCTCATGTGAGCTTATTGCTTTTAGTGTAATATTCTGTAAAGTGTAATCTTATTAACTACACACACACACAAAAGTTTACTTCTGGTCTATTTCTGGTCTACTTTTATTGCATCATGTTGCGCAACAAATTATTATGCAACATTGCGATGGCTCGTGGTCCCGGTTAAGTTAGGATAAGTTGTCTAATGTCTATCTGTAATGTCTACGTCCATGTCTCTGTTTTTGTAGGTTTTTTTTTGTCCTATGGGACACCTCTGTTTGTCAAAAATTCGAGATATTTGCAATTTAACGCAGGACTTAGAAAATTTTCGATTGATGAAAAAAAATTGGTTCCATGACGACCTATGTTCATTTTGGTATGAGAGGACAGAGGACACCGAGACTGGACCAACGCACTAAACCCGACCTTTCTACGACTATTCGTTCAAAAGTTACGAGTGATCAAAGTTTTGGGGGGTGGGCTAACTTCTTACCCCTTGACCCGAGGACCACCAAAACTTGGTATACGTATTCTACACATCCAAAATCGAAAGGGGGTATTTGACGATACCGGATGGGGGTGTTTCTCGATATATTTTTTCGATAACTCTTACCATTTTCGAGATATTTGCAATTTAAGATTTTTTTAACGCTGTGGACTTAGAAAATTTTCGATTTGTTCCATGACGACCTATGTTTATTTTGGTATGGGAGGACAGAGGACATCGAGACTCGACCGACACACTAAACCCGACCTCTCTACGCGCACTCTACGTCACCAAAAAAAAATCGACAAGGGGAGATTTTTCGATAACTCTCACTGTTTCCAAGGTACTTAGGTTTTTGATAAACGACAACGACGGAGTCATCAATGAGTAAACATCTGAACTCGGTGAACAAGTCAACTTTTTTCAATACGTCAATATTTTTTTTCTTATTTCTTAGTGAATGGGTTAGGTGACTTGCAACGACGAAGGCCTTCTAGCAACACGTACTTAGCTTATGCCGGGGCAATTCGCTAAAATATGTCTTTAACTATTGTCATTAGGAACCGCCTCAGTCCTGTTGTTAATTTGGAAAAGGTAATTGATCCAAAAATAACAAGGGGGGCAATTAAAGGTTCCAAATGAGAATAGTTAGAGTTTCTCCAATCTAGTAAAGTGTATTGGTTGAAATCTCCAAGGCGTATTTTGCATTTTTTTTTTCAAATATGAACACGTTAAAACTGAACTGTCTCCGATATTTGAGTTTTGTATTCGCCCCGAGAAAATTCTATATAAAATAACATACCTGGAAATTATATTCACGTTAAGTTGAATTTTGATTTTTGTAATCACCCCCGAGAAATTCTATATAAAATAACATACCTGAAAATTATATTCACGTTAAGTTGAATTTTGATTTTTGTAATCACCCCGAGAAATTCTATGTAAAATAACATACCTGGAAATTATATTCACAGTAGATTGAATTCTTGAGTTTTGTATTCACACCCAAGAAATTCTATATAAATAACATACCTGAAAATTGCATCGCTGTATACTAGACTTTTTGATTTCTGTGATTTTGGAGAAAGCAATGGCATCCACCAGTTTGATCGAATGTGTTACTTGCGAAAAATTAATATCTAAAACTAATATTAGCAAGCACAGGGCAAGATGTAGCGAAACAGGTTCAAGAATTAATCGTTCGTTACCTTCTAAGCCTTGTGCTCGATGCGGAAAGATGATTAGCATTACAAATTTAAGTAAACACCTGAAAATTTGCAAACCATCGACCGAACAAGGAACATTGAAAAGAAAAATCGATGCTCCAGGAACTAAAGCTTCTACTTCCAAGCAAATTAAATTATCCGATGAACGAAAACCAATTAGATCTGCATTTAACCGTCATATTCAGGATTTCTCTTTTACTTCGGAACCAGGCTGCGACATTCTTAGTTTCTTGCGTGAGACGAAAACATCCGTGATAAATATTCTAAAAAATAAATTGGAAAATAATTCCATAAAAGTATACGTTGATCTATTTTCCGAATACGAAAAAGTCGATGGTACAACAAGAGTCTTTTATCATCGAACAAAAAAACAGGCTCTTCATTTCGCGGACGTCGATAATTTGGACGAATTTTATTCTGATCTTTCAAATGAACTGGTTAAGAAACACGACGATTTCGAGGCTAAAGGGTCGGGATGGTCTCTGTGTGGAAGTCCTCACACGTTAATCGTTTACGTAAACCAATTCTCGCCTCTTCGTGCATCCAGCTACGTTCCTCTTCCAGTGGATATTAAAAATAAAAAAGCCGTGCTGAACATTCAAAATATAGATGATAAATGTTTTCTTTGGTGTGTGTTGGCGGAACTTCACCCGATTCATTGGTCAAATAATCCAGAACAAGTTTATCATTACAAGCAGCATGAACCTGAACTGGAAAATGCAATGGCTGGCATCGAATACCCGGTGACCATTTCTGATATATCAAAATTCGAAACACGAGCACGAGATGCAGATGGAAAACGCTTAATCATCAACGTGTATTCCTATACGTTGGATAAACATGTCGTGCATCCCGTCAGGATAAGCGATGTCGACGATGATGATGCTCGTGTGATTAATCTTCTTTTAATTTCAAACGACAGTGTTCACCATTACCGTCTCATTTGTTCACTATCACGCTTAGTCAGAAGTCAAACTACCAAGTATGCAAACCACATCGAAGTTTGCCCGAGATGCCTAACCACATTCAACGGTAAAAAACGAGCCGATTATCAAAATTACACCGGACGTCAGATTGCTATCGAGAAACTTGCTGAGCATAAAATTTATTGCGGTGACAACAGACCGACTCGCATGTTGATGCCGAAATCAAAAGAGGTCGAAGAATTTAGGATGCATAAGGCATTGTTGGAACATCCCGCAATCATCATTGCTGATTTTGAATCTTTTCTCAAACCGTTGTCGTACTGCGAACCAGACCCCGAACTTTCTTCCACAACACCGTATCAGTTGCACGAAGCCTCGAGTTTCGGATATGTTGTTGTGCGACAGGATAGGATAGATGAACCGTATGTTTACCGAGGACCAGACGTAATCAAACATTTTTTTGAAAAGATGGTTGAAGAGGTTGAGACCATTGGCAGCCTCTTACGCGAATCGAAACCAATGCTTCCATTATCCAGCGATGAACTTCAATCTCACAATAACATTGAAACGTGTCCGGTGTGCGATCAACGTTTCACCGACGAGAACCGGAAAGTATTTCAGCATAATCACTTCACCGGAAACTACATCGGTGGAATCTGTAACACGTGTAATCTAAAGATCCAAAAACCTACGTTTGTCCCCATATACCTTCATAATGGCAGCGGTTACGACTTCCATCTCTTAATTCGGAATCTTGGATATGATAGACAAAAATAAATTTCTAGCAGAGAATGAAGAAAGGTACATCACTGTCAGCAAGCGAGTATTGATTCCGGGAACAAACGAAACTCTGGAGATGAGATTTTTAGATTCTTACAGATTTTTATCTGCCAGCTTGGACGCTCTTGCAAGCAAACTTTCGGCTGAACAATTTAGAATAACGAGAGCTAATTTTCCCACCGTAGACATAGAAAGGTATTTATCCATATGAATATGTTAGTGATAATTCTAAATTTAACGACGACACTCTTCCACCTCAAAAAGAATTTTACAGTCGACTCAGAGAGAAAGGAATCACGGTTGATGAATACGAACACGCGCAACGGATGTGGGACAAATTAGGATGTAGGACACTCGGCGATTATCACGATGCATACTTAAAACTGGACGTGACAATACTCGCGGATGTTTTTCAAGCATTCAGGAAAACGTCGGCGAATATTTACAAATTAGATCCTGCATATTTTTACGGTCTCTCAGGCTTAGCGTGGTCTGCCATGTTATTACAGACAAAAATAAAACTCGAATTGATACCGGACGTGGACATGTTATATTTTATCGAGAGGGGGATACGAGGTGGAATGGTGCAGTGCGTACAGAGACATGCAAAAGCAAATAACGTTCACATGGCAGAAGAATACGATCCTAATGAACAATCGAAATACATATTTTATGTGGTTGCAAATAATATATACGAACATGCTATGATACAAAAACTTCCTTACGGCGGGTTCGAATGGGTTGATACCACTTCCATTAACATTAATAATTTCAACGACTGTGAATTTGGCTTGTTTATAGAGGTGGACCTCGAATTCCCCGACCATCTACACGATTACTTCAAAGATCTACCTCCTGCACCCGAACTAAAATGTTCGCCCGATTCAAATCAACGTAAGCTTCTGTTAACATTGGATAGGAAAGAGAGATACGTTCTCCATTACAAAAATCTTCAATTCTTAATTGAGAAGGGAGTTCAAGTAATAAATGTGAGAAGAATAATGAAATTCAAACATTCCGAGTGGTTAAAACCTTACATTGAAAAAAATACGAATCACAGAACACGCGCAACGTCAGATTTAGATAAAGATTTTTTTTAAACTCATGAATAATGCTGTTTACGGAAAAACAATGGAGAATGTCAGGAAGCACGTGGACGTGAGATTAGTTCCCGATTCAAATAAATGTAGAAAATCGATAGCATCGCCGACATTCAAATAACGAAATATATATGATGAAAACCTGGCCCTGTTTGTGATGGATAAAAAAATAATCAAGTTCAACAAACCAATCTACGTGGGGGCGACGGTTTTGGATTTATCTAAACTGCATATGTTTGAATTTCATTATAATGTCATGAAACCCTTCTATAATGAAAATATAACACTTTTGTACACGGACACGGACAGTTTTATTTATTCCGTACAGACATCTGACCTCTACAACAATTTGAAACAACCGAAAATGATTGATCATTTCGACACATCTTCCTTCCCTCAACCAAACAGATTTGATCTCCCTTCTCGCAATAAAAAAGTGCTTGGTAAAATGAAGGATGAATGCAACGGAGAAATCATTCTGGAGTTCGCCGGCTTACGTTCCAAAATGTATGTGGTGAAAACAGAAACCAGCATCACCAAAAAAGCCAAAGGTGTTGGTAAAAATACCGTGAAAAACAAGCTTGTGTTCGAGAATTACATCAATTGCCTCTATTCACAGTCGGGGATTCTACGTTTGGAGACAAGGATACAAAGCGTAGACCACGTGCTTACCACAAACAAAGTTAAGAAAATTGCGCTGGATCCGCATGACGATAAAAGATGTATTTTGTCTTGTGGAATCCACGCGTTGCCTTGGGGACACTATCGTTTAGAAATTAGTAAAAATTGTAGGCAATGCAAATGAAAAAAATAAACTTAAATAACTATAACTAAAATAAAAAACTTTAACTGTCTCAAATTATCACATACGCAATAAATAACTAGCAAGGACAATGAATCTTTTTGGTTTCCGAAAGCAAACAATGGAGACTGTACACCGCACGACAGATCATGAAATCTTTCGTGTTATCTAAACTCAACGGCCTGTTGATCATTCACCTCAACAGCATTTGGACAAAATTGGACGAGGACGTTGGTAAAACCTTTTACGTCTTCAACAACAATTTACATTTTTACGAAATTCCGATCGACGGGAAACTTCGTTTCACCGTGAATCCGGAGAACGCAGGCGAAATCAAAATTTCTATCGGCAAGAACATTTTTCGAATGAAGCACGACAAGATGCTCTCTAACATGGCGTACGATGTGTCTGCAGGCGATTATCTTTACGTGGAACTCCTCGGAGATTACGACAAACTCATTCCTCTCTTCGTAGAATTACGAATCACCTATCCTATTATAAATAACCATAATGCCTAACGACATTTTTGGCCACACCAAGCGTGTAGACCACGCAGAAGAGATTCTTATGCTCGACGTTCGAGTTAAAAAGTTGAGGATCGATTTGATTGCTTTGCAGGAGGCCTTAAACAATAGTTTACAATCGGAAATCGCTACGCTCCAAACGCAATGTCTCGATCCTATTCTGAAAATCGATTCCGAACTGAAAACGCTAATAAAAAATTATATTGATGTACCTTCTTACGACAACGTTCAAAATATACAGTTGATCGTGGATTCGCTTCAAAATGATTTGGCCAAATTACAGCAATTTCAATCGAAAGATTTGGAAAATTTGAAACTCGAAATCGAAGAACGAACTTCCGCAATTGAAAAGAATTTCTCTGAACTTCAAACCGTTGTGAATGATATCGATGTAGAACGCTTGCATGTCGTCGTTTCTGAATTACAAGAAGAATTCACCAGCACGTTGGAAGAAATTAAATCCAAGTTACAGACTTTGGAAGATACAATGACAAACCTACCATTGTCAGACGAACTGCAGGTCATCAGTAAAAGCGTTGCGAACATAAAAATTCAATTGGAGGCTTATCAAGATTTCGAACACATTCAAATCACCATCGCTACGCTTCAGGCGTCTTTGGAGTTGATCAACGAAGAAATTAAAAATATTCACGTTCAAGCAAGCGCGTTGACGAGTATTCAAGACACGTTAAGCACGGTTCAGCAGAAGATCGAATATTTAGAAAATTTGAACGTCGAATCGAACCTTGCTCATTTTCATCACGTACTGGACAACATACAGGGTGACTTGGAATCGTTACAGACGAGTGTGCCTTCGAAGGAAGATTTGGAAACATTGAAAACGGCAGTGACGGCATTATCCGATTCGAGTGACATCAAAAGTTCATTGAGCGATCTCGAAAGTATGGTGGCCAATCTCCCCACCTCCAAAGAATTACACGCTTTGAAAAGGAACATATCTCGAATGCTGAAACGACTAGAAACGGAAACGGCAAACGTGGAACAGATTCGAGATGAAATTACTTCGCTGGTGTCGACGTTGCCCACTTCGCAGAGCGTCACACGCAGTTTACAGAGATGCGAAGCATCGTGAACGATCTTACTGAGAAAAGTTCGAAATTGAATCAAGTTGAGAACCTTCAGAACATTGTCGTCAACATCAGAGATCAAGTTGGAGTGCTGGAATCCACGCAGGAATCGACGCTGGCCTCTTTCGGTGCCAAGTTGCAAGAACTGAACGAAAACTACAAGCAGTTGAACGTGGAAGTGAAAATCAAACCGTCATTTTCTGCCATAACGGATACCATAGTCGAGCATTTGTTGCCCATTGAAAATAAACTTGGACACGTTCACAGTAATTTGCTCAGCGTCGACACTAAATTCGCCAAATTGTTCACCTTGCAAGCCATCGAAATCAACAGCGTACCCAATCAACAGAGAATCTTCACGTTCGTCGAAGGTAACAAACTGTACATGTTACATCCTTATCATCCGTATTACAAGTTTCTCCTCGATGGCACGATTCAGATAAACGAATTTTCGTACTGGTCTCACGGCAGAAAAGCTAGCGTTCCCACCATGACGTTGATATCGAATCGTGGTGTCCAGAAAGCAGAAAACATTCCTCTGGCACGTTGGAACGAAACGCACAACATATATGAAATACACGAAAACGAAGATCTTACTGTTTTCGACGTGAGTGCCGGTGATAAGCTGATCATTCAAAACACAAGTGAGGTGCCACCCTCTTTGAATCCCATCACGCTCGTGCTTCTCTTCAAACGTAATCTCTAAATGTCTAGGCAAGGCATCGTCGAAGAATTGCATAAACCTGCACGCCGCAACTACGAACGTTTGGCGGTGGTAACAAAGGGAATCGTTGACCTCTGGCATGGTGGCCTCGTGGAGATGAGCAGCGGAAACTTAAAAAATGTACATAAATTGAACAAGGGCAACAAGTACCTCCTCACCGTCATAGACACATTTTCGAAATTCGCATGGGCTCTACCTTTGAAAGCCAAAACGGGAACATGCGTCACGGAAGCATTCAAGACTATTTTTCGCGAAAGCGACAGACGACTACGGTTTTTGAAAACAGACAACGGTAAAGAATTTTACAACGCCGTATTCCAAAAGTTTATTCAAAAATATGACATTCGACATTATTCGACTTTCAGTCACACCAAAGCCAGCATCGTGGAAAGATTTAATCGAACCTTGAAAACACACATGTGGAAACGATTCACGTTTCGGGGAAATTATAAATGGGTCGACATCCTGCCGGAACTCGTCGACACCTATAATGATACGGTACACAGAACGATAGGCATGAAACCAGCTGACGTTACGAAATCTGACGAGCAGCGTTTAATTTCTACAGTTTACTGTCCAAAGTACACTCCTACTACCAAGAAATCAAAATTCAAAATTGGAGACCAGGTGAGAATCAGCAAAATCAAACGCACCTTCGAGAAGGGATTCACAAAAAATTGGAGCACTGAACTTTTTACGGTGGTTCGAGTTTTACCCGGAAACCGACACACGTATATAATAAAGGATAGTAGCGGCGAGATTTTGAAAGGAAGATTTTACGAAGAGGAACTCTCTAAAACAAAACACCCCGACACGTACCTCATCGAGAAAGTATTGCGTAGGAAAGGTGACAAACTGTTTGTCAAATGGCTGGGACTTCCGGAAAAGAGTTGGATCGACGCGAACGAAGTGATCTTGTGAGTACGTGGAACGTGGTGAAGCGTCTACCGGATTCGGAAAGTCAAACGATAAAAAAAAGAACGTCGAGTTGCTTCCCGACAGCATCCGCTGTCTAATCGTAGGTCCTTCAGGGTGTGGGAAAACGACACTGCTCGTGGACAATTTTCTCCTCGCACCGAATTGGTTAGATTGGAAGAACAGGCACCTGTACGTGTTCTCGAAAAGTTTGGAGCAATCCAAATACCAGCAACTGATGAAACTGTACGATGGTCTGGACATTGCAACGTTCGCTTCGGAAATAAAACCACTTGACGATTGTCGTGAAAATTCAGTCGTTGTGTTCGACGATGTCATCCTGGAAAATCAAAATGAAATTCGCAACTTTTTCACGCAAGGTCGTCACAAAGGAATGGATTGCTTTTACCTAGCTCAAACGTTTTCCAAAATTCCAAAACAGTTACTACGCGACAACGCTAATTTCATATGTTTGTTTCGTCAAGATCACACCAACCTCAAGCACGCGTACGATGACTACGTAGGCGGAGACATGAACTACAATCAATTTTCGGAACGCTGCTCTTCTTGCTGGTACAGTGACGATTTCGGATTCGCGACGATAGTAGTGTAAGTGGACGGGTTCACAAACCTCTATTGGGGCTCGGTGGGGCTCGCCTTAATGGACTTGTCTCGTAAGGCATGAGCCCCAATAGAGTGCAGTGTTGCCAGGTGCTTACTTGAAAAAATCACCAAGAGTTTTTTTGGGTCTAACGTAGCCTCAAGCAAGGAGCTGGCAATCTTGCTTGAGGCTCGTCTTAATAGATTTTTCTCGTAAGGCATAAGTTTTATTTTCCCGCAGTGGTGCTAATATTTTACTCGAAAAAAATCACCAAGGTTTTTTTTTTTTGGGTTACCTTTTTTTTTTTTTTTTTTGGGGGGGGGGTAAACCTAGCCTAAAGCAAGGAGCTGGCAATGTTGCTTGAGGCTTGTTTTACAGTGCATAAAGCAAGAAGCTGGCAATTTTGCTTGAGGCTTGTCTTACAGTGCATAAAGCAAGGAGCTGGCAACCTACTGCTATTTTTGCCATAATTTTTTACAAAAAAAAAAAAGAGAGGAGAGAGAGAGGGAAGAGTTAAACAACCGACAAGTACCAATACCCATCTACAGCTTTTTTGGTCTAACCTAACCTAAAGCAAGAAGCTGGCAATTTTACTTAAGACTTGGTTTACAGCACTGGTATTTTTGCCATGGCTTTTTACAAAAAAAAGAGAGAGAGAGAAGAGTTAAACAACCGACAGCTGCCAACACCCACCCTAACCTACTCTAACCTAACCTAGCCTAACCTAACCTAACCTACTCTAACCTAACCTAACCTAACCTAACCTACTCTAACCTAACCTAACCTAACCTACTCCAACCTAACCTACTCCAACCTAACCTACTCTAACCTAACCTACTCCAACCTAACCTACTCTAACCTAACCTAACCTAACCTACTCTAACCTAACCTAACCTACTCTAACCTAACCTAACCTAACCTACTCTAACCTAACCTAACCTAACCTAACCTAAAGCAAGGAGCTGGCAACCTTGCTTGAGGCTTGTTTTACAGTGCATAAAGCAATTTGCCAACCTACTAGTACTTTTGCCATGGCTTTTTACAAAAAAAAGAGAGAGAGAGAGAGGGGGAGTTAAACAACCGACAGCCCACCTACAGTTTTTTTTGTCTAACCTAACCTAAAGCAAGAAGCTGGCAACTTTGCTTGAGGCTTGCGTTACAGTGCATAAAGCAATTTTGCCAACCTACATATACTAAACAAGAAGATAGGTTAGGTTAGGTTAGGTTAGGCAACAAACATATATATACTGCCGTAAAAGAGAGGGAGATATGGGTGGATGGTAATATAGTATGTGTGTGCGTATAATATGTAGCATTATTAACTAGAGTGTGTTGGCAATTTACTTACAACTAAAAAAAATAGAGATGCCAACGTTTGCTGTAAGATGAAGAGAGAGAGATTTATGGCTGGCAACAGTGGTGAGCGAATGCACCATATCGTAATTTTCCAAGTCCCCGGGGGCCAATGTTTGTATATCGTGACCTTTGCAAACCTCTCTTAAGAGAACGATGTGCCACACACATGCGCGCGCGAGGCCAAAATTTTTTAATTTACGGCTGGAAAAATGTTTTTCTATGACATGTTTTCGTTCGAGGCAAATTCGTAGGTAGATATTGTTAAATAAACATTAATATTGTAAATATATATATACTTATTGTATTTAGTTTTTCGGTATCGAAAAGCGACTGTCATATTGTATTTGAAAAAAATATTACACTTTTGCCTGTGGATATCTAGAAAAACGACAATTTCGTTCCCTCTCTCTGCATATACTATCAACGTTGACACAATGACACAAATTCAACAAATACGTATGCTTGGTGGCAGAGAAAAAATACAATGAATTTTCTGGTTATTTATTTCATAGCCCTGATAGTCATCGCGTGCGTCACAGATTGCCATCTGCCGTAGGCTTTGGGACGACGGAAGTTATACTTCCTGTTTTTTTTTAGTGACGCCAGTTAACAGTATAGGTAACAATGATGCGATGCGATGCATTAACTTGTGAATTTTCGAACTCGCAACACTGGGGTTTTTTACTGTAGTTTTTTATGAGGGGGGTCTATTGCCCTCTGTTTACATCTGGCAACACTACCGTAGATTTTTTGACAGTGTTGTTAACCTACTGGGTTTTTCACTGTAAATTTTCATCAAAGGGCCTGAGGGGTCCATGTATTTTTTATGTCTGGCAACACTGTTGGGGGCCTAGTGTTGGCGACACTGTGGGTTTTTACTGTAGCTTTTTATGAGGGGGGTTTATTGCCTTTTTTTTATATTTGGCAATTTTATTGGATGTTTTTTTTTTTGAGGCTCGAAATTATTATTTGAGGCTTGAAATCATCATTTGAGGCTCGTCGGTGTTACCAACCCACTCTACAAAAATTCCACTATATGATCTTTCACTGGCTAAGCTAACCTACAAATAGGAGTTGGCAGCACTGACTTATAAACCCACTGGGTTCTCTTGGCATGTTTTTTCATGATGTGTTGCTAGGCTATTGAGCATCTTGGCGTATACAATGTATATATTTTGAGAGGGGGGTTATAGCTTTTTATGCTGTACGAATACTGGAAGCTTGACAGTAACAACCAACAGAGTAGGTAAACCTACATCCAGGAACTGACAACACTAGTTTCTGACAGTGAATTTGAAATAAAATATTAAACAAAATACATGAGTAAGCACTGTGATTACAAATAGTACCAGTGTTATGCCCCCAACTCCAACTGGACAACTGGGGAAAATAATTGTACAACAATTTGTACCTAATTGTACAATACTTGTACCTAATTGTACAACATACATATATACAGACATAAAAGAGAGAGCCTTCCCGTAACTTACTTCATGTACAATTTATATGATTTTACAACTGTGAAAAGAAAGCATATGTGTTCTGTATGCACACATTTATTCTTATTTTTCGAAGTTGAATGAAAGCACATGTTTTTACGCTCTCGTAATACTAACCTTGCTCCACTGATTTTAAATTGCTTCCATCCGCTTTTTTTTCTGTGTTATTTCCGCATGCACGCAACATTTGCTTTCAATAGACAGAAGGAGTGTTAGTATAGCAGGCTCCGAGTTTACAATTTATTAAATTAAACAATAATTTATGTAAGAATATACTTGTACTTACCGAACACAAAATAATAAAAAGCACATGTGAATGTTTGCGTGTGTTCATGTTATATGACGACTGAGTAAAAAAATAATGTTGACTCCCCGAAAGATAAAAGTTTCTAGTTCGACATCAGATGCATGTAAATTTTATGTTTTGCTCTCCAAAATCTTGATTTTTATGTTTGTGCTATTTGTCATACATCTATTAGCAAACAATAGAAATAAAAAGTAGGGTCAAATTTTTTCAACACCCAAACATTTTAAACGTCCTCGCGTAGTAATACGATCTAGCTGAAGATGTTTAAAAGAGTACTCTTAGTTGACGAAGCTAATTGCTAGGGCCCTTATATTACTAAAATATTTTTTAATTTACATATTTCTCATACCGCCATATGTTGTTCTATTTGACTTCTTCCAAAAAAATGCTAATTAGCTCTACGGAAACTGACGCTCTTAACAATATTGTACGCCCGTGAAAATTATATATAAATAAAACTTAAGCGTATTATCTGCTTTCATGTCAGATTTTGCCAACCTGTGAGCTGTAGTGTTTAGGTGACAAGCGACCTGCTCAAATATGATACTGTTGACAATATTGTACGCCCGTGAAAATTATATATAAATAAGACTTAAGCGTATTATCTGCTTTCATGTCAGATTTTACCAACCTGTGAGCTGTAGTGTTTAGGTGACAAGCGACCTGCTCAAATATGATACTGTTGACAATATTGTACGTCCGTGAAAATTATATATAAATAAGATTTAAGCGTATTATCTGCTTTCATGTCAGATTTTACCAACCTGTGAGCTGTAGTGTTTAGGTGACAAGCGACCTGCTCAAATATGATACTGTTGACAATATTGTTCGTATATTGTATTGTATAGGAGACTAGAAGCATATAATTTGGCGAAAAAAAAAAACCAAGTAAGGTCATAGAGAATAGTTAAAAAAAAATTAACAATTATATTTTGCATTGCACAGCATTAGGTATTAAATAACATACCCCCAAAAAATTTCTGCATTATGCGTTCTGTAAAAAATTGCCCCTACGTGCCAAACTGCTGTGTCAAGTAAACATTTTCAAAAGCACTGTCGTACTTGTGTGCCGGGGAAAGCGAATATGTGCGACCAAACTGTGCTCTAAGTGTGGAAAAAATATTTCTATTGCCAACTTCAAGTTGTTTTTTTTTGACACGTATATATATTATTATTTTTTTTTAACAGAGGAAGAAAGTCCGTGCTTCGGAAAACGCGATGATGTGCGTAATGATATTTTTCGTCTCCTGCATAGACTTGTACCAATCTACTGTGTACTGCCTTCTTCCCTGCCTTGCCTCGTCCAGTTCGTCCGACCTCTCGTTCAATTTTTCCCCTGCAGCCGAAAGCAGAATGTTGAGATCACCGCACCTTAGGCCGCTGATCTCCCGAAGATGGTCCTTGAGAACCATTTCACAAGGGATGCGAAATTCCGGCGTCGTTCTTGCTATGATAATAAGTTTCCCTACATCCTCACAATCTCTGTTTACTGCGTGTTTAAATATTTTACATAGTAGCTCGGGCGGCAAATTAGTTATACGAGACATGTTGTTATTATTATTATTTTTCATTCTATGTTATTTATATACCCCACCCCAATTTTTGTTTCGTGTTCATGGCGATGGTGGTAGAGTGCCACACACGTAAATTTGCTGTTGCGTAGAAACGAATTTTCGTTTCGTCTCCCTCTCTCTTAACATCGTGTGTTCTACCCTGCTCGATAACCTTCGCTATTGTTACCATATTGTTATTCTATTCCTGGACACACTTGCGCAAACATTATTGAAAACAATTGAATAGCGCTCCAGCTCGCGGTTCCCACCGTTCGGTAGGGACGCTAATGTGCCAATATAGCACGGCGTAGTGCTTGCTTTTTTTATGCAGTGCATGTTCATTGGCTAGCTAGTAACTAGTGTTGCCAACTGTAATAATGAAGCACTATTTCTGTCATGGAAGGGGAAAAGGCAGGTAAAGTGGCGGTGAGTTTTGTTGGATTGGAAGCACCATATTTTTATTTTATACTAAGTATTTGACCGGTTTGATGTTGTGTGCGTGTATTGCGTGTGTGTATGTAAAAGTGTGTGTTTGCTAATGAACGTTAAATTCCATAATGCCTCCAGTTCTGTCGAAGTTGAAATCAAAAACCTTGCATAGCCAAGCTCGGGAAATTCTAAGCAACGTGCACGAGTTCATGAAGGAGGAAGCCAGTCATGGTGTTAGCATCCCAATAAAGCATTTTGGCAAGAGAGCAGCGAACAGCAGCAACAAATTGTTCATATTTCATAATTTTGGAATTATTCAAAATAAATAAATTATGTAGCTCCAACATCATTTCAACTCTGGCTCCGGCACGTGTTCTTGTAGAAATTGCATAGAGGAGGCTGTCATTTTTGCTGCTTAATGCGATACATATTGTTTTCTGTGTTAAAATTGCCATGCTTTGATGGGTGATAAGCCTATTGAAAACTGTGATCGAGCGAGATATTTTTTTGCGCTGAATAGTATTGAAATAGCATAAGAAGTCTCATTATTTATTTTATATTTTGATGTTTTAGTTAGGAATATATTGATTTTCAATTTTCCGTTGCTGCGTAATGACCGGGGGATCGAAATAGAGCGGCATCTGCCGCCACCTCCCAGGGAGGCAAAATGACTAGTCCTGGCCCTGGTTCATAACAAAAGAAAAAAGCCGCGCAGCTTATCGTCTAGTGGCAGTATATGTACTTGTTATTGTTGTGGAAGCCGGCATTTTTTGTAAATGTACAACAAAGGCAACCGACTGTCGCCGATCTCAGAGAGGAAATAATAATACTGCTTCAGGAGGAGTGTTATGGTGCAATTGTAGCGGTTTAACACGTTGGCATGTTATTATCTGCCGTTGCAGTTCCATACCAGTGTATACGGGTTTTGGAAGTGAAAAGTTAGAACGCCACCAGTACATTAATGCAATGAAAAATAATATATATATTTTTTTTTTATTTTGTTTGAAATCACTCAAATAAGGAATCGTATGAAGAAATCTTCTTTGCAGCATTTTTGGTAATTTTACTTATGTGTTAGTTCATATTTTGCGAATTTTTAGTCCATATGTATGTAGCTACATACAAAGTCACTTGTTAGTACATATTAATCCTAGTCCTGGTATAATGCATGACGTTAGTAGTACAAGTTAGGGAGTTGAGAAACCTCTTGTGAGGAGCTGAAGTGAGGAGCAGTGTTGCCAGCTTTTTACTCGAAAAAATCACCAAGGTTTTTTGTTTTTGGGTCCAAACTAACCTAAAGCAAGGAGCTGGCAACGTTGCTTGAGGTATTTTCTCGCAGTGTTGCCAACTCCTCACTCGAAAAAATCACCAAGGTTTTTGTTTTTGGGTCTAACCTAACCTAAAGCAAGGAGCTGGCAATTTTGCGTGAGGCTTGGTTGACAGTGCATAAAGCAAGGTTGCCAACCCGCTGGTATTTTGCCATAGCTTTTTACAAGAAAAGAAAAGAGAAAGGGAAGAGTTAAACAACCGACAGCTTACCCACAGCTTTTTTTGCTCTAACCTAACCTAAAGCAAGGAGCTGGCAACTTTGCTTGTGCAATCAACCCGGTTGACCGCTCCTCAAGTAAAAATCAGCGTTGCCAACTCCTCACTCGAAAAAAAATCACCAAGATTTTTGTTTTTGGGTCTAAACTAACCTAAAGCAAGGAGTTGGCAATTTTGCTTGTGCAATCAACCCGGTTGATTTTTCTCAAGTAAAAATCAGCGTTGCCAACTTCTCACTCGAAAAAATCACCAAGATTTTTGTTTTTGGGTCTAACCTAACCTAAAGCAAGGAGGTGGCAACTTGCTTGAGGCTTGCGTTACAGCGCATAAAGCAATTTTTGCCAACCTGCATATACTAAACAAGGAGAGCCGGCACTGCCGTAAAAGAGAGAGAGAGAGAGAGATGTGTGGATGGCAACGCAGTATGTGTGTGCGTGTGTGCGTATAATATGTAGCATTATTAACTAGAGTGTGTTGGCAATTTACTTACAACTAAAAAAAAATAGAGATGCCAACGTTGGTGTAAGATGAAGAGAGAGAGAGAGAGAGAGACCCATGGCTGGCAACAGTAATGAGCGAATGCGCCATATCGTAATTTTCCAACTCCCGGGGGCCAACGTTTGTATATCGCGACCTTTGTAAACCTTTCTCTCTCTCGGGGGAACGACGTGCCGCGCACACACACACACACACACACACGCACACGCACGCACGCGCGCGCGCGTATGTATTGTGACGCAAACAAACAAACAAAATAATAATTGCTGTTTTTAGGATGCCTGGCCCCTATAACCTCGCCAGGGTGCGTGGTGCCCAACCAAAAATGTAAAAGTTTTCTAATGGCTGCGGTTATAGATTACCGCACCTCTGTAGAGTTTCACGTGTTTTTTTTTCCCCCAAACTTCCATGAAACCCTACAGAGGACCTCCGTAATGCATGCAACGTGTACTAACGACTCTAGTGTTATTTGATGTTGTGATATTTTTGGATATAGAGTTTTATTGTGAGATATAGATAAAAATAATTATGTTTATTATTAATATTTTCTTGATGAAGATGGAGAATGTATGTGTATGTGTTACAAATAAAGTTGCATGTTTTTTTCTAGTGTGTGTGTGTATGTGTTTCAGATGTTTCGACAGCATCTGAAACGATAAAAAAAGAAATTTTATTGTTAATTTTCACGTGTAAAAACAACAACAAATTTTTTTGTGCAAATTTTCTGATTGTCTCTTGTGCTATAGTGCAAAAAGATATTGTAACTGATAACTAATGAAATTGATATTTGTAACTGATCTGAACTAGTGAAATTCGTATTGTGCCATTGTAACTGATTGTGCTAGTACAAAAAATTACTTATTGTGCAAGAAAAGATGTTAAAAACCTGTTAAAACTGCTCTGTGACTCTCTCGTTCTTCACGTCGTAGGCGAAGGACTTCTCTGCAATTAGGATGACACTGCATAGGGTATCCTCGGGCAAGGCATCGTGGAACTCGCAGACGACCTTGATGTTGGTTCGATCGTTGACCACAACCTTTTTTCTTTTAGATGTGTTGATGACGAACATCGGCCTGTGGATTTTGAATTCGCTGGGGGTGTAGTACATGTCCACACTTCCCTCGGTCACGCGTTTGTAAGCTGTGTAAGCTTCGTAAAGTTTGAGGTAATCGTTTTTGGCCACGTCGAGGTTGTAATTTTCGCGCGGGAACACTTCGTTGCGCCCATTCTTCAGATAAACGTTCTTGATCTTGCAGTCGTCGAATTTGCTGGAATTTTTTTCCTGATCGTTATCGCGTCCGGTCTGAAAGAGCACTACGACGAAATCTGGCATGTCGAACTGTATGTTGTTGAACTGAGTCGTCACGTCGAATTCCATGTGACTTCCCGACGCCATTTTCTGCACGCACTGGTAACCGTGAAAGTGAATCGGCACCTGCGGATTTTTCAAGATCTCCGCTTTGTACTTGAGGGCGTAGTTTGTTTCGTATTCCACCACCGGCATTCTCAATTCCATGCTCCGGATGACGCATTTTGCTGCTTCGGGTAAAGTGTTGGCTATCGGCGTGGTGCCGTCCGGACCCAAAGTAGAGTATCGCATTAGTGCGTCGTTGTCGTTGGCAGCTCTTCGAAATGTGACGCGCAATCCCCCCTTCCACATGATCTCCTTGTAGTCCGAGAAGAAACCAGGCAGCAGACGCATGGGAAAGAGCACCGTGTGACTTCTCGTCGATATTTTGGCCCCCGCTTCGAATCCCCCAGCCTGGTAGTACGCTGCGTCCGTTTTGGATAATTTCAAAGTTCCCACTGCCGTCGACGTGATGCCTGGATAATCTATTCTGTCGATGACGGTGTTGTGTTTCCTCACCTCCACCTGCGAGAACAGGTGAGGCACGAAGTTGTCCACGAGTATCAAGTTTGCTGCTGCAGGAAACGCGTCTCCGCTTTCCTTCTTCACCACATCGAATTGAAGGTAGAGGTCCGCTCTGTGAGGATGAACGAACCCGTCGCCTACGTCCACGTCGTATTCGAACTCCCTGTTCGCTTCGTTGAGATTGGCGAACGTGCGACGGTTGGGAGGGAAAGATTGCAATTCGTAACTTTCGATTTGCTCCATTTTACATGTATGGTTATTTATTATACGTTGATCTCCACGATGGCCGTCGTAGTGGCACCTGCGAAATCCACCACGTCTCCTTTCTCGTTCGTCACCACCAACTCTATGTCGTCTATGCGGTTGCGACATACTGGAAAATAGATAGGCGAAGAGGGCGTGTAGATGATCGGTTCCATGAACTCGGAACTTGGTTTGAAAGTGGCTATGATTCCCGTCTGCTTGTGACTTCCTAATAATCCGTCCGAAGATTTCGTGATCATGCCTTCCGCCACGTTGCAGTGTACGTTCAGAGTCTCTATGGCCAAGAATTTAGGAATGTTGGTTGCCGTGTGCTTGATGCCAGCTTCGAGTTTGGTGTCGTTCTCGAAACCTAAAAGTTCTCCCATGGTGCCCAGGTCCCCGGTCTCCGTCGCGGATAGGATTTCCACTCTGTGCGTGACCGAATTTTGAGAAAGGTATGTGCCTTTGGGTAACTGAGCTTGCAAAAAGGAAAGATTGTATTGTCCTGGCGTGACGACGATGTGTTCGCTTCCGACGCTAATTTTGTTGTTGTGATGCGTAACATTAGGTATGAGGTACATGCTGTAGAATGCACGCAGAGCCACGGATTTAGGATAGACGATGTCGTCGTGCAGCGTGAGTTTCAAGATTGAAGATTCACTCGTGAGATGGAACACGCCCATCCTAGTGATGCTGTTTGAGGTTCCACAATGCTTTCTGGAAATCTTCGACCGTAGGGTTATTTATTTTAGAGAGAAACGCGAGCACGGAGAGGCAGAGATGACCGCAGTTCACGTCTCCGAAATCTTGAATGCGTTCGTCGTTGTAGTATATGGAGGTTTTGTTCGTTTTCAGATAATGAACTAAATTTGTAGGTGGAACACCTCCGAAAGAATCGAAAACGAATGCTTTATCATTGTCGTTTTTGTGGTAACATATCCAATGCGTGCCTGGATTTTCTTGACCGTCCAAGTTGACTACTCCGCATTCTTTTCTTTTAACGCTTGAAGGTAGCGAGTCGGACATGAAAACTCCTCTGAAGTGTTTGATTTGTAACGGTTCGATCAGAGATTCAATGTCTCGGTTGGTGAGTGCTTCTGTTTCTTTTTTTTAAACTTTTTCATCACGCCCTTCCCCTTCTTCTCCATGGCCAGGTTGTGACGTTTCTGTTCTTCCAATTCCGCCTTGTTCTTCTTCGAGTCGATGACGGTTTTCGCGATGGCGGCACTTCCGCCGGCCAAACTTCCAACGGCCCCCAATGCTGCCAGGATGGCCGGGATGCTGAATATGAAACCTCCGATTTTTTGCTGTTTCCGCGAACGCTGCAATCTTTTCAATTGAGGTGTGCTGAGCAGCAATTTCATTCCATGTCCTTTCGACAAGCAAGAACGTTTCTTCTCGCGTTGTTTCTTGGTGAGTAACCCATCGAGGGTACCTAGATTTTTTAGATTGGAGTATGGTATCTGGTACACGACACCCTTGGGCTTCATGTTGATGCTCTATGTGTTACTTTCACGGTATGTTATTTATATATATATTCTGAGATTTTTTCTTGTGTAGTTTTTTTTACGGCATGTTATTTATGTATTTTCAAGGCCTCGCAGTCGTTACATAAATTCTATTACGTGCTTTGTTTTCTTGCCAAGAAGTTCCTTTGTCCCCTTGTACACAATTCGAGTTTTGTTCTCGATTAAAATAGATAGCTTCTCGTCAGATAACATGTTAGCGTATCGATCTGGTAAAAATAGACTGTATTGTGCGTTGAGCAACAGGCGTACCTTGGGACCATACTGGGTAGAAACGATTGAACCAGAAGTTATCGTGTAAGGTTTGTCGACTTCCAATTCCTGAATTTTTACATACTCGACTGACAAATTTAGCATTTGTTTTAATGCTTGGAGATCACTTATTTTTTCAGTCGTCATATCAAAAAAAATTTCAAAGTGTTAGAGAGAAATTTAATTGTTTTTTCACGATGTGTGTTATTTATATATACCGAAGATTATTTATTTATATATCAAGTTTTTTTTTGACACGTATATATATTATTATTTTTTAACAGAGGAAGAAAGTCCGTGCTTCGGAAAACGCGATGATGTGCGTAATAATATCTTCCCTCTCCTGCATAGACTTGTACCAATCTACTGTGTACCGTCTTCTTCCCTGCATTGCCTCGTGCAATTCATCGGACCTATCGTTTAATTTCTCTCCTGCGGCCGAAAGCAGAATGTTGAGATCACCGCACCTCAGGCCGCTGATCTCCCGAAGACGGTCCTTGAGAACTATTTCACACGGAATTCGAAATTCCGGCGTCGTTCTTGCTATGATTACAAGTTTATTAACATCTCCGTTAACTACCTTTTTGAATATTTTAGATAGTAGTTCGTGCGGCAAATCAGTTATGCAAGCCATGTTGTTTTTTTTACTGTATGTTATTTATATACCCCACCCCAATTTTTGTTTTGTGTTCATGGCGATGGTGGTGCCTAGTGCGGCGACCCGTTCACCCAGCGATGCGTCTCTGCTCACGAACCTTTCGAAAGCTGCGTGCTCTAACTTTCTATCTGCTTCGTGACGTGCATTCAGATCCGTCTGCGTGGTGTTGTAGGCGATGTCGTGATCTTTGCATGCGGCGTCCAACGGATTCACACCCTTGTCTCCTCTCTCCAATCTTTTCTCGAGTTTGGTACCCGGTCCACAGTACTGGTAGCCAGGTAGATGCATCTCGAAAGGTAACTTGTTGATGATGTCGTTCACAAGTCCCTTTCCTTCGGCCACGTTCCAAAATTTCGGAGGCAGCGTGTTGATGATTTTGATCAGGTAACCTATGCCCTTGTCGTCGTTCACGATGAAGTTGGAAAGTTTCGTGCTGATCATGTCCACGATGCCAACCTTCTCGTTGTAGAAATTACGGTTGCCTGCATTCTCTTCGCCGGCTATCACCAACAATCGGTCCACGAGCTTCCTAACGTCGTCCACCCAAACGAATTCTTTGGGTAACGTGTTGTAGCGTTTGACGCCGCTACCCGTTTTGACCTGGTTCCAAATCGGTTTGATGAGATTCCTGTACTTCTCGCCGCTGCTCGATTTCACCCTATTCTGCGAGGCGTCGTTGTTCTGGTACAAGGCATCCGTCATGATCAGAATTTCCTTGTAACTCTGGTAATCTTCGTCGGTGTAATCTTTCGGCTGCTTTTTGGCAACGAGTTCCCACAGTCCCACCGTGCCCGGATACCTGTTCCAACTATCCTTGTCGCCTAAATTGACTTTAATGTCGTTGCCTTCGAAGGTCACCTTCGATTTCCCAATCTTCCACACCACACCGCCGCCTTCGCTGGTTTCCATGCTGGGATACAATCCGAACACTTCATCCTTGTCGAATTTCCCCGTGCTCAGGTAGTCTCGTGCCAAAGGTCCCAACTCGATCTTATCCGAAGACGACGACGTGCTGCCTATGGCTCGACGTCGTGCCGGTGCATCCTTCAGTTCGAACGGCGTCGAAGGAATGCTCGAAATGGGCGTGGGTACGGCGTAACTTTTAGCTGCGAGCGGTACGAGTTCATTAATCAAATTTTTATTTTGTTCCGTGACACTTTTAATTTCTTTACCTAGACTGCTGATGGCATCGATCACAGGTTGATCCTGACGTTTCTTCTCTTCGTAGAATCCGCGATTCTCGGATTTCCAACCTTTGAAGCGTTTCGCGAGGTAATCGCGAAGCTTGAGATTTTCGTCTTCGATTTTTCGTTTCGTCATGACGTTATTTATATACGTCGTTTCTCACAACGTTGCAACGTTTAGAAAGTCGTTGATTTTGTTTCTGTATTTTCCGTCGTTGGGTTTCCTCGTCATGTCGATCGTCGCGAATCCGAAATCGTCACCGTTCCAGCAAGTAGAGCAGCAGCGTTCCGAAAATTGAATGTAGTTCATGTCTCCGCCTACGTAGTCATCGTACGCGTGCTTGAGGTTGGTGTGATCTTGACGAAACAAACATATGAAATTAGCGTTGTTGCGCACTAACTGTTTTGGAATTTTGGAAAACGTTTGAGCTAGGTAAAAACAATCCATTCCTTTGTGACGACCTTGCGTGAAAAAGTTGCGAATTTCATTTTGATTTTCCAGGATGGCGTCGTCGAACACGACGACTGAATTTTCACGACAATCGTCGAGAGGTTTTATTTCCGAGGCGAACGTTGCAATGTCCAGACCATCGTACAGTTTCATCAGTTGCTGGTATTTGGATTGCTCCAAACTTTTCGAGAACACGTACAGGTGCCTGTTCTTCCAATCTAACCAATTCGGTGCGAGGAGAAAATTGTCCACGAGCAGTGTCGTTTTCCCACACCCCGAAGGACCTACGATCAGACAGCGGATGCTGTCGGGAAGCAACTCACCGTTCTTTTTCTTTGTTTGACTTTCCGGATCCGGTAGACGCTTCACCACGTTCCACGTACTCACAAGATCACTTCGTCCGCGTCGATCCAACTTGCGACGGACTAAATACAATTAGATTAAATTTAATAGATTGAACCCAACAACTACGACTCAATAACTGAGTCTCGACGATTCTGAAACGTTGAATATGTCATTGGTTCGAATTATTTATTTTGATACACTTTGCCTAGTAACGCTGGTTACGCGTACAGATCGCTGGAGATTAAAATTTTATACCTTCGGATTTCAAATAGGATTTCAAATAATTTACAACTAACAATAACCCCTTTTCATAGCAACAGCATTTACCCAAATTACACATGTGAAATTCCCCCTTTCTGAAAGAGAAGAATTAATCATTTAAACATTTTCATAAACATCAAATACAAATGGAAGAAAATGTTTTAGCACGTAAATATGAACACCAGAAACAGTAAACTTGTTTATTGTTTTCAATTTAACACATATTTCCTGCGTATGAAAGCATCGACAATTTGTGCTTATTAAGTTAAGAGACATAGAATAAGAACTGTCGATACATGAACGAAAATTTACCCATCAAAGTCATTTAACATGCACCATTAATACCATATAAGGAATTACAAAAGTCCTAATTACTTCTTATTTTGACATTGAACCAATTTTGGAACATGTTCCTAGTATATTTTGACTAGAGCTGTGCGTTTCTTGCACGAAAATAACTCGTTTTTCGTGTGCACAGAGCCCTTATCAGACATGGCGTCGATGGCCATTTTGTAGATAACGCATGGTCTGTGACGTGTACTAGTACCGTTTCCCGTAAAATTCAACACACGCGAGATAGCTATCTCATTAACAACTTTGCTTAAACGTTGTAAACACGATCTTCGAGAATTTTCTTTCTCTCAAAGTCACTTAAGATAATTAATTTCCTCACCTGGTGTGTCGGGAACGACGAGTCCAGTACGCACGAGTCCACTCTTACCTCTCTCTTCCCGAGAGCTCCATTCCTTTCCAACACTTGTTTTTGCGATGTGCTTTCACTTCATGCTGTTAACTGCCGTTTTGTCCTAACTGCAGATGTAAGATTCCTCCCTAAAGCACGGAAACAATTCTGAATTCCTCCACTGTAGTGACATTGCTTTGTTCACTCCATGTTTCTCTTCCGGAAGTCCTTCTCCACCGCTGCACACCCCTATCGATCACTGTTCGTCATATTTGCAGAGCACATTTGTCTTTACCAAACAACAATTTTTTATGATTTAAATACCACACGATAACAGATATGTATATGCGTTAAAGAACCCAGTGTAATGCTCAATAAGATAAACTTTTTGCTGATAATTAACCAAAGGCATCTAGACCAAAACGCTGTATATTTTATTATTTTGCGCCATAACAGCGAATTGCCCATGCGTGCAGTGACCGACACATCAAAATGTCCTTGTGCATAAGGAAACCGCGAGAAAATCGGGTCTCAAACAAAGGAATTTACAATTCAACTGCGCACAACGGTCAGAGCCATCTAGCGATTCTTCGCGTAACTATTAAAGCAACAAAGTTTTCATATTGCATAGGCATTCCACCTATCGTGAATTCTTTGCACTAGACGAGTTCATCGTCTTTGGACCTGAGTTGGGCTATTTTACCCCAGCAAAACACACACGAAACTTAAGTTTCCAGTATACCTTATGACAGTTCGTCATAAATGGCGCCCAACATAGGGCTGAACCCTCACATAATAC
The DNA here is from genome assembly GCF_977018435.1 of Lepisma saccharinum. Classification (NCBI taxonomy): domain Eukaryota; kingdom Metazoa; phylum Arthropoda; class Insecta; order Zygentoma; family Lepismatidae; genus Lepisma; species Lepisma saccharinum. The sequence goes on from NC_139234.1 coordinate 12,484,216, forward strand.
TTTTGTTACAATACTAAAATTAGACTTTCATCAAATAAACATTCATATTCTACATATCCACTAATATACATATTTAATATATACAGACATATTACTTTATTGTTTACAATATAAAACATCCCGGATCACCAACTCTGGTGACTACATCATACTCCAGAAAGAAGGAACCCCGCATGTGCTTTGGCGTCTTGCAGTACATAGTGGCTCGTATATTTTGGTTGGAGCAGGAAACAAATAAATGCCTAGGCCCACCGCAACATTATACTTACTTGACTATTAGCCCGCCGCAAGCATAACCTAACTTGACCTTTACCACATCATACCTGCCCCCACCCGCAAACTCAACAACACCCCCATGGAACTACCTAAACAACTCCTAATTCGCTTCTGGATTCATTCTATCTGAGCTAATCACTATTTAAAGGCGTAGTATGAGCCTTGTGTGCTACTACCCTAATGCGCTGCAGTTGGTATTTTCTTTGACCTAACCACAACAACGATGCAAATAGTGGTGTTCCAAATATTTATGAGATGAATACCCTTGAGCAATCTATCATAGAAAATGTCTTATCTTATTTTGGAGCAATCAGGAAGATTTCAGGCTCATCTCGCATGCTAGTACGCCGCAGAAATTTCACCTACTTGGTCAACTCGCCCGCCGCAGGCTCAATCTCACTTTACCCATACGAGAAATTTTAACCTTGCTCTTCCCCTACCCCCTCCTTATTTGCACTGTTCTTAACTAAAACGTCTGATTTACAGCTAAACCCCATCGTCTGTAGCATTTCATCCACACCTTCCAAATTCAAATCTAGTAATCTTTTCACCCAAATTTTTACCTTGTCATCTGAACAATTCCAAACTTTACAATTTTCTATCGACTGGTAATCCAATTTTTCACCTGTCACACAATCTATCAATGAAAGCGTGGAATCTTTACTGTTCTTAACACAAAGATAAGGGCCGACAAAGAGGTCACAATATTTTCTTATCACCTTATCTCCGGTACCACTTAAGGTCTGATTCTTAACAAAGACTAGCTTTCCCTCTTCGACTACAGGTTTAGCATCCATCTTAGCATTTTGTTGCTTCAATTTATTTTGCCTTTTACTGAGGCTAGACAAATTCGCCATAACTAGCTTGTCATTCCAAGTGACATTGTTAGCATCGACCCCCAGAGTCGGTATATCGGTCAAACTCTTTGTCATGTTTAATCTCAACTCCATTGGAGAATATCCTGTTTGTGACGAAATGGAGCCATTCAGAAGGCGCAGAGCTTCAGGTACTTTTTCCGGCCATTTGTTGTGATTGGAATTACAGAGTATTCTCATCAAACGGTTCAATTCCGAATGATAGCGCTCTACCCAATTTGAGCTCGGATGGTACACCGGAGTGTAAACAAGTTGTACCCCCCATGTTTTCATTGCATTCTGAAAAATTTTCGACTTAAATTGTGGCCCATTATCAGAAACTATCCTCTGAGGAATCCCCAAATGAACAAAGTACACTTTTGACAATTTATTCACGATGGTATTAGCATTGCTATTAACCACCGGGTATGCCACCATGGCTTAATTGGGAATATACTTCGCTAACTAGTTGAAACATCCCAGAACCCTTTAACATGTTAAACTTACTAATACACAATATCTATATTCAAAATAGATCCCATAAAACTCAAAATTTGGTGTGTCAGATAGCCAGAAATATGATTCTCTTACAAACACAATTCGATGTTTGGACAAACTCAGCAACCTTAATTGCGACTGTGCAAGGAGAATTCCCTATAACTAGAAGCTAAATCAAACAGATGACGACAACAGCTTCGTAAATACATGATGCGCTATCACTGCCACCATATGTGCCACTACCATTTTTGTTATTAATCCTGGAACCGAACCAGGATACTCGCCTTAAGTAAACCAAAGATACGTTTTATATGTTTTATAATTTCACGCTGCTATGCAAGTTTAATTGAAATTAATTTCTTCCCTCTTGAATACTGGTTACCATCGGGTGGCATATCTCAGATACCCCCTACCATCACCATGTCATGTATACAGAGAAATCAAACCTATTGAATGTCGTTACTTAAACTCTCCAAAATACAGACTCCAGACGAACTTGTGTCAGGACTAAGCCGACACTAATGGCAAATGTCCCCTCGACACCCTATCGTTCTCACATTTTCTATGTGTGGAGACGTATTTTCCCAAGGACGAACAAATACAACATCTAGTGTCCCTGATGTTCCCTTGTGTTTCTTTAGAACGCCAATCAACACGATTCTACCCGAGAAATTCGCACACAATTTTACAATGAAACTTGCATGCACATGTAACAACTAATTAAAAATGATACTGCTCACTTAAAAGCTGTTGGCTCCAAAATGATAGTGAGGCTGCTTGACTTGTTAAATGCTCCCATTTTAAATTTCCCGCACCAGACTGTCCATCAGATATCTTTTCTGAGCTATAAACTTGACACTAGACCCCAACTGAACTGACGTTTCAAAATAAACACAAGTTAGTATTCAAATGACAATTATATTCAAAAATTTATTTTAAACTACCCAAAGACACATTCGTTATTAAATCCGTCAAATTAAATATATTATCTTTAATATTTACATTTTGTACAAAGTAAAGTTACTATCACTGATTAATGAGTGATGATCGCTCCGATGATCTCAACAGGCTTCATCTTTGAGCAATCATACTCAATCATATGCATCCCATGCCATTTTCTTCTGACATGAGTGCGATGCCAGATCATTCTAACCCTGTACCAAATAAACAAAGCCCAGAGAAGACAAATACTCAAAATTTCCCCCAAAACTTTTGTATTGGTACTTTTCCGAGGAGACCTTTTTGTTCTTCTCTTCCTAATATGGCTTGGATGGAGAGATACTCTTCCTCCAGCAACACTTCGGCTGACTACCGAAGTTTTCTTGGCAGGTGGGTCCGTAAGTGACTTCATTGTAACTCTAATGCGCCTCCTGTATCTGACTGAATAACCAGTCCCTAATTTCATGAAAGAAACGACACATACCATACTGGCAATTCTTTTGGGCATGGAGACACGCATAGGGCCACACCTAATGCAACCTCTGGGTTCGATTACTGAATTCCTCACAACAGTCTGCAATGGATAACCAACTACTGGCATGACTACGTTGTGTACCGAATGATCTTGAACTATGGACATTAAAGGTAAGTCAATACTATTTTCCCCAACAGACACAACAGAGAGAATAGATTTGTTCTGAGACGATACTGCATTTGAGTGTAGGCAAAGAGAATTCACCTTACCTTCCGGACACCCTGTATCAACTTGCACCGTGTAGACACGCTTACACAACGAAGATGAACCCGAAGAACCACTTTGTTTAGAACCAACACCCAATAAAGAAAATTGCAAGCTCGGTTTTGGGAAACATGCATCTTTTGTGCAAAAGCCGACAGGGAAAGACTCGTCTCTGTTACCCGACACCCCAAAAGACCACTCCTCGCTTATCAAATATTTTCCTTTATTACCCTTGTGGTGTTTTTGCTCTAACGTTCTGTTTCGGTTCAGTTCGCTGGTACTCTGTGCATAACTTTCCGACCAGGAAGTCAGAGTGCCTGTGCAGTGGTCATGTTCGACCGAATGTGAAGTACACATGCAATTGGTGACCGCAGAAGAAGTTACAACACCATTCATCAGTTCAACTTTACTCCCTGACAAATCAAACTCCTTCGTCAAAGACTCATGCCTTTTTTCTACCAACTCAGCCCTGTATTGTGATACTGAAAGCGTGAGATCGCGCAGACCCTCATTTGTTTTAATAACATCTTGCTGCAGCTCTAATATGCATTTACTGGTTCCCTCTAGATCAGACTGCAGTTTACCCACTACCTTACTTGTATGAGCTGCAAGTTCTGATTTGAGCAACTGATTGCTTTCATTGAGTTCTGATTTGAGCAACTGATTGCTGTCTCTGAGTTCTGATTTGAGCAACTGATTGCTTTCATTGAGTTCTGATTTGAGTTCTGATTTGAGTGACTCAGTGCATTCCTTGTACCTTTCCTGACTTTGTTTAATAAAGGCGAACAAGGAACAAGGAATCTAATGTGACCGGTTCCTGCTCTGTTGCCATTATTAATATTAGCTTTAACAACAGCAATTAACCAACTAAAGATTAACCTACTTGAAACCCAACAAAAAATTCAATAACGCAGCCCCTCTGCACTTGAGTCCTCGTAATCTTGCGACGGACTAAATACAATTAGATTAAATTTAATAGATTGAACCCAACAACTACGACTCAATAACTGAGTCTCGACGATTCTGAAACGTTGAATATGTCATTGGTTCGAATTATTTATTTTGATACACTTTGCCTAGTAACGCTGGTTACGCGTACAGATCGCTGGAGATTAAAATTTTATACCTTCGGATTTCAAATAGGATTTCAAATAATTTACAACTAACAATAACCCCTTTTCATAGCAACAGCATTTACCCAAATTACACATGTGAAATTCCCCCTTTCTGAAAGAGAAGAATTAATCATTTAAACATTTTCATAAACATCAAATACAAATGGAAGAAAATGTTTTAGCACGTAAATATGAACACCAGAAACAGTAAACTTGTTTATTGTTTTCAATTTAACACATATTTCCTGCGTATGAAAGCATCGACAATTTGTGCTTATTAAGTTAAGAGACATAGAATAAGAACTGTCGATACATGAACGAAAATTTACCCATCAAAGTCATTTAACATGCACCATTAATACCATATAAGGAATTACAAAAGTCCTAATTACTTCTTATTTTGACATTGAACCAATTTTGGAACATGTTCCTAGTATATTTTGACTAGAGCTGTGCGTTTCTTGCACGAAAATAACTCGTTTTTCGTGTGCACAGAGCCCTTATCAGACATGGCGTCGATGGCCATTTTGTAGATAACGCATGGTCTGTGACGTGTACTAGTACCGTTTCCCGTAAAATTCAACACACGCGAGATAGCTATCTCATTAACAACTTTGCTTAAACGTTGTAAACACGATCTTCGAGAATTTTCTTTCTCTCAAAGTCACTTAAGATAATTAATTTCCTCACCTGGTGTGTCGGGAACGACGAGTCCAGTACGCACGAGTCCACTCTTACCTCTCTCTTCCCGAGAGCTCCATTCCTTTCCAACACTTGTTTTTGCGATGTGCTTTCACTTCATGCTGTTAACTGCCGTTTTGTCCTAACTGCAGATGTAAGATTCCTCCCTAAAGCACGGAAACAATTCTGAATTCCTCCACTGTAGTGACATTGCTTTGTTCACTCCATGTTTCTCTTCCGGAAGTCCTTCTCCACCGCTGCACACCCCTATCGATCACTGTTCGTCATATTTGCAGAGCACATTTGTCTTTACCAAACAACAATTTTTTATGATTTAAATACCACACGATAACAGATATGTATATGCGTTAAAGAACCCAGTGTAATGCTCAATAAGATAAACTTTTTGCTGATAATTAACCAAAGGCATCTAGACCAAAACGCTGTATATTTTATTATTTTGCGCCATAACAGCGAATTGCCCATGCGTGCAGTGACCGACACATCAAAATGTCCTTGTGCATAAGGAAACCGCGAGAAAATCGGGTCTCAAACAAAGGAATTTACAATTCAACTGCGCACAACGGTCAGAGCCATCTAGCGATTCTTCGCGTAACTATTAAAGCAACAAAGTTTTCATATTGCATAGGCATTCCACCTATCGTGAATTCTTTGCACTAGACGAGTTCATCGTCTTTGGACCTGAGTTGGGCTATTTTACCCCAGCAAAACACACACGAAACTTAAGTTTCCAGTATACCTTATGACAGTTCGTCATAAACTCTTTTCCGGAAGTCCCAGCCATTTGACAAACAGTTTGTCACCTTTCCTACGCAATACTTTCTCGATGAGGTACGTGTCGGGGTGTTTCGTTTTAGAGAGTTCCTCTTCGTAAAATCTTCCTTTCAAAATCTCACCGCTACTATCTTTTATTATATACGTGTGTCGGTTTCCGGGTAGAACTCGAACCACCGTAAAGAGTTCCGTGCTCCAATTTTTTGTGAACCCCTTCTCGAAGGTGCGTTTGAATTTGCTGATCCTCACCCGGTCTCCAATTTTGAATTTAGCTTTCTTTGTCGTGGGTGTGTACTTTGGACAGTAAACGGTAGAAATTAAACGCTGCTCGTCGGACTTGGTAACGTCGGCTGGCTTCATGCCTATCGTTTTGTGCACCGTGTGATTATAGGTGTCGACGAGTTCCGGCAGGATGTCGACCCATTTGTAATTTCCCCGAAGCGTGAATCGTTTCCACATGTGTGTTTTCAAGGTTCGATTGAATCTTTCCACGATGCCGGCTTTGATGTGACTGAAGGTCGAATAATGTCGAATCTTGTGTTTTTGAATAAACTTTTGGAATACGGCGTTGTAAAATTCTTTACCGTTGTCCGTTTGCAGAAACCGTGGTCGTCTGCCACCGCTTTCGCGAAAAATTAATTTGAATGCTTCCGTGACGCACGTCCCTGTTTTCGCCTTCAAAGGTAGAGCCCATGCGAATTTCGAAAACGTGTCTATGACGGTGAGAAGGTACTTGTTGCCCTTGTTCAATTTATGCACGTTTTTCAAATTGCCGCTACTCATCTCCACGAGGTCGCTTTGCCAGAGGTCGTCGATGCCCTTGGTTACCACAACCAAACGTTCGTAGTTGCGGCGTGCAGGTTTATGCAATTCTTCGACGATGGCTTGCCTAGACATTTTTTAGAGATTACGTTTCAAGAGAAGCACAAGCGTGATGGGATTCAAAGAGGGTGGCACTTCGCTCGTGTTTTGAACGATCAGCTTATCGCCGGCACTCACGTCGAAAACGGTGAGATCTTCGTCTTCGTGTATTTCATATATGTTGCGCGTTTCGTTCCAACGTGCCAGAGGAATGTTTCCTGCTTTTTGGACACCACGATTCGATATCAAAGTCATGGTGGGAACGCTAGCTTTTCTACCGTGAGACCAGTACGAAAATTCGTTTATCTGAATCGTGCCATCGAGGAGAAACTTGTAGTACGGATGATAAGGATGCAACATGTACAGTTTGTTACCTTCGACGAACGTGGAGATTCTCTGTTGATTAGGAACGCTGTTGATTTCGATGGCTTGCAGAGAATGCAGTTTAGCGAATTTAGTGTCGACGCCGAGCAGATTACTGTGAACTTGTCCGAGTTTATTTTCGATGGGCAGCAAATGCTCGATTATGGTATCCGTTACGGCAGAAAACGACGGTTTGATTTTCACTTCAACGTTCAACTGCTTGTAGTTTTCGTTGAGTTCTTGCAACTTGGCGCCGAAAGAGGTCAGCGTCGATTCCTGCGTTGATTCCAGCACTCCGACTTGATCTCTGATGTTGACGACTATATTCTGAAGGTTCTCGACTTGATTCAATTTCGAGCTCTTCTCGGTAAGATCGTTCACAATGCTTCGCATCTCTGTAAACTGCGTGTGAAGGTCGGCGACGCTCTGCGAAGTGGGCAGCGTCGACACCAGTGAAGTAATTTCGTCTCGAATCTCTTCCACGTTCGCCGTTTCCGTTTCTAGTCGTTTCAGCATACGTGATATGTTTCTTTTCAAAGCGTGTAATTCTTTGGAGGTGGGGAGATTGGCCACTTTACTCTCGAGATCGCTCAACGAACTTTTGATGTCGCTCGATTCGGATAGTGCCGTCACCGCCGTTTTCAATTTTTCCAAATCTTCGCTCGAAGGCACGCTCGTCCGTAACGATTCCAAGTCACCCTGTATGTTGTCGAGTACGTGATGAAAATGAGCAAGATTGGATTCGACGTTCAAATTTTCTAAATATTCGATTTTTTGCTGAACCGTGCTTAACGTGTCTTGAATGCTCGTCAACGCTCTCGCTTCGGCGTGAATATTTTTAATTTCTTCGTTGATCAATTCCAAGGACGCCTGAAGCGTAGCGATGGTGGTTTGAATATGTTCGAAATCTTGATAGGCCTCCAATTGAATTTTTATGTTCGCGACGCTTTTACCGATGACCTGCAGTTCGTCCGACGATGGTAGGTTCGTCATTGTATCTTCCCAAGTCTGCAACTTGGATTTAATTTCTTCCAACGTGCTGGTGAATTCTTCTTGTAATTTGGAAACGACGACATGTAAGCGTTCTGCGTCTATATCGTTCACGACGGTTTGAAGTTCAGAGAAATTTTTTTCGATTGCGGAAGTTCGTTCTTCGATTTCGAGTTTCAGTTTTTCCAAATCTTCATTTTTCGATTGAAATTGCTGTAATTTGGCCAAATCATTTTGAAGCGAATCCACGCTCAACTGTATATTTTGAACGCTGTCGTAAGAAGGTACGTCGACATAATTTTTTATGAGCGTTTTCAGTTCGGAATCGATTTTCAGAATGGGGTTGAGACATTGCGTTTGGAGCGTAGCGATTTCCGACTCTAAACTTTTGTTTAAGGTTTCCTGCAAAGCGATCAAATCGGTCCTCAACTTCTTAACTCGAATGTCCAACATGAGAATCTCTTCTGCGTGGTCTACACGCTTGGTGTTGCCGAAAATATCGTTAGGCATTTTTGGTTAACGGTTATTTATAATAGGATAGACGATTCGTAATTCTACGAAGAGAGGAATAAGTTTGTCGTAATCTCCGAGGAGTTCCACGTAAAAATAATCTCCTGCAGAAACATCGTACGTAATGTTAGAAAGCATCTTGTTGTGCTTGATTCGAAAAATATTCTTGCCGGTAGAAATTTTGATTTCGCCTACGTTTTCCGGATTCACGGTGATTTGAAGTTTCCCGTCGATCGGAATTTCGTAGAAATGTAAATTGTTATTAAAAACATAAAACATCTTGCCCACATCGTCATTCAGTTTCGTCCAAATGCTGTTGAGGTGAATGATCAACAGACAGTTGAGTTTAGGTAACACGGAAGGTAAGACTTCATGATCTGGTATGGTTTCCATAATGATCTGTTTTTTGAAACCGAACAAATTCATAGGCATGCTGGTTATTTAAGAATACGGTCAAAGTTTCTTGTAATGACAGTCAAAGTGTTTTTTTTTTTGTTTTTTTGTTGTTGTTTTTTTGTTTTGTTTTGTTTTTATGAATCTTCTGTTGAAGATGGACATATGTTGCAGGTTTTGCTTTCTGCTAAGCGATAGTGCCCCCACGGCAATGTGTGAATACCACACTCGAGAACGCACCTCTTATCGTCGTTGGGATCCAGGGCAATTTTTCTAACTTTGTTTGTGGTCAACACATGGTCAACACTCTGGATGCGCTGTTCTTCTCTTAGAACCGACGACCTGGTCTTGAGGCAATCGACAAAATCCTCGAATGCGAGATGCCCCCGAACCACCTGTCTGCCGACACCCTTGGCCTTCTTGGTAACGCTGCCCTCGGCTTTGATGGCATAGGCCTTGGCGCGAAGACCTGCAAACTCGAGAATTACATCACCGTCCTTCTCGTCTTTGAGTTTGCCAGGCACTTTTTTGTTTCGGGGCAGGATGTCGTACTGGTTCGGCTGGGGATAGCCCGAGGTGTCGAAGAGGTTGACCAAAGCTGGTATCGTGACTATATCCCCGTATGCATCGGCTGAGTGGACGTGGTACACCAAGCTGTCCGTATCCGTGTAGAGAAGCGAGATGTTGTGGCTATAATGTGGACGTAATATGTCGTAGTACGTCTCGAACATGTGCAGCTTGCTCAGGTCTAATACTGAGGCGCCAACATAAATTGGCTTGTCGAGCTCCACCTCGCTCTTCTTCATATGCACCAGAGCAAGCTGTTCGTTATAAATCGTCCTCGATTTGAATAACGGGTTTGCTACGAGCCTGCGACATTGTGCTTCCCTCGTTACCAATTTTATGTCCATGTGATTCCGTACATTCTCCATAGTTTTGCCAAACACCGCATTATTCATTAACTTGAAGAAATCGCGATCAAAATCAGAAGTGGCGACTGTGCGATGTTCGGTGTTGAGCTCGATGTATGGCTTCAACCATGGAGAATGCTCGAACTTGAGGATTTGGTGAACTGCGTGGACGGTAACCCCTTGCTTCATCAACCACCGGAGATTCTGGTGGTGTAGGACGTAATTCTTCTTGGGCTCGAAGTCCATGACGAGCTTCTTCTGGTTGGAATCGGGTGGACACTTGAACTCGGGTGCAGGGGGAAGATCGCTGAACAAATCCTGCAGCTTCTCGGAGAACTCAAGGTCCACCTCGGCGAAGAACCCATGTTCCGAATCGTCGAAGCTTTCGACGTCGAAGTTGGAAGGGTCAGCCCACTCGAAGCCTCTAAAAGGGAGTGGCTGCATCATGGAGTGTCCGTAGAGGTTATTGACGTCCGTGTACATGATGTAGCTGGACGGTCGTGAGGGGTCGTAACCGGTGGACATGTGGTGATTGTTGGCGTGCGAGTGTCGCTGCGACACCTGGACCATTCCACCCCGCACGGCACGTTCCACAAACAGCATCATGTCCACGTCCGAAAGAAGCTCCAGCTCGATCTTCGTCACCAGAAACATGGCTGACCACGCCAGTCCGGGGAGACTGTAAAAATAGGCAGGGTCCAGCTTGTAGATGGTCTTCGCTGTCGCACGGAACGTCTGGAACACGTCGGCGAGGAGCGTCACATCAAGTCTGAGGTAGGCGTCGTGGTAGTCCCCGAGAGTTCGACAGCCCAGCTTGCGCCACATGGACTGGGCATGGTGATAGTCATCCTCAGAGATGCCCGAGCCTCGCAGCTTGCTATAGAAGTTTGCTCGAGGAGGTAGCGACGTCTCTGCGAACTTGGAAGGGTCTGTGATGTATTCGTAGGGATAGACCCCCTTACGCTTGAAGAGACCGGCGTCCAAGTTCGGAAAGTTCGCGGAGGTAATAAGCATTTGCTCGTCGCTAAGCTTCCCTGCGAGAGCATCGAGGCTGGCCGGGAGGAACCTCAGGGAGTCGAGGAAGCGAAGCTCGACGATAGAGTGTGATCCTGAGATTCGCACCCACTTGCTCACACTGATGTAACGCTCCTCGTTCTGGGCCAGGACGCTGATTCTCTCGTTGTCGTACCCAAGATGCTTGACGAGGTGGTGGAAGTCGTATCCCGAGCCATTGTGAAAAAACACAGGGATGAAGCGCGAGTCCCGGGCCTTGAGGTTGCATCCGTTGCACCAAGGACCAACATACCTACCGTTAAAGTGATCGTGGTGTTGGACTTTACGGTTGTTGGCGGTGTACTCCTTGACGCAGACAGGGCAAGCGATGGCCTCGTCGTGTCTACGCTGATCGTCGGGGGACAGTGGGAGCATAGACTTGGGGGCCAACAGTACCTTCCCTATCTCGTTGGCCTCGACAACCATCCTCTCGAGGAAGTGTTTGGCTGCGTCGGGACCACGGTATACGTAGGGCTCGGGGGCGATGTGCTGGTCACGTCGCACCACAACGTATGCATAACTCGAAGCCTCGTGGAGTTGGTAAGGGGTGGTGGAGGAAACGTCGGGATCGGGATCGCAAGTGGACAGTGGTTTGAGGAAGGCCTCGAAATCCGCGATGATGATAGCGGGATGTTCTACCATGGCACCGTGCATGCGGAAACGCTCCACAGTGCCAGGTTTGGGCAAGACTGCCACACCCGGCTCGTTGGCATTGCAGTAGATCTTGTGGCGAGCGAGCTTCTCTGCAGCGATGTTGGGACCTCTGGTGCGCTGGTAATCCTGCCGCTCTTGATTGTCAAAAGTTGACAAGCACCTTCGACAAACTTCTATGCTACCATGATGTTTGCTTTTTTGGCTCGACACCAACCGGGAGAGCGAGCGAATGAGGGTGTAGTGGTGATGGGTCTCGTCCTTGATGAGCAGAAGGTGAATTTCTCGAGCATCATCGTCCTTTACGTCGCTCACCCGGATAGGGTACACCACATTTTCGTCAGTGAGGCCATAAACGTTGATAGCCAACCGAGGGTTGTGTGTACGGGCCTCGAACTTTCGAATATCCGGGACCTCCACCGGGTAGTCGATCCCAGCCATCGCATCTTCCAGCTCTGCCTCGTAGGGTAGGTAGTGGTTAACCCGGCGTGGTTGGTTTTTTCGCTCAACTGGGTGCAACGCTGCAAGCACCGACCAGAGAAAGCACTTGGCGTCACTGTTCTGAATGTTCAGGACAGCCTTCTTTTTCACGATGGAAGATGGTAAGGAGACGTGGCTGGAGGCGGAGAGAGGCACGAACTTACAAAGTTTGACGCACAGTTCGTGAGGCTCGCCACACAGCGAACCCCCCGAGCCTTTAGCTTGATGTTCCTCCTGTTTTGCCACCAGCTCATCGGTAAACTGGTTGTAGATAACCTCGAGGTTGTCGACATCCGCCGAATGCAGCGTCTTCGCCTTGGTGTTGTGGCAGAAGCTGTAAATTTCGTCAGACGGCTTCTTGTACTGGCAACGTAGCGATGCGTAGAATTTGGTGGAGTGCGTATCCAGTGCATCGTCGAGGATGGAAATAATTTCGGCTCGCACGTTCTCCAAAAAGCTACGCACGTCGCATGAGCCCTCCGAAGTGAGGACAAAATCTTCTAACAACCGCTCGAAAGCAGACTGGTTAGCTTTCGCCACAGGCTTGACGCGTTTGGCGGATGGTGGCGAGTCGGCTTCCGCTTTCCTCTTGGTCGAGCTGGTCGACGGTTGTGGAACAGGTGCTCCGACGACAACTTTGCATGATGTTATATGCCTCTTCAAATTATTAATAGTAATATGTATACCGCACCTGGGACATGGTTTTTTAGCGGTTACACGCTTACCAGGTGCGCAGGTACGACAGTGTCTTGCAAAATTTTGGCTTGATATGGCTATCTTGCACACAGGGCAACTTTTCTCAGATTGCATTTTGTTGAAAATATTTGTGGGGTATGTTATTATATATATAGTGGAGTGCCACAAAATAAATACTGTGCAATAATATACAATAGTGTTGGGTTTGGTGGGAGTGTGCTATTTATGCTACTTCTTGCTTCTTAATGAATCCTGTAAATAATTGAAAAAAATAATTAAGCTTGAGTATAAAAACACAAAAATATTATGTGTGCATAATTCTACCAAACAATCTTTTTTTTTCTAACCCTCAGCCCTCTTGGCATATGAAGTATAAATCATAATTTCAGAAAAACATAGTTATTTTCCGCTCGCCATTTTAAAAATCAAACCATAAGCATTATTTATGTTTATAGTATTCGTCGAGCGATAGCAGATAGAGCAAGAATCGTTTTCCTGCAACCCATAGTTGATGAATTACAAAACATCTTAGAAATTACATCTTGAAATTTTAATCCAAAATAACTCGAAAACAGCAGGCAGTAGTCATCATCCCTCCAATAAGTTGTAGAGTACTTCTAATTTTGTATCGAATGCTATTAAAATTTTCGAATTAGGGCAAAAACTAAGCCTGCAAATCAAGTTTCTCAAAAAAATAAAAAATTGTCTGTATTTCCGAAACTTGAGGGGGTAGAATCGATTTTATTTGCTAGTCGAATAGTTCACGTCGAATCCTATCCAACAAACCTAAAATCATCATCCTAGCTCAATTAGGAGCCGAGAAAATCAATATCTTGGAAAACGTCTTAAGATTTTTGTCTTAAGAAAATTTTCTTGACAGACCGGAAGTAACATCTTGAGATACCGGAAGTCGACTTTCTTAAAGATTGAGATATTTGTCTTAAGACGTTTTCCAAGACATTGATTTTCTCGGCTCCTATGGGGCCTAGAACCGTGTAACTTTGATCTATGTATATACCAACACTTGCCCGACCCTGTGGCCGAGTGGTTAGCACATCGCGCTGCGACGCCAAGGGTCCCGGGTTCGAATCCCGGTCGGACTTGGTTGTTTGTGAATGTCCATTTCATCACTCATCCCCAATCTTCGCAAATTAGCCAAGAGGTACAAAACGTAAAATAAAATAAACTAAATCAATAAATCAATCATTAAGTTCCGTGTTGCAATCATGAAATTAAATTTTAATTAACTTTTTTCATCCATCTCTCTCTCAAATCTATATAGCCTGTTCATATTTGGCATGTCAGCCATTTTGTTTACGTAGCAAAAAAAAATCTCAATGCTCGTTGTAGCCATAAGTATAATTGGATATAATTGCCAGATTTTATTTAATTTTAGGTTTAAAATCAATAAGCGTGCATAAAAAAAAAAAAACTAAATATTTTAAATAAATAAGATTCGAATAACTATGTACTTCCACTAGCCTCTGCGTTAGCACAGCGGTAGGCTTGTAATCAAGGGTTCGATACCCGTACAAGTGGTTCTTGAAACTGTAGGTCCAGTCCCGATTAGTTTTACTGTGCATAAAATAGACTTAAAACATCAAATCAATCAGTACTTCCACTAGCCTCTGCGTTAGCACAGCGATAGCCTTGTATTCAAGGGTTCGATACCCGTACACGTGGTTCTTGAAACTGTAGGTCCAGTCCCGATTAGTTTTACTGTGCATAAAATAGACTTAAAACATCAAATCAATCAGTACTTCCACTAGCCTCTGCGTTAGCACGGCGATAGCCTTGTAATCAAGAGTTCGATACTCGTACAAGTGGTTCTTGAAACTGTAGGTCCAGTCCCGATTAGTTTTACTGTGCATAAAATAGACTTAAAACATCAAATCAATCAGTACTTCCACTAGCCTCTGCGATGACGTAGCGATAACCTTGTATTCAAGGGTTCGATACCCGTACAAGTGGTTCTTGAAACTGTAGGTCCAGTCCCGATTAGTTTTACTGTGCATAAAATAGACTTAAAACATCAAATCAATCAGTACTTCCACTAGCCTCTGCGATGACGTAGCGATAACATCGTTGTCTTGTAATCAGGGGTTCGATACCCGGTGGGGGCATAAGTGGTTCTTGAAACTGTAGGTCTAGTCCAGATTAGTTTTACTGTGCATAAAATAGACTTAAAAAAACACCAACTCAATCAATCAATCAGTACTTCCATTAGATAACAAAAACACGCAACTCTCCTCTATTTTTCCTGTCTTCCTCTAACAATTTAACACATTTATTTTTTGAAATATGCCCCGCACACATATTTCCTACCTACCAACAACAGCACACAGAAGAAAAAAAATATTCCAGCTACCAAGATGCATGCTTCAAATATATAAAGCAGAGAGAGACATGAAACACCTTCTATATTTTCTCTCTTTTTGCATGTTTTGTGAGTATATTTTCTTCCACAAAAGCAATACCTCATGCAAGCTAAGAAACAAAATTACTTACTTTTAGAAATTCTGTGGAAATGCTCTTCACTAACGTTGAAAATAAAACAGAACTTTCTACACCAGCGCTTTAAGTTTTATACGGTTTTCTAATAACGTTAAAAATAATATGTTAGCCAACGCAACGTGGACCAATAGAAATCCAAGAACCAAATTCTCTAGAACATTCTCTCCCCTCCCCTTCTTTCTTTTTTCTCTCTCTCTCTCTCTCTCTCCCCTATATTTCAGTCACGTTATTTTGCGAGTTCAAAAATTCACAAGTCATCACATCGCATCATTGTTACCTATGCTGTTAACTGGCATCACTAAAAAACAGGAAGTATAACTTCCGTCGTCCCAAGGCCTACGGCAAATAGCAATCTGTGACGCACGCGATGACTATCAGAGCTATGAAATAAATAACCGGAAAATTCATTGTATTTTTTCTCTGCCACCAGACTACATATTTGTTGAATTTGTGCCATTGTGTCAACGTTGATAGTATATGCAGAGAGAGGGAACGAAATTGTCGTTTTTCTAGATATCCGCAGGCAAAAGCGTAATATTTTTTCAAATACAATATGACAGTCGCTTTTCGATACCGAAAAACTAAATACAATAAGTATATATATTTACAATATTAATATTTATTTAACAACATCTACCTACGAATTTGCCTCGAACAAAAAACATGTCATAGAAAAAACATTTTTCCAGCCGTAAATTCAAAAATTTTGGCCCCGCGCGCGCGCGTGCGTGCGTGTGCGTGTGTGTGTGCGCGGCACGTCGTTCCCCCGAGAGAGAGAAAGGTTTACAAAAGTCGCGATATACAAACGTTGGCCCCCGGGAGTTGGAAAATTACGATATGGCGCATTCGCTCATTACTGTTGCCAGCCATGGGTCTCTCTCTCTCTCTCTCTCTTCATCTTACACCAACGTTGGCATCTCTATTTTTTTTAGTTGTAAGTAAATTGCCAACACACTCTAGTTAATAATGCTACATATTATACGCACACACGCACACACATACTGCGTTGCCATCCACACATCTCTCTCTCTCTCTTTTACGGCAGTGCCGGCTCTCCTTGTTTAGTATATGCAGGTTGGCAAAAATTGCTTTATGCGCTGTAACGCAAGCCTCAAGCAAGTTGCCACCTCCTTGCTTTAGGTTAGGTTAGACCCAAAAACAAAAATCTTGGTGATTTTTTTCGAGTGAGAAGTTGGCAACGCTGATTTTTACTTGAGAAAAATCAACCGGGTTGATTGCACAAGCAAAATTGCCAACTCCTTGCTTTAGGTTAGTTTAGACCCAAAAACAAAAATCTTGGTGATTTTTTTTCGAGTGAGGAGTTGGCAACGCTGATTTTTACTTGAGGAGCGGTCAACCGGGTTGATTGCACAAGCAAAGTTGCCAGCTCCTTGCTTTAGGTTAGGTTAGAGCAAAAAAAGCTGTGGGTAAGCTGTCGGTTGTTTAACTCTTCCCTTTCTCTTTTCTTTTCTTGTAAAAAGCTATGGCAAAATACCAGCGGGTTGGCAACCTTGCTTTATGCACTGTCAACCAAGCCTCACGCAAAATTGCCAGCTCCTTGCTTTAGGTTAGGTTAGACCCAAAAACAAAAACCTTGGTGATTTTTTCGAGTGAGGAGTTGGCAACACTGCGAGAAAATACCTCAAGCAACGTTGCCAGCTCCTTGCTTTAGGTTAGTTTAGACCAAAAAACAAAAAACCTTGGTGATTTTTTCGAGTAAAAAGCTGGCAACACTGCTCCTCACTTCAGCTCCTCACAAGAGGTTTCTCAACTCCCTAACTTGTACTACTGACGTTTAAAACTCAACGTTAGATAGACCTGAATTCTCTAATTTTATTGTTGTACGTAACAGCTGTGCATCGGCGCACTGCAGCGATTTTTCTATCTGCTCTATTAGCAACACTGCTTTTTTAGTTGTTTCGCACATCGCACGGCAGAATTATCTGCGCTGGACTCTACCCAGTGCGGCGACCCGTTCACCCAGCGATGCGTCTCTGCTCACGAACCTTTCGAAAGCTGCGTGCTCTAACTTTCTGTCTGCTTCGTGACGTGCATCCAGATCCGTCTGCGTGGTGTTGTAAGCAATGTCGTGATTTTTGCATGCGGCGTCCAACGGATTCACACCCTTGTCCCCTCTCTCCAATTTTTTCTCGAGTTTGGTACCCGGTCCGCAGTACTGGTAGCCAGGTAAATGCATCTCAAAAGGTAACTTGTTACTTTTTGAGAACAGGCACCTGTACGTGTTCTCGAAAAGTTTGGAGCAATCCAAATACCAGCAACTGATGAAACTGTACGATGGTCTGGACATTGCAACGTTCGCCTCGGAAATAAAACCACTCAGTCGTTGTGTTCGACGACGCCATCCTGGAAAATCAAAATGAAATTCGCAACTTTTTCACGCAAGGTCGTCACAAAAAAAATGGATTGTTTCTACCTAGCTCAAACGTTTTCCAAAATTCCAAAACAGTTAGTACGCGACAAAGCTAATTTCATATGTTTGTTTCGTCAAGATCACACCAACCTCAAGCATGCGTACGATGACTACGTAGGCGGAGACATGAACTATAATTAATTTTCGGAACGTTGCTGCTCTACTTGCTGGAACGGTGACGATTTCGGATTCGCGACGATCGACATGACGAGGAAACCCAACGACGGAAAATACAGAAACAAAATCAACGACTTTCTAAACGTTGCAACGTTGTGAGAAACGACGTTCCGAAATCGTCACCGTTCCAGCAAGTAGAGCAGCAACGTTCCGAAAATTAATTATAGTTCATGTCTCCGCCTACGTAGTCATCGTACGCATGCTTGAGGTTGGTGTGATCTTGACGAAACAAACATATGAAATTAGCATTGTCGCGTACTAACTGTTTTGGAATTTTGAAAAACGTTTGAGCTAGGTAGAAACAATCCATTTTTTTTGTGACAACCTTGCGTGAAAAAGTTGCGAATTTCATTTTGATTTTCCAGGATGGCGTCGTCGAACACAACGACTGAGTGGTTTTATTTCCGAGGCGAACGTTGCAATGTCCAGACCATCGTACAGTTTCATCAGTTGCTGGTATTTGGATTGCTCCAAACTTTTCGAGAACACGTACAGGTGCCTGTTCTCAAAAAGTAACAAGTTACCTTTTGAGATGCATTTACCTGGCTACCAGTACTGCGGACCGGGTACCAAACTCGAGAAAAAATTGGAGAGAGGGGACAAGGGTGTGAATCCGTTGGACGCCGCATGCAAAAATCACGACATTGCTTACAACACCACGCAGACGGATCTGGATGCACGTCACGAAGCAGACAGAAAGTTAGAGCACGCAGCTTTCGAAAGGTTCGTGAGCAGAGACGCATCGCTGGGTGAACGGGTCGCCGCACTGGGTAGAGTCCAGCGCAGATAATTCTGCCGTGCGATGTGCGAAACAACTAAAAAAGCAGTGTTGCTAATAGAGCAGATAGAAAAATCGCTGCAGTGCGCCGATGCACAGCTGTTACGTACAACAATAAAATTAGAGAATTCAGGTCTATCTAACGTTGAGTTTTAAACGTCATGCATTATACCAGGACTAGGATTAATATGTACTAACAAGTGACTTTGTATGTAGCTACATACATATGGACTAAAAATTCGCAAAATATGAACTAACACATAAGTAAAATTACCAAAAATGCTGCAAAGAAGATTTCTTCATACGATTCCTTATTTGAGTGATTTCAAACAAAATAAAAAAAAAATATATATATTATTTTTCATTGCATTAATGTACTGGTGGCGTTCTAACTTTTCACTTCCAAAACCCGTATACACTGGTATGGAACTGCAACGGCAGATAATAACATGCCAACGTGTTAAACCGCTACAATTGCACCATAACACTCCTCCTGAAGCAGTATTATTATTTCCTCTCTGAGATCGGCGACAGTCGGTTGCCTTTGTTGTACATTTACAAAAAATGCCGGCTTCCACAACAATAACAAGTACATATACTGCCACTAGACGATAAGCTGCGCGGCTTTTTTCTTTTGTTATGAACCAGGGCCAGGACTAGTCATTTTGCCTCCCTGGGAGGTGGCGGCAGATGCCGCTCTATTTCGATCCCCCGGTCATTACGCAGCAACGGAAAATTGAAAATCAATATATTCCTAACTAAAACATCAAAATATAAAATAAATAATGAGACTTCTTATGCTATTTCAATACTATTCAGCGCAAAAAAATATCTCGCTCGATCACAGTTTTCAATAGGCTTATCACCCATCAAAGCATGGCAATTTTAACACAGAAAACAATATGTATCGCATTAAGCAGCAAAAATGACAGCCTCCTCTATGCAATTTCTACAAGAACACGTGCCGGAGCCAGAGTTGAAATGATGTTGGAGCTACATAATTTATTTATTTTGAATAATTCCAAAATTATGAAATATGAACAATTTGTTGCTGCTGTTCGCTGCTCTCTTGCCAAAATGCTTTATTGGGATGCTAACACCATGACTGGCTTCCTCCTTCATGAACTCGTGCACGTTGCTTAGAATTTCCCGAGCTTGGCTATGCAAGGTTTTTGATTTCAACTTCGACAGAACTGGAGGCATTATGGAATTTAACGTTCATTAGCAAACACACACTTTTACATACACACACGCAATACACGCACACAACATCAAACCGGTCAAATACTTAGTATAAAATAAAAATATGGTGCTTCCAATCCAACAAAACTCACCGCCACTTTACCTGCCTTTTCCCCTTCCATGACAGAAATAGTGCTTCATTATTACAGTTGGCAACACTAGTTACTAGCTAGCCAATGAACATGCACTGCATAAAAAAACAAGCACTACGCCGTGCTATATTGGCACATTAGCGTCCCTACCGAACGGTGGGAACCGCGAGCTGGAGCGCTATTCAATTGTTTTCAATAATGTTTGCGCAAGTGTGTCCAGGAATAGAATAACAATATGGTAACAATAGCGAAGGTTATCGAGCAGGGTAGAACACACGATGTTAAGAGAGAGGGAGACGAAACGAAAATTCGTTTCTACGCAACAGCAAATTTACGTGTGTGGCACTCTACCACCATCGCCATGAACACGAAACAAAAATTGGGGTGGGGTATATAAATAACATAGAGTGAAAAATAATAATAATAACAACATGTCTCGTATAACTAATTTGCCGCCCGAGCTACTATGTAAAATATTTAAACACGCAGTAAACAGAGATTGTGAGGATGTAGGGAAACTTATAATCATAGCAAGAACGACGCCGGAATTTCGCATCCCTTGTGAAATGGTTCTCAAGGACCATCTTCGGGAGATCATCGGCCTAAGGTGCGGTGATCTCAACATTCTGCTTTCGGCTGCAGGGGAAAAATTGAACGAGAGGTCGGACGAACTGGACGAGGCAAGGCAGGGAAGAAGGCAGTACACAGTAGATTGGTACAAGTCTATGCAGGAGACGAAAAATATCATTACGCACATCATCGCGTTTTCCGAAGCACGGACTTTCTTCCTCTGTTAAAAAAAAATAATAATATATATACGTGTCAAAAAAAACAACTTGAAGTTGGCAATAGAAATATTTTTTCCACACTTAGAGCACAGTTTGGTCGCACATATTCGCTTTCCCGGCACACAAGTACGACAGTGCTTTTGAAAATGTTTACTTGACACAGCAGTTTGGCACGTAGGGGCAATTTTTTACAGAACGCATAATGCAGAAATTTTTTGGGGGTATGTTATTTAATACCTAATGCTGTGCAATGCAAAATATAATTGTTAATTTTTTTTTAACTATTCTCTATGACCTTACTTGGGTTTTTTTTTCGCCAAATTATATGCTTCTAGTCTCCTATACAATACAATATACGAACAATATTGTCAACAGTATCATATTTGAGCAGGTCGCTTGTCACCTAAACACTACAGCTCACAGGTTGGTAAAATCTGACATGAAAGCAGATAATACGCTTAAGTCTTATTTATATATAATTTTCACGGACGTACAATATTGTCAACAGTATCATATTTGAGCAGGTCGCTTGTCACCTAAACACTACAGCTCACAGGTTGGTAAAATCTGACATGAAAGCAGATAATACGCTTAAGTCTTATTTATATATAATTTTCACGGGCGTACAATATTGTCAACAGTATCATATTTGAGCAGGTCGCTTGTCACCTAAACACTACAGCTCACAGGTTGGCAAAATCTGACATGAAAGCAGATAATACGCTTAAGTTTTATTTATATATAATTTTCACGGGCGTACAATATTGTTAAGAGCGTCAGTTTCCGTAGAGCTAATTAGCATTTTTTTGGAAGAAGTCAAATAGAACAACATATGGCGGTATGAGAAATATGTAAATTAAAAAATATTTTAGTAATATAAGGGCCCTAGCAATTAGCTTCGTCGACTAAGAGTACTCTTTTAAACATCTTCAGCTAGATCGTATTACTACGCGAGGACGTTTAAAATGTTTGGGTGTTGAAAAAATTTGACCCTACTTTTTATTTCTATTGTTTGCTAATAGATGTATGACAAATAGCACAAACATAAAAATCAAGATTTTGGAGAGCAAAACATAAAATTTACATGCATCTGATGTCGAACTAGAAACTTTTATCTTTCGGGGAGTCAACATTATTTTTTTACTCAGTCGTCATATAACATGAACACATTTATTCTTATTTTTCGAAGTTGAATGAAAACACATGTTTTTACGCTCTCGTAATACTAACCTTGCTCCACTGATTTTAAATTGCTTCCATCCGCTTTTTTTTCTGTGTTATTTCCGCATGCACGCAACATTTGCTTTCAATAGACAGAAGGAGTTTTAGTATAGCAGAATAAATGTGTGCATACAGAACACATATGCTTTCTTTTCACAGTTGTAAAATCAAACATTCACATGTGCTTTTTATTATTTTGTGTTCGGTAAGTACAAGTATATTCTTACATAAATTATTGTTTAATTTAATAAATTGTAAACTCGGAGCCTGCTATACTAACACTCCTTCTGTCTATTGAAAGCAAATGTTGCGTGCATGCGGAAATAACACAGAAAAAAAAGCGGATGGAAGCAATTTAAAATCAGTGGAGCAAGGTTAGTATTACGAGAGCGTAAAAACATGTGCTTTCATTCAACTTCAAAAAATAAGAATAAATGTGTGCATACAGAACACATATGCTTTCTTTTCACAGTTGTAAAATCATATAAATTGTACATGAAGTAAGTTACGGGAAGGCTCTCTCTTTTATGTCTGTATATATGTATGTTGTACAATTAGGTACAAGTATTGTACAATTAGGTACAAATTGTTGTACAATTATTTTCCCCAGTTGTCCAGTTGGAGTTGGGGGCATAACACTGGTACTATTTGTAATCACAGTGCTTACTCATGTATTTTGTTTAATATTTTATTTCAAATTCACTGTCAGAAACTAGTGTTGTCAGTTCCTGGATGTAGGTTTACCTACTCTGTTGGTTGTTACTGTCCAGCTTCCAGTATTCGTACAGCATAAAAAGCTATAACCCCCCTCTCAAAATATATACATTGTATACGCCAAGATGCTCAATAGCCTAGCAACACATCATGAAAAAACATGCCAAGAGAACCCAGTGGGTTTATAAGTCAGTGCTGCCAACTCCTATTTGTAGGTTAGCTTAGCCAGTGAAAGATCATATAGTGGAATTTTTGTAGAGTGGGTTGGTAACACCGACGAGCCTCAAATGATGATTTCAAGCCTCAAATAATAATTTCGAGCCTCAAAAAAGGAACATCCAATAAAATTGCCAAATATAAAAAAAGGCAATAAACCCCCCTCATAAAAAGCTACAGTAAAAACCCACAGTGTCGCCAACACTAGGCCCCCAACAGTGTTGCCAGACATAAAAAATACATGGACCCCTCAGGCCCTTTGATGAAAATTTACAGTGAAAAAACCCAGTAGGTTAACAACACTGTCAAAAAATCTACGGTAGTGTTGCCAGATGTAAACAGAGGGCAATAGACCCCCTACATTTCAGCCACATCATTTTGCGAGTTCGAAAATTCACAAGTTAATGCATCGCATCGCATCATTGTTACCTATACTGTTAACTGGTGTCACTAAAAAAAACAGGAAGTATAACTTCCGTCGTCCCAAAGCCTACGGCAGATGGCAATCTGTGACGCACGCGATGACTATCAGGGCTATGAAATAAATAACCAGAAAATTCATTGTATTTTTTCTCTGCCACCAAGCATACGTATTTGTTGAATTTGTGTCATTGTGTCAACGTTGATAGTATATGCAGAGAGAGGGAACGAAATTGTCGTTTTTCTAGATATCCACAGGCAAAAATGTAATATTTTTTTCAAATACAATATGACAGTCGCTTTTCGATACCGAAAAACTAAATACAATAAGTATATATATATTTACAATATTAATGTTTATTTAACAATATCTACCTACGAATTTGCCTCGAACGAAAACATGTCATAGAAAAACATTTTTCCAGCCGTAAATTAAAAAATTTTGGCCCCGCGCGCGCATGTGTGTGGCACATCGTTCTCTTAAGAGAGGTTTACAAAGGTCACGATATACAAACATTGGCCCCCGGGGACTTGGAAAATTACGATATGGTGCATTCGCTCACCACTGTTGCCAGCCATAAATCTCTCTCTCTTCATCTTACAGCAAAATTGGCATCTCTATTTTTTTTAGTTGTAAGTAAATTGCCAACACACTCTAGTTAATAATGCTACATATTATACGCACACACGCACACGCATACTATATTACCATCCACCCATATCTCCCTCTCTTTTACGGCAGTATATATGTTTGTTGCCTAACCTAACCTAACCTAACCTATCTTCTTGTTTAGTATATGTAGGTTGGCAAAATTGCTTTATGCACTGTAACGCAAGCCTCAAGCAAAGTTGCCAGCTTCTTGCTTTAGGTTAGGTTAGACAAAAAAAACTGTAGGTGGGCTGTCGGTTGTTTAACTCCCCCCTCTCTCTCTCTTTTTTTTTGTAAAAAGCCATGGCAAAAGTACTAGTAGGTTGGCAAATTGCTTTATGCACTGTAAAACAAGCCTCAAGCAAGGTTGCCAGCTCCTTGCTTTAGGTTAGGTTAGGTTAGGTTAGGTTAGGTTAGAGTAGGTTAGGTTAGGTTAGGTTAGGTTAGGTTAGAGTAGGTTAGGTTAGGTTAGGTTGGGTTAGAGTAGGTTAGGTTAAAGTAGGTTAGGTTAGGTTAGGTTAGAGTAGGTTAGGTTAGAGTAGGTTAGGTTAGGTTAGGTTAGAGTAGGTTAGGTTGGAGTAGGTTAGTTTAGAGTAGGTTAGGTTGGAGTAGGTTAGGTTGGAGTAGGTTAGGTTAGGTTAGGTTAGAGTAGGTTAGGTTAGGTTAGGTTAGAGTAGGTTAGGTTAGGTTAGGCTAGGTTAGGTTAGAGTAGGTTAGGGTGGGTGTTGGCAGCTGTCGGTTGTTTAACTCTTCTCTCTCTCTCTCTTTTTTTTGTAAAAAGCCATGGCAAAAATACCAGTGCTTTATGCACTGTAAACCAAGTCTTAAGTAAAATTGCCAGCTTCTTGCTTTAGGTTAGGTTAGACCAAAAAAGCTGTAGATGGGTATTGGTACTTGTCGGTTGTTTAACTCTTCCCTCTCTCTCTCCTCTCTTTTTTTTTTGTAAAAAATTATGGCAAAAATAGCAGTAGGTTGCCAGCTCCTTGCTTTATGCACTGTAAGACAAGCCTCAAGCAAAATTGCCAGCTTCTTGCTTTATGCACTGTAAAACAAGCCTCAAGCAACATTGCCAGCTCCTTGCTTTAGGCTAGGTTTCCCCCCCCCCAAAAAAAAACCTTGGTGATTTTTTTCGAGTAAAATATTAGCACCACTGCGGGAAAATAAAACTTATGCCTTACGAGAAAAATCTATTAAGACGAGCCTCAAGCAAGATTGCCAGCTCCTTGCTTGAGGCTACATTAGACCCAAAAAAAACTCTTGGTGATTTTTTCAAGTAAGCACCTGGTAACACTGCACTCTATTGGGGCTCATGCCTTACGAGACAAGTCCATTAAGGCGAGCCCCACCGAGCCCCAATAGAGGTTTGTGAACCCGTCCACTTACACTACTGACGATCGACATGACGAGGAAACCCAACGTCGGAAAATACAGAAACAAAATTAACGACTTTCTAAACGTTGCAACGTTGTGAGAAACGACGTGTATAAATAACGTTATGACGAAACGAAAAATCGAAGACGAAAATCTTAAGCTTCGCGATTACCTCGCGAAACGCTTCAAAGGTTGGAAATCCGAGAATCGCGGATTCTACGAAGAGAAGAAACGTCAAGATCAACCTGTGATCGATGCCATCAACGATCTAGGTAGAGAAATTAAAGGTGTCACGGAACAAAATAAAAATTTGATCAACGAACTCGTACCACTTGCAGCTAAAAGTTACATTGTACCCACGCCCATTTCAAGCATTCCTTCGACGCCGTTCGAACTGAAGGAAGTACCGGCACGACGTCGAGCCATAAGCAGCACGTAGTCGGATAATATCGAGTTGGGACCGTTGGCACGAGACTACCTGAGCACGGGGAAATTCGACAAGGATGAGGTGTTCGGATTGTATCCGAGCATGGAAACCAACGAAGGCGTCGTGTGGAAGATTGGGAAATCGAAAGTCACCTTCGAAGGCAACGACATTAAAGTTAATTTAGGCGATAAAAATAGTTGGACCAGGTATCCAGGTACGGTGGGACTGTGGGAACTCGTTGCCAAAAAATATCCGAAAGATTACACCGACGAAGATTACCAGAGTTACAGGGAAATTCTAATCATGACGGATGCAATGTACCAGAACAACGATGCCTCGCAGAATAGGGTGAAATCGAGCTGCGGTGAGAAGTACAGGAATCTCATCAAACCGATATGGAACGGGGTGAAAAGTGGAAGCGGCGTCAAACGCTACAACACGTTACCCAAAGAATTCGTTTGGGTGGACGACGTGAGAAAACTCATCGACAGATTGTTAGTGACAGCTGGTGAAGAGAATGCAGGCAATCGTAATTTCTACAACGAGAAGGTTGGCATCGTGGACATGATCAACACCAAACTTTCCAACTTCATCGTGAACGACGAGAAAGGTATCGGCTACCTGATCAAAATTATCAACACGCTGCCTCCGATATTCTGGAACGTGGCCGAAGGAAAGGGACTCCTGAACGACATCATCAACAAGATACATTTCGAAATGCATTTACCTGGCTATCAATACTGCGGACCGGGTACCAAACTCGAGAAAAGATTGGAGACAGGAGACAAGGGTGTGAATCCGTTGGACGCTGCATGCAAAGATCACGACATCGCTTACAACACGCACACGAATTTGGATGCACGTCAGGAAGCAGACAAAAAATTGGAGCATGAGTAGTGTATATTGGTTGTTTCAACGCAGCACTTTGTAGGTATCCTCTTTTTTTATCAATTGAACATCACTTTTTGACATATTTTGACAATTTTTTGTCGATGTTTTAGCGTTTAGCGATGTTTTTAGTACAATTTTCAATGCACTTTTTTTTCCCACCTCGCACTTGGTAGGTATATCACGATCTTACGTGATATAACTTAACCTATCTATTTTATTCGTGCTAAACTACACGAGAGCCTCTACGTGCTTTGACCTACTTAGCGAGTAGGTTGTATGGTACGTTCTGGAAGTATCCTTTGACCTACTTTTTATTTTACGACGTTTTACGCACTAAACTAACCTACAGTAGGTTGTATGGTACGTTCTGGAAGTATCCTTTGACCTACTTTTTATTTTACGACGTTTTACGGACTAAACTAACCTACAATGAGAGAAAAATGGACAGAAAAAGCTCTGGCATCACTTTTTAAGCTATTTTTTACCTCCTGCAAATTTTGCTCTTATGCTAACTCGTCTTTTGACCTACTTTTGAAATGACTTACGACATTTTCCTATAAGGAGGCTGTCTCCTCTCACTGTAAGGTCCCTTAGTGTAATCTACTACGGCCTGCTAATATAGGCTTCTGCTCTCAGTGTAATCCGTTTTTTTACGGACTAAACTAACCTACAATGAGAGAAAAGTGGACAGAAGAGAAGCTCTGGCATCATTTTTTTAGCTATTTTTTTACCTCCTGCAAATTTTGCTCTTATGCTAACTCGATCTTTGACCTACATTTTTGAAATGACTTAAGACATTTTCCTATAAGGCTGCTGTCTCCTCTTACTACCACGACCTTTGCTCTCAGCGTAATCTGCCCACGATGTGTTTTTTTTTATTTTTTTTAACTCATGTGTGATCTTCTACAATGTGTGCCCTCCCCCTGCTACGACCTAAACCGGGACACCTCTCTCCTACGATGTTTTTGCCCCCCCCCCCTGCTACGATATTTTCCTCCTCATGATGCAAAAAAAATGGTATTGTAGCGGTATTTGAAATCGACTGTGCCGCGTGAAGGGCACATGTTCAGTGAACAATAGGAGAGAGCTTGGGAGAGTACAAGCAAGCGCTGCCCCCTCAATTTTTTTTTTCTTTCAAGAATCGAATGTTTCCAGAGAGAATTTTATCTGCTGCAGCAATTCCAAATCCGAAACGTTTCGTAATTTGTCGTAATGTATGTTCGTGCAAACGTCCGGCATCAGCGCGTGACTCGAAATGTGATGGACGGGATCCTCGAAAACGGCAATTCCGTGGCTCGGGCATCGGATGCTCTGATCGCATAAGCGAGCAACGAATTCTTGTTTCTTCGCAGGATCGTTGAATCGCTGCAGCAAATCTTTTCCATTCAGTACGTCCGCAAACGAACAGTCGATGCCTGGAGCGAGGCGGAACAGCATCATGCCCCCGTTCTCGCCCAGGTGTTGGGAAGCGACCAGGGTAAATTTTTCGTTATTTTCGGCAGTCCTCCACGTGGAATGGTCGGGGGCTTTGAGTTGGTCGTAGGAGTTGCAGTAATGCAAGCTTCTTTGGATGTTGTTGCTCAACTTGTCAACTTTGCATTTCCTTCCTCGTTTCGAGGGGGAATTTTTGTATGTTGGATTCGACACGAACGCCCTGGTAACCCAACCGTCGATGGCAAATTCGAGGCACAGGCGATCGTCGAAACTCACAAACAAAAAATTTACGTTCCCTATTTTCGTCGGTTCCATGATGGACGCTTCCAAGATGCATCGGTGCAAAGTCAGACCCTCGTCAATATATGAAGGCTGCGGGAAGTACAGGTTGATTTTCAAGTCCCGGACGACCCCGTAATGCTCGAGCGTCGACAAGATCCACCCGGTGCTGTTAAAATTTTTAATGTATTTCACCGATGGTAAATTCGGACCTTCCATACCGTTTGCGCTCACGCATACGGCAAAATCCACGCTCACCTATCCACCGCCGAATAATATACTGACCTCGCTCTCTTTTCGGCGACAATCCTTCGCAGATTTCGAGCATATTCAAGATGCGATTTTATATTTATCCAAAATTCATTTTTGCGTCTTCACGATGCATTATAAATTGTACTTCCACCTCGTCGCCAAACACATCTTAAAATCGGATTTCAACAACACCATCATGCCCATCGTTTTGGACACGACGAGTTACGAAAAATGCACGTGGACGCCCATGGTCAGGGATGCTAACCGATGGTTGCAGTATCCCCCGATCAACGCGCCGCTCGCATCTTGTTGCAAAGCGATAGCGTCGAATCAAATTTACGGATACACGCACACTACTTACAATCTCAAACATTTTTTCACACCCAAAAAAAATATTTCCCATCATCGTTTCGGTGACGATGCAAGACCTCTACGAATATTACGTTAAAAATTATAAAAAATTGACCTCTCAAAATTTGACCCCAATTCCGCCGACGCAGTTGAACGGTTTGATAGAGGGAGACACCATTTACATTCTGCTGCCTTCGATCTACTTCATCACTTTGGTCAGCGTGCGCAGCCAAATTCGTCAATACGTTCTTCAGCAAAGTTTCGGTTTGTTGATAGGGGGTAAATTGATGGACATGAAACACATCCCCATCATCAACTTATCGTTCACGGGTCGATACCTCAACGGTAAAAATAACTATTTTCGTCGATTAACCTGAAAATTGTATTCACAGTATAGATTGAATTCTTGAGTTTTTTGTATTCGCACCCAAGAAAATTCTATATAAAATAACATACCTGAAAATTCTATTCACAGTATAGATTGAATTCTTGAGTTGTTTTTTTTGTATTCACACTCAAGAAATTCTATATAAAATAACATACCTGAAAATTGTATCGCTATTATATACTAGACACTTTTTGATTTCTGTGATTTTGGAGAAAGCATAATGGCATCCACCACCAGTTTCAATCGTAAAAATGATAAAACTGAATGTGTTACTTGTGGGAAGCTAATCTCAAGGAACAATTTATCGGTACACAGGGCAAGATGTAGTGGAACAGGTTCGAGAATTAATCGTTCGTTACCTTCTAAGTCTTGTGCTCGATGCGGAAAGATGATCAGCATTACACATTTAAGTAAACACCTTAAAATTTGCAAACCAACGTTTCTCACAACGTTGCAACGTTTAGAAAGTCGTTGATTTTGTTTCTGTATTTTCCGTCGTTGGGTTTCCTCGTCATGTCGATCGTCGCGAATCCGAAATCGTCACTGTTCCAGCAAGAAGAGCAGCGTTCCGAAAATTGATTGATCAACAGGCCGTTGAGTTTAGATAACATGGAAGGTAGAAATTCATGATCTGCCGTGCGGTGTACAGTCTCCATTGTTTGCTTTCAGAAACCAAAGAGATTCATTGTCCTTGCTAGTTCTTTATTGTGTATGTGATAATTTGAGACAGTTAAAGTTTTTTTTATTTTAGTTATAGTTATTTAAGTTTATTTTTTTTCAATTGCATTGCCTACAATTTTTACTAATTTCTAAACGATAGTGTCCCCAAGGCAACGTGTGGATTCCACAAGACAAAATACATCTTTTATCGTCATGCGGATCTAATGCTACTTTCCTAACTTTGTTTGTTGTAATCACGTGGTCTACACTTTGGATTCTTTGTTCTATACTTAGTATCGTCGATTGTGAGTAAAGGCAATCGATGTAATCGTGGAAGGTGAGTTTGTTCTCCACCGTATTTTTGCCCACACCTTTTGCTTTCTTCGTGACGCTACTCTCTGTTCTCATGGCATACATCTTCGAACGCAAACCCGCGAACTCGACAATAATATCACCGTTACATTCATCTTTCAGTTTACCTAGGACTTTTTTGTTACGAGATCGAATTCCAAATCTGTTGGGTTGAGGATACGCAGAAGTATCGAAATACTCAAGCATGGAAGGATTTTTTATGTCTTCGTATAGGTTAGGTGTTTGTATGCTGTAAATAAAGCTGTCGGTGTCCGTGTACAAAAGTGATATTTTATCATTGAAGAAGGGTTTCATCACGTCATAATGAAATTCGAACATGTAAAGTTTCGACAAGTCGAGAACCGTTGCGCCAACGTAAATTGGTTTTCTGAATTTCATCAATTTTATATCTAGATTGAAAAGTGCCAAATTCTCGTTGTAAATTTTTCTCGACTTGAATCTAGGATCGGCCACCCACTTCATGCATTTATTTTTATCTGAAACCAATTTCACGTCTACGTGCTTTCTAACATTCTCCATGGTCTTGCCATACACCGCGTTATTCATCAATTTAAAAAAAATCTTTGTCTAAATCGGAAGTGGCAACCGTCCTATGTTGCGTGTTTGTTTCAATGTACGGTTTGAGCCACTCGGAATGTTTAAACCTGAGGACTCTTCTAATATTCGCTACCTTAGCACCCTTCCCGATCAAGAATCGGAGATTCGAGTAATGAACAACGTATCTCTTTTTGCCCTCTAGAGTCAACAAAAGCTTGCATTGATTAGAATGAGGCGAAGATTTGAACTCGGATGCCGGTGGTAAATCGCTGAACAGATCGTGTAAATGCTCGGGGAATTCGATATCCACCTCTGCGAAGAAGCCATACTCACTATCGTCGAAATTTTCTATGTCTATTGATGCCCATTCGAATCCCCCGTAAGGAAGTTTCTGTACCATGGCATGTCCGTAGAGGTTATTAACGTCGGCGTAGAAGATGTAATTCGATGCTCGATTTGAATCATAATCTTCTTTCATGTGCACGTTCTTGGCTTTTGCATATCTCTGCACATATTGTACCATCCCGCCCCGAATCCCCCTCTCGATGAAAAGTAACATGTCCACGTCCGATATCAGTTCCAGCTTGACCTTTGTCTGGAATAACATTGCCGACCACGCTAATCCCGGTAGGCTGTAGAAATACGCTGGATCTAATTTATAAATATTCGTTGCCGTTTTCCTGAACGCTTGAAAAACATCCGCGAGTATCGTCACGTCTAATTTTAAGTAGGCATCGTGGTAGTCTCCGAGTGTCCTACATTCTAATTTCTCCCACATGAGTTGCGCGTGTTGGTATTCTTCGTCCGTGATTCCTTTCTCTCTGAGTCTGCTGTAAAATTCTGTTGGAAGTGGGAGAGCGTCGTCGTTAAATTTAGAATTATCACTAACGTATTCGTAAGGATAAATCCCTTTACGTCTAACGAGTTCTATGTCTACGTTGGGAAAACTAGCTTTTGTAATTTTGAATTGTTCGTCTAAAAGTTTGCCGGCAAGAGCGTCCAGGCTGGCAGAGAGAAATCTGTATGAATCCAGAAACCTCATCTCGATGGTATTTTTAGTCTCAGGAATCATAACTTTCTTACTTATAGAGATGTATCGTTCTTCGTTTTGAGCAAGAATATCTATTTTTTGAGCGTCGTATCCGAGTTTCCTAATTAAGGGATGAAAGTCGTAATTAGAACCATTGTGAAAGAATATGGGGACGAATTTTGGTTTTTGGATTTTGAGGTTGCATGCATTACAGATTCCGCTTATGAAGCGACCGTCCGTATGCGAATGGTGAAACACTTTACGATTGTCGTCCGTGAAGTGGTTATCACACACAGGACACTTGACAGTGTCATAGTAATTTTGAAGTTCGATAGCAGATAACGGAAGCATCGGTTTCGATGTTTGCAGCATGCATCCAATTTTCCCAACCTCCTCGACCATCTTTTCGAAGAAGCGTTCGATTGCATCGGGTCCTCGGTATACGTACGGTTCATCTATTTTATCCTGTCGCACGACAACGTAACCGAAACTGTTTGGTTCGTGAAGCTGGTAAGGTGTGGTGGAAGAAAATTCGGGATCCGGATCGCAGTACGAGAGTGGTTTGAGGAACGCCTCAAAATCAGCAACGATGATGGCCGGATGTTCCAACAACGCCTTGTACATCCTGAATTCTTCCACTTCGTTCTTTTCGGGCATCAACATTCGAACCGGTCTGTTGTTCCCGCAATATATTTTATGTTCGGCAAGTTTATCGGTAGCAATCTGACGTCCAGTGTATTTTCGATAATCGGATTGTTTTCGATCGTCGAACGTGGTTAGGCATCTCGGGCAAACTTCGATGTTGTTTGCATGCTTGGTTGATTGACTTCTGACCAAGCGTGATAGTGAACGAATAAGACAGTAATGGTGAACACTGTCGTTTGAAATGAGAAGAAGATTAATCACACGAGCATCGTCATCGTCGACATCGCTTATTCTGACGGGATGCACAACATGTTTATCCAACGTGTAGGAATACACGTTGATGATTAAGCGTTTTCCTTCTGCATCTCGTGCTCGTGTTTCGAATTTTGATATATCAGAAATGGTCACCGGGTATTCGATGCCAGCCATTGAATTTTCCAGTTCGGGTTCATGCTGTTTGTAATGATAAACCTGTTCTGGATGATTTGACCAATGAATCGGGTGAAGTTCCGCCAACACACACCAAAGAAAACACTTGTTATCGCTGTTCTGTATATTTAACACAGCCCTCTTGTGTTGAATGTTCGGTGGAAGAGGAACGTAGCTGGAAGCGCGAAGAGGCGAGAATCGGTTCACGTAAATGGTTAACGTGTGAGGACATCCACACAGAGACCACCCTGACCCTTTAGCCTCGAAATCGTCGTGTTTCTTAACCAGTTCATTTGAAAGATCAGAATAAAATTCGTCCAAATTATCGACGTCCGCCAAATGAAGAGCCTGGTTTTTTGTTCGATGATAAAATACTCTTGTTGTACCATCGACTTTTTCGTATTCGGAAAATAGATCAACGTATACTTTTATGGAATTATTTTCCAATTTATTTTTTAGAATATTTATCACGGATG
Organism: Lepisma saccharinum; assembly: GCF_977018435.1. Classification (NCBI taxonomy): domain Eukaryota; kingdom Metazoa; phylum Arthropoda; class Insecta; order Zygentoma; family Lepismatidae; genus Lepisma; species Lepisma saccharinum. The sequence continues at coordinate 12,517,805 of NC_139234.1, forward strand.
TTTTCGTTTCACGCAAGAAACTAAGAATGTCCCGGCCTGGTTCCGAAGTAAAAGAGAAATCCTGAATATGACGGTTGAATGCAGATCTAATTGGTTTGCATTCATCCGATAATTTAACTTGCTTGGAAGTGGAAGCTTCCGTTTCTGAATTATCGATTTTCCTTTTCGATGCTTGTCCGGTCGATGGTTTGCAAATTTTAAGGTGTTTACTTAAATGTGTAATGCTGATCATCTTTCCGCATCGAGCACAAGACTTAGAAGGTAACGAACGATTAATTCTCGAACCTGTTCCACTACATCTTGCCCTGTGTACCGATAAATTGTTCCTTGAGATTAGCTTCCCACAAGTAACACATTCAGTTTTATCATTTTTACGATTGAAACTGGTGGTGGATGCCATTATGCTTTCTCCAAAATCACAGAAATCAAAAAGTGTCTAGTATATAATAGCGATACAATTTTCAGGTATGTTATTTTATATAGAATTTCTTGAGTGTGAATACAAAAAAAAACTCAAGAATTCAATCTATACTGTGAATAGAATTTTCAGGTATGTTATTTTATATAGAATTTTCTTGGGTGCGAATACAAAAAACTCAAGAATTCAATCTATACTGTGAATACAATTTTCAGGTAAATCGACGAAAATAGTTATTTTTACCGTTGAGGTATCGACCCGTGAACGATAAGTTGATGATGGGGATGTGTTTCATGTCCATCAATTTACCCCCTATCAACAAACCGAAACTTTGCTGAAGAACGTATTGACGAATTTGGCTGCGCACGCTGACCAAAGTGATGAAGTAGATCGAAGGCAGCAGAATGTAAATGGTGTCTCCCTCTATCAAACCGTTCAACTGCGTCGGCGGAATTGGGGTCAAATTTTGAGAGGTCAATTTTTTATAATTTTTAACGTAATATTCGTAGAGGTCTTGCATCGTCACCGAAACGATGATGGGAAATATTTTTTTTGGGTGTGAAAAAATGTTTGAGATTGTAAGTAGTGTGCGTGTATCCGTAAATTTGATTCGATGCTATCGCTTTGCAACAAGATGCGAGCGGCGCGTTGATCGGGGGATACTGCAACCATCGGTTAGCATCCCTGACCATGGGCGTCCACGTGCATTTTTCGTAACTCGTCGTGTCCAAAACGATGTTGTTGAAATCTGTTGAGTGTCAGTTTCCAGAAAGCCCCGCACTACATTGGCTAACTGGCTGAACTCCACCCTGGCCCGAATTATCCTAAATGCGTCGGTTCCCGCACGGTGTCTGGTTAAGTAACAGACGCACAAAGACGATATATACATACAATTAATGTCTATAATACACATATACGAAGGACTATACAATAACTAAACAATATACACGAAGGACTGTCTGTTTGGCTGTAGAATGTCTCTACAGCGCACTTGTGACCGCGCGCGTGTGACACGGTTCTTCTCACGATGACTCTCTGATGACGACTGTTCCTTTCTCGTGGCAACGCCCAAGAAAAGAGCCTGGCTCACCTCTCGGGACGTTCCCGAATTTACTTGTGGGTGTGTAAGTTCCCGAAATCAAGTATGCGGGAGGTTCCGCAGTTTCTTACTCCCACACACTTCACATGAATAACTCACACATATACACAAAAATGGAAAACAAGATAAAAACACTAATTATATACATTGTTCACCGAACACACTCCCCCCCGTTGAAATATTAATTTCAACCACAATCAATAATTTCAATGTAGTACACTTATGTCTCCTTAGAATAGGGGAGAGGAGCAAGTTTCACAATTGGACGTCTGTATTGCCCATCAGCTGTTCGTACTGTCACTGATCGTACTAACTTGTCTGGTCCTGGATGAACTTTCACTACTCTTCCTAGCTTCCATTGCTGTGGAGGGGTAGCTTCTTTCAACAACACCAGATCTCCTATCTGTAGATTTTCCTTCTTCTCCATCCACTTGGGCCGCTGCTGGAGTCTGGACAAGTACTCTGTTGCCCTCCGTTTCCAAAAATGTTGCGTCATTTTTTGGATCAAATGCCACTTAGACAAACAATTCGACGTGGATGTTGTAAAGTCTGCTTGAGGTACAGCCAGTAACGAATCACCGGTTAAGAAGTGTCCTGGCGTGAGTGCCGTTAGGTCATTTGGATCACTACTCAACTCCGTTAATGGCCTCGAGTTAAGACACGCCTCTATTTGTGTCAATAACGTGATGAATTGCTCATAAGTGAGTAATGTTGAGCCCATAACTCTTTTCAAGTGATATTTCACTGCCTTCACTGAAATTTCCCATACACCACCCCAATGAGCTGCTCCCGGTGGATTGAAATTCCATTGTATGCCTTGCGAGGCTGTAACATCTGACATCGATTGGACGTGCTCTTTTTGTCGCATGAATTGAAGTAGCTTTTTCAATTCTCTGTTTGCCCCTACGAAGTTCGTTCCGCAATCGCTGAAGATCTGGTTAGGTTTACCACGTCTGGCCACAAACCTACGTAATGCAGCAATGAATGTAGGCGTTGATGCATCATTTACCGCTTCCAAGTGAATTGCTTTGGTTGCAAGACACACGAAAAGAGCGACGTATCCTTTGGTGATTTTTGAAGACCTGAGTTGGCAACTCTTTATTGAAAATGGGCCGCAGTAATCTACACCTGTATTTGCAAATACTCGGCCTGGATTGACGCGAGGGGCTGGCAAACTACCCATGAGTTGAGTTGCTGTCAACTGTTTTTCCTTAAAACATTCTTTGCACTTAAACACAATTTTTCGAATTAAGTCCCTCCCTCGTATAATCCAAAAACGTTGCTGTAGGACAGCGAGAAGTAATTGTGGTCCCGCATGCAAATGTTTCAAATGTTCATGTTTCACGATGAGCTCTGTAAGTTTATGTTCACGAGGTAACAGAATGGGATGTTTCTTATCAATTGTCATTTGTGCATTGTGTAAACGTCCACCTACTCTCAGAATTCCCTCCTGGTCCAGGAAAGGAGTCAAATTGAGTAATGGGTTGTTTGAAGGCAAAGGATTCCCTTTTTTCAAATGCTTTATTTCTGTAGGGAATGCTGTAATTTGTGCTTGTTTCACTAACACAAGCAACGTGTGATTAAGTTCGCGTGCTGATAGGGGTCCAAACTGACGTTCATTAGCACTTCGCTTGGTGTTATGCATAAATCTGAAGCACCAAGCCGCTACTCGTTGGAGCTTTGATAAGTTTGAATACTTGTTTACTAATAACTCCTCCACCTCGACCGAAGACTGTAATATGAGAAGACCCTTTTTTCTCTCTCTCTCAACCTCAGCTGTTGCTGCTGCGTTGACCGTGCGTGTAGGATTGAAGAACTGATTACGTAACCACTGTGGGCCGCAGAACCAAATATCACGTTCGAACAGGGTTGAGGGAGAAATTCCTCTTGTCGCCAAATCAGCTGGATTCTCTTCACTGCACACGTGGAACCAATTCTCTGCAGGGAGAACGTCGTGTATTTTAGCAACTCTGTTGGCAATAAATGTACGCCAATTAGAAGGAGAAGAGTTTATCCAACACAAAACTATTGTAGAGTCAGTAAATGCACGGATCTCTGTAATGTTCAAATGAAGAGCTTCCTTTATTGTCTGCAGCAAACGTATGAGTAACACTGCAGCACAAAGTTCGAGTCTCGGGAGAGTCACTTTCTTCAGAGGCGCGACTCTCGTTTTGCTTGCTACAAGATGCACTTCAATACTGCCGTCGCTGTATGTAGAACGTAAATAGGCAGTGGCCGCATAGGCCCGCTCGGAACTGTCACAAAAGCCTATCAGTTCGCACGTTAGCGGTTTTGAAGACACGATGCGCCTAGGCACCTTAACATCCTGCAACTTATGCAACTCCGCCCGAAAACTTCGCCATGCAATTTCTAGTTCTGGTGGAAGTACATCGTCCCAGTCAAGTTTAACTTGCCAAAGTGTTTGCATGAATATCTTTGCTTTGACAGTTACTGGAGATATCCACCCTAGGGGGTCAAATATTTTCGCGATGTCTGATAACAAAATGCGCTTGGTCAACTGCTCACGAATTGCGGGTTGCGTCACTGATATCGCGAATTCGTCACTCGCTGGATGCCATTCGATCCCGAGTGCTTTTATATGTTCATTTATGCTCACATCCAATGCAAAGTTCGTTTCTCGCAAATGTACCGGGATTTCATTCAGTACTCGTGTATTGTTCGAGCACCATTTCCGCAATTCGAAACCACCTCTTTGTAGAAGTTCACTTATTTGTTTTTGTAACGCGATAGCTTGCGTTACTGTATCACTGCCAGTCACTAGATTGTCTACAAAAAAGTATCTCAATGTAATCGCCGCTGCTTCAGGAAAGTCTGCCTCTTCGTCGCGGGCCAGCTGTTGTAAACACCTGGTGGCTAAGAAAGGAGCACTAGCCGTACCAAACGTCAGTCTCTCTAATCTGAAGTCTCGTATCTCTTCTTTCGGTGACTTCCTCCACACAATGCGATGATATTCTGCATCATCTGGGTGTAATTTCATCTGTCGAAACATTTTGACAACGTCCGAAGTAAGGGCTATTTGATACGTACGAAAACGTAGCAACAAAGGCATTATGTCGTCTTGTATCTTAGGGCCTACAAGCAACTTATCGTTGAGGGAAACTCCTGTCGTCGTCTTCGCACTGGCGTCGTACACGATCCGTAAAACCGTTGTGGAACTGTCCATTTTGATGACACTATGGTGTGGGAGGTAGCAACTGCTTTCTTGGGACACAGGTAATTCTGAATTCGAAATGACGCTCATATGACCCAAGTCTATGTATTCCTGCATACACTCAGCATACTTTTGTTGACGTTGTGGATTCTTGACGAGTTGTCTCTCCATTTGTTTGAGACGCTGCACCGCTAGGGAACGTGAAGCACCCAGAACACCGCTTTGTTCTCGGAAGGGCAATCTCACAACATAACGACCGTCGATGTCACGTGCGTGTGTTTTTCGAAAATGTTGTTCACAAAAGTTTTCTTCTTCGTTGTACAGTTTTACCGATGGCACAGTCTCTATTTCCCAGAAGCGCTGTAGGGTAGCGTCCAGATCACTACATGACGCATGATGTGATGACACTGCGCGTTTATTGCGCGGAACGTTAATTCTGCCCATAAGAATCCACCCAAGTGAAGTACTTATGGCCGTTGGTGTACCTACTGGACCTGCGACTTTCTCAGGTTTTAAAAGTAAGGGAACAATATCTGCACCAAATAAAATGTCTATTTTCCCTGGTTTGTTGAAGGACGGGTCGGCAAGATCAAGGTTATGTAGGTGAGTCCACTGTTGATCAAAAGTGAATTGCTGCTTGGGCAAATTATTTGTAATCTTCTTCACAACGATGGCTTTGGTGGTGTACGTTTCGTTGCCCGCTTTTGACCTAAACTGTAGGTCCACCATGGAACGAGAAGTACCGATACCGGTTGCCGAAATACCGGATATGGCAACACTGATGTGTTTCTTTCGAAGGCCTAATTGCTGACTACAGTCTTCCGTGACAAATGTACACTCGGAGCCCGTATCTAAGAGTGCACGAAAATGCCGAACGTTGTTATGTCTATCCCTCACGCCCACGGTGGCTGAGACAAGAGAACTTCCTGCAACGGAATGGCTTTCTTCTTGCTGGCGATGTGGGACGTTACTTGCCGCGTAGAACTGGGATTTTCACTAGGAGAGAAGTGAAGGGATGTGTGGTGCTTTCTAAAGCACACCATACACGTGCGCGAAGTACACTTTCCGACGTTACAATTCGATTGCAAACAGTTGTAGCACAGATTGTTGCTTTTCACAAAATAGTACCGTTCTTTCACCGACATTTGTTGATACTTCTGACAAGTATGCAACCTGTGGTGTCCGCGGCATTTAGGACACACAGTTTCAGCACCTGTGTGATACGAATTCACATTCTTCTTTACTTGACGATCAGTAGACCTGGGAGGGGGTTTGCTGGACATTGGGAGGCTGGAGGTCACCGTAGACGCTGCAAGAGCTCTGGCACGCACATCCAGGAACGTAGTCAGGTCCTCGAACTTAGGCACTTCTGCATTCTTCAGGGAAAGTTCCCACTGTTGCCTAGATTCTGCATCCAACTTGTCGGTGGTGTGAAAGACTAAAATTGCATCCCAAGCCTCTGCAGGGATGTCCAAAACCTTCAGCACACGCACACACTCAGAAGTGACGTCAATGAGCTTGCGTAACCCGTAGCCGAGCGTGATGGCACACAAGGTTGATTAACCAAGCGATTAATCGTGCTGTTCACTATCTCTCTTTTGTTTTGGTACCGCGAAACTAGCAGATTCCACGCCTCCTCGTAGTTTGCATCCGTTATTGCGATGGACTGGATTAATAATGACGGTTCACCCTTTAATGCCGAATTCAAGTACTGCAACTTCTGAGCGCCACTGAGGTGTTTGTTGTCATGAACCGATGCCACAAATAAGTCCCGAAATGACAACCATTGATGAATGTCACCACTGAATTCTGGTAATGTTAGTTTTGGTAACCGAACGTCACTTTTCGCATCACTGTTCACCGCGACCGCGACAACGGGAGAAACGGCTTCCTTCTGTTTTTGGTACAGGGAGTCCAACAAGAACTCTAATCGGTCTTGCACCGCACTCAGTTCATCGTAGTACTCAGAGAACAATGTTTCTTCGCACTGTTTAGCGAGATTCACAAGTAATGCACTACAGTCTGCACTTAGTTGAAGGACCTTGTCTATGTAGACTTGAAGTGTAGCACCTTCCAGCGTTGGTGAAGCTGACTTGTTTTCAATCCGAGAAACTTCCCGCTTGAGGACTGTCTTTGACGCCTGTAACTGCTCCATGTTGACTCGTCGTACAAGAGACGCTAAACGCATATGGCGGACCGAGGGTGTGGCACGTTGACTCTTCTTCTGGCTCGTTGATTTCCCGACGACAAACTACCGGAATACGGCAAGAATACTACAATTGCGACGCATCCGGCCCGGAGGACCATTTGTTGAGTGTCAGTTTCCAGAAAGCCCCGCACTACATTGGCTAACTGGCTGAACTCCACCCTGGCCCGAATTATCCTAAATGCGTCGGTTCCCGCACGGTGTCTGGTTAAGTAACAGACGCACAAAGACGATATATACATACATTTCATGTCTATAATACACATATACGAAGGACTATACAATAACTAAACAATATACACGAAGGACTGTCTGTTTGGCTGTAGAATGTCTCTACAGCGCACTTGTGACCGCGCGCGTGTGACACGGTTCTTCTCACGATGACTCTCTGATGACGACTGTTCCTTTCTCGTGGCAACGCCCAAGCAAAGAGCCTGGCTCACCTCTCGGGACGTTCCCGAATTTACTTGTGGGTGTGTAAGTTCCCGAAATCAAGTATGCGGGAGGTTCCGCAGTTTCTTACTCCCACACACTTCACATGAATAACTCACACATATACACAAAAATGGAAAACAAGATAAAAACACTAATTATATACATTGTTCACCGAACAAAATCCGATTTTAAGATGTGTTTGGCGACGAGGTGGAAGTACAATTTATAATGCATCGTGAAGACGCAAAAATGAATTTTGGATAAATATAAAATCGCATCTTGAATATGCTCGAAATCTGCGAAGGATTGTCGCCGAAAAGAGAGCGAGGTCAGTATATTATTCGGCGGTGGATAAGTGAGCGTGGATTTTGCCGTATGCGTGAGCGCAAACGGTATGGAAGGTCCGAATTTACCATCGGTGAAATACATTAAAAATTTTAACAGCACCGGGTGGATCTTGTCGACGCTCGAGCATTACGGGGTCGTCCGGGACTTGAAAATCAACCTGTACTTCCCGCAGCCTTCATATATTGACGAGGGTCTGACTTTGCACCGATGCATCTTGGAAGCGTCCATCATGGAACCGACGAAAATAGGGAACGTAAATTTTTTGTTTGTGAGTTTCGACGATCGCCTGTGCCTCGAATTTGCCATCGACGGTTGGGTTACCAGGGCGTTCGTGTCGAATCCAACATACAAAAATTCCCCCTCGAAATGAGGAAGGAAATGCAAAGTTGACAAGTTGAGCAACAACATCCAAAGAAGCTTGCATTACTGCAACTCCTACGACCAACTCAAAGCCCCCGACCATTCCACGTGGAGGACTGCCGAAAATAACGAACAATTTACCCTGGTCGCTTCCCAACACCTGGGCGAGAACGGGGGCATGATGCTGTTCCGCCTCGCTCCAGGCATCGACTGTTCGTTTGCGGACGTACTGAATGGAAAAGATTTGCTGCAGCGATTCAACGATCCTGCGAAGAAACAAGAATTCGTTGCTCGCTTATGCGATCAGAGCATCCGATGCCCGAGCCACGGAATTGCCGTTTTCGAGGATCCCGTCCATCACATTTCGAGTCACGCGCTGATGCCGGACGTTTGCACGAACATACATTACGACAAATTACGAAACGTTTCGGATTTGGAATTGCTGCAGCAGATAAAATTCTCTCTGGAAACATTCGATTCTTGAAAGAAAAAAAAATTGAGGGGGCAGCGCTTGCTTGTACTCTCCCAAGCTCTCTCCTATTGTTCACTGAACATGTGCCCTTCACGCGGCACAGTCGATTTCAAATACCGCTACAATACCATTTTTTTTTGCATCATGAGGAGGAAAATATCGTAGCAGGGGGGGGGGCAAAAACATCGTAGGAGAGAGGTGTCCCGGTTTAGGTCGTAGCAGGGGGAGGGCACACATTGTAGAAGATCACACATGAGTTAAAAAAAATAAAAAAAAACACATCGTGGGCAGATTACGCTGAGAGCAAAGGTCGTGGTAGTAAGAGGAGACAGCAGCCTTATAGGAAAATGTCTTAAGTCATTTCAAAAATGTAGGTCAAAGATCGAGTTAGCATAAGAGCAAAATTTGCAGGAGGTAAAAAAATAGCTAAAAAAATGATGCCAGAGCTTCTCTTCTGTCCACTTTTCTCTCATTGTAGGTTAGTTTAGTCCGTAAAAAAACGGATTACACTGAGAGCAGAAGCCTATATTAGCAGGCCGTAGTAGATTACACTAAGGGACCTTACAGTGAGAGGAGACAGCCTCCTTATAGGAAAATGTCGTAAGTCATTTCAAAAGTAGGTCAAAAGACGAGTTAGCATAAGAGCAAAATTTGCAGGAGGTAAAAAATAGCTTAAAAAGTGATGCCAGAGCTTTTTCTGTCCATTTTTCTCTCATTGTAGGTTAGTTTAGTCCGTAAAACGTCGTAAAATAAAAAGTAGGTCAAAGGATACTTCCAGAACGTACCATACAACCTACTGTAGGTTAGTTTAGTGCGTAAAACGTCGTAAAATAAAAAGTAGGTCAAAGGATACTTCCAGAACGTACCATACAACCTACTCGCTAAGTAGGTCAAAGCACGTAGAGGCTCTCGTGTAGTTTAGCACGAATAAAATAGATAGGTTAAGTTATATCACGTAAGATCGTGATATACCTACCAAGTGCGAGGTGGGAAAAAAAAGTGCATTGAAAATTGTACTAAAAACATCGCTAAACGCTAAAACATCGACAAAAAATTGTCAAAATATGTCAAAAAGTGATGTTCAATTGATAAAAAAAGAGGATACCTACAAAGTGCTGCGTTGAAACAACCAATATACACTACTAGCATGCCGCTTTCGAAAGATTCGTCAGCAGAGACGCTTCTCTGGGTGAAAAAGTTGCAGCACTGGGCACCACCATCGCCATGAACACGAAACAAAAATAACATACAGTAAAAAAATAATAACAACATGTCTTGTATAACCGACTTACCGCCCGAACTGCTATGCCTCATATTCAAACACGCTTTAAACGGAGATTGTGGGGATGTAGGGAAACTTTTATAAACATAGCAAGAACAACACCGAAATTTCGTATCCCTTGTGAAATGGTTGTCAAGGATTATCTTCGGGAGATAAGTGGCATGAGGTGCGGTGATCTCGACACTCTTCTTTCGGCTGCAGGGAAAAAATTAAACGACAGGATGGACGAACTTCACGACGCGAGGCAGGGAAGAAGACGATACACGGATGATTGGTTCAAGTCTAAACACGAGACCAATGATATCATCACGCACATCATCGCGTTTTCCAAAGCACGAACTTTCTTTCTCTAACACACACAAAAAATCTTCGATACAAATCGTGAAAAAAATAATAATATACATGTCAAAAAAATGTACGTGTCAAAAAAAATATGAGACAAAAAAATATACGTAAAAAAATGTACATGTCAAAAAAAAAGTTGCCATGGACATCGTCAGAAAAAAGTTGCCTTATCGTAAAAAAAAATATCGTTAAAAAAATGTCTCGACACAAAAAAAAGTTGACGTGGACATCGTCAGAAAAAAAAGTTGCGTTATCGTAAAAAATTTTTATCGTCAAAAAAAATTTGTCTCGACACAAAAAAAAAGTTGGAAAAATTTTCGACAGAAAAAAGTTGCTTTTTCCCAGTATGGTCCCAAAGTACGTCTGTTGCTCAACGGACAATACAGTCTATTTTTACCAGATCGATACCCTAACATGTTATCCGACGAGAAGCTATCTATTTTAATCGAGAACAAATCTCGAATCGTGTACAAGGGGACAAAGGAACTTCTTGGTAAGAAAACAAAGCACGTAATAGAATTTGTGTAACGGCTGCGCGGAGTATATAAAATAACATACCTTGAAAAAAAAATTACACGAGAGAGGGAAACAAAAAAAAATCTCAGAACATATATATATATATATATATATATATATATATATATATATATATATATATATATATATATATAAATAACATACCGTGAAAATAACATGAAGCCCAAGGGTGTCGTGTACCAGATACCATATTCGAATCTGAAAACGCTGGGTGCCCTCGATGGGTTACTCACCAAGAAACAACGCGAGAAGAAACGTTCTTGCTTGTCCAAAGGACATGGAATGAAATTGCTGCTCAGCACTCCACAATTGAGACGGTTGCAGCGTTCGCGGAAACAGCAAAAGACAGGGGGGTTCATATTCAGCATCCCGGCCATCCTGGCAGCATTGGGGGCCGTTGGAAGTTTGGCTGGGGGTAGCGCCGCCATCGCGAAAACCGTCATCGACTCGAAAAAGAACAAGGCGGAATTGGAAGAACAGAAACGTCACAATCTGGCAATGGAGAAGAAAGGGAAGGGGGTCGTGAGGAAGTTTAAAAAAAAGAAACAGCACTCACCAACCGAGACATTGAATCTCTGTCAAACCATTACAAATCAAACACTTCAGAGGCGTTTTCATGTCCGATTCGTTACCTTCAACCGTTAAAAATAGAGAATGTGGAGTAGTCAACTTGGACAGTCAAGAAAATCCAGGCACGCATTGGATATGTTACCACAAAAATGCAAATAACAATAAAGCATTCGTTTTTGATTCTTTCGGAGGTGTTCCACCTACAAATTTAGTTCATTATCTGAAAACGAACAACCTATACTACAACGATGAACGCATTCAAAATTTCGGAGACGTGAACTGCGGTCATCTCTGTCTCTCCATGCTCACGTTTCTCTCTAAAATAAATAAGCCACAGGTGGAAGATTTCCAGAAAGCATTGTGGAACCTAAATCATCACGATGGGCGTGTTCCATCTCACGAGCGAAACTTCGATCTTGAAACTCACGCTGCACGACGACATCGTCTATCCTAAACCCATAGCTCTGCGTGCATTCTACAGCATGTACCTCATACCTAACGTCACGCAGCACAACAAAATTAGCGTCGGAAGCGAACATATCGTCGTCACGCCAGGTCAATACAATCTTTCTACTTTGCAAGCTCAATTACCTAAAGGCACGTACCTTTCTCAAAATTCGGTCACGCACAGAGTCGAAATCGTGTCCGCGACGGAGACCGTGGACCTGGGCACCATAGGAGAACTTTTAGGTTTCGAGAACAACACGAAACTCGAAGCTGGCATCAAGCACACTGGAGCAAACATTCCTAAGTTCTTGGCCATAGAGACTCTGAATGTACACTGTAACGTAGCGGAAGGAATGATCAAGAAATCTGAAGGGTTGTTGGGAAGTCACAAGCAGACGGGAATCATAGCCACGTTCAAATCCAGTTCCGAATTCATGGAACCGATCATCTACACCCCCTCTTCGCCGATCTATTTTCCAGTATGTCGCAACCGCATAGACCACATAGAGTTGGTGGTGACGAACGAGAAAGGAGACGTGGTGGATTTTGCAGGTGCAACGACCACGGCCGTCGTGGAGATCAACGTATAATAAATAACACATAGTGAAAAAAAAATGTAGCAAATCGAAAGTTACGAATTGAAATCTTTCCCTCCCAACCGTCGCACGTTCGCAAATTTGAACGAAGCGAACCGGGAAATCGAATACGACGTGGACGTAGGCGATGGGTTCGTTCATCCTCACAGAGCGGACCTTTACCTTCAATTCGACGTGGTGAAAAAGGAAAGCGGAGAAGCGTTCCCCGCAGCAGCAAATTTGAAACTCGTGGACAACTTCGTGCCTCACCTGTTCTCGCAGGTGGAGGTGAGGAAACACAACACCGTCATCGACAGAATCGATTATCCAGGCATCACGTCAACGGCAGTGGGATCATTGAAATTATCCAAGACGGACGCAGCATACTATCAAGCGGGGGGGTTCGAAGCTGGAACCAAAATATCGACGAGAAGTCACACGGTGCTCTTTCCCATGCCTCTGCTTCCGGGATTCTTCTCGGACTACAAGGAGGTCATGTGGAAGGGAGGACTGAGAATCGAAGAGCGGCCAACGATAACGACGCACTGATGCGATACAGTAACTTGAATGCAGACGGTATCACGCCGCTGCCCAACACTTTACCCGAAGCAGCCAAGTGCGTCATCCGGAGCATGGAGTTGAGAATGCCGATCGTGGAATACGAAACAAACTACGCCCTCACGTACAAAGCAGAGATCTTGAAAAGTCCACACGTGCCCATTCACTTTCACGGTTACCAGTGCGTGCAGAGAATAGCGTCAGGAAGTCATCTGGAATTCGACGTGACGACGCAGTTCAACAACATACAGTTCGACATGCCAGATTTCGTCATTGTACTCTTTCAGACCGGGAGGGACAAGAATCAGGAAAAAGATTCCAGCAAATTCGACGACTGCAAGATCAAAAACGTTTATCTCAAGAATGGCAGGAACGAAGTGTTCCCGCGCGAGAATTACAACCTCGACATGACCAAAGATGATTATCTAAAACTTTACGAAGCGTACACCGCTTACAAGAGGGTAACAGAGGGAAACATCGACATGTACTACACGCCCAGCGAATTCAAAACACAAAGGCCGATGTTCGTCATCAACACGACGAAGCGGAAGCAGGTGGTGGTCAACGATCGAACCAACATCAAGATCGTTTGCGAGTTCAACAGTCCGTTGCCCGAGGATACCGTGTGCAGCGTCATCCTGGTCGCAGAGAAGTCCTTCGCGTACGACGTGAAGAACGAGAGGGTGACGGAACAGTTTTAAAAAATTCGTAAAAAAAAAAAAAAATACCACATACTAAAAAAAATCTACTAAGTTTACTACCACAATTAATTATTATTCTATTATGTCATTTGCTTAGGTTAAGGGAAAAGAATAGTCCAAAAAAAATTGCCCCTTGGCAATTGGTGGTGACATTTAGTAGCAAACACTAGAAATATTTCCACAGGTATCGTCTTCATGTTCTCTATTATTCTCGACTGAAATATTAAAACAAACTGAGTCCAATGTAAGTTAGTTCGGTGCGTAAAAGATCGCAAATAAAAAAAATGATAGGTTAAGTTATATCACTGAAGATCGTAAAAAAAATCGTAAGGAAAAAAAGATAGGTTAAGTTATATCACGTAAGATCGTGGCATTCGTACCAAGTACGAGTGGGAAAAAAATTAGATGCGGTGAAAATTGCACCGAAAAGTCGTCAAACGCTATAAAATCAACAAAAAAATCGTCAAAATATGCTACCACTGAGGTTAAATCCATAAAAAAAGGGCTCGTACCAAGTACTACTTAGAAACAATACTTTTACACTACTAAATTATTAGGTAATATTATGAAGACCTGTATCTAACGTGCTGTTTTCTGATTGGTTGGTTATGACGTAATGCGATGATGTGGTGTCTTCTGATTGGTTGGTTATGATGTAATACTATGATGAAGTGTCTTCTGATTGGCACACTGTTTCGGATGTTTTCAACGCAGTCCGCGCTTAGGTTACTTAAAGAGTTTTTGCATTACAGATCAGTCAGTATTGTGAGAGTGGTTGAAGAGTATGGATGTGTTGTTGCAGTGCTCTTCATCATTTTTTTGTTAAAAATTAAGTATTAGTAATATAGAATATTCTATAACTAGAACACAAAATTATAACCCCCCTAACATTGGTTTGGCTACACGTACAAAAGCTACTTCTGTCAGATTGTTGTCCATAAGATCGTAAAAAATATGAGCATCTTAATATTGTATTGGCTACACTTAAAAGTAAGCCAAGATGCTCATATGAGCTTATTGCCTTTAGTGTAATACTCTGTCAAGTGTGCTTAAATACTTGATAGTCAGTTCAGAGTATTAATATGTTAACCCGAATATTTTAATTGGGCTAAGAGGACTCTGGTCGATTCTTGTTTTGCGGCACGCTATTTAGATCCAAACTAAACACGATATAAGCAGCACGGCACGCATAAGCATATAAACACCACAGAGTCGATAATCGTAGTGTATCTGCTTGGTAATACTGGGTGATATTTCAAGCTACTTATAGCATACTTTAATTATGTCTTATGTGTTGTACTAATAAGACTACATGTTGATGGCATGACTATAACTATCTTGGTCCACATGCTTATGACCATATTCTTGAACCCCCTCTGAGTTGATTTAGAACAGACTCGTATAGACTGGACTACAGGTCTGTTCGGTTTGATATACAGAAATTCTTATTATTCATATTAAATGTATTTCTGGTATACTGTACGAAAGGCTTATATTTCGCATAAAATAGTCTGATATTTGACACATCCAGCTTGTTTGTTATAATCCACTTATATTTAGAGTCAGGCAGATACACTAATTTATATCTGTCCCAGTTTGTTATACAAGATCAATGCGTTTCGACTACATGACACACATTTGCGGTATTAGGTCATTGCTCCTCTATGTACGCGACATGCCTGTGCGGACACGCATTTGCGGTAGTAGTTCATTGCTTCTGTAGATCAATGCTTATTCTACATAACATACCTTAGTGGTAATAGGTTATTATTGTTACGACCTGTCATAGTTTTTTAAATATATAGTTTTATTAAGTATATTGTTTTTGATTTGAGCCCCAAAAACTTATATATAAATACCAAAACAAAAAATAGTAACACACTAAGTATACAAAGCACACTGCTGAGCCCAACTGATATTTTGTATTACGTATATAGTTTTTGATTTGAGCCCCAAAAATTATCTATAAATACCAAAACCAAAAATGCCGAATCAGAAATATTGTAATCAATGCGATAAGAATATATCTAGTCCTAATTGGGCTAAGCACCAACGTAATTGTGCCCACTAAAATATGCCCAAAATGCCATAGAAAATTTTGCAAGGCATACTTCAATAGACATATAGCCTCTTGTTCTGCACAGGCATCAACATTGCCCCCACAGCCATCTACATCTGGTCTAAAAAGAAAGCTTGTTACATCCGATAATACTAGACCAGCAAAGCGACCACGCAATGCACCTATTCATAGTAGTTTTGACGGTCAACTTAGTAATTACCGTTTCGTATCAGAGCCAAGATGTGATATTAAGAATTTTTTGAACAGTAAAAATCCTGATACGCTAGCTATTCTAAATGCACAAAATGGCTCTTATAAGCTATCTCTTAAATTGTATACTGAATATAAGAAACCAAACGGTACAAAATTTACACACCCCCACATAACAGAAACTGTACCTGTATACTCAAATACAAACTTAGACGATATACTAAGCAGGTTGATAGACCAATTGCTTATCAAACATTCTGAGTTTGCTGCTAAAGAATCAGGATGGAGTCTTCGTGGATCTCCACACAGGCTCTATGTTAATATTTCTGAATTGAGAGCTCTACAAGGTTCTACATATGTGCCTTTACCTGACAATATCAAAAACAGAAAAGCTGTGGTTAACGTAGAAAATACCGACTAGAAATGCTTCTTGTGGTGTATTTTGGCTGCTCTATTTCCAATTTTAAATAATTCACAGCGAATAAGTCATTATAAACAGCATGAACATGATTTTGATGATGCTATGGATGGCTTAGAATATCCAATGCTTGTCAAGAATATCGATAAATTCGAAAAAAGGGCGAAAGATAGCAATGGTATGCTATTATCTATTAATGTATTTATTTGTTCTCCTAGTCGTGGCGATTGCTTAATAGAGCTTCTTAGAATCAGCAACCTTGATGATGACTCTGCTGTCCCGATTGATCTGTTCTTAATTGAGGGGGATGGTACATATCAATACACTCTGATACGCAATCTTCAGGCTTTAGTCAGAAAACAACAAGGCAAATCCAACACAATATACAAGTTGTGTCGAAGATGTTTGACTGTATTTGATGGTCGAAAATGGTAAATGGCGTTCGTAAAAAGAATATCGAAATTGCTCAACATAAGTTGGTTGAACATTTAAAATACTGTGGCAACTATAAGCTTGTTCATATGGTTATGCCCAAACCAAACGAAAATGCGGAATTCAAAAAATTCGAAGCCTTGTTGGAGCACCCAGTGTATATAGTTTGTGATTTTGAATCAAATCTCAAACTGCTTGCATTCTGCAGCCCAGATCCTGAAGAATGATCAAGTACAGCGTATCAGCTACACGAACCTTCTTGTTTTTTTTATGTAGTTGTACAGGATGGTGGTGTTAGTAAATCATGCTTATACAGGGTACCAGATGCTGTTAAAAAATTTGTGCATAAAATAGAAAATGTGTGCCATAGCATAGCCCTCAATGTTTGTTAAGATCAGAACCCATGCTACCTTTAACAGAGGATCAAATCGAAGATTTCAACAGTACAGAAAAATGCCCGGTATGCAATTCTGAATTTTCGGATACAAATATCAAGGTGAGTCATCATCGCCATACGGACGGTCGATATAAACAGGCTTTGTGTAGTAGCTGTAATATTAAGACCAAAATTTGTCCCGATATTTTGCCACGGTGCATGTAATTATGATTTTCATCATCTGATCAGATACGAAGGGTTTAAGAAGCAGGATTTAAATATTTTAGCAGAAAATGACGAAAAATATATAGCTATTAGCAAAATAATCAGTGTTAATGGCAGGCCCATATACCTAAGATTTCTAGATTCATATAGATTTCTGTCGGCTAGCCTTGCCACTCTGGCCAGTCAATTATCTGATGCCCAATTCAAAATTACGTCTGACACGTTTCCAAATTTGGACCTGAAATTGCTTAGGCGTAATGGTGTATATCCATACGATTATGTTACCGATTTTTCCAAATTTGACAAGTGTGCTCTGCCACCGCAAGAAGCGTTCTACAGCAAACTCAGAGCATCAGGAATCACAGATGGCGATTATTGCCATGCCCAGTTGATGTGGACCAACTTAAATTGTCAGAATCTTGGTGATTATCATCAATGCTATTTGGCACTCAATGTAACGCTCTTAGCCGATGTTATTGAGGCATTTAGAGTATTCTCAATACAAAATTATTACCTTAACCCGGTCTATTTTTAAAGTGCTCTAGGCTTAGCATGGTCTGCGATGTTTCTGAACACTAAAATAAAATTGGATCTGATCCAGGACCAGGACATGTATCTGTTCATCGAAAAATGTATACGAGGGGGCATAGTACAATGTTCTCAAAAAAATAGCAAAGCCATCAACAAGTATGTTCCTGATTATGATCCTGCACGACCATCAAACTATATATTTTATGTCGATGCCAACAGCCTGTATGGTTATGCCATGATGGATAAACTGCCATATGCAGGGCTTGAGTGAGTTGAAGATTTTAATATTGAGGATCTTCAAGACTTTGATGACAGTAACAATGGCCTGTTCTTAGAGGTGGATCTGGCAATTCCTGATAATTTACACAGCCGGTTTTCTGATCTGCCACCAATACCTGAGTTCCAGTGTCCGCCTGGCTCTAAACAGAAGAAGCTGATGATGACTCTGGAGCCAAAACAGGGTTATGTCATACACTACAAGAACCTCAAGTTCCTGATGCGTCACGGTGTTAAAGTAACCAAGGTTGGCAAAGTCTTAAGGTTCAGTCACTCAAGGTGGTTGAAGCCATACGTTGGTACAAACACCGAGCTTCGAATACTTGCAGTAACCCAATTTGATAAGACCTTGTTCAAATTGATGGTCAATTCGGTGTATGGTAAGACCATAGAAAATGTCAGAAAGCATACTAATGTCAAGTTGGTTACCGACCCCAGCCAAAGCAAAAAATTGGTAGCAAAGCCTAATTTCAACTACAGAAGAATTTATGATGACAATCTGGCACTGTTCAACATGAAAAAAACTAAGATCAAGTTTGATAAGCCTATTTATGTAGGGGCTGCAATATTAGAATTGGCCAAATTACATATGCTGGTGCTTTATTACGATGTGCTTAAGCCTTTTTATGGTGATCGTGTAAAACTAATGTATATGGACATGGATAGCTTTATTCTTGATATTCAGACAGATCATGTTTATAAAGATATAGCACAGCCTGCATTGCTTGAATATTTCGATACCAGCAAATTGCCTGGCCATCTGAATATTCAACCACACAACAAAAAAGTGCATGGCAAGTTAAAAGACGAGACACTTGTCGATGTTATTGTAGGATTTGCTGGGTTAAGAGCCAAGATGTACAGCTTTGAAACATCCAGGGGTACTGTTACCAAAAAAGCCAAGAGCATTGGTAGAGTAACTGTAGACAAAGAGCTCAAATTTGAAGATTACGAAGATTGTCTCAAATCATGTAGTATAATCAGAACATCAGAATGTACAATCCAGAGTGTGGATCACTTGTTGACTACAAATATTGTAAGAAAAGTGGCTCTGGACCCACATGATGATAAGATATGTATTTTGTCATGTGGTATACATACTCCACTCGTCAACGATTGGTCGTTTCATGGTTGTTTATATACGTCTCTACGTCTAGAAAATCGTTGATAAAAAGCCTTTCGTACAGTATACCAGAAATACATTTAATATGAATAATAAGAATTTCTGTATATCAAACCGAACAGACCTGTAGTCCAGTCTATACGTGTCTGTTCTAAATCAACTCAGAAGGGGTTCAAGAATATGGTCATAAGCATGTGGACCAAGATAGTTATAGTCATGCCATCAACATGTAGTCTTATTAGTACAACACATAAGACATAATTTAAGTATGCTTTAAGTAGCTTGAAATATCACCCAGTATTACCAAGCAGATACACTAGGATTATCAACTCTGTGGTGTTTATATGCTTATGCGTGCTTTGCCCACCGATTGCCCACCCAATCAAATTCAATAAGTACATATACTTGGCGATATATGAATGATTCAATAAATAAGTGTATTCTGGTGTACGTACATAACATGTGTTTTTAACTTCTGAATAGTATCTATGCTAGAAATGTTCACATATTATCAACCCATAAAAAGCCAATTTTGTCATTAGAAAGTGAAAGTAATTACTAGAGCTATTGAAACAAATACTGTGATCAAATGAACACTTCCATGATTAAAAGCAGCTAGTAGGCTTAGGAGGCTCAAAATTATTCAGGTTATGATCAAGATTAGATCAGAATTTAGGGTGAACTTGAGGACAGCAGCTCCGGGCCTTCACTGGGAAAGACTGCTTTGAAAAGTACCACATAATGAAAAAAATAATTAGGTACTTCGGATGTGGGAAAAATATAATAAGAAACCACACCATGTAACTTAGCGAGAAGTTATAACTGAAACTGTGTAGAGGGGATAGGAGCAGTGGCGCAACCACAGGGGGCAGGGGGCATTGCCCCCCAACCTTGGACTGAAATAAGTTCTAGGGGGCAAAGGGGGGAAAACATTGACGGCTAAGTGTACCTGCAGGGAGCAATTACCGCCCGCAACTTCAAATTTTATGCAAATGAAATATACTTTTCGTAAAATTTTCTTGATCGCTTCGCTCACAATGCCTGCTTTTCTTAGTCTTACCAAGTTCAGAACCGTAGCTAGGGGGTGGATGGAGTCGGTCCTGGGCGCCGAACGATCTAAATAAAAATAAATTGTCAGATTGATTTTTTTGTTTTAAGTCCACTTTACGCACTGAAAGGCTAATCGGGACTGGACCTACAGTTTAAAGTGGGATCCGAACCACTGTATCATGTGCCTCCACTGGGTATCGAGCCCAGGACCCCTTCATTACAAGACGACGATCTTACCACTACACCATCGGCGAGGCACAAAAGTTGTAAAACGTGTAGGAAGGCCAAGACGAAGATGAAGGGATAATGTTGAGATGGACCTAAAGGAAATCGGTAAGGATGGAAAAGATTGGATTGATCTTGCCCAGGATAGGGCAAGCTTGTGTTGATGCAGCCATAAACCTTCGGGTTAAAGTATGCTAGATAGTATAGTATAATTATAATCTACTCTGCATTGAAATTCCAGAAGTGTCCCTTTTTAATTTCATTACAATTTTTATATAGCTACCTAAAAAGGTAAAGTGTTCCCCTGTGCATAGCACCACACCATGAAGGAGTATAGGGGGTGTGGGGGTAACGCCCCACACTTTCTTGATCCGGTTGTGAGTGGGGGTGATGTGATCAGCATCATGCCCCTGATCGCCTTTACCCCCCAGGTACCCATGTTATTCGACGTTGGAAGCGGCCCCGGTATCCACCCAGCTACCTGTCATCTTCAAATATCAATATGGTATGTGGAATATCAACTTTATATTCGTTCTACTAATAAGAATGAATCACAATAATCACTACAATACCGAACTGAATAAATTTTAAGTATGGAAAAAGCTACAGAATTATTCATTTGCTAATGAGTGGCTTATCCTATTTAGAAATCCTCGTTCCACACATAAATTTTGCCACATGAATCAGCCGAAAATGCCAACAGAATCTGTAGATGCAGCTGAAGTAGAGAAGGAAAAGTTATGTCACGAAGTATCCAGAAGACGATTTTGTTAGTTTGATTTTAAGCCCACTTTTAGGCTGATATAGGCTAATCGGGACTAAACATACAGTTTAACGAGTAGTCCGAACCAGTGTGCATTGTGCTTCCACCAGAGGAGGGGGGAGTCGAACACATGACCTCTTCATTATAATACGGCAGCGTTATGCCATTGGGGAAAAAATATACAGAAAGATCTCGCACCAAACGTGGCATTTTATCACCACAGAAGATGCGTCTACTTTTAGAGGGTAATTGACTGAGACAAATATTTGAGACTTTCGAAAAACAACGTCATTGTTCATGGAATTAGCTGCCTTGATCCACTAATCAAACGCTGTGCGATTGAAACTCCACCTCAACTTTCTAAGAGGTAGGCTATGAACTAATGAAACTCCACTTTTGCCACAGTAAGTTGGGGTTGATTTGTTTTATTTTAAGTCATTTTTCTGCTAATTTTGATAATGACGACAATAAGGTTCAATGGGGATTAGGTGAAGGGACGAAAACAAACACATGCTGACACTCAAAATACAAACCCTCATAAATTATTACTTTGACAGTGGTTCCAGGTGCCAGGGACTCGTTGCCCTTCAAGAATAAGTTTCCAGGGTATGCTGCACAGGATAGAGGTTGACATTCTAATGTGTTCGAAATGGTCACACCATACAACCCAAGTCATCTAAGATGAATTATTACTGGTACGGTAATCAACTTTGATGAATTCCTTGTGTCCTAAATCATTTTGTTACCTCATAAAATATGTTCATGTAACCATACGTGTATTGCTTCTCCCGCATTAGTAACATGACTGTTCAGAAAACGAATAGCAACTTAGCTAATAATCTCTTCAATTCTGAACAGATTTTTCAATCTTACTTGTTTATTACTTATGAGTGATATTTTGTCAAAATAGCCTTTCATTAGCCTAGGAATACTTCATGGACCATGAAGAAAGAATTGTTTATCCGTGTGTGTTTTAAATCATTCATAATAAGACGTTCATTTTAATCCAAACATTCAGTGGCGGCGATTAGGAGGAGCGGGAAGTGGGGGATGCAGTTCCCCCGCCACATTTTGCCCCCGCACTATGACCTCATTATGCCAAGCCTTTCCTACCAAGAAAAAGTATATTGTCCTTGCCCCTCAAACGTTGGCACCCAATCGCCGCTACTACAAATATTCAGATAGATTTCTCAGTTGTAAAAACCTTATAAGCTAAAAAAATGTGACTCCCAAAGAGTAAGAAAACTCTTTCAGTCAAAAACTCATACGATGAAAATACTATGCCCAGGAACATGCATTTAAATTACGAGAAACTTCACGATTGTCTACCATCGCACTTTATATCACTTT
Organism: Lepisma saccharinum; assembly: GCF_977018435.1. Lineage (NCBI taxonomy): Eukaryota > Metazoa > Arthropoda > Insecta > Zygentoma > Lepismatidae > Lepisma > Lepisma saccharinum. Next base: position 12,540,368 of record NC_139234.1, read on the forward strand.
CGCCGAATACATAAAATCAAGTATGTGCCTTGTATTTGCAACACAAGCTTAAATAAACCTAATTCACATTTATTTTACTCTATTAACATGCATGAATGAATGTGACTAGAATGTATGGCTGCGCATGGGTAAACACTTCATTGAAATAACTGTGTCCATCAGAGACAAAGCGAAAGGAAATGGAACAAGATGAGACAATAGATTAGAAAAGACAAAGAGCAAAACAAGAAAAGGAAAGGGAGAAGAAGTAAGAGGAAAATCGGGAGTGTGAGAGAGAGGGGGATGCATACGTCTTACATACACATATATACTCTTACATTTATACTGCCCGCCCTAATCTATCAATATGGATCTTCTGCCCACCCGGTCGAAAATTTCTGGCGCCGCCCCTGGGGATATCCCAATGTATATTAGATGCATTAGAGCAGTACAAACTAAAAGATAAATTAGTTTCTCAAACGTATGATGGTGGATCTGCATTCCGAGGGGTACGGCTTGGAGTCCAGAAACTTGTAACAGATGTTTATCCGTGTGCTTATTTTGTGCATTGTTATGCACACCAACTCAATCTCATAATGCAACAAGTATGCTCTACCATCACAGCTATCAGAATTTTCTTTGCCAATTTATCTGAATTTTCTTCGTTCTTCTCTTCATCTAGTAAGAGAACAGATTTACTACAGGAGGTATGTCATCGACGGTTAACTCGAACATGCCAAACAAGATGGAATTTCCAGAGTAGGGTAGTGTCGTCTGTTTTCCACTGCAAGGAAGCCCTGATAGAGTGTTTGGAAATTATTCAGCAAGATGGCTCATGGGATTCTGTGTCAATTAGGGAAGCAACTGGACTAATACATTTCCTCGAAGACGAGGAATTCATTTTTTTCTTGGGTGTCTTTAACAGGATAATGCCTTTCGTCGAAATATTTTGCAATATTTTGCAGAAGAAAATTACAACAAGGGTACACGTAAAGGAACATCTTCGCAAATTTGTTGCTGACATCAGTGATATTAGGAATGAACTGGCTAACTCTTCAGATGATGATAGTTCTGTTCTGTGTAACATCTCGAAGAAAAGAAAAAGCAGTGTTAACAAAACAGCATGCGCTATTGAGTGCTGCGATATAATTATTCATCAAGCCGAAGAGAGATTTGAGGCAACTGAACATTTGGTGTGTTTGAATTTAGTTGACCTTGCAAAATTCAATGACTGGAGGAAGTCTGATTTTCTCGATGATTCGTGTAAGAATTGTGTCAAATATTATCCCTTCATAGAAGATGGAAAACTAAAGCATAGAATAGTTACTAAAGAGTGAACTTCGTGTTCTTTATTATCAGATAGGGCATAATGTCAGTTATAGAGTATAATAATGGGCCCGTTCCGAAAGTCGCACGAGTTTAACGCGTTAAACGAGTTATGGTAACTGACCGTTCCATAAGTGCTTCCGTGCGTTTCGTGAGTTTCATTATGCTGTCCCAAAAGTCGCATTCCGTGCGTTTCGTGCAAGAACGAGATTCACCAAACGCACGGGCCAGGATGCTGGTTTGTTCCGTGAAAATCGTCTGCTCCTTGCAGACAAAGCGCGTGCTGATGGATTCAAACTGCACTAGTTGAAAAAGTCTTTTTTTTTTTTTAAACAGATAGCGATATGGAGCAACATGCACAAGATAAGCATGCCTTGGCCGTTCTTTGAATGTGATTAAAATGAGTAACAGTGGCCATAATAGACTTTATTTTTGCCATAAGGACATTCCTTCCGCTGACGCCATGCGGAAACTTTCTCTAAACAAAACGCTGCGCCTGCGCTTTCGCCTAGAGTGTCCCATAAGTCCGTAAAATAACTGGTTTCACCAGATTCACGAGCCCAGTTATTTTCGTTGAATGCGTTCGTTTCGTTAAGACTTTCGGAACGCACCCAATATATATCATGCGTTTACGCACTTAATACATTTTTCTTTATAATTTTGCGAGTTTCTTCGATTTCTACCCGCCGTTTAATTACACATGCTCGCAACCAGAAAAAAAAGCAAAGCATGGTGTGAAAATTTAAAAGTTTGGCAATGAACAGCCCAATTCAAAATCAGTGTGTGTGTAATTGTGTGTAATTTCACAGCAGCTTTCGTGGATTCTGTGTGTATGCCTCTGGCAACGCTGTAAACATGCACAGATTGTTTACGATGTGTTGCACAGATTACATGTGTTGTTTACAGCGGGAGCGTAAACTTATTCGGAACGTCAAGTAACATGTGGCGGGATTCGTCCGGAAGGTACTTTTTATATATTTTTCGTCTGCGTGGGACAATAGAAAGGGTAACAGTTTCATGCATCGGAGACACATTTCTTCAATTTTACACAAGAAACTACTTACGGAAATGAGTTTGTCCAAGGTTTACAACCTCCGTCGATATATATTCTTCCTAAAACTTCATTCTACAATGCAGCAGAACAATAAATAATCACTTTTCATGTAATAATATTGCGCATTTTGTGAAAATCGACAACATCATGCCGTTGTTTCCAAGATGTACCTGCAGATGGCTCTAGCGTCGGAAGTCACGCGATCTCGCTAGTGGAATCAGGGTTTCCAAACGCGCGATTTTTTTCTAGAAACGCGAGTTTTTTTTCTTCGAGAAACGCGCGGTTTTTTTCGAGAAAGAAAAATGGTTTTTCGATGAATTTAGGGGTGAAATGGGTGCTAATGGAACCTAACCTAACAGGCCTAACCTAACCTCGTGTGAATGGTTCGTGGGGCTACCCGTGGATGGTTTTTGGGGCTAACGTCAATGGTTTGTGGGGCTACCCGTGGATGGTTTTTGGGGCTAACGTCAATGGTTTGTGGGGCTACCCGTGGATGGTTTTTGGGGCTAACGTCAATGGTTTGTGGGGCTACCCGTGCATGGTTTTTGATCCCCGGTTTTTTACAACTTTCATGCACAATAGAGTTGGAAACATTGATATTCGAAAACAAAAGAAGCGTTACAATTCGCAAAGCAAGCGATATCGCACCGTGACGTGCTTTCCGTAGCATTAAGGAAAATGGTTTATTTTAGCAGAAAAAGTGTTTGTTTTCGTGCAAAAAGCATATTGGCACCTTCCACTATGTTCCGCAATACATAATTGGTAAGTACAAACCACAAGAAAGACAAAATATCCGATTTAAATGTGTCTCCGATGCATGAAACTGTTACCGTAGAAAGCACTTTCTGGAACTCCAAACATTAAAATTTCAGTAACCACCAAACGTCTCTAATTCCCTTATTTTCGTATTTTTCACTTCGATAGTTACGTATTCTGCATTCCTAAGGATTCTTCAAGTTCGCGTTTCGTTTTTTCCACGGAAACAATGTCAATTTTAGAAATATCGAGTATTTTTATATTGTTCGCTTTCGCTTGCGTTACGTGCGATATGGCGGAGAAATGTTGACCAGCGTTGTCGATGATCAGTGGTTATGCAGTGTTGCAACCTTCTTCATAGAAAAATACCTAATTTGGTGTTACTGATTTTGTATTTCTTTCCAGATTCGAAAAATGCATGAACCATGCACGGATAACCCCATGAACGATTGATAAATAACCCCACGAACCATGCACGGGAAGGTTATGTTAGGTTGTGTTAGGTTTAACATAGTTAAATTTGTTTTTTAAAATTAGAAAAATATTTTTTTTTCAGGTTTGAAAACCCCACGAACCATGCACGGAAAGCCCCACGAACAATGCACGGCAAGGTTAGATTACGCATACATAGTTAAATTTGTTTTTCAAAATTAGAAAAAAATTTTTTTTTCGGGTTCGAAAACCCCGCAAACCATTCATAAATAACCCCATGAACCATTCACGGATAGCCCCACAAAACATTCACGGAAAGCCCCATGAACCATTCACAGATAACCTCATGAACCATTCATAAATAGCCCCATGAACCATTCATGCATAGCCCCACGAACCATTCACGGATAGCCCAACAAACCATTCATGAATAGCACCACGAACCATTCACGTATAGCCGCATGAACCATTCATAAATAGCCCCACGAACCATGCATGGCAAAGTTAGGTTAGGTTCTGTTAGGTTAGGCAAACAGCTAAATTTGTTTTTCAAAATAGAATTTTTTTTCGGGTTCGAAAACCCCACGAACCTTACACGAATGGCCCCACGAACCATTCATGAATAGCACCTCAAACCATTAACAGATAGCCCCACAAACCATTCACGGATAGCCCCACAAACCATTCACAGATAGCCCCACGAACCATTGACGGATAGCCCCACAAACCATTCATAAATAGCCTTAGAGATACTGGGCAAAAGGGGGGGGGGTTATAACCCCATCAACCTCACATTGAGCACGCCACTGATCCTGTGCACGTCATGTTGTCGCAAGTTCGTAATCAGAAATGATGAACATTAACATTTACGTTCTAGAACTGTTACACAGTTTCAAAACCGTGTATTTGGAAACACTGACCGGTTGTTACGTCATTAAACGCATGCAAAAATTTGGTTCACGTAGTAGACGGACATCAAGGGAACAGCTTTCGTACATCGGAGTGACATTAATGTCAAAAATTACATGATTTACCGGCAAAAAAATTTAAGCGAGGGGAAAATACACTTCCAAGACCTTCCTAAAGTATAAATAACCTCATTTTGGTAAGTACTTTCTCCAGTAAAATTGAAGAAATACGTTTTGGGGAAACAAAAATTTTATCATCAGTACTAATTTCTTTCAGCAAGGCTTCAAATTTACTTTTCACAATTATTATCACTATTCTGATACTTTTTCTTTCTTCAATGTGTAACGTCTGGGTATATCACGAATTCATTACAAATGATTGAAGAATTCCTTGATGAGGCACGTTTTCTTGCATAACATTGTTTTTACATCTTTTTTTTTTCACCAATGAATTGCACTTTTCCAAATTCCAAATAGTGGTATTTACTTTCAACAAGGTTGAAATTTACTGTAACAATCATTTTCACTGTTTTGTGATACTTTGTTGTTAATTTACAATCGTTAAACATTTAGAACTGTTACCCTTTATTGGGTAAGCCTAGTCTAACATTGGAAAATATTGTGGTGAGCTAGAGCGGAGAAGACAAAAAGTGGCAACATTACCACCACTCTTTTATTAAAATGTGCGGTAACTCTTTACTATAGGTGTGACGGATTTCTTCAGATTTACAGGAGAAAGTATGCAAATTATTTTCTGTAGCATTGTTGAAGTTCGGGAATGTAGTTTTGATCCATTTTAATGCGAATGCATGTGGTTTTCTATGAAAATCTCTTTCCGACGTGCTATTGTTGCTTCCGCCATTTGCTTTCTGCACGAGAGCACAATGGGTAAAAGTTAACTATCCTTCGGACACCTCTAATTTTTTCGTTTCGTCAATTTTTGACATTTGTACTTACGTATCTGCTTCGCAGAACATTCCTGAAGGTGTATCAACGTTGTTTTGATGAAATTAATTGCAATTTTTCACATTACCAGTACGTCTTTCTGATAGGCCTTTTTGCTTGCCTGAGACGAACTAACCTAACCACGTGCCAATGGTTCGTGGGGCTAGCGCCAATGGTTCGCAATTATTTCCAATTTCTAGATCCTGATACTAACACGACACCAAATTTTAACTATGTTTCCTAACCTAACAGAACTAACCTATCCACGTGCCAATGGTTTGTGGGGTTAGCTATTCTCTGTTGGAGAATTAATTTTCAATGAACAACATGAATTTCAGCTATGAAACATTCCCACATCACATAAAACACCTTCCCGATGTTCGACAATGCTACAGGAACTTATTACGGTAAGTAGTTTCTTCTGTAAAAATAAATAAATGTGTCCGAAGGATAGTAAACAAGTACCGAAGTGAAAATGGAAGGATGTGGAAAGTTAAAATTAAAAGAATTCTGTGTATTTTCTTTCATCGAGAAAAACCGATGTTGTCTGAATATGCTAAATTGAATGAAAAGGAGTGCTAATGGAACCTAACCTAACAGACATACCTCGTCCCCGTGATGGTTCGTGAGGCTATCGTGACTTTTTGGGCTAACGTCAATGGTTTTTGGGGCTAATGTCAATGGTTTAATAATTACTCTTTATGTCAAAAATTGAACTTTTTTTCGGGAAAAAAATTTCGTGAAGTGTTTTCAATTTTTTTTTAAATTTAGACATTTTTTTGGTGAACAAGGTTGCAACACTGCATGCACACTCCCAATCGACAAAACACTGGCACAACGTTCGATGAACGGGTAAACTATCGCCATATTGTGGGTGGAAATAAGGATGAACAGTAAGTACTCGTTAATGTAAGAAATAGACATTATTTTCGTTAGAAATTCATTATTTCACCTAAAGCAATGTTCCGCAATGCAGACTAGTACGTTAGCAATGTAAAAAAGTGCGAAAGAAATGATTTATAGGTATCTCACCTATAGTAAAGTAGTACCAAATGTGCCAGTTGTTATGTGACTAGTATGTTACCTTTGTAATAGTATTTACTATTGAACTACTGTACTCTTTCACATGCATATTTGATGTGCCATGAAGTATGTACTAAAGAACCATTGATTCTCCACTGATAATGTTAATGGAAAATATCTTTTTATTGTTGGTTTCGTAACATTAGGGGAATTGCTAAGGAGACTGATAATATTAGTGATGTGGGGTGTAAGGGGTGCTCCTTCCACGTAGTGCACCCAATAGTCAACCTCACTTCCACATAGTACACCCTGGACTGCAGACTAACGAGGCTCTGGCGACTGGCCCCATGGCCAGTATAATTCTGTGTCATCCTGTGTTTTGTGCTTATTTGTGCTGAGCACCCTTTTTAGCCTCAGCTTTTAACCAAGGTAAGGAAATTTTAGTTTTCAGAAACACTTTTATTTTTGTTATCATAAGGAGCTGGACCCCGTATAGTGTGACGGGTGCAAAATAACCTCAGTGCTGACACACCCAAAATGTTTTAATTAAAAAAAAATATATATTAGTGATGTATGAATCCAAAGTTCAAACTACCTACTCCTATGATTTCTCTTTATGATGAAGCATTTGAATTGTCTCGCAAGGAATTCATTTTGTTGCATTTGGTTATGAAAGCAGTGAAAAAGAACAAAACATGCTTTCTTAAATAAATATGACTGCCAAATCTACTCCGACAACTCTCCCAAATGATTTGGGTGATATGTGATGCAACGTTTCTGTGCACTTTCGATGAAGAGTTATTCATCTGCTGTAGGGGCCGAAACAAGTAAATATCTCATGTACGAGCTCTTTTGTGAGTCTTCATTCATCGATGTCATCTAATCATCATTCATTCTCTTCGATGCAATTAACTTATGGACTATTCAAAAACCTAGCATAACCTTGCTGTTATAATCTCGCTAATATGACACTTTCCATGACTGATCAGTAGGGAACAGATTTTAAGGTGCAAAATTATGGTAAGGAAAGGGAAAAAAAGGTTCTGAAAATGTTCTCAAAAAGGTGCTGATAAAATGAGTTTATTCAGGTCTAATCCAGTTAGATGAACATTCTGTATTAAACACTGTAGCAGTGGTAAACGTGGTATAATTTATATTGTATCATTTTATAGCTCATTCTGCTTTACAAAATGAGACTTTAGGATTTTATGTGGCTGTTAAAGAAGAGTGAAAATCGTATATTTTTCTGTCCCAGTTTTTTAACAACACATGAAAGAAAAGGAAGGAAGAAGATGCTGAAGCATCAAAGAAGGGTAAAAGGGGATACATGTGCTAATCTCACAGAAAGGTGCAACAAAGTGTGTTCATTTTACTTGATTTCATGTCCAAAAATACATCTCAAACAATCTGCATAAAAACAGCTATATTTTTGGAAAGGTGCGGCACTATAAAATCCGTTCCCTATGGATCAGCATTGCAGCGAGCATTCCAGTCTTGAGTCAAGCCTAAAGTCAAAGACATAATTTCAGAAAGATTTCTTTACCAATCAACTTGCTGCTTATAGGGTCATTCCATGTCAAATCAGCATGGACCTCAATCTTACATTTTTTGATACATTTGAATTTTGGTATACTGGAAGAACCACGTGAGGTAGGAAAATATGCAACTTTGCAAATCAATATCTTTTGTATTTCCGAAATTCCAGTGTTGCAAACTGTGTGATTTTGACCATATTTTCCAATATCTTGTTAACTTTAAATTACAATATTTCGGCAACCAGGGCACCTATAGAAGTGATTCATACGGCATTGGAAATGTCTTGGAGGGCTCTTTCACACCAGATCAAGAATGCCTATTGCCAGGTTAAAGAAAATAATTGAAGGTGATATAAAGAAAATTTTGGTATTCATTTTCTCAAAAACGGGTCTTTTATTTTATTTAAAAATATTACATGTCATACATATACTATTACTCAATAAGTATACAGAATTTAAAAATGGGACGCCAATGGGATCCGGAGTTATGTTAGATTTATGTTAAAATGAATGATAACAGATTTTTATAGTCAAATTCCTAATATTCAAAATTAAAAGTCTAAAGTAAATGAAATACAATATTGTTTGAATGAATGTACATGAATATGATGTTTAAATTCCTGTTTATTGTAAAATTCAGGGTGACTCAAAAGTCCAGTTCCATAGCCAACTCCGTTATTAGTGCACATAATGAAAAATGAAAGGAAAGGAGAGTTTGTGGAAGCAGGCGAGTTTCAATCTAAAGTGCTTGAAATTTCAATGTAGCATGCACCGTTCAGCATGTACACTGGTACGACCCTAATTGGTAACCAAACATGCTACGAGGGTTGCTGGAATACTACCAACAGTGGCACTAGTGTTCCGCAATTATAAAAATTGGAAGAATATACCTTTTTTATGTTTAAATTATCTTTGATTGTTTGTTTAAGCCTATTCGTTTATTTTTCACAGCAGTTTGAATTACGTAGTAGTTTTGTGTGAGAAATGGAAATTTCTCGTGAACACTTTCGGGCAGTGATTTTTTATTATTTCAAATGTAGTTTAACACCGAAACAATGCATCGAGCGACTTCATTTGGCTTTTGGGGATAAAGCACCATCCAATAGGACTGTGTACAATTGGTTTTCCAAATTCCAGGGTGGTCTCATATTTCTCAGTGATGAATTTCGTGAAACTCGTCCATCCACGTATGTTGTTGCCAGTAATGTTGATGCTGTGCGTGAAATGATTAAGAGAGATCGGCATGTAACATACCGCAAGATTCAGGCATCCTTGAACATTGACATGAAAGCAATACATACCATTTTGCATGGTCATCTGAACATACGGAAACTTTCAAGCTGTTGGATCCCACACAACATGACCGAAGCTCAAGAACAGGCTCGTGTTAATTGGTGTATAGAAATGCTAAAAAAATTGAACCGAGGCAAGTCAAATTTAGTGTACTACATCGTTACAGGGTACAAAACTTGGATCTATCCATACGAACCTGAAACTAAACAGCAATCTACTGTTTGAGTGTCAAAGTGAGCCAAAACCAGCAAAATTTATTTTTTCAAGGAGTGCTGCCAAGCAAATGATTGCTTGTTTCTTCAGCTATACCACACATGTGGCAACAATAGCTTTAGAAGATCGAAGGACTGTAAATGCTGGGGGTATACAACAATTTTTTTGCCAGAAGTCATCAATGAATTGCGTAAAACAAACCGAAATCATCGCATTATTATTCATCACGACAATGCCAGTTCCCACTCAGCACACCAAACTGTTGATTTTTGTCCAGTGTAAATGTCGAATTAATGACTCATTGTCCGTACTCAGCTGATTTATCACCTAATGACTTCTTTTTGTTCCCACACATGAAAAATAAGATGCGTGGTGACCGATTTGTGTCACCTGAAGCGGCTGTTGACACATTCCGAACAGTGGTTTCTGAGGTATCAGCTTCAGAGTGGATAAAATGCTTTCAAAATTGGTTTGAGTGTATCTTTAGGGTGAATACTTAGAAAAACAATAAAGCCATTCCCAGATTTTCACATCTTTTTTCATATTGATTGCAGAAACTTTTCCAGCAGCCCTCGTACATGCTTGACCCGGAATACTGTATGGCATTGGAATGCTATACAATTCTGTGAAAATTAAGAATTAGGCCTAATGATCATAATTGCCTCTTTGGGTGAATTACATAGTAAGGTAATTTCAATTTATTTTAATATATTTGTTTGTTCTCGTGGATTTTCTTCACACTTAAAATCTATCATCTAAGTAACTAGAAAGTACTATTGTTCTATTGCTTTCATTAATGTATTTATGTAGAGCTCTACTACTTAATAGTAGTAGTAGCAGTGGTGGTGGTATAAGTAGTAATGGCAGTAGCATTAGTAATATTATTTGTAGTAATCAAACTATAATAAAATACTTTGCCTTTAATTATCCTCATCAATTCTCAAGTTACCCTTTACTGTGTGATATTGCAATACCATGCAAGATTCCGGGCCAAGCAAGTGGCATTTTTTGTTACCAATTATGATCGTACCAGTGTACATCCTGAACGGTGCATGTTACATTGAAAATTCAAGCACTTTAGATTGAAACTCACCTACTTCCATCAACTTTCCCCCCTTTTCATTTTTCGCTATGTGCACTAATAACGGAGTTGGCTATGAAACTGGACTTTTGAGTCACCCTGTATTTTATAATAAACGGGAATTGAAACATCATATTCACGTACATTAATTCAAACAATGTTATATTTTATTTTTGTTAGACTTTTGCCTATCAAAATTTGTTATCATCCATCACCTAAACTAAATCTAAAAAGACTCTGGATCCCATTGGCGTCATTTTAAAATTTTGTATCCTTATTGAGTAATAGTGTATGTATAGCATGTAATTTTTTGAAAAAAAGAAAAAAAATCAATAGACCCATTTTTGAGAAAATGGATACCAACATTTTCTTTACATCACCTTCAATTGTTTTTTTATCCTGGCATAGACATGCTGCATCTTGTGTGAAAGAGCTCGTAAAGACGTTTACGATGCTATCCGAATCACTTGTGTGTGTGCCCTGGTTGTCGAAATATTGTAATTAAAGTTAACAAGATGTTGGAAGAAATGGTCAAAATCGCACAGTTTGCAACACTGTAATTTCGAAAATACAAAATATATTGATGTACAAAGTTGCATATTGTCCTACCTCAAGTGGTCCTTCCAGTATGCCAAATTTCACATGGAATGCCTCTATAGCTGAATTCGTCTTCCAACAGATATAAAGGGACTATAAACACAAGACTCTTTGGCTGGAAACTTTCATGTACCATCCTTTTCATCCCTGCAGCTCTGACCATGGTGAAGTCTGCTCCACCCCTCCCCTACTGTGGAGCACGATGCACACACAATTTCTGCAGTGCCTTAATTTTGAAACAACAGAGTTGAGGAATAGTAGCAAAGGGAAAATGAGTTTGGAGAGTTGAGCCGCAAATGCATCCTTTGTGGTAGCATCCCAACAGGTGCACCACTGTTGTGCCGAGTAGATACGGCCAGTTTTATTCTACTGTCTCTTATTAGATTGAATTTGTTTCCAATACTTCAGAATTTGTTAGGTTATTAGAGTGTATATTTTCATCATCATTGTTTTTTTGTAACTATCAGTAAGGTACAGTGACATTGACACCTGGGGTAGCAATTCTAGGGCCCAGTATTTCCTAAAAATGTCAATAACAGGAAAAGATTGCAATTGATGAATGAGTACAAAAAAAAAATGGAAACCCCTACCCCCATTCGGAAATAAAAAACGATTTGATTTGACTACTAAGCCAGAGATCCTGGGTTCAAATCTCTGCTTGGCCGTGGGTATTCTTTGTGTGTGTCTCTTCATCAATTTCATCGTATCATCTTCGCGATTAGCCAAAAGTGGTGGAAAAGTGAAGTAAAATAAGCCAAATCAAGCAATCAATCAATGATTTGATTTCATTTTTTGTTACTTAGCGTCACTTTTTTTGTCATATTTTGTTAATTGCTAAGATGATGCAATAAAATTAATGAAGAGACAAACACACAGAACACCTGTTCCCAGGTCGGGGTTCAAACCCGGAACTCCTGGTGTCGTATCCCGCTGTGATAACCACTCTCCCCCGGTTGGTTGATTTGGTGTTTTAAGTCCACTTTATGCACAGAAACAAAACAGGTAACAAAACACACTTTTTTGTAGTTTCTTCAATAATATTCATTTGGCTTTTTGAGTTCTGAGATTCATTTTTCATTCCAATTTATTTCAATATTCACTGCAGAGTACAACAATAGGAACAAGATGTACACTCATCACGGGTTTGAATCCTGGCCTGGATTGTTCATATAAGGTCCCTTCTTCAATTTCATAATATCATAACTCATCCTCATTTTCGCAATAACCAAATGTGGCGAAGAAAAATAAGGGGCATTCTCTTGCCCAAATAAATACATCCGTATTTATGACTGTTAGAGGCCAAGAGATTAGTATATTTAAATAAAACACTACTAAAACGAGAGTGAGAGAGAGAGCCTGAGCACATATTTGTAATTTAATCATTATATATTCCATGTTTGAAAAAAAAAAAAAAAAGAAAGAGAGCATAACATTATTGTCTGCACATAACACGTTCCCATTTCATAAATAATAAAACTACATCCCATATTACACATACATATTGTACATACAACGTGTAAAAGGTTACCTAAATACAGACAACATAAGTACTACAGAAATTTTTCACCTGAGTTCTTTAGAGGAATTACAAGGGATACCAATCCCCTATCCGTCCTGTAGGAGATAGACTGGGGAACTTGAAAGCACGGGCTTTCAACCATTGCAGCAGGGGGCGATGGGGCAAGATAAGTAGAGGCAGAAATCTCCCTTTTCCTTCAGGCGGCCATTTCTACCTGTAACTGGTGAGGGGGAGGGAGAGCGAGCTAGGCCAGCTTTACCCCCGGATCGCACTGAGGGATCAGAAGTGTGTGAACAAAAAAAGTGTTGCACTGCAGCTTTAACAAGACAATGAACATTGTGATTCGAAAATAATTAGAGATGTGAGATTCATTGATCTATCTCTGCTAGACTAGCTACTGTTCAGTGCACGTCACTGGTAACTATGAACCTCCATTTGAACTAACTATATATATATATATATATATATATTAGTATTGTGCTGTTTCTGTTACACTTAGTTCTTTGTTCTTACATCATGTCCATGTGACCAATTTCTGCTTTTTTATTTTCAGTTAGCTAAAATGAATCATGAAGGAAAAGAGATGCCAAATATTGAAATCGTAGAAAAATTTGAAGCTTTGTCAAATGAATTGTTCACCAAAATATCAAAGAGTACTTCTTGTGTCAAGGCAACTGATTCAGATTGGTAAGTTAGTGCATTAAGACTTCACATATTTTGCTACATAATGTTTTTTAATTTGTTTCAGATAAACATTTTTGTACACTTCTGTTCACAAAAAGTGGCACACTCGTTTGAGTTGAAGTCCAGCTTTGTGGGCAGAAGTAGCTGAAGTAAGTGTTCGGAAAGCAACAGTGTTGCTTACTATCAATTAATTTAACCATATGCAGCGAATTTTGTGTCTCTCAAACTCAAAGAAAATGGCTAACGGAAAGATTGCAGCGTAAATATTAATTTAATGGAATTTCCATGTCTGCAGTCAAAGTAATGTGAATGTCAAATATTCCTGAAATTTATTTAAAAAGAAACGTGTTTTTGACATTCATGACGAAGTAGTTATCACAATTCGTTAGAGGTTGTCATTGGTTGTCCTCTCATTTAACTTTAACAGTAAATGGAATTTTAATAAAATAAAAATTGTCAGGCTTTACTTTCTTTACACATGCACGTTGGTTTCGTAATGGAGCACAAAAATAGAATTGTGACTCTTGTAAAATTCTTACCAAATGAATGAATGTTTCCGTAGATACTGATTAATTCTGTTTGTTTCTGATAATAACATCAACAATTTGCGCACGTTTTGACTTTACAATTTGAACCAGGATTTTTTCTTTCCCATCTGAAAATCACTCTTAAGGTGGGAGCATTCATCGAGTGGGTTACTTGTAAATATCTATGTATAAAATGAGGATAGTGACACGTGAATGATGGAACATCTGAAATTACATCTGCTGATGTTCCTCACAACTTACTAATTTAATTTCAGTGGTTTTCTTCTTGAGAATTTTAACGGTGTTTAAAAAAACTCAATTTCAAGTAGTCTTGAGTAACAGTAACGTTCGCTGAACGAGTAATAGCTTGAATACATATTTTCTTACTGGCACGCAAACAATAACAAAGTTTCAGGCTGCAATTGGTGTGACGAAAATAAAATTATGTAGCGTCCATTTGGTAAGAAAAATATTTTGGAGACACGGGGATTCGAACCTAGAATTTCAGTAGCCTTTAACCAACATGGCCACAAGCAACGGTGAAGAAACAAAGCTATTCGAGTAATTTACTCATAAGATTGCATCTTTTCCTGCTCAGCTCAAAACTTTTGATGTCGCTTCTCGCTAATTACATTAATTTGAAAGCAATACACTTCATCAGAAATATGCTGTACACAATGCTGACAAAATACAAGTAAAGCTTGTGCATGAAAATTAATGAAGACATTGGCAAGTCGTGCATTTGTGGAAGGTTAGTCTTTCCATCCCTAAATGATTACCATTCTCTAGTTCCCGTCAATATTGCGGATTCTGCTAAGTGACGACAAATCTCATTAACCAATGGCATATACATTATATTATTTTAAACTATATATTTCATAATGAAGAGTAATTATTCTGGAATCTACGGAGGCATTCATTCATTCGGTAAGAATTTTACGAGAGTCACATTTCTATTTTTGTGCTCCATTACGAAACCAACGTGCACGTGTAAAGAAAGTAAAGCCCGACAATTTTTATTTTACTAAAATTCCATTTACTGTTAAAGTTAAATGAGAGGACAACCATTGACTAATTTAAATAGCCTGGATGACTGATGTGGGGGGGGGGGGGGGGTTACCTTCTCTCATATGCACCCTTGGCTGTGACATAAACTCTTCTTCCTGTAGGATTTCACATCACATATTCAGTGCCAACTTTGTGATTCTGTTTGCCAAAGTGTTTAGGGAAGAAGTTTATTTAATCCTCAAGCCTTCTCTTGGACTAGAATAACACTATTTCCGAAATATTTGTTTTGCATTATTTTCAGGAATTGCAACAGCACTATTTCTGTCTCGCTTATTCTTAATGCTTCTTTTCCTTTTTGTTATTTAGTGTTGCTTTTCTTCCAGTTTCGGCTACTCGTGACAATGAAGAGAGACTCAAAAAGAACACCCATGCTCAGGCCAAATTCGAACACGGGGCCCTCGCATTCTAACGAAATGTGATAACTACTTTGTCACGAACGTCAGAAAATGCATTTCTTTTTAAAATAAATTTCAGGAATACTTCACATTTACATTACTTTGATTGTAGACGTGGAAATTCCAGTTCATTAATATTTATGCTGCAACCTTTCCGTTAGCCCTTTTCTTTGAGTCTGAGAGACCCAAAATTCCCTGTATATGGTTAAATTGATTGATAGTAAGCAACACTGCTGCTTTCCAAACACTTAATTCGGCTGTCCTTCCACGAAGCTGGACTTCAACTCAAACAAGTGTGCCACTTTTTGTGAAGATAAGTGTACAAAAATATAAAATAAAAATTCTTTAAATATTTTGAACATGTAGACTGGAGTTTTAGTTTTGACTTTCTAGCATTTAAATAAAAATCTACAGAATTTTCCTTGAATGTACTGATTAAGAAATTGTGAGAAAGTACTCTTGTATGATGGTCAAATGCATCTGTCATTCTGTATATCCATTCATGTCTACTGTAAAGATCTGATAAAAAACTCTCGTAGTCATGAAGACTGATGGACTTATCAAATAAAAACTTATTCAACAAAAATAAGCTTGATCAGCTAGTCCCACTGACCGAGAGAGGCAACAATCATTTAAAAGTGACGTTTTGTTATCTCGGAAACACTTAAATATGGTGATCCAACATTTTCTTCCATAAAATGTTAACGAGATGTAAATTATGTTGTTTTGCATGTCTGTCTATCCATGGAAGTCATGAAATTGAAAGTTGACCACTGACCCATTTTTAACGCCTTAACAGGCGTGGTGCCAGATTCTAACCCAATGGGCAGACCACCAGAAAGAATGTTTACCATTTCCAAGAATAATCAAAATAATAGCTAATTTTTTCCACACATTATATCTTGTATTTTGATCCTTCTTCATGGAATTATGATAAACCTTTATCCACTATTTTTGTTATTTTCCATGTTTATTACTCAATTTATCTAAGGCTACAAAAATTGGCGACATATCTGTAAACGTCTCTATAAATAAATTGTCATATAACTGTAAAATACAAGAAATGCTTTCAATGGTCAATTATCACAGAACAAACATGCATTTACCCAAATATAAGAAAATCACATAGAAGAAGTCTCACACAAAAAATTTCTGCAAAGTGTCAAAATGAAGGTGAAAGCTCAATGGTTGAAAATGTAGTCAGTGGAAATAAGTGTTTCATTATCAATTTTATCTGAATCCATATCTGATAATTCACTTCCCCTTTTAACTTTTTTAAGTGTGGCAAGGACATTGCCATCTAAAACACGGATTGTCAAATCTGATTCTCACACCAGGTTCCATACCGAAAGACGTATATAAATGGCGTTGCATGGTCCTTGCGACCCACGAGTGCCTATTGCTCCAAAACTAAAATGCAGCGAGCGAAGTGGCACCGGTGGGGTATGTGATATTCCAAAATATGAAGCTACTGAATAGGAGAGAGAAGTGCATGCTATTGCTTCCGCAAACAAGAGCGTTGTACTAGTCAGAAGGTCCCAGGGACTATGCCACACCCATTTTACGGGTTAATGCTTTGATATCACCTTAAGCATGAGTGTGAAATTTTGTGCGTTTAAAAACTGTTCTTTTCCATTTCTGAGAAATTACTAAAGATAGAAATATACAATTCGGTGGAGAGAAACATGTTAACATATCATGATATATTGCAAGCACCTTTGGTTGTCTGTGGGAACGTTCCAATAGTTGAGCATCTTTGTTGCCATGTAATCAAGAGGTCTCAGTGATACCCATAGTGATTTGTATCTCAGTTTAAACTGTAGGTCCAGTCCTGATTAGCCATTATGTGCATAAAGTGGACTTAAAAACAAAACTCAATAACTCAATGTTCCATAAGTCATATGAGTTTAACTTGTTAGACATATTTTTCCAGTTGAACATTTCTTGAAGCTCATGAAGTTTGTCAAGTTCCTTATGGCATTTGGAAAATAACTTCTGATGCAATCTGTGTAGTGTGCTCTTGTATGAACTGTGCAAAGCAGGATACTGATTGAGAATTGTCTGCCGCAAGGGTCATCCCGATAATAGTGCCTCATGTGCTGTAAAAATTTTATTTGAAGGAACAATTGTAAAGTTTGCATGAAAATAAATACACATGTTGGGTAGCTATTAAGGCTATTCAAAATATTGTCCTTTGTTGTTATTTTTTCCCCCAAGAAATATTAGACTTTTCTCAATGCAACTTTACATGTTTGTAGGAATGTACCACTGCTACATAATACATTTCTCATTCACTTTGGTGCATTGTGGTAGGCACAGGGGGTAAAATTTCTATTTTCTACTTTTTTTCTTTAACTTTCATTATTTAACTTTTATTATTTGGAGGTACATTGTACAAATGTCACTTCCACTAAAAGCCTTGTCATTTAAAAGAAAGCTAATTTCCCTACAACAATTGAGGGGTCTAGTGAGAGAGGGAGCTATGCCACAAATCTTGAAAATTTGAATTTTTGCCATTTTCAGTATTCTCCTGCCATCTGTCATCTATCATGTGAACTACAACCATGTGGCATAGCTCCTGCTTGTTCTGCAGCAGATTTTCTGAGTTCTTGAATACGTCCTCATCAGCATTTTGAGTGAGAGAAGGAGCTATGCCACTTACTGATGGTGTCTGCAATAGGAGTGGCAGAGGTTGTGCTAGATTTAATATCAAAAAATGTAACTGCTGTGAAATTTGATGCAACACAACCAGGCATGCTCTTCTTCAAAGACACCTATTCTGACATGGAACAGTGGCATTCATTAGAACTTCAAGAAGATGCCAGGTCGTCGCTCCAAAAATAGAAGAGATCCTGTGGCTGATCATCCTTATGTGACTATACTTCTTGAAGAAATACCACTACTCTATCCACATGGACGACCCATATCAGACCTGAAGTTAAAAGATCTCATGGCAATAATGCCTTATATTCCTCCAGTTTCTCGTGGTGTTTACCAAAAACTACAATCCACAGAAACAATGGACAGTGAAGATCCTCCAGAAGACATATGAAGTTGTCTTTATGTAGATCGATCATATGTAACCCTGTGAACATGATTTACACTCATGCAAAAGTATTTAAGCCTTGTTCAAAGTATTTGATGTGCTAGATTGATTTTTCCACATGGGTATACTACAACAATATACCATACATGTTCATAATAAATGGTATTTATATTGAAATTCATATTTTTCCTTTTGAATAATTTACCTAACAATATGTTCAGAAAAAAAATTACCCTTTGTTATACAAATTATGACTCAATGTAATGCTTTAGAAAACTCAATTTATTTCCATTTCTTGTCAAAGTGGCATAGCTCCCTCTCTCACTAGACCCCTCAATTAGTTCTCAAGCTACTTTTTATTTTACTTTGCATCAAAAGTTTGAAAAGGGTGCACTTGAAGAGTTTCCATCCTCAGAGGCTGTGCATTCACGAGAGACTCCATCCACTAAAGGTTAAACCAATATGATTTGCTTCTTTCTATGGGTTACTTTTACAAGTAATAATTATTATATTTATACTAAGTATAATATTGCACTTGGTAAAAGAATTCATGTCATCTTGCCCATCTCTATATAAATATGTCTTTTTATTTTTAGTAATGAACTACCAGATTTCAGTTTGAAGTCTGAACATGGGGCATCTAGTGAACATTGTGTGCTGCTAGAAAACAGAAATGTGAAAACAATCAACAAACTGTCAACTACAGCTAAAGAAATTTCTGCAGGAAGTGCAGAAGACGAGAGCATGATTGAATCGTCGTTCAATAATGAGGAATTTGATTTGGCTGTGGAAGATCCTTTAAAAGACAACTTGAACTTGACATGTGATAGAGAAAAAAGTGTATTAATTCTCCATTTCAAGGAGCCTGATTTTGAACTCAACTTCGAAGCACAAGAATTTGGAACATCTTGCAAGATAGTACATCAACTAACATCTGAGACATCCTTACGACACTCTGTTAAATCTCAGCAAGATGTAATGGAGAATGAAAATAACAGAGAATATGTAGAAAAGGCTCATACTATTAAGAGTGAAGAAATTTTCATTGCAGATAAACCTATCGAGCTTTCTGGTTTGAAAAGTGAAGATGATTTTGAAACTCCATGTCTGAGGTATGTATTTTATATAACACACATTAAAACTTATCCTAATAATACACATAATATTATACAGGGTATACATAAAGTATACAGGGTGTACTAATAGTTTCTTTACAATAAATTTTTTAGTGTCACCGGACATGTTAAAATACAGTTTGTATATCTTACCGAGATAATGTGAAAATGAAATATATGATTATGGGCAGAAACTGCCTAGGCTGACATTTTATGTTTCTACAATTATTGTCACATTAAAATGATTGATTGATTGAGTGATTGAATTGGTGTTTTAAGTCCACTTTATACACATTAAGGCTAATCGGAACTGGACTTACAGTTTAAAGTGGGATCCGAACCAGTATGTGCTCCACTGGTATTGAATCTGGGACGTTAAAATGATGTTCGATTGAATGTTATAACTGCAATTTATTATTTCGCAGAATATGATTGTCCTTTTCGGTAAGTGAACAATGATGTACACATACTTGTTGAATGTGATACAATATTTGTAATTCCTTACACAGGTATGTCATCATATGTATCCATTTTACGTTTCAGTCTGTAATTATTGCATACTTTCATACATATTGTATTTGAGTCTTACACTATAATATTCGGAATTATTATTTAGAGTTGTAATTACACGAAGTAGTTTTCTTCCTTGTAGGGGATTTAGGTTCACAGTGCAGCTTATTAGTCTCTGAAATACAGGACGTTGCCAATCATTCTGCTACTAGTGTGGTACGCTGGAGCATGGAAGACTCAAAGAGTTTGAGTGAGCGATAGAGGTCCCATGCAGCACTAATGTGGATGGTGGGCAATAAAAATATGGCTAAGTGGAAGGTGACCCAAAGGGAATGAATCTAAATAAATATGCCACTAATCACAAAAGTGGTATACAGTGTTGATGTGTTTGACACATTTTTTACGTATCCCTTCAGTCTCTTTACGAGATCCTGTGATCAACGCAAATAATATTAATTCAAGGCAATTCTTAAGTGGGCGTAAATAATAGAGAGTATTCACAATAAACATTATTAACGCGTGCTCTCCAAAGATATGTTGTAGCCACGTACAATCTTGCGACAACGTTTTACTATCTCACACCAAGTTGCGTCGCCGTTAAACAACTGCATTTTAGCAAACAAACACTCATCCTCAAAACCCTGTAAAGATCAATAGATGCTTTAATCTATTACTACAAGAAGTATTTATGAAGGATAACAAATGGTACAATTTCAATTTAATTGTTTGTCTTCTTTGATTTCAATAGCCTGTGCAATGTAGTTTTGGCTATTGATAACAACAATAATACATTCATTAAACTCATTCAAGTGAACGACCAGCTTTACTAATTCAAAATCCACCTTCAACATTTATAATTTACAGGGCGACCAATTCTGGTCATTAATTTATTTTACTATTCACAACAACTGTTAATCCTCAGAATCAACATTTCAATCGAATTTAGTACAGTAGCATCATTCGTGAATTTAAAGCTTACAACTTGAAACCTAACACTAATTTGACCAATAGATTATTACTTATATTGGTATCTGATGCTCTGAAACACCCTGTACAACATTGTGGTACATTCACGGCTATCGTTTTTTTTTTTTTTTTTGGAAGGACGAGAGGAATTAACTTCTTGGGCACCCTAAAACTTAACAGAATCTTAACATTTCATTTTCACTTTAATCTTCGACAGAACCCCACCTTGGTCCTCTTTTAGTGAACTGCACAGGTTACATTGAATGTGGTCCTTTGTTCCAACCTAGGCTTAGGCCTCTACCATTCTCGACACCACCACTGACACCATCCTTTTAGCTTGGTGACTTGGAAGAACAGGCCTCATCTAATTAGAACACCAAAACTGGTCATCAATCCTCGTAACCTCTTCCCTTATGGTTACAGATGTTGACTCGAAGAATTACCATACTTACACGTGTATAATGTGCATTTTTTTCCAAAATTTTTGCCCCCCTAAACTGTGGTGCATATTATGCACGCAATAATTTGGACAGCCAAAATGAAATCACACATTTTTTGTCACTATGTCACTGCGTATAACATGTATATACCTACAGATTGTCTTTCTTTAGCAATAATAATTTTAAAAAGTAACTCTGAAAAGCGAAGTGGCTGTTTTCTATGAGTTTTCACTAAGTATTGCAAAGTTCTGTGACATCGAGAAAAGCAGAACTTTTCTGGCAGCATTCAAGCACGCGCCTCCCGTGAAACGGGATGCGTATCAAGCAGTATTTTTCGCGGGAGAAATAACTCATTTTATTCGTACTCATTCCCTTCACAAGCATTCTACCGCTCGCAAGTGGGTCTGATCTAAAAATAAACACCAGACCATGCTTCAGTGATATTCAATAGCACTTCCCTCCCCCAAGCGCACCACAGCCGACCGCTGCTACCCAAAATGCCAGGCTTGTTTTGCCATTGTGATTTTGTTTGCTCTTGAATACACGAGAAGAGGTCGAATATGCTTGGATGTTACTTCAAATCGACCTTGTAGCGGACAACTTCCGGTAACTGCTTTAATTCAAAATGTGTTCTTTGTTTCCTGTAACACTTCATAAAGAAGTGAAAATGTTAGAGATAATCAAAGCCACATAGGCCAACTAAAGATCGTCAAACCTCTTAATGCATTTTCATCCAGGTTTCTACAAAAGTTCACTTCGATCTTGCGTGCATCATAACTCCCGTTTACCACTTTATACGTTTTCATAACTGTGCCGATGTTCTAATATTTGCCAAAAGTGCTCTGTTGGCCGAGTGACTTCTCCTTCTTTTCTTCGCATCAAACGTTTAGGGGCGAGGGGATGCCGATTGTTTTGTTGCTCGTGTGTGCACAGAGGCTGATTACAGGCAAGGGTGGAAGTGGATCGCTCTTCCTTTCCTTTGACTTCAAAAATGCTCAACCAGTTCTGGATGCATTCTTGAAAATGAATAAAAACCATAGGACAAGTAAAAAGTGCCCCCCTTCCCCTTCTTCGAAAGAAGAAAATAGTAAGACTAGTGTAGCAATCCAATATTCGCACTACTGCAGAGCACAGCTGTGATATAACTGATCTGAAATACTGTAATTGTTTTCTGACAATGCGTGGGTCCTTCGGCGAAGGAAAAGATCAATAAAGTTTAAGAAGCGCCGACAAACAGGCACAAAAGATGCAGTGTTACAAACAAAGAACTCGCTTGAATAGCTCTATTGTATGATTGGTGCGGGCCGCTAAAATGCTTGCTAAAAGTCTTACGTGGCTTTCTTTGCGGTGAACACAAAGCTTGCCACCTGTAACCCATCAATCCGGTCCAATATTACAGGCGAGAATACATATAAGATGAGCAATATTGAGTAAATAAATTACATTTAATTTCTATGAAAATATAACAGTTATCAGCAAGAATAAACAAGCACTTTCTTACTTAAAAGCGACAATTAATTTCTTACAATATTACAATAGTAGGTAAAAGTTCACGTCACAACTTTCACCTTGTGACGGCGCACTAGTGTGCCACGGCACACCGGTTGCGGAACACTGGTATAAGCTGACACCGATTATCGTCGATTAACGTGAGAGTAAATAACGATCTCCCATTTTGATATCTGAAAATGCACAGATTTCATAAAGCTTGTTTTGTGTTCCTTTTATGCTTTTGGGCTAATCGGGACTAAATATACAGTTTCACTTTAGTGAAATCCAATTCCAAACCAAAGTGATTATCGAGTGCAACACTGTTCAATGTGTCTTAGAATACGCATTGGGTGCAAACTGATGGCAAGTTGCGTGTTTCCTTTTTCAAGCTGGCTTACAATTCAAGTTGAGGAAGAGTATGGACTGCTCCCTGGAATGGGAAGGGTGTGAATTAGAAGTTGGTCGAAGGAAGGAAAACAACATTTTTACGATGTCTTATACACAGCCGAACCAAAACAAAATTTACAGCCCCACTTTGTGTGCGTGCATGCGTGCACGCGAGCGTGCCTAGAAAGGTATGATTTTCCAAGAGATCTTATGTTACCAGTTTATCTTGTAACAGACAATGCTCTAGTAGACCCGTATTAAATCCAACATTATCTCCCGATAATCGTTATTGGTGCAAATTGCAATAACGACCCCTTCAAAATAACTACCTTTTTCCCGGGGACTGTGAAAGGTCGTTGTATCGAGAGTTGACTGTAACAAATATGAAGGTAAAATAATTACGTCAACACTTAACAAATAAAATAACTACTGTATATTTACTGCACTATTGCAGCTTGACTCACGTAAATAATGTTTACACTTAATTTTGTCATTCACTCCCAGTTACTAATACAAGCTGTCTGCAATGTCCTCACTTCCATCCATCTTGTTCGATATTCCCGTTACCTTAAAACTTTTGATCACCATTTCCAGAGAGATGGAAAGAATTGCGTAGTAACTAATGCCACTTTTACTACAACCTGACTACCATGCCTCACTAACCCCATTCACAAACAATCGGCAGTGACGCATGTTTCACCCTCCCGCTTGCTGAGCGTTCATGCTGTGTTGATGTCATCCATCTATTGTAAGCATCACGCACTGCGACCTTGAATGGTCGGTTGATAACTTTGGTCTCTCCTCTCCTATGAAAAGACTAACATCTGGAAGTTCAAAGTCGCATGGTAAATGCAGCAGCTATGAAAGCAAGGAAAATCTTGTTTCTTATGATCTACTAATGAATTTGAAATGAAATGCGTAAATGTTAGTCCGACACTAAGAAAGCCATTTCTGGGACCTGAATTGTACTGTGCATTATATAAGAGATATATTTTTTTGTTGCTTTTCCCCATCATAAACGAGGGTGCGTATTATACACGCGTAAATACGGTACTTGATTCCACAGCAACTGGTCTCCTCGTCGAGTGTCCAATTGGTCTGGTGAAATCACGTCAAATGTGCACAGAACCTTAATACCTCGTCAAACTCTCAAAAACCACATGTACGCTTCTCATAATGCATTCTTCTTCGTGGACATATTCCCAATAATTGCGTAGTAACTAATGCCACTTTTACTACGACCTGACTACCTGACTAACTGTCTAACATGAAAAGGTCCCTGGGAACGATCAAGTCTGTTCGCAGTTTGTACTACCTTATTCCCCTCAAAAAAGACAAGATACGATAATTCACGTCTAGTATTTGTAACACAACATAAGAGTTCATTTGCAAAATGTGTAAATAGCACAGTAATCGACAATAGTTCCTGACTCGGTTCCTTGACAATCCAGTTAGTGGGTCTCCATTTCGAGTGTCTTCTCACTCGAGTTTTGTGAATGTTGTTAATGCCCAATTTTCACCCATGTGTGTCTTCACGCTATCGTAGTTCATGTAAGAATGCTCTTGCTGCACTCTCTGGTTGTACTGTTTCGGTTGTACTGTTTCTAGCTTCGTGAGGTAGAGGAAGGACAAAGAGTGAGCAAAAAACTTTCTAAAATTGCACTTCAATTAAAATTTTTACTATCCGAGCTACTTAGAAACACAAATATGTTACCAATTTGTATTTCTAGGTATGCTATATGTACTAAATATAAAAATTTCTAGTGTTTCATTATGTTTTTGTATTATTGTTGTCCGAGACAACATCATGACTTTCCCTTTGCAAGAATATAATTCATGTTTATGTTGCTCTATCATGACAAAATTGAGAATATGAATGATCAAAGAATTGTGCTTAGCTCTTTTCTCTGTTCTTGATATAGCACAAATAAGTATACATTTACCTTTCCCACTGGGTGTCATTTCGCTTTATTGCTAGTTTCCAGTTAGTGAATGGCTTTCAGGAGAGTACGATAGTAATTAGCTTCAGGTCTCCACTCAGTGGGTAAAGATTTGCAATTGTTAACAGATCTCACTTGAATTAAGCGGTTTCTCAGTGTTCTTGGCATATGCCTTGTTTCTGTCTTTGAATCCGGGTACCCCTCATGGGCAGGCGATCCATATATCCCACCTTGAGTCCATTTGCGGTGGTGGTCGTTCAATTGACAGTGCATTTTGGTACTTTCGGCCCCCTCCCCAAACTTGAACAGCACTACTTCCCTGGCCAGTGCCTTGAAGGTTGATTCGGATCTAATTAAATTACCCTTTCTGTGCATAAAGTGGCCTTAAAAACAGAAAGACATTTCAGAAGCACTACATTGGCTACATTTTGCAGCAGTATATTTTTCCACTAAAACATGTATCAATGTTTATTAGAAATCTTTCCAGGATGAAGGATAAGGTAGCTGATGTTGTTTTTTCTTAAAACATTGGTTGGGATTTAATGTAGTAGTTGATGTATGGGATTGTGAGTAAAGTTTATAAAGTACTAAACCTACTCATTATACAATAATTGTCAGTAATGATATGTATCGTATGAATCCCTAAGATTATATGTTTATTTTATAAAAGCCTCTCTGAATGCTTCACGTTGACCAGGGCATTCACTTGTTTTTCTCAGTTGTCTCAGCCTCTGAGGCATGTTAACAATGCACAGTGTTGTGCTATGCAAACCTCCTGAGCTATTCAGGAAACTGGTAGTTTCTTCTGCCTATGGAGTCAGTGGTTTGCATAGTGGCAATTAAAAACATGATTCGGCATGGAGGAAGAGCTCTATGGCCTAGGGATTTAGAGGTGAGAGAAGCTGAGAGGTGACTGACTTTTGTTTGGAATTGAGGAGGGAGTGAAGGTTAGGAGAGCAGTGGAGCAGAAGTGGGACGACGCTCTGGTCAACCGATAGAGAAGCCAACAGAGGACTTAGTATTTTTCTATTCATCGTAAATATCTTCATACATCAGATAGACAGGTAACTATCCTAACACCCAGCCATGATTCAGGTTCAAAGATTCAGAAAACCCAACGAGTGACCATTGTCTTTTCTAGTTGATTAATTCCTAAATCTTATTTGTACCTTTCGTGTTGCCAAGCGTTAACTCGTCATGCCAATGACGAGTGCTCTCATCAGAGGATGAATGATGAATAACTTACATCACCCAGCAATTAATTGCGAAGTGACTGGTTCTGATCCCATCATTCTTTAGAATGATACGGTATCAGTAATTGTGTTTATAATTCAATATCTACCATTGACTAGATAGTTGCTGTTTACGTTCTTTTAAGCTTCAAAGCTGCTATTGTATTGAAAACAATGATGCCTTCTCCTTTTAATATTAAGAAGAAAACTGTTACTGAAAGGCACAAATTGTACCAATACTAGATGTTTACTACTCTAGTTAGATTAAATCTTTGCTTTGATCAATTATCAACCTCCGTTTGAAAATTTATTTAAAGACATAAATGTTATCGTGGGTCATTTTAAGGGGGTTTGAACTTATTCACTTTGGGTTTCCTTCCTTTACTACTTTTTTTTTTCTTTCTGAAAATTGAGGGGGACTGTGGCCCCTTAAGCCTCCTCTGCATATATCAGTGGGTTCTGGAGTGAGAACATCACATGGTTCATGCACAGCATATGATGACCCTGAGTAATGCTGAAAATAAGTTTAAATATGATGATTGAATATTTTCTGTCAGATTTCAATTGAATTTTTCCATAAATGAAAAGTTTTTCTGCAACAATGCACAGAAATTCGTAATTTACATTTCTTCATATGTAGTTTCAGAATGCACTTTCATGTTTTTATTTGTTTGGTCACTAATACGCATAGACTAGCCTCATTCTACATGCAAATAATTATTTTTTAAGGCTTATGTTTCCTTTCAGTATAAACACCTTTTTGCAATGTTTGGAATTTTCAAACTCCATTGCATCTACCTAGGCTTAATGTGCTTATATGCTCTTCATGTAAGGAATTTGGAGCCATTGTGGTCTAGTCGGTAGGGGGTGAGAGTGCCACGTTAGAGACCCAAGGTTGTGCCGGCAACCTTGGGGAGGTAAAGGCAACCAGAGCATGGTGCTGATCACATCACCTCGAAAGTGGCGGAGGTGGAGCCATACACCCACAACCCCTTATATGTGCCTCACGGCTTGGTGCACAAAGATCCTGTTCTTTTTTTCACCTTTGCTTGTAAGGAATTTAATATATCACTGGCAATGATATGTGAATCCTTGCTGCATAGCTTAGAGCGTTGGATGGAATATCTGTGATCTGATTGAGGGCCGGTTGCAATGTCTCTACTCGGAAGTCTCACTTAGGATAAGTGCAAGTATGTACTTGATTGCAACATGTTTTTGGTAGTTCATCCTTCTTAAGATTGATTTGATCATTTTCCTATTTAGCATCGCTTTTCTGCCACTTTTGGATAATTGCGATGATGAGGTTGAGTGAATATATGTTGGAATTGATGGTGGGACACTCGCAAAGAACACCGGTGCTCAGACTGAGTTTTGAGCATTATGGTGGTCTTTCTCCAGGGTGACCAACACCAACTGCAGAAAGATGTTTGTGTGTGTTTGTGTTTATGGCATGTATATGTGTGCTTTTCTTTGGTGTAGATTTTGTAAGTATAAAAATATGTTAAAGAACAAAGTGTTCATCGAAATTAAATGAAACAAGAGAATAGGTAAGACATACATTCCACTGTCATTTTATTTGAATGAAAGTTTTCTTGCTACACAGTATAGATGCTAAGTTTTCAAAGTCATTGTTACAGACTTTTAGAATGTTTTACTACCTACTCCTGTTACAATAATGCAGAACATAATTATTTGCAACAAAAGAATGTCAGGTACAAATGCTTATCATTTGTAACTTCTGAATTTATTCATTTTAGGGAGGAATAAAATACGTAGTTGATAATTTCAAGACGTAAGTGAGTACTAAAATTATTTCCTTGAAACTTACTTGTAAATGTTCTATTAATTTTGGTGGCGTGCCACCATCCACTTAGGTGAAGCATTGAGTTTCCCAAGTGGATAGTGGCAGAGGCCACCGAAATTAATAGAACATTTACAAGTAAGTTTCGCGGAAATCATTTTAGTACTCACTACGTCTTCTGAATTTAGTTTATACAAACTGCTTCTTTACTTGTCTTGATGGGAACATTTCACTCGTACATGGGAATAACTTTCTCTCCTTTAAACATAATAACAATGCCCAAAATTTGGCCACGTCATAACAGATTGAAATCACATTGTTAAAAATACAGTACAAGAGTGAAAAAAAACTATAGGTGTGAACACATAGAATGAACATACATTTCGCAACTTCTTAGTTGACTGCCCAGAAAATTTTCAAGTTCTAGAATTTAGATACTTTGAAATATTGCAGTTCAGTGCCAGCTGAAAGTGACTAACTTTGAGACACCATGAAAAATGCTGTGGTGAAAGGTTTCCAATTTTGCACATTCCAGGAACATAGAAACTATAAAGTGTTAACATAATACACAGTCAAGCAGAAATACTAGATTGAATTATGAATCTTGTGGCCAGTTCGTCCAAGCTTCGTTAATATGTTTTTAAGGAGCTGATCGTTAATGCTTCACTAAAAATTTAGCAGGCTGTCAAACTTTCAATGTTCATTGTTTGCTCAAGCGATTTTATAGGCCTGTTAACTAGTGACATGCTAGAGGCGTTTTGCTTTAATTTGTTGCTATTCTCATACCTTGACACGAGAAATGCTACATTTTGATTGGTTGTGACATAGCAAATGAACAATATACTTTGCTCAAGTGCATTTTTCCGAAACCACCTTGCAAAACGTTTGTTCTGGTTTGAGCTTTGTACAAAATCCCAGGAACAATAAATAAAGCAATATCTAAAGTATAAATATATGTTTATGAAATGAATATAGTTGGGTATTTACATTAACATATTAAAAATGTTGATGTATTAAAAGTTATATTGTGATTTCTTTAAGTTAGATTGAAATGTATGCCGATTGTGATTCAACAGCTATATAAATAAAAACTATGGTTCTAGGTAAGGGTAGTGCTTTTGAATCGTGCAAAATAAATTATATTGAAATATATTCTAAATAAAGGTGGAAATGAACTGGTGTTAGCTATAACAAATTCCCCTGAACGAAAGAAAACATTACACGAAATGTACACCATGCATAACTTAACTTGCTGTACATGGCAATGTAAAAGTATGTGAATGTTTGCATTCTTCATTGACTTTGCATAAAACTACATTTCTGAAAGTATATACAGGGTGTCATTTTAATGGCGCCCACGGACCACGGAAACGTATAAAGGACATCAAAACAAATAACTTTTCTCAGTAACATTTTTCTTGTTGGTGCGTCGTTTCGGCACTACAGTCGTTCAAAAAAGCCCATTTTGCCGCCTGAATGCTGTCAAACACACACAACATTTGATTGCATTTGCGACGTCATATCCCATCGTGAAGCGATGCGTTCCAGGGTTGCCAGGGTTTCACAGTCTGTGAAAAATGACATAGCTACAATCAGCCACATTATGTACCGTAACACAAAACGAGAAAACACGTTCTGTAACCTAACAGGAAGTAAACAAACAATACGAAAAATAGTAGAAAGAAAATAGAATTCAAGTGGGAGTGGTCATATCGAATTTTGTCTCAGCTTACATGTCAAATATTTGCAAATCTAGTTACCAAGTTGGCATCTACAATTTAGTCTATCCACTTCGTCCTTCTGATACTAGTTGTCTTTGACACACTGAACAGATGACAAAATAGAAATGAAAGAACTCAAAATTCCAAAGGTAAGCAACAGATAATATAATGTTTATTCAGAGCATTATGAGGCAAGTGGTAAAAATGATTGAAAATACAGGGATATAAGTAGTAGTAATACAAGCTCCAAGACGACTATGTGTTTATCTATGCACGGACACTCATGTAATAGTTTTCAAATGTGAACAGGGCAGTATATTCGCTACTGATTCATCATTAGATTGTTACTGTGGTTGTACTTGTTTTAGCCGTAACGTAACAACGTGAACCTCTGATACTTCCGTTATCAGCACAAGAGTACCGCATGGCATTTGGACACAAACCTGTAGATATCAACCTTGCAATGAGATTTGCAAATATTTGATGTGTAGTTGGGCGTAAACAGCCACGTGTAAGCTGTAAGTCCAATAAAATTTATTGATGTTGATATTTTAGATGTAGGCTGAGACAAAATCCGACGTTTTATTTTGAATACATTTTTACCATTTCTCATATCGTTGGTTCACTTCCCCCTTCCTCTGAAATGACTGCTGATCTTCTGGCTGGTTGGCTATGATGTTCGGTCTGCTGGACGCTTTTCTCGCTTCGTTTTACAGCTAATAATGTGGTTGGTAGTTTGTCATTTTTCACAAAATTTGTGTGTTCCTTGCAACTCTGCTGTGCGTTGTTTCGCCACAGGATATGACGTCGCAGGTACGATCAAATGTTGTGTTGGGTTGCCAGCATCCAGGTGGCAAAACGGTCTTTCTTGAACGGATGTAGCGTCGAATCGACGCACCAACGAGAAAAATGTTACTGGGAAAAGTTGTTTGGTTTGATGTCCTCTATACGAATCTGTGGTCCGTGGGTGCCATTAAAATGACACCCTGTATATATACAGGGTGACTGGTAATTAGATGTATTCCCTGAAAGGGGTTAAAGTATAGACAATTTGCAATAAATTTGACCATATGATATCCCATCCGGAAATTAGTAGTTTTCGAGATAATCGAATTTCTTTTGTTTCTTTAAAAAATGACAATTTTCCACATAAAAAGATGAATTGACAAAAAACTGCTCATTGTATGGAACTCATTTCAGCATTTTCTGATAGCTAACAAATAAGTGGTTCATTGAAAAAAAAGTTTTTCCCAAATAACAATCACATGTAAGTACCGGGTGGGTCTAAACTTACAAGTGATGATAAAAAATTGCACTCTTAGTCTACTTGGCAACGTATTAATAACAAAAATGGTATGTCACGAAGCGTACAAATTACTTAAATTACTTCCTTGTGTCATCTGCTATCCAACAAGGTACAAATGTTGCTAACTTTCACATTTGTGTACTAGAAATAATACTTCATTCATCTTCATGTGAATGGAATCAATGAACAATACAATTAAAGAACATTACACGTCTTGCTCAAAGTGGGCACCTCCGTTACAAATGCAGGCACGCAGGTTTTTACGGACATTTGTTCTCTTAACTCGTGATGTGATGGTGTCCTTGATGTGTTAACCAGCCTTTAAGATCCTCTCCCTGAGCTCTTCTTGCGAGTTTACTGGTGTCTTGTAAACTAATTCTTTCATGTGGCTCCAAATGTAAAGGTCGCAAGGCGTGGGGATCGAGTTGGGCAGTCATCATGCTGATAGATCATGTCATGTCTTGTAGCTAGAAGCACATCCTCCAACAACATTGCCATTCCGTTCCTCAAAAAATGTTCATAAGTGATGCCATTTAAGATTTGGGGCAGGAAAAATGGCTCGATCAAATGATTGTTGATGACGCCCATCCATACTTCTGCCTGGGCGTGCGACAGTGGCTGGATGAAAATTACCCAAAGAAATGGATTGGCCGAGGCGGCCCGATGTCCTGGCCAGCTTTATCCCCCGATTTGGCACCTTGCGACTTTTACATTTGGAGCCACATGAAAGAATTAGTTTAAAAGACACCGGTAAACTCGCAAGAAGAGCTCAGGGAGAGGATCTTAACAGCTGGTAAACACGTCAAAGACACCATCACATCATAAGTTACGAGACCAAATGTCCATTAAAACCTGCGTGCCTCCTTTCATAATGGAGGTGCCCACTTCGAGCAAGACGTGTAATGTTCTTTAATTGTATTGTTCATTGATTCCATTCACATGAAGATGAATGAAGTATTATTTCTTGTACACAAATGTGAATGTTAGCAACATTTGTACCTTGTTGGATAGCAGATGTCACAAGGAAGTAATTTAAGTAATTTGTACGCTTCGTGTCATACCATTTTTGTTATTAATACGTTGCCAAGTAAACTAAGAGTGCATTTTTTATCATCACTTGTAAGTTGAGACCCACCCGGTACTTACATGTAATTTTTATTTGGGAAAAACTTTTTTTTCAATGAACCACTTATTTGTTAGCTATCAGAAAATGCTGAAATATGTTCCATATAATGAGCAGTTTTTTCTCAATTCATCTTTTTATGTGGAAAATTGTCATTTTTTAAAGATACAAAAGAAATTTGATTATCTCGAAAACTACTAATTTTCGGACGGGGTATCATATGGTCAAATTTATTGCAAATTGTCTATACTTTAACCCATTACAGAGAATACATCTAATTACCAGTCACCCTGTGTGTGTGTGTGTGTGGTGTGTATACACACACACACACACACACACACACACACACACACACACACACCCCATGGTTTGTAAGTGTGAAAATTTGGGGAACATGACAAATTTCTGCCTTTTGGGAACTCTCTTATTTTGAGGGTTTTTAAGATTTCTGGACTTCCATGGGATTCAGAAATGACACTAGATGGTGAGAATGTGCTGAAAAAGTTAAATTTTCATCAAAATCAATAACCTGAATTTTCCCCCTATTTCGGGGAACTAACCTGGAACATATGCGCATTTCGGGAAACTCTCAATGTGTGTGAAAATGTTATCTGCCAAACGGGGATATTAAACCTATTTGGGGAACTTTGTGTCATTTGAAGATGCACACAAGTTCCTCACATCACATAAAGGTCCCCAAAATGAAACCCACGAACTAACGCAGCTCTCTACTGTTAACAAGTGAAGGAAGCATTGCACGTAAGTAACCGTCGATGTTGCTCGCGTCGGTGGAACGCCGAAATTTGTTCTGCTCCGTGCTTGGCGTGGTGTTTGGATGTTTTTTTGGCTGTAAATTTTTTTAGACGATTAGCAACAATTGAAGTGCAATTAAAAGTACACCACGCCTCATAGATATAATTTACGAGTTCGTCTGATTTAAGGGAAAAATCGACGACATATGAAGCTTGGATAAATTCACGTTTCAGAATTCCGAAGGCTCCAGATCGTCAGGTATGTACAATAAATCTTACGAGACATTAAGAAAAGGTAAACATATTGGTATGCATATATTTACATATAGAGAGAGGTTGTAAACATTCATAACAATGGACCCGGGTTCGAACCTCGCTCGGGCTTGGTTGGTTGTAAATGTCCAGGTAAAAATCTGATATACCGGAACCACATTTGATCAAAATTACAGGAGAAATGAAGAGAATGTACTTACGAAATTGTGCTTCTGTATTATTTTGGAAGTTTCTTGATGTAGAGTGAGTGTATTGTGATTAACACGAAAATCTGTAAATTTGTGTTCTTTTTATGCTAATGGAACCTAACCTAACAGGCCTAAGCTAACCTCGTAGGCATACCTCAAACCCGTGAATGGTGCATGGGACTAGCCGTGGATGGTTTCTGGGATGCCAATGGTGCATGGGGCTATCGCCAACGGTTTTTTGGGCTAACGGGCATTTTTGTAGTGAAAAAACAAAAAGCACACCCCACACAATGTTCAGCGATGCATAATACGTAAGTATAAAATGAAAAACAACCAGAAAATAGCGTTTTTCATGTGGTTCCAGTATATCCGAGTTTTAATATTGTCCATTCATCGGTAACAGTTCTGTATATCGGAGACACTTTTCTTCGGCGTGTTCTGGATAAATTTGTTTTGTATGTATGCTAATGGAACCTAACCTAACAGGCCTAACCTAACCTCATAGGCATACCTCGTATCCGTGAATGGTGCGTGAGGCTACTCACGGATGATCTGTGGGGCTAACGCCAATGGTGATTAAAAAGTGTGTCCGATATACGGAACTGTGACCGAATAAACTAAATCAATCATTCATGACACACATCCATGATACTTAGGGTTACCAGACGCCCGGATTTTCCCGGACATGTCCTACATTTTAGCCTTATGTCCGGCGTCCGGGAGGAATTTGAAAAATATCATAAATGTCCTACATTTTGAGCATCCCATAATATTAATTAGGAAAATAGGTAACAGAAACAAATCATGCAAGTTACAAGTCTATGTACTGCGCTTCCAAACTCAATAGTGAAATTTATTTTGATTTAGTTATTGCCCAAAAAGAAAAAAAGTTTGTCCTGCTATTAAACAAATGGGAAAACGAAAGCAATTAATGAACCAAGTTTTAGGACAACTTTCTGATAAAGTCACTGTTCAATACCTGAGCAGAATTTCTTGCCTTATGGTTTATACTGATGAAACAAGGTTTTGCCCATTATTATTCAATATAATTTGATTGTAAAGCAGGGGTATAGAGAGCAAAGTTATTGAGGGTATCTGCCAGTCAAAAAAGTCATGGAAGTCAAGAAAAAGTAAAGAAATCAAAAAGTAGGTCAAGAAGTTAATAAAAAGTAATAAATTATTCTTGTGGTCAAGAATTTTTGCTATTGATTGGTTGATTTAGTTTATTTTACTTCACTTTTTTCTGTCTCTTTGGCTAATTGCGAAGATAAGGATGAATGGTGGTACGATAAGATGGATGAAGGGACAGTCACAAACATATAGGGACAACCGACATAAGCCCCTGGCTTAGGCCCGCTTTAGACGAAACATTTTCCTTAGCATTTTTCTTAACATTTGTGCCATGACCAAAATGCTAGTGTGTAAAGTGAGAAATGTTTCGGTATTTCAGATGCCATGGATTAAATTCATAGTATTTCTCAAGGATAGGCTCGGTCTGTATCATTTTTCGTAGCGTAACCAATCAGAAGCGTAACCAATCAGACCTCTAGGTCAGGAGTGACGTTGTAATGGAGGCCGAGTGAGATGTAAACAATGTATCACTTCACATTTTCAAAAGCCGATAACTATTCAACCGAGAGGAATAACGTTTCGTATAAAACGTTATTAGGTTCAAAACAATGGCGCTGCTTAAATACATACTTTACAACGTTTACTGTACATGTGTGGAAGAATATTTCAGTTCTTTCAAATGTAAACACCGTGCACTCAGCATAGATGGTGTAACACGACGTGCCTTTCATGCTGTATATGTTATGCATTGTAATCGCAAAAGCTAGCCGAAATGTTATATGAAATGTTTGCGTGTAAAGTACTGTCTGTCTGCTATTATATTGTTTGAAGCATTTGCATAGCATTTATGCTAGCAAAAATGCTAAAGGAAATGCTTTCGTCTAAAGCCGGCGTTATACTGGCTGTGAGTCCAGACGCCAAAGCCTAGTTTATCTGCCAAACACAGTTCAGGATGCATTAATATGAGATAGCTGATCTAATTCTCTTCTTAAATTCAGCTTCAGTTTTCATCTTAACTGACCCTTCTGTAGGGGTTTTCGTTAAATAAATATTTATTTTCTTCATTACTAATTTCCAACTTTGCCTTGTAGGGGTCGATTAAATAAACGTTAAGAAAAACGAAAAAAAAGGGTCTAGAAAAAGTCAAGAATTCTGGATGTGTTATTTTGGTAGACAGCCTGTTATTGAACTAAAATCTACCCAAGATGAAACTTCTGGAACCATTTTAAATTACGGTAATTGCTGAATATTTGTTTACCATTACAGGTCATAATTCAAACATTGAGAGACTACTTTCATTACCATCAGCACCACAGACACACGAGATAATTATTTTTACATAAAGTCTGTAAAATGTTTGGTACTGGTCCCTATAACAGCCGCGGTAGCTCAATAGGGCATCTGACTACCATGCGAGAGACCCGGTTCGATCCCCGGCGAGGGAGAACCGGGATTTTTCAACCTGTTCAAGCGGCTCCGGCACCCACCGAGCATCGTATATAGTGGGTACCTGGAGGAAACTCAGTGGGGTAAAGGCGGCCAGGGGCGCTGATCACATCACCCCACCTTCGGTAGTGATCAAGAAAATGAGGGGGGCCCTAACCGAACATCAGCCTATACGCCTTCATGGCGTGGGCATAGCACAGGGGAGCACTTTACTTTTTTTTTTTTTTACTGGTCCCTATAATTTCAAAGAGTTTGACTGTCCACTCTAACATAAATATAGTTTGACTAAACCTGAAATTTTGATAAAAATTGTCTCCTCTGAGAAGTACCACTTAAATCATGTAGTAAGAGGTGCATTGATTAGCAAGATTGCAAGTTTTGAAATTTTGCATTTAAAAATTCATTAAGAATTTTTTTTTTAACTGAAAAGTGTAACTTTTCAACTATTTTCTAACGTGTTCTATAGAAATATGTTTTATTTATTGAGAATGTGTTGTGTCCTACATTTTGACTTAATGTCCTACATTTTGGGACAGCATGTCCTACATTTCCCTTACAGCGATCTGGTAACCCTAATGATACTTAGGTACACCCTGTATTTTCACGAAATTTCACACTTTTGACCTACAAAAGTTCAAGAGAGCCAAAAAGAACAGATATCCGGTGATTCGGAGTCCACCATCGAATTTGTGATTTTCCCCCCTATCTAAAGGAGGCCTTTAAGAATACTCTGGTAAAATCCGGTTATACTGGAAATGGATGAAAATCGTTACTTTCTGTTTTTATCACATTCTGACTTACCTAATATGCATTCCTGAATATTATTTAGCGTGTCGTTTTCCTTTTTTCACTAAAATAATTTCCATTTCGGACAATATTGTTCGTTCCTTTTTCGCTTGCATCTCGCACGTTGTGGCAGGCAAATCTTGACTACCGTTGTCTATCATGAGTGGGTATGCAGTGTTTCCAAACTTCCGAACCCAAAAAAATACTACTTTCCTGTTTGTGAAGTTTTTGTTTCAGGGATCGAAATTATGCTCCACGAACCATTCGCAATAGCCACACAAACCATTCCCGCATAGCCCCATGAACCATTCACAGATAGGCCCACGAACCATGCAAGGTTAGGTTAGGGTTGACAAACATAGTTAAAAAAAAATATATGCACATTCACGTACGTTCTCTTACGTTAACATAGTTACAAATACGCATGTTTGGAAACACTGACCAAGGGTTACGTCATCTAATGAACACAATATCTGACTCACGTACTGGAAGTTCATGGAGGGAACAGCTTACATGCACCAGAGAAACTATTCTTTAAAAAAATATCATTTCCAGGCCAAATAAATTCAACGATTGGAAAGAACACTTCCGCGAACTTCATAAAGCCTTCGGAAACTCAGTTCAGTAAGAACTTTCTCCTGTAAATTTGAAGAAAAGTGTTTCCAGTATAACCGAGTTTTACCAATACTTTTAAGATGCCAAGCCCCTTTGGAGGCAAAATTGTCAGTTGGACACCCAAGAAGCTCAGCATGTGAAGCAGGTTTTTCTGCTTCACTGTACCATCATTTGTAACTAAATAAATGTTATATATACATATAAAACTTCCAGGGAAGAAGGAAATATAGTACATCTCTGTATAGTACATACAGGTAGTATGGCCCAAGTTCCTTTTTTTATGGTTATTTTATCATGCTACGAATGCAATTTTTACATGGTTCGATTTCGATTTACGTCTGTTAACACATACTGTGGGGTTTTAGCGATTACTTAAGATTTTGTTCAATATATGCTTTTGTGGTTAGGTTTGGTTCTGTTAGCATTAAAATAAAATTTCTAAATACATTCTATTAAGATTCGATTTACTTCTACATTAATTCCCACTAGTCTACGATGCTTATAGTCTGTTTTCAGTGGAAAATACATTGTCCATGGGAAGCATGATTGCTTGTGTAAGGTAATTTTTAAGTTATTTTTTCAACATAAATATTTTTTTTTTTCGAAATCCAAACAATGCTCATTTCTGTAACGAAGGTTCCAATTTCGTGAGCCAATGATTACCAAAATTCTACGATAATTAGTCTTCCTGCTAGGAGAATTTGAAAAAAATCATAAAACAATCTGAACTGTTGCCTGCATGTGATGTTTGTACATGGAACTGTCAATTATGAATAGAATCAAGGCAATTTTAACTTGTGTTTTTGTATTACAGATGTTCCCAGTGATTGAGTGCAGTTGGAAGACCAGTCCTGGAAGTACAAAATGTGAAGAAAGTGATTTCTGCTAAGATTTAGTGACAAGTGTGAAATGTGATAAAAATTTATTTTTACTGCCTCACTGTGGACTAACAGCTCACCAATAATGTCAGTAGTATATATTTCAATGTTCCAAAATCTTCTGTTATTGAAATATTTTCATGGTGCATAGTTTACCTCAAGAAAAAAGTAATTGGTGAATGCTTTGATTCTTAAAAAGTTTAGTTGTTCTTGTTGTAATTTGTTCATTTGTGTGCAGGTGTATATAAGTGAGAAAAACTTGTGATACACTGTGAGATATTCCAAATGTAGTGCCTTTTGCCCGTTTTCTTTATGAGATGTAATGCATCTTTATTGAAAAAGGAAAGACGAGAAGACTAT
This sequence comes from Lepisma saccharinum, assembly GCF_977018435.1. Lineage (NCBI taxonomy): Eukaryota > Metazoa > Arthropoda > Insecta > Zygentoma > Lepismatidae > Lepisma > Lepisma saccharinum. The sequence continues at coordinate 12,579,150 of NC_139234.1, forward strand.
ATTCGGATCAGTACATGAAAAACAAGGGAGTATGTGTTTTGTGATTAATAGTGACAGTGTTATGAAGAAAATTGCATGGATTCAAGTGAAGTGCTTGTTTTGACAACCATATTTTCATACCTTCATGCAACTTTGGGTATGGATTACATCCTTGATGGTAAGAAACCACATTCAAATTTTAACTCCGCTATATCACTCTTCTGGTTCCACACGTTTTCAGGCAATTCTTGCTTCTTTCTGATTTAATAACCAAAAAACAATGACTGCAATTGAATCATTTTAGTAATCTAGATTGTGAATTAAACCCAGGGTATTTTAGGAAGAAATATATAGTGACAATGCTCTGCATTTGTGTTAGTCCACTAGTAAACTTACTAAAGTATTTCTAGTTCTCACTAGCACATTTGCTTGTGTGCAGGACCCAGTACTTATTGCATTTGGACAGCTACTAGAAATAATGCTCCACTCCAACACAGTGTAGATACAACACATGTTAGTCACTAAAATAGGTACTTTAGTATTATACGGACTACCTCATTTCAGACCATGCATTTAGGAACTTTATTTTAATGCTAAAAGGACCAAACCTGGCCTGCCTGACCTAACGACGAAAGAATAGATTGAACAAAATGTGGTTAGGTTAGGCAGGCCAGGTTTGGTTCTCTTAGCATAAAAATTAAGTCCCTAAATGCACAGTGTGAAATGAGGTAGTCCGCATAATACTAAAGTACCCTAAAATATAAGGGTTTTATACAACCTTAACATTATTTTTTTACAATATTTTTAGCGCTACCTCAGTGTCTGAACACATGAGATAATCTCATAACCAAAGGTTTAAGTTCAAGTGTGGGCCAAGGGTTGTGACAGTCCCTTTTATGTCAGAGAAGTGACCCAGAATTAGAAAAGCTTTTAGTACAGATGTTTCGGCTAACATAGGAATAAGTAATGAATCATTATAATTTTTCTCAACCACCCCCACCTTCAACCGTGCTCAAGAATGTTTGGGGCCCTATCTCCACACCCCCTATATGCCTTCATGGGAGCACCTTACTTTTTTTTTTAATATATAGGCTCAATTGTCATACTAATCCCATGTAATAGGGTAAAATGTCATCTCAGTCTTCATTATAAAATTAAATGAAGTTTTATTCCTGGAACTTTTGTTATGTTTATAAAGAGAAACAATTTCACCTATGTAAAAATAATAATTTACATAGTTTTTCGTTACATAGTTTTTCATTACATGTCTGTACTGTTATAATTTAGAGACAATAATGAAAAAAATTGAGCATCTGTCTTTGTTTATATTATCCTTTCTTTACTTGCCTATTGTTACTGCCTTTCTCTATAAAATACCTACATTTCAGAGTCTTCAGATATTTGAGGTTGAGTGTTCTGCAGAAGTGTGCCAAATGAAAAGTGCTACTCATTCATGTAGAAATGGCTGTGTGTTCAATTTGTTTACATAGTTCAGTCTCATTTATATATTGTTGAAAATACTTTCTTCTACATGCATAATTGTCTTGCTGGTTATCATTATGGATAACGACTCAATTAAATTTCTTCTTTTTTTTTAACAGGTTTCCTTGGGTTAAAAGCCAGGTTAAATTGGAATTGGCTTCCAATGTTTGTATGCCCTCGAAACATTGGAAGCCAACTCCAATTTAACCTGGATGGTAACCCGAGAACACCTGTTTAAATCACGTCACCAGGAAAACTACAACTCCTATTTTCATTTTTTCTTTGTTTAGTGAAGATGTGAACATGCGAGTCATGATGAATGGGATTTATTTTTAATTGAATTGAGTTTAGGTTTTTTTCCATGGATGATGATTAATGATGCTTTTTGTCCTATCATTGAGTTTAGATCAGTGGTGTATTCATCCATATTATCTGGTCTACCATTGTTAAACAAACTTTTTGCGTACATGTGAAAATTGCCTCAAAATTTGAAGTTGTCGTAATTCAATATTTGTTTTACTTGCATGCCTGCATTGGTGTTTTATTTCTTTCATATCTAATTAATATATATATATACATACAATAATAAAGAATTGTTCCGGTAAACCAGGTAAAATATTACGAATACACACTGGTTTAGAATTGCCTCTTGCTATGTGCCACAGGAAAAAGCATTTTATATTGCCTGGTGAATGGAATATTTAGATCCTATGTGGGTCAAGGAGGTAATGTAAAGCAAAGTTCAATCCTAGGCAGTGCTTTCTTTCTGGTGGTATGCAAACGGTATGGCATACCGGTATCTTTTTACATGCGAAAAACAAAAATAACATCATTTTATTTTAATTTTAGAAGCTTGTGTTTGTGTGTAACTGTATGAATTAAGGATCACATGTGAACATACCTTAATATTCTGGGTAGTTCTTAAGATGAACACACGAACAATTTTTTTGGAAAGTACTGGTCCTAAGTAAGACCAGATGATTCTGTGCCAAAGATTGGGTTTAAGCCCACATTATGTTCAGATAGGCTAATTTTGAATTTAAAAATGAATCCGAACCACGGCATTAAGCCTCCACCCACAACTTCTCCTGATTACAAGTCAACATCATCAGAGAAGCCCAGATTATCCTTCAGATCACTAATGTAACTACCCAGGGTGCGAAACCATTGAAAACTGGTAGGGGAAGAAAGTTCATCTACAAACCCCCTCCCCCACAAACATATGCATAAATTATATGATACATATTTGTAATGTTATTAAAAGTAAAAATAGTAGTAGATTTGTTAATGATCTCTTGAGAGAGAATGCATTCAATACTCACAACTACACTGATTTGTGTGTGTTTTTTTATTATTATTCTTAGTAAAGTATATTTGAAATTAAAATTAATTGTTTATCATTTGTTTGTCATAACAAAAACTCTCCCTGCGTGGAAGGGGATTTTTGAGGCCAAGATTGTTGGTGGGGGGGATTTCACACTATGTAACTACCAAATTTATTCTAGAGAGCGATGAAATTATTCATTTATGGAACTATTTACACATTTTCAGAAAGTAATGTGTCAGTTAAGGGTTTCAATTTTCTTAATGTTTAGTTTTGAATAAATTCTTACTTTAACTGCACAAGTTAATGTGTGCATTGTCATCAGGAAGGTGGATGCCCCTCTCCCCATGCAGAATGTTAAATTTATATTTCACATATTATTTCATTTAAGTAACAGCAATATATAATAATTTTTATAAGAGCATTACAGGAACACGATAACTTCAAATTGAAGGACTGGTTTTATGGTGTTTACTTTTTCTCCCCCCCTCCCTCCTGGAAAAATCAAAGCTGTGGCTGCATTATCACTGATGTAATATGGTGTTTGTTTCTTGAAACCGCTATGATATGCATATGTTTTTCGTAAAATATTGCTCGCACATGAAGATGCATATACAGAAAGTTGGTGAATGATTGTAAGAATCGCCTTTAGATGGTGTATGCTGAAATATGTAAGTTCCTATCTTTTTTTTTACATGTAATTTTCAGGAAAAATTCTGATTTACGCTTAAATTTCCACACTTATAAAATAGTCTATAAAGAAAAAGTTAGCAGAAACCTGAATTCCTAAATAGAGTACATTTGTTTAAATTGTAAATTTTTTTCCCTTCGAAAGTTTACTACGTTGGTAATAATTTTCAGCAGTCAGGCAGCTTAATTTAGAGTGTCCATATTTCGCCATGTATTTTTCAAATATAGATGTGTGTTGCGACGTAAAAATGGAATAGCACCTACGCAAAGCGTGTTGCTTCCAGCATTGCTATGGTAACCTCAGTAGTTCAGGGGACTTGCATGTTGCGGCAGCATAATCTCTGCTTGTTCCTGATTGGCCAGTCTCGTTTAAATTTTTCATTCCGGATTGGCTGTCTTGTAAGCTGGCTGCTGAAAAGTTTCCATTGTGGGTATAGGAACTTTCTTCTATCTTTATAACCTATTCTCTTTGCTCAGTAAGGTGTTGGGGACACGGGTTCATTTCTGAGGTAGGAATCTTTCAAGCCTTGCTCCCTGCATATAGTGATATTGTGGTTAATCCAGACTCAAATAAATTAAGACTGGTGAGGGGTGCCCCTTAGGAGTAGAGGTGGCCAGAGCATAGAGCTGATAACACCTAAAAATTGCTGCAATTGAGAATATGTGGGGTCTTACCTTCACATACCCTCGAGATGTGCCTACTTGGCACGTCTCAATGTGCACTGGAAACTTCTTTACCTTTTACAGTTAGAGATTAGACACTTCTTTATAATGAACATATTTAGGGTTTGGGATTCCAATCATTTGTTCAAAGAATTTTAATTGGGAAAATGTAAATGTTATTAAGGGTCGTAAAAGTAAATTTAATGTCAATGCAGCTAGTCAGTAAGGTATATGATTGCCATGTGATACATCCTGGTACAATTCTGGTCCAGGTAGGAATTTTTCAAGCCTTGTCCATGCAAAAATGGGCCAAGCTCGACCAATCTCAAATAAATGGCACCTTGGGCCAACCATGAGTAAAAGCTTATTGAGCAGGTGCTGATCACAACCATTCAAATATGGCTGATATCGAGAATATATGAGGACCTACCTCCACATCACCCTTAATGGAATAGTGCAATGTTCATGAAGAACACCTTTACTATTACAGCTAAAAAATGGATATTTTCAAAATAATAATAATCATGAGTTCTTGGGATGTGTGTATGAGTAAATCCCAGCATTGACTTCATGTTCAAGTCTCTAAGAACAAATAAAATGTAAACAAAGATGAAATTTAATTTATTGATAAACTTAGTAGCCCCTTGACTTATTATTCTAATTTCTCTGTTCAAATATAAAATTACAAATACCCACAAAATAAACTAAGACTATGATTTCAATAATACGGATGTGTATGTGTAGATTTAATCTGCCAAATGGGGAATTTTAACTGATTTGGGGAACCAGTGCCATTTGAAAATGCACACAAGTTCCCCACTTCACACAAGTATCTTATTTGAATATATTTAAACATATGTATACACAATAATCAGATTTATGCTACCTGATGAATGATTTGAACATCTGAATTGCCTTCTTTCCTCAGACTTGTATAATAATTATTGATTTTTGGTTGCTGAATGTCTGTTTCACACTTCCCATGAAGCTCCCCATTTTGAAGTATTACTCAGAACAACAATCAGTTTTGTATTCAGCCATCATTTAATTTTTTTCAGAAACACCCCTTGATTCAAATGTGAATGTTGGTTGTTTGATTTGGTGGTTCAAGTCCACTTTATGCGTAGCAAGCCTAATTGTGACGACCTACAGTTTAAAGTGGGATCTGAACTACTATGTGTCTCCATCGGATATCAAATCTGGGACACCTTGAAATGGAAATTAATGCCAAACATGAACTCAATGCAACATTAATTTTACGAAAAATTAAATATTAAGCTCAAACAAAAAAATCGAGTAACATTACTTACATGAAATTTTGAAACTTCGTATTTCCGCATTGCACAATTTAATGGTTAAATCGTATTAATTTCGAAGACCCTCTGTCTTCATTCACTAAGGTTACGTAAGTGATTTTAAACCCTGTTTACCGCATCTATCATGAATTGTGTAACATGTCCCATACAAATGGTACATATGGAGAAAAACACACTTAAAAGCATATTTGTGTATTCTCTTCACCATTTTTGTGTGGAATTAGTTGATGCAAAATATATATATATATGTATATATATATATATATATATATATATATATATATATATATATATATATATAAACAGGTTTTATTGGAAATTAATTAACAGTTGCATACAAAGCTGCATATTTGCACACAGTAAAAAAATATGTTAAAAATGTTGATGTAAACCAATTGGATTTTGTGAATTTCACAAAAAATTTCATGAAAAAAATATACATTATACTTGTATAATCAAGTTGATTTCTTTTTGAATTACAATTTTTCCTTCTGTTATATTGCATGGGTGTCATGTCCAACAAGAGCAATTTCCATTTCAAATATAACTAGATCCTTGAAAAGATGCTAAAATTTGGAAATGTACCAAATTAAGAAATTTGTATCATCTTTGAAATTCCTGTCCACTTTTCTGGTTGGTTGGTTGGTTGGTTGGTTGATTTGGCGATTCAAGTCCACTTTATGCATAGCAAGCCTAATTGCGTCTGGACCTACAGTTTAAAGTGGGATCGATTGATTGATTGATTGATTTATTTATTTATTAGCATCCATTCAACTTTACAAAAGTTGAAAATTTGCCTCCATCGGTTTCAAACCTGGGACACCTCAATTAAAAGGTGACGAGGCTACCACTGCATCATCGGGAGGCCCTTACGATGCTGGATATTAACCTGTACATGGTGATAAAGTATTTTTGACATATCTCTTTCAGTACTTCTTGATGTTAAATTACCAAGGGTCATTACGAGCAGGTGAATTTTCTGATCAATGGAAATTAAGATAGAGAGAAGGCTTGGGAAGAAGTAAGTTTATGCCATACACTCCACCCTTGGGCCTGCCATAGACACTGAGTGATATAAATTAAGCTATATCCTATCCCATGTAATTTTAATTAATATAAGAACTTTATCTTAATTTATTTTATTTTAAAGATATGACACTACAGGCAAATTCCCATTTAGTGTCTTGAATTTACAAAATGTTTGTTACACAGAATATATCAAAGAATTGATAAGATACCATAATATGAAAATATATGTTAAAGTAATATGAAAAAGAAATTGGAAGTAGCAACCTGACAATTGAAGTTAAATCTTACACAGGATATGACAATAGAAAACATAAAAACAAAACAAAAAAAAAAATATATATATGAGCCAAGCATTACATATACATGTCTGAACTGCTGAATAATGTCACCTTTAGTTTTGAAAGTAAGTTTTGATATCCCTTTTGAACTTGCGCATGTTTTGAAAGATGTCCACCTTACCATATGATTTTGCAATTTCATTATACAACTTACACATTCCCTAAGTGGGTGCCGCATTGGCTGACTTTGTTTGAGCTCTTGGTACTTGAAACAACTCTCTTGTGGTCTTACCTTATTATATGGAATATAGAAAGGGATTTCTGAGAACGGGTTTAGAAGTTTATGTAAAAAATAGCAACATGTATATTTCTTCGATAGCATAGGGATTGTAAGTGGAAATATTTTTTAGGGTCTCATAAGGAGTATACTCGTGATAAACAGAGTCTGTTTTCATTTTTAGGAATCAAAGGATACATTTTGAATTCTGGTGGCTTCGTTTATGTTTTGTTGGGGGGGGGGGGTTGGCAGGCAATAAACACACATTCCAATTTTGGCCTTACGTAGTAATTATACAGCATTCGGAATGTTTGGCGTAGTTTCCCATTCTAATTATAAACCCAAGGTTTCTGTTTCCTTCTGCCACAATTTGGTCAATGTCTCTTTGGAAACTTATTTTCTTCAAACTGAACACTTAGGTATATCTAGGTGTATAGAGTAACATGCTAAACAGAAACAGTGATATTCATATTTCTATATATGTAAAGCACAAACAATGCCAAATATAAAAAATGGTGGAGATGTGCACATCTTTACAGATATACAAATTTTGAAAATGCTTGCTTACATTATAATTTATTATATTCTCATGCATAATTCATGTAATCTAATATGTTTGGAATGAAAAATGTGCACAAATGACAAAATCATAAGTTAAAAATTATTCACAAAAACAGCTTTATTAATGGCATTGAAGGTAATTAATCGTAAGAGACACAACTACATAAGGTGGACTATGCCTCTAAATGTGGACACTTTCACTGTATATTTTGCTTGCATTTGTATAAATACAGAATAAAATTGTAACACATAACTGTGTGTATGGACATGAAAAATTATGAGCCTCTGTGGCAGAACTGTTAACACACTGTGGTACACACAACGGCATAAGAAACAGCAGGCAAATCATCCATCACCATTTTCATTTTGTCAGAATTACATAATTCATTATAATGAATTGAAATAAAGGTAACAGTTCCATACAGTGGAGACACATTAATATTGGATATTTTCTGTTTCGTGTGGTTCATTACCAATTGTGTATTGCGGAACATAGCTGAACGTGCCATTATGCTTTTTACACTAAAACAAGCACTTTTTCTACTAAAGTAAGCCATTTTTCATAGTGCTACTGAACGTAAGTAACATTGTGATATAGCTTGCGCAAATCTTGACTAGCGTGGTCCATCAGTGGGTATGCAGTGTTTCCAACATTCCTAAGTGAAAAACCACTACTTTCGTGTTACTCATGTATTTCTTCCCGGGTTCATAATTATCACTGATAGTCCCACAAACCATTCACGGATAGCCCCACCAACCATTCATGATAGCCCCACGAACCATGCATGGCAGGGTTAGGTTAGGTTAGACAAGCAGCTAAAATTATATGCAATTTCACGTAGGTTATGTTACGTTAACATAGTTACAAATATTCATGGTTGGAAACACTGACCGGGGGTTATATCATGAAAGGAACGCAAAATCTGATTAACGTAGTGGATGTACATAGAGGCAACAGCTTTTGTGCATTGAAGAGACATTATTATTGAAAAATGCATGATTTACCGGCCAAATAAATTGCACGATGGGAGAAAACACTGCAGAAACCCATTTCAGTAAGTAGTTTCTTCTGTAAAAATGAAGAAATATGTGTCCACCGTACGGAACTGTTACCGAAATAAACACCAATAAGCAGAGGGTAATGCCTGATTCGAATCAACATAATTTCTCTCCTTAAAACAACACCAGATGTAGAATTAAAAAGTAATGAAAATATGAATGGACAATTTGCTTACCATTATCTTTACCATTGACTGTACCAGCTGCATTTTGGCCCCACTTTTAATGAATTCATCTTACATCTTCAGTGATGCAATTAACAGAGGTAAAAATAGAACAGAAAAAAGTTTTTTCCCTATTAATGTGTATTTACATGATCTGGATACATTTTGACCAAGGTTCATATTGATGAGTAAAGTATGTTAACATTTCTTGTCAGTAAAAATTGCTTGAAATGATTGACATTATTAAAGGGGCCAAAAATTAGGAGTGTTTTTTCAAATATTATTTGAACTAGTTATCTACTTACATTCAAATACTACACTTGCTTATAGATCATTAATCATCCATAAGTGAGTGTGTGTATGTATATATGTACATTTATTAAAAAGCAAAGAAGGCAAAACAGAAAAACCCATCAAACAGTAGAAAAATGAATGTATCTATCTAACTAGTATACAACATTTATTGGAAATTCAGTGTCAGTATTTTTCTCTTAACATTTTTTCTTGGGGTTAAATTCAAACATATATGTAAACAAGAGTATAACATCATTTCTCTTTATTACTCTATTTTGGACAAATGATTATACAGATATTTTTCACCACGATTCATGTAATTATTCATTACAGCTTAGTATTATAAAATGAAGTACACAATTTCTAGTAGTAATAAACATTAAAAATAGTTAACAAATTTTAGTTTACAGGTAAAATAAAAGAACAGACTATTTCAAGGCACATTCTAAAATATTATGTCAAGCAATTTTTTGAAAAAAATGTTTCAAACAGGCTTTAGTAACTTCATGTGCCATATAGTGTATTATTCTATGCCTCATCTATAGGTGATATATCAAAAATATCTCGTTTGTGTTCTCAGATCTAATGGAGCAAAAAAAAAAAAAAAAAAAAAAACGAGTGGAAAAAATCACATCTTGTAATTATATAATTACATCCACTGTTGTTCCTCTTCATTGTTTGTGAAAAAATATGTGAGCTGTTTGCAAAATGTCCCTTTCGTTGTTGCTTGGAGTTGGATCCAGTTTAAGCACAGATCGGTTAATCAGGACTACTCTGGGATCTGTTGCCCTATGTGTCTCCAATATGTATCAAACTGACATTGACTAGAAGGCGATGATGTTACATCTATTCCATTGGGAAGCACATAAAACATACTGTATAAAATATTACATTGCCTTTAAAATGTATTTCCTGCAATGACTAAAATATTTTTTCTGATACTTCAACATTTAGAAAATTATCAACATATTTCTTGAAGTCTTATGAGTACATATTATCATACACAATACAAAAATAGTTTTGGTATTAAAACGTGCACATGCTTTCTTCCAGCAACGAAATAAACACAACTCTTTCGAACATGAATATTTTAAGCATTCCCTTTGATATTAATGACACGGGTAATAATACACCCAATATCAACATTACAGATTCAGCAGTATTCATTCATGGTTATGAATTCTCATTACCTCAAAAAAAAATATTAATGGTATACAAAGTTTCTTCCAAGCTAAACTATCATTAAAAAAGTGATCTATAGATTATACGTACGTTACTGAACCTTTTAAACAAAGACAGATGCAGTTGCTTCAATCTAATAAAATATTCAATAAATTTGTATATAAAATTGACCCTTCAAGTGTGTGCACAAACATATATTAAAATTTGCACACACAAGCAGCACTGACAAGTTGGTCAGTCGCTTGTTCTGCAAATCGACTACATCCTCCATCTCCTCTTTAGTGGCAGCTTTCATGTTTCTTATACTTTTATGCATTTTAAGTTAATTTCGAAGTGCAGTCTCAACACTGAACTGAACATGCTATCTCCTGTGCCCCTTACAAAATTTGTAGAATCAGCATAATCAAGTAGAGAAACTAAGTTTGAAGATACGAATATAAAAAATTATGTTTAGTTGAGATTGTTTTTTGTTTCCTGAATTTATGTCTATTATAACAGAATCACTTAGCTCTCATGTTATTTGACAATTATAATGCTTGGACACAAGGATGTCAAAGTAGAGAAAGCAGACACATTCAGTGCTTAGACATCTTCTATGATATTTATCCTCTTTTCTCTAGCTAAACTATAGGGGTGAGAAACACATGAAACATTAATGTTTGTGTGTGCGCACGTTGCTGTTACTGTGCTTCCTCTCATATTATTAGAAGATAAAAACATACATTCTTCACAGCATTAACATACGAGCTTATTCTCTATGTGGAGTGAACAAATTACAAACAAAACAAAATACAAATATGTACACACATTAGACAAATACCAAAGCAGAATCTTAACTATCAAAATACCTACCTGCAAACTTTTTACTTTTATTTGAAACTTGTTGATTATGTTAGAAACAATAAAATTTAGATTCATGCTTTCTTTACCTCATTGTAGACAAAGTATTTAACCTGCTTCCAGTTTCTGTTATTCAGTTTGCCATCTGCAATTTCAATACACTTTAAACAATCAGCTTTCCCAGGAACCTTTCTTAGCAATAAAAATTTAGACAAACCATGCCTTACAGCTTGTTTCTCTTCAGCAGACCAAGTCTTGGCTTGAGTAAAGTTCCTTTTTGGTTTCTTTAATGTTTGACGTCTACTTGTAGAAGGAATGTCTTCAAAAGATTTTTCTTCTATGTTTACTTCCATGTCTGTTGCAGTGATAGTTTCATGAAGTCTGACCATTTGATCATCATCATCACCATCATCAGTGTCCTCTTCAACAGACAAATTGTCAATGTCATTCAGAGACTTCCCATAGTAGTTGTTAAGTGTACCTTTGTCTGCTGCCATAAACAGTTTATTTGTTTTTGCCACTGTTAAAGCAGAGTCTGGAAGATGGTAGGAGTCCTTATGAACATCCAGATCATGCCCCATAAATGATGCAACATTCTGCATTTCACACCTTTTCAAGTTAAGTATTTGTGAAATGGTAGCAATGTGCTTACGGAGTTTGGTTGATGTTATGAACTGTGGATATTGCGCACCACATTCCCTTGCATACTTGTAAAGAATATCACTTCCCCTAAAACAGTCTTCTGAGCCGTATTGTGTCCTTGCAAAAATATATTTCTTGGAAGGTGATACTCCAACTACTTCTCTTGTTTCAATAAGCAGTTGAATAGCTTCCTGTATTTCAATGGTAAGTAACACTGGCACCTTCCTTCCTTTTTTGCCTCTCGTATATAAGAGTGTCAGGCTTTTAAGTAAATGCTTTTCACATTCAGACAGCATTTGAAGTATTTCTGCACTGTGTGTTGGGTTTTCTCTTTCACTAAAAGTTTTAACCTCTAATCTTTGAGCCTCACCACTTCTTCTTCGATTGAAAAGTATTATTGAAGCTAGTGTAGACTGACACAAACACTCCCAGTCCTTCTTATCTGGAGCCTGCTTTAAGGATTCACTAGCACTTGAATTTTCACTGCTCAAATATACCTTTAGTTTTTTTAGGTCTTCGGCTAATGGCAATAATTCAGGTCTGTTCCATCGTCTTCTATCTAATGACTTCAGTGCATGAGAAGCAATTTCATGTGTCCATTCCATGTTACATAGGTCAATAAATTCCTCAGCCTGTAGCCTTGATTGCAAGAGTCTATTTTTCAATGCATTGCTTTTCATTACCATTGCACAGCTCTTAAGTGCATGACCAATTTTTAAGGCAAGGCTAGGTCGTTTATATACATGGGTTACTTCATCATAGCCAGATATTAACCTTGCAGCATTAACAACTGTTGAAAAATTCTCAACTGACAAACAGTCACTTAAACTCACAATACCTTTATCTAGTTCCCTTGCCTGCAGCACCAATCTGCCTAGTTCTCTTAACTTTTGGCTTATGTATGAAGTTAAATGTGACTCGGCACCATGTTTTTGATACAACTTTGAACCATATTCCAAGATTAATTTGTCATTTTTAACAAGAAGTGAAATGGGATCCGTTCTCATTTTTGATAATACTTTCTCCCGTAACCCAACATTATTACTGGTGGAACATAATAAAATTTATCTTTTAAAATTTCCCTTACTATTTATTGTGGTGCGACTAGAAAGTGAACATTTTTTGACATGCCTCCAGATGCTGGATCTTCGGAATAAACCCAAACATTTCTCACAGGGGACATATTTTTTTGGTGATACTGCATTTTTAGTGCGTTTACTTGGTATAATTGTTCCACTTTTGTGTTCATGAACACTTTGGTTGTGATAAAAATTGCCTGCATTTCTGAGCTTCAGAAAAGCTATTCTACGTTCTTTTGACCCTTTTTCCAACAGCATAATTTTAGCTACTTCTGGCTCACCAGGGCCTCCCCCATGGCGCAGTGGTAGCGTTATCGCCTTGTAATCAAGGGGTCCCGGGTTCGATACCCGGTGGAGGCACAAGTGGTTCGGATCCCACTTTAAGCTGTAGGTCCAGTCCCGATTAGCCTTACTGTGCATAAAGTGGACTTAAAACACCAACTCAACTCAACATTCTGGCTCACCACTGTGCTTTCTTAAGAGATGTTTGCTAAGTTTTGATACCATTTTTAAACAGTATAAACAATAAGCTCTCCTGTCATATTTTCGCTTTTCAGAATCGTTATTTGTTTGTTCAACAGTAATTTTATTTGTAATAGACACATATCTTAAAGCCTTTTGTTTCATCTCTAAAATATTTGATCCATGATCAGAATCGGAACATGATGAACACTGAATGGTCTCATCAGGTATTTCAACTCCAGTGTCTTCACTAATTTCACTACTTTTATGTATTAATTCTTCAACTTCTATATCACTAGTAGAAATTTCACTCTCCCTTGGCTGGTAATCAGGGTCAGCATCAGAATCAGTGAGGTCAAAAGATGTGTCGCTTGAAATATCTCGTTTACGTAGAAGAAAGTTGTATCTCTGGGTTAACACAGGTTTTGTGTCAGCATCACTTGAAACTTCCTCATCAGTGTCAGAATAATCAACAAGCTTCATGCACCTCTTTGACTGTGGTATCACAATTGAAATATTCTGTATATGGTGAATACTATTTACATCACAGCCATTTTCAATTGCATCACGCTTACTTTTGTTACTTTCTGGACCAACAACACTAAACAACTCTGTACTTGAATGAGCTAAATACTCCAGTCCATGGTTTGACGCACCGGAAGGAACACAATATTTGTTATCATTTTCTGTAGCATGCTCTGCGGAAGGTAATCATTGTAAATTGGGAATTACATTTACATCACAGCAATTTTCAATTGCAACAAGCTTACTTTCATTACCTTCTGGACCAACAACACTAAACAACTCTGTACTTGAATGAGCTAAATACTCCAGTCCATGGTTTAACGAACCGGAAAAAAAAGAAGATTTGTTATCATTTTCTGCTGCATGCTCTGCGGAAGGCAATCCTTGTAAATTGAGAACTACATTTACATCACAGTCATTTTCAATTGCATCACGCTTACTCTCATTACTTTCTGGACCAACAACACTAAGCAACTCGGTACTTGAATGAGCTAATGACTCCAGTCCATGGTGTGACGCACCGGAAGGAACACAAGATTTGTTATCATTTTCTGCTGCATGCTCTGCGGAAGGTAATCCTTGTAAATTGGGAATTGCATTTACATCACAGTCATTTTCAATTGCAACAAGCTTACTCTCATTACTTTCTGGACCAACAACACTAAGCAACTCGGTACTTGAATGAGCTAATGACTCCAGTCCATGGTGTGGCGCACCGGAAGGAACACAAGATTTGTTATCATTTTCTGCTGCATGCTCTGCGGAAGGTAATCCTTGTAAATTTGGAATTGCATTTACATCACAGTCATGTTCAATTGGAACAAGCTTACTTTCATTACTTTCTGGATCAACAACACTAAGCAACTTGGTACTTGAATGAGCTAAATACTCCAGTCCATGGTTTGACGCACCGGAAAAAACAGAAGATTTGTTATCATTTTCTGCTGCATGCTCTGCGGAAGGTAATCCTTGTAAATTTGGAATTGCATTTACATCGCAGTCATTTTCAATTGCAACAAGCTTACTTTCGTTACTTTCTGGACCAACAACACTAAACAACTCTGTACTTGAATGAGCTAATGACTCCAGTCCATCGTTTGATGCACCGGAAGGAACACAAGATTTGTTGTTATTTTGTGCAACATGCTCTGCTTCTAAATTGAAAGTCTTACTTGTATCAGAGCCATTTTGAATTGTCAGATTTTCTCTATTACTGCTTTTCGGACTGACTAAGCCTCCAGGGATTTCTTCAATTATTTCTCTCTCAGCTAACAGATCTTCTCGAGCTGGAATGAGTAAAAGGAGAACTAGTGGTGCTTCAGGAATATAACACTCCTACTGGCTATCAATGAAATTGTTAAAACCAGAGACACCTGTTGATACACACAGGGTGGCGACAGACCTGGAAAACCTGGAAAACCGGGAAAAGTCAGGGAATTTGAGGTGTCAAAAAAAGTCAGGGAAATGTCAGGGAATTTCGTCTTCATTGATTTTTTTTTTTTTTTAAATTTCTCTCGCCCGGGCTTCTCGGCGGGAATTTTAAATTCGAACACTCTTTGGAGGAAAATTGTTATAACTCGGGCACTATGTGAGCAATATACTTCGGATAACTTTCGTTTTGCAGCTAAAACATCAGCGCATGCAACCGTGTACAATTCAGAACGCCGGACTGAGGAAGAAGGGACTTGGGGGGGCACGTCCCCCGAATCTCTATGGAAAAAACAAAAATCTGGTGTTTGCCCCCTCTTCTCCCGCTATTTTGGAGAGAAGGCAAGAACTTTAGTATTCTTTTTAAAGAATGTACATTTTTCAAGAGAATGAAACATATTTCATGTTGTTGGGTGCCATACAAGTTGAATAATAAGCCAAAATATTATTATTATTTTTTTTACGAAAAATAGGTAATTTGCATTTTTGGAGGAAAATTGTTATAACTCGGGCACTATGGGAGCAATCTACTTCGGATAAGTTTTGTTTTTCAGCTAAAACATCAGAGCATGCAACCGTGCACAATTCAGAACGCCGGACCGAGGAAGGGGCCTTGGGGGCACAACCTCCGAATTTCAATAAAAAAAAAACTAGTTTGCCCTTCTTCTCCCACTATTTTGGGGATAAGGCGCAAATTTTAGTATTCTTTTCAAAGAATGGACATTTCTCAAGAGAATGAAACATATTTTATGTTCTTGGGTGCCATACAAGTTGAATAATAAGCCAAAATGTGATTTTTTTTTTTACGAAAAATATGTAATTTGCATTTTTGGAGGAAAATTGTTATAACTCGGGCACTATGGGAGCAATTTACTTCGGATCAGTTTTGTTTTTCAGCTAAAACATCAGAGCATGCAACCGTGTACAACCCAGAACGCCGAACCGAGGAAGGGGGGGGGTTGGAGGCGCGACCTCCGAATTTCAATATTTCAATACAAAAAAATAAGAATAGGGACTTTGCCCCCTCTTCTCCCACTATTTTGGGGAGAAGGCGCGAACTTTGTATTATTTTCAAAGAATGGACATTTCTCAACAGAATTAAACATGTTTCATGTTCTTCGGCGCCATACAAGTTGAATAATAAGCCTATTTTTTTTTTTTTACGAAAAATAGGTAATTTGCATTTTTGGAGGAAAATTGTTATAACTCGGCCACTATGTGAGGAATCTACTTCGGATAAGTTTTGTTTTGCAGCTAAAACATCATAGCATGCAACCGTGTAGAACTCAGAACGCCGAACCGAGGAAGGGGGGGGGGAGGTTGGGGGTCGCGACCTCCGAATTTTAATGGAAAAAAATAAGAATCTGGACTTTGTCCTCTGTTCTCCCGCTATTTTGGGGAGAAGGCGCAAACCTTAGTATTCTCTTCAAGGAATGGACGTTTTCAAAGAGATTGATTGAAAAATGTTTCATGTTCCTGGGTGCCATGCAAGTTGAATAATGAGCCAAAATGTGAAACTCTGTTCGGAAATGTGGCTTTGATATGTTGCGGAGAGGGGGCGAGGTTGGTCTTCAATATGAATTTCCCAGGCTTGCTCCAGACCTGTGTCTGAGTTTCCACCCAAACATAAGAGTTCGAAGTTCCAAAAAGCACATTCATTTCGTAATCAGCACGATGATACAGTATGGTATCATCGCGGCAGTACGACCTTACTCTGATGATACCATATGGTATCATCGGGGGAGTAAATGTTTAGTTTAGCCTCTAAATATTACGTGGAAAAAACATTGAATTATCATTTTTTCTTGTCCGCATGGGAGTAGTAAGGGGACTTGTCAGCAGATGGAGGGGATAAGAGCGGGTGGCGCCGTCCGATAGTAAGGCATTTTGTTGGGCAAACTGAAGGAACTTGGAAGAAAATAGGTTCTATTGATACATACAATTTTTGTCGAATATCGCCACCCGACAAAGTATCTCACTACAACATGCGACAGAAATTGCATGGACTGCAACATCCAACAAAAATTGCATGCATAAACAAGAAGAGCTTTAGACTGCAAATATGCTGCTGGAATTTTATTACTCTTCTGGCTCACTTCACCTTATTTAATGTAGCAGTGCTTACGAAGGTTTTCTTTCATCATCCTGACGTATTACCGGTTTCGCACAAGTTAACATACGTTTACAATGACATTGCACTATTTTTAGATATCAAGAAGAATCCAACCAAACGGGACATATATTGAATACTATCACGAAAAAGTTAAACATAAATCTGCATTGGTGAACTTTATAAAAATTGGCAAGTGCATGCTCGCAACCTCAAATTTACTGCAACACTAGTATTGCAATTAAATTAACGGCACTCTCTGTCCTGTCTGTTTAAACTCGTGAGAGATGGTCATTAATCTCTCACTAAGTGAAGTTAATGTCCAATATTATGAAATAAAATACTAATAATAAATACGTAAATATTTTAATATCATATTTACTCGAATCACTCAATCATAAAAGCAAATCACTTTCTTCAAGAATTGACTTTTCTCTGCCAGCCCTGCTAAATTTTCACTTTCCATCTACTGATTTATACAAGGGGTGGCCAGAAAGTAATTTCCGATTAGTAGGGAACCGCAAATGCTAAAACCGTGAAAACTGGTAATTGCTGCGAAGTTATGTTTAGGAATGTGCAGTGATGTCTGGACTAGGGATGGCCAGATCTGGATCCTGGCGGATCCGAAATCCGGATCCTAAAATTTTTCGGATCCGGATCCGGTACTTTCGGATCCGGATCCAGAACTTTCGGATCCGGACCCAGAACTTTCAGATCCGGATTCGGTACTTTCGGATCCGGATTCGGTACTTTCGGATCCGGATTCGGTACTTTCGGATCCGGATCTGGTACTTTTGGATCCGGATTCGGAATTTTCGGATCCGGATCCGTTTTGCCATCCCACATGCGCTTCTTGGAAAGTAAGAATGTGTTTATAACATATTGTTACCTGCTAATATACATATATATATATAATATACATACATACACACACACACATATATATATAGTGTGTGTGTGCGCGATTTGTAATTAATTAATACACTTACAAGGGAGGTCTAAGCCTCCCCCTCAGATTTCCATGAAACTTGGCAGGTGTATAGAAGCCCCCCCCTCAAACGTCAAGATGAGGAGAAATTGATGTAGGGATCTGACCCCGAAACCACGTAAATAGGGCATAGGAAGAATCAGGGGGCATAGGGTCTCTCCATACACCTGTCACATTTCATGGGAATCGGGGGGGACACAGGGGTCAGATGATCCCCACGTCAATTTTTCCTCATCTTGACATTTGAGGCGGGTTTTGCCCCCTAAAACAGTTTTTTAGCCGAAACAAAAAAAAAAACACGTATTTCTTCCTTTGGGCCCCTCTATACACCTACCACGTTTCATGGAAATCGGAGGTGAACACAGGGGTCAGATCCCCACTTCAATTTGTCCTCATCTTGACATTTGAGGGCAGGTTGCCCCCTAGAACAGATTTTTAGCCGAAACAAAAAAACACGTTTTTCTTCATTTGGGCCCGTTTATACACTGCCAACTTTCATGGAAATCGGAGGGGGCCACAGGGGTCAGATCCCCACTTCAATTTGTCCTCATCTTGACAATTGAGTGGGTTTTGCCCAGTAAAACAGTTTTTAGCTGAAACAAAAAAACACGTATTTCTTCCTTTGGGCCCCTCTATACACCTACCACGTTTCATGGAAATCGGAGGGGAACACAGGGGTCAGATCCCCACTTCAATTGTCCTCATCTTGACATTTGAGGGCAGGTTGTCCCCTAAAACAGATTTTTAGCCGAAACAAAAAAACACGTATTTCTTTATTTGGGCCCGTTAATACACACACCTGCCAAGTTTCATGGAAATCGGAGGGGGCCACATGGGTCAGATCCCCACTTTAATTTGTTCTCATCTTGACAATTGAGTGGGTTTTGCCCTGTAAACGGTTTTTTAGCTGAAACAAAAAAAAAACGTATTTCTTCCATTGGGCCCCACTATACAGCTGCCAAGTTTCATGGAAATCGGAGGGGGACACATAGGTCAAATACACACTTAAATTTGTCCTCATATTGACATTTGAAGGGGGTTGCCCCCTAAAACAGTTTTTTAGCAGAAACAAAAAAACACGTATTTCTCCATTTGGGCCCGTTTATACACACACCTGCCAAGTATCATGGAAATCGGAGGGGGACACAGGGGTCAGATCCTCACTTCAATTTGTCCTCATCTTGACATTTGAGGGGGTTTTTACCCCTAAAACCGTTTTTTAGTTGAAACAAAAAAACACGTATTTCTTCCATTGGGCCCCACTATACACCTGCCAAGTTTCATGGAAATCAGAGGGACACAGGGGTCAGATCCTCACATCAATTTGTCCTCATCTTGACATTTGAGGGGGTTTTGCCCCCTAAAACAGTTTTTTAGCAGAAACAAAAAAATACGTATTTCTTCCATTGGGGCCCACTATACACCTGCCAAGTTTCATGGAAATTGGAGGGGGACACTTATATAACCTCCCTTGTTAGTCTTACACTTTGTAATTATATAACACTGCATATATTATATTTTATATTTATTATATTATATTATGTTATTATATTTATGTTTTATTTTAATTTTTAAAACTGTAACTGTAGAACAATTGTATAATTTTTGTATAACATTTCTATCTTGTTATATGTGTTAAAGGTTTCATCCTGGAATGGAATGTCTCACATTTATGTGTGTTTTCATTTCCAATATATTCGAATGAATACATATTCGTTTCAATGGCATTTACAAAATCACCTCTGACATATTATGTTAAACAAGTAAGATTATTTTTGTGTACGAGTGTGTTAGCCGATGCGTAGCAAAGTATTTTAGGAACAACACTTGAAAAAAATTCTTGTAGGACTAACTAATGAAAAATTTCTTTGTAATCGAAAAAACCCAGCGTCGAATAACATGGGTACCTGGGGGAAACCCTGGGGGGTAAAGGCGGTTAGGGGCGTGATGCTGATCACATCACCCCCACTCACGACCGGATCAAGAAAGTGTGGGGCGTTACCCCCACACCCCCTATACGCCTTCATGGCGTGGTGCTATGCACAGGGGAACACTTTACCTTTTTTAATCGAAGATCATAATACCTTTTAAGGTGTGGTAATATTATAATGGGATTGAGATACGAAACTCTCGGATCCGAATCCGGATCCAGATTTGAAACTTTCGGACCCGGATCCGGAATTTTCGGATCCGGAACTCTCGGATCCGGATCCAGATCCGAAACTTTCAGACCCGGATCCGGATCCGGAATTTTCGGATCCGGATCCAGATCCGTAAATTTTGGATCCGGACCCGGATCCGAATGGATCCGAATTTTTTGGATCCGGATCCGTTTGGCCATCCCTAGTCTGGACACATTTTTCGCCCGTTCGAAATATCGAAATAATGCGAATTGTTGGCGTTTTTAGCTTATTTTTTTTAAAGAAACATCCTAAAACAACGAAAAATGTCATGAAATATAACATTCTTGTATTTTCTAGGCCATGTTTATGTACAAAGAACATGCAAGTTTTCCAACATTTTACTCAAGAGTCAACTATATAGTTATATGTACATGGAATAATTCCGACAGCCACCTTAAATCATGTATTTCTCTCGATTTTTTCAACTTCTATCGAAACCATTTGCATCACAGAGCAAAGCGGCTGGGTTCTAACAGGAGATCGAGTGCGTATCTACCGTCACACGAGAGCCACATCTTCGTATTTGTCGCACCAGATATGTTTTGAATTACCAAGCTAAGTGCGCACCATCGGCATTTGTCGAGCGAGTAATAATGGAGCTCAGTTGTTAGGGCATCTGACTACTATGCGAGAGACCCGGAGTCGATCCCCTGCAGGGGAGAACCGGGATGTTTTCCACCTATTCAAACTGCTCCGGCACCCACCCAGCATCATATGAAGCTGGTACCTTGAGGAAACTTTGAGGGATAAATGTAGCCAGGAGCGTGGTGCTGATCACATCACCCCCACCTTCGGCCGTGATCAAGAAAGTGTGGGACCCTAACTCCACGCCCCTATACACCTTCATGGAAAAGTGCAGGGGAGCACTTTACCTTTACTTCCTCAAAAATCTGTTCCAACATATCAAACTGTCACGAAATTACAAGCACAATGGAGTATTAAGTTTCGGTATATCTGGCAGATAAATGTTTCGAAAACAAAAACGCGAATTTTGGGAAACGTAACACTAACAAGTCAAAAAAATATAATGCCAATTTTTGGTGCCATAATATATCGGTATCTGTCACGTGAGATTGATTGATTTTAATTTTTTGGGTGCGTCGCCACTTATGGTTAGTGTTGCCCACGAGACGAGACTTTGGCCTGTCTCGTCTCGTGGAAATGCTGTCTCGTCTCGAAAATATTCGTTTGTCTCGGGACACATGATCAATCTCGTCTCGTCTCAAATTTTTAAAAGCCTGTCCCGTCTCGTCCCGTGGGTAACACTACTTATGGTCATTATGCACTCTTCAGTATATAAGGAGAAAATTCCATTATCTAAAATTCTTACCTTAGAATTAAGAAAGGGGTATGGAAAATAACTTTCCCAAAATAAATTTCAAGATATCAAACTCTCACGAAGAGGTGTAAGCCATGTGACTTACAATTTGAAACAGTAGTTTTAAAACACAATGAAGGTATAATTTCAGATATTTGCCAGAAAATGCGCTAAAATGAAAATGTGAATTTTGGGAAAAATAACACCGTATAGTAAAAAATAAGAAAAATAAGAAAATACACCAATTTTAAAAAAAATAACAAAATAGTCTGCCGATTAGGTATAAATAAGACAAGAATATCAGTTGTAATTTATTGCATTAGTAACAGTGAGTCCTAACCTAATTTTCGGCATAATCACCACCGTTGTTCTGGCATTTGTCGTAGCATGGCACTAAATTTTGTATGTCCATGGTATATGTGTCTGACAGCAAAGACTGGAACTATATCTACCGCAGTGTAGCTGTCAAATCCTTGCCCTGCCAGAAACCTCTTCAGTTAAGCAAAGATATGAAATTCGGTACATTCAAGGCCAGGCCTGTTCAGGGAGGAGTGGTCCAAGATCTCTCACCTGAAGTGATGCAAAGGGCCCGTGTGTACTCAGCTGTATGGGGTTGTTCACATTCGATTGGCCTTCCGTGAATTGTCTGCACCATCGTCTGACCATACTATCACTCATGACGTCCAATCTGCACACCTCACACGATTGCTGGTGGCTCTGTGCCAAATTCTGTGCGTGCAATGTAGGCTACATCGTAGTCGGTGGGAGACTGTGTGAGAGCTGCAATCTTTAACCTAAAACTGCCCTAAAACGGCTGTATTGCAACTGTACCAGATTATAGCTACATGCCACTTCTTCCTGCCTGCATTTGTGTGTGTCACTCTCCGACCACTAGTGTTGTGTATAGGCACCATTGGAGCTTTTTTCAGGATGCCCCTCGTATATGAACTTTCAGAAGCTTTTATTATTAGTGTTTTCCTGTTTTAATGTGTGGTTAGCTAAATCAGGTACCTATACAATGCAATTCTATAAATTCCTTGCGTTAAATTTCTAATACCTACATACCCTTTTCGTCAGCAATAATGGTATAACTGCATGTTGTGAGTTTCACAGTACTTCACTTGGATATACTGTACTGAACCAGAAATCCCATTGATAATGTAAGGAAATATGACACTTTATTTTGTTCGATTCAGTTCACTTATATGCAAGAGTTAATTTGTTTGCTTTACATAGAAGAGAGAAGTAGCTTTATGCATTGAAAAATGAGTCCGCACTCATGGTTCTTGCAAGCAGAGGGTTCTAACCTCAGTGCAAATATCAACATATAATACCGAGAATGTATAAGGAGACTGATAAATTACAAACTGTATTTATTAATCAATCTCTCTTCACTCTTATCTCATTTAGTCGTAACTTTAAAAATAATCAAGTATTTTATTTTAAACTTACTGCGTATGACAAAATTCCGTAATCCTTCCGTAGCTTGTGAATTGTAATAATTTTCCAAATTCACTATTTTGCAGCTTGAATTCAAATCATAGAGAATAGAGAAATTAAGTCAATTTCATAGAAGATAATATTGGTACTTAACAAAACCATACGTGGATCTGTATAGTTTATTATTTCCATTTGGAAAAACATCGATTTTGTTTAGTTTGTAATTGTCAGGGAAAAATGTAAATTTTGTCCTGGAAAACCTGGAAAAGTCAGGGAATTTCATTTCTGCTTGTTTGTAGCCACCCTGTACACAACTATTCCCATTAGTATCTGTAAACAATTAATGGAACATATTCCTTGTTTCCCGTAACAGAATTTAACTTAGGAAATTTTATTTTTATTTACCCTTTTATTGATATCAAACTTAAATTTTGTAAATCACTTAATGTTGATTAAAATTATACTTTGGAATCCGTTCTTAGTGATTAAATACAAATTTTCATGCAAGAGGTGTGTATATACAGGGAGGTTATTTCAGTCGTTCACCGCCAGCGTGACGGCCGTTCCGCGGACTCTTCATGCAACAGGTCCCGGCAAATTGCGTTCAGGAAGTCCGTAACAGAAACCGCTTGTTTTGTAATGTTTCCACTTTTCACAATTACAGTTACAATTACAATTGAAATAAGCACGTACCTTGTCGCACGGATGCAGGAAAAGGTGTCCTCCCAAATACAAATATTTCCGGCACCTTATTTCTGACATCTAATCTTAGATTAGACATCGCTACTTTATCCTCAGTTGACAGAAAGGGAAGACAGCATCCCGGCGCATAAAGCAAACCGAAAGCGTAAAATGATATTTAAAAGTAATAATAATGATGATCACTAACCTCCTGTGTTATAAGAGATGTTGAAAATGACTTCCTTCAACAGCAATACAACACGTTTCTTAGGTTCAAGAGATCCTGTCTATCGTAATCCCTGACCACTTTTCTGCAAGAATTCGTTTTCACGTAATTATCGTACATAAAAACTCTATGTTCAAGACTATATTTGTTTAACGACATAAGTAATGAATGAATAACAATTAACACACAATAAAGCACTGGCCATGAGTAGCACATTACAATAACACAGTATAAGCAACACGCGTACTGTTGAACGCAAACAGAATTGAACATGAACGAACACTGACGTCTGGTAGCCGACAGTGTTGCTAACCATTTTTCGGCAATGTCCCTACAGACGTAGTCAAAATGTCCCTACAACTGACCAAATGTCCCTACGCCAAGTAAAGTGACTAAAAAAAAACACCTCATGAGCATGCAAACAGAAGATAAAATATACACATTTACTTACCAAATCTTTCTGCTCGGTGCTTCCACAATTAATGAAGGAGCGAATTTACAATACAGGACCTCTCCCCGATTTTTTGTAATATTTCGCATACTCACTAATTGAGGCCTCCTAATCACGAATTTGAAGTTAAAATTTGGGGGGTCACGTGTAGAAATTGCAAAATAAGTGACATTGAGTGGTCCGCGATCGGCACGATTGCTTATTATTTACCGGAAGATTTTGTGTTTCCAATACTTAAAAAACGAAATATACATTCCTGATATTACTACGACCCCAAATTTTAACTATGTTTGCCTATCCTAACCTAACCTAACCGTACCTGAATGGTTCGTGGGGCTATCCGTCAATGGTTTGTTGGGCTACCCGTGCATGTTTTTTTCGAGCCCAAATTTTAACTATGTTTGCCTAACCTAACTTAACCTAAACTTACCGAGAATGGTCAGTGGGGCTATTCCTGAATGGTTTTGCGGTAATTGTGATTACGAACCGATAAAAAATATTATTTTCGTAGCACTTTAACGGCAAACGTTCATCATCGAAGACGCCATTTTCGTATCCTGCAATTTTATGATTGATGTACTGTTGCCAAATTTACCTGTAATCAAATCAGTTCTTCTACATCGTGATTGTCGCTGTCACATGTAAGCACGTTCTTTGGGCAATATACTGAAATCCATAAGTTTATTAATTAGCCCACAGCCATCCTCCTGCACACTCCACCTAACAATCTGTACAACATTAACAACTTTTTTACTGTTCTCTTCCGCCATTCTTACACGATCCATGCTCTCCAAGTATGAAATCAACAGTGTGGCAACGCTGTAGACAGCGTAACTAATTTTAATTTGTTCATATCAACAAATATGGCTACCATACTTGTATACGGAGAATCATTGCGAGAATTGAAAAGCTTATTTTACAACTTCTACACGTTAATGAACATTTTTTCCCCCTCACCCCAACATGTTAACTTGAGATAAATAATCACGAATAATTATTTCGTGAGTATAAGACGTAGCATAGAAATTACAGAAGGGTCCGGTATTGTAAATTCTTGCCTTAATGAATAATAGGGGTGTGCTGGACAGAATTTTTTGGGTCGGGACGGGATCGGGACGGTAATTTTTTTAAATCCCGACATTCGGGACTGAAAAATTTGCAATTTCCCGACCAAGTCGGAAAATTTTCTGGACGGGAAATGTTCGAAATTTCCCGAAGCACTGGAAATCTCGAATTTTACAAGTCATTTTCACTTTAAGTGATTGTTTTTGCATTTCTAGAATAAAAACTTACAACTTTCGATAAGTTCCAGAAACTTACAAGGCAGAAAACGTCGAGAATTAACGACTTTTTAAAGTAAAGAATCCAGCACACCCCTAATGAATAACGTTGAGTCGTTTACTGTTGATTATGTTATTTGAAGTCATACATGCTGCTGCTGTGAAGAGATAGATGTTGGTTGGTGATGCTGTATTTCCTGCATTCTTTAACAATTTTGGTCCCATTTTATTTCCCTTTTTTGTTTTTGTATCACTTAACATTGAAAATATTCTTTCCGTTTCCGCGTTAGAATGCGGCAATGTTAGCACTATTTTCGCGAGAGTGGAAATGTTTTCAAAAAGGAACTTGCCTTGAAAGTTTTTGGTAACCGATAACATGTTCCAAAATTCTGATGGAGATCTGTTAGTTAGTTCTTTTTTCTCCTCCTCGCTAAAGTATCCAGATAAACTAATTCATAAAATGTAATTTACCAAGATTGAAAAAAGTACCTACGTTTTCCCTCATTTGGCAAAATCTGTCCCTACGTTCCTACGCGGGCGAAATTTAGTGAAAAGTCCCTATGCGTAGGGACATGTCCCTACGGTTGGCATCACTGCCGACACGTGCAGTATGAAGCGCCCTCTCGCGGCTGACAACTCACCCAACCCCCGATAAGCTGCAGGCGCTGTCGCGACAACTGAGAATAAAGTAGCGATGACTAATCTAAGATTAGATGTCAGAAATAAGGTGCCAGAAATATTTGTATTTGGGAGGACACCTTTTTCTGCATCCGTGCGACAAGGTACGTGCTTATTTCAATTGTAATTGTAACTGTAATTGTGAAAAGTGGAAACATTACAAAACAAGCGGTTTCTGTTACGGACTTCCTGAACGCAATTTGCCGGGACCTGTTGCATGAAGAGACCGCGGAACGGCCGTCACTCTGGCGGTGAACGACTGAAATAACCTCCCTGTATATATATATATTAGGTTGATGTTCATGTGGGTATGTAACAAAATGCATAATTCTGAGCTTTGTATACCTGCTATTTCATCAGTATGCAGTCACTTCTTTATATTGTTTGAATTGTAGCTTTCAGTTCACTTTATGCACAGATATGCTAATCGGGTTAGACCTACAGTTTTAAAGGGGGCCAATCCACTGTGCAACGGCCTACACCAGGTATCCAACTTGGGACCTCTCGGTTACAAGGCAATGGATTAACCAAAATGCAGGAGGCCCTGCTTTATCTCGTGAGGCAGATTGAATTCTATTGGGCAACTACACCAATAGTTACGTGAGAAATAAGTCATAAAAACCAAATGATATGCACCTCAATATGAAAACCAAAAGCCATCTGTTTTGTGGGGAAATATTGCACTGACATCCATTACATGAAGTTAAAACTTGAGTTACATATTGGTAAAATGGTTATTTTATGCATAACGGTAGACCACTCAATATTTACAAAATCATTTTAGTTAGGGAAGATGTGGGGGGTTAAGACTAAGATGCTATTTCCACCTATTGTCTTTCTGTAAATCAAAAATTTTTCATCTTCAATTTGTTGCTGAGCATTGTCACTAATACAAGATAGTGTATTTAATTATCTGTAGTGTGTAAAAAATATATCTTAATTCTACACTTAGTTGCCATTGTTATTTACAGTTTGAAACTACTTCCGTCTCATAAGTTCTGACAGTTAAAATATTTGAGAACATAAAAATTAGAAATACTAAGCTAACCTCTATTTTTTTCAAATCCCAACATTGATTAAAAGCAAACATGCATAAGGAAAGAAGCTCCGTGAGTCAAAATACTTGAAAACTTTGATGTAACTACTATAAAAGTATTCTCTTTTGTACCATAAGAAACTATGCATGCATACATGTCATTTTGTGTTTGAGATCTCATTACTGAGTATTCTGTACTTGTTTATTTCATTCAATAGAACACATCCCAACATTCAATTAGAATTCCAATATCTGCAAAATTAATGGGCATTTCCACTACCACATGAAAAATATTTTAAATACATTCATTTGACAGATTCTGACACAGAAATAAGATGTGCAAAATATCTTGGATATATATATATATATATATATATATATATATATATATATATATATTTATTTATTTTTGTTCTTGAGGAACACGTCTTCAAACATTGCTAAAATTTATGTCCTATGTCACTGAAGTGAAAACATCCTCTCATTACCTGACTTCATCCTTCAGGTAGAGTTTACACATGGAATGACATTACAATACATAACTTTTCCTCCCACTATTTTATTTTCTTTCTTTTTTCATTTTTTTTTAAATCTGTACTGCCACACTAGTCTCTTCTTAGGCTACACAATAAACTAATGGTGGAAGAGCAGACGACAAATAGATGATGCATCAACATGGCAGATCATGTTTTGATCTAAATGCTGTCTCACAACTTTGGAAGTCTCATTTTTGCCTTAAGCTGAACGCAGAGACATGCAATAACTTCCAAGAGCAATTTTTCATGGCATATTAAATTTGTTGTTCAGGAAAATTCAGTGGAAATGTCCATAATCCAAACACTTTGTTACATCAAAAGATTGTAACCGTATAAAGTCTAAGAGCGGGGATCGTAGATAGGCTATGACAGCCTTTAGCCACTCGCTTGTTAGGCGAGAGGAACGTTGTAAAAGGAAGGGGGTAGCTCTGGAGAGCACGTCGACACTAAACTACAAGGGGACTAGCCCCGTAAATAAGAACACACGGACATATATTTAAACACTACCTTTGACTGAACAGGCAGGGGAAGGAAAGACAAGGAATGTTCGTTACCTGGAGTTCTACGGCGATCTCTTCTCCGCTGGTCCTTGGATCGACGTGGTCCTACTCTGAAAGAAAACGGACGAGGGAGCAACTCCGGGCTCCAAACTCTGTACTTTCGCCGACCGATATTCTAACGATAACTTTAACTTCCCGAACGTTCGTTTGCTCCCTTTTCTGAACTTACGATGCCTGTGGAGCTCTCTCGCGTAAACTGCAAACAACTAGACACGAATTTCTTTTGTAATAACTACTTCATGTGACGGAAGACAACTAAGACTGAGATTTTCTCACGCAACCTATTTATGTGAAATTCGAACTATCGGCCGTTACGATGCTTGCTTCGATCGCGTCCTCTCGCAACGGCAATCCTGAGGAAGAACGCTGATTCCTGATTTCATTTTCTAATGCAATGTCAGCGGAGTTTTTCCAACTCCGCTGAAGGACGCTGTCGCTATGAGCTTTTAAGAAGCTCTTTTTCAATGCTTCAGCGGGACCCTTTTTATAATGTGATTAGCTTATTTATTTATGATGCCCGGGTCCTAGGTTCTATTCACGTCTGCGGCGTGATACGGCACACCACTCTGGGGCAAAAAATTAGGTTCACGTAGGGAAGTTAATTTTTTGAAAACCTGCTGCTGCTAGTGTGTACTGCCACACTAGTCTCTTCTTAGGCTACACAATAAACTAATGGTGGAAGAGCAGATGACAAATAGATGATGCATCAACATGGCAGATCATGTTTTGATCTAAATGCTGTCTCAGAACTTTGGAAGTCTCATTTTTGCCTTAAGCTGAACGCAGAGACATGCAATAACTTCCAAGAGCAATTTTTCATGGCATATTAAATTTGTTGTTCAGGAAAATTCAGTGGAAATGTCCATAATCCAAACACTTTGTTACATCAAAAGATTGTAACTTAGAATTACCATTACCAGGAATTTAAGACAAAAAAATAAAAAAAAATAATTTGCCTTTTATGTTACATACTGTGAAAAGCTCTACACATTATTGAAACACAAACACATTTCAATGATACTTACATCCAACCTTTAATACCTCGGCCGCATATTTCCTTCCATCCTTCCACTTTACATTTCTTATGATCCCTACTTCATAATCATCTAATGACTCCCTCTGCAAGTCTATGTGAGCAACATGGTAAATGCTGTCTTCTGTGAATTGGACCAACACCCAATAGTCTGGAAAGAGAAAAGTGACAAAGAAAAAGTAAAACTATTTACATTGAACCAGTTTTGCTTCAGGAAGTGTATTGCCTTAATATTACCACAAGTTGTAACTAATTAGTAAGTAGTGGGCCTTCTGAGCCATACTGGTAATGTTGTCACCTTGTTATCAAGGCATCCTTTATTCAATACTGAGAAGAGGCAATTTACACAGTGGTTTGAATCCCACTTCAAACTGTAGGTGCCAGGAATGTGTTGCAGCAGAGGTACATCATTTTCATCACCATTTGTAGTCAAGGTTAGTACACAATATGAAAACTGTAATTTTAATAGTCGACTCCAGCGGCTGTCACGGACCCCGTTCACCGGGAAAGACAAGACAAGCGCTAACGCCAGGCGGCTTGCAGCCGTCTCTCATAGCGAATGTCAGGGAATGCTCGGTATATATTAGAATACATACAAATTAATTTTACTAATTAATAGCAGCGCAAGTCTTCAAAATTGCAGCTTTTTGCCGTTCATACTTTATGATCATATATATCCATTATTTGGGTTTTCAACGCACTGGAACCAATTTTATATTATGTAAAACATCAAAATCTATAGGCAAAACACAACTGTATGTTCAGGTGATTACTAAGCATTGTATCGTGCCAAACCTACTCTGACAGCAGTTGAATTACTTAAAAAAGAAATACAAAAAAAAAAAAAATGCAGTGTATCTTATGTAACCCTGAAGTAAACTACAGAAAAATTAAACTGTTACTTACACAAAATAATGGATTATGTCAAATTATTAAACTACTTACTGGTGATTTATGAATGTCAAGTTTTTCACATGCTGGGAGTGAAATTTTTAGGCAATTTTAATGTGTTTTTTTTTTTCACTTAATATAATTTCTCGTAATCGAGACATTTCATCCAGACTGTTTAACCTACTCACATACAACTTATTTGCTGATTATTCTTGTGTAAAAAATTGGGAAAAATATACAAGGCAATATACGTAGGTCACTTTCTATGCTTTATATGGAAAGCTTGATCTATGTCAAGAATTTGCAAATTCAATACAAATACTTATACATCAGTTTCCACAATTTACCTTTGAGTTTTCTTTATTTCTAAACCTATACAAATTTGATAATGGACAAGTATATTTTACTAAAGCACAGATTTCCACAATTGAAGTCACAATCACACATTCGAACAAGTAACGTCGTCGTTCCAGTGTCAAACACGAATGTGCAAATTTTTACTTTTTCAGCTAGTGTAATTTCTGATTATTCTTATTGATACATTCTAACTTACATAGTCTAATAAACAGTAATATTTCACAGATGACAACATTTATAAATTTCCGGGATATTGAATATTAAAATGCTTTCATCTCAAAAGTAAGATTTAGCACATTCGTGGTTTTGGCATTTAAACAATGATATTTTAAATACAGAGAAGCATAACCGGAATTTAATAAAGATACTATTCGACTGAACTAAATATAATAATGCTTACCTTGCACCAGTTTCCTTCGGGATCTTAAATTCAACATTTCTTCCTTTTCTTGACAATCTTCTTATTACCATTTTGGCAAAACACTACACACGACAGCAGACAAAAGCAATAACTGAGCAAGATTCGACATTCGATATGCATATGAACGGAATGTCTTTCAACACCCAAATGAAACAATTAGCCTGCTGTACTTCCTTTCAGCATAAGTGGCACACTGTGCACCAAAATGTGAATTGATCAACATACAAACATTGCTTTATCATTTCAATTATCTTAATGCCATTTATTCTTATTTTATTAACATAAACAGTTCAGAACTGGTATTCTTAAATAAATATACTGGCGCGTAATGTGCGTGAATTTGGTGTGAAGAGGCAGGCTTGTTGAATATACGTGTGTGTTGGGTCTCTCTTATCGCACAACAGTAGAGCAATTTTGTGTTCTGACGTCAGACGAGGGATGACTATGTTGTTAGGTTAGATCAATTAGATTTGGTTCTATTAGTTTAAATACACTAAAAAATACTATTTATGCTAAGATAACCAAACATAGCTAGCTTAACCTAACAACCTAGGTATTTGGCTTAACAATAACAGCATTCTAAGGTTATGTCATAACCCAAGGATGCTCTACTGTTGTGCGACAAGGGAAACAAACCCGGATATATGTGTATGTGGATATAATCTGCCAAACGGGGACATTGTAATTTAGAAATGCACACAAGTTCCCCACTTAACATGAAGATTACGTTTGAGTGAATTTAAGTCAGTGTACACACACACACAACAATAATCGAATTTCTGCGGAGTATCACATGAATGATTTGAGCATTTGAATTGCATCATTTCCTCTGAATTAAAAACCAAGCAGCAGGCACAAATCCAGGAATGTGTGATTTAAACTGCTAAATGAGGATTTTTATTGTAACGAGTGAATT
This sequence comes from Lepisma saccharinum, assembly GCF_977018435.1. Classification (NCBI taxonomy): domain Eukaryota; kingdom Metazoa; phylum Arthropoda; class Insecta; order Zygentoma; family Lepismatidae; genus Lepisma; species Lepisma saccharinum. Next base: position 12,611,529 of record NC_139234.1, read on the forward strand.
CTGGTTGTTCAACGTCAGTTTCATGGGCCCATTTTAAGGTCTTACACGGGAACGCGGAAATTAGTGAAATGAAATATAACTGCCGAATAAAAACCCATTTTATTTTATTTAACGAGAATTAAGTATTAAGCTGAATTAAATTTTTTTTGATAATTATAATCTGTCCAATGCAAGTGCCAAATATGAAAAGATTGGCTGATTGATTTTCTTTATTTTTCTTCGCTTCTTGTGCCTTTTGGCTAATTTCCGAAAATGGGAATGGGTTATGATATGATGAAATTGATGAGTGGATACTTACAAACATCCATGTCCAGACAGGATTCGAATCCTGGACCCTAGATACTCAGTGGCGGCGATTGGGTCCAAAACTAGAGGAGGCATAGGTTCAAAACTGGGGGATGGAGGCACTTTCTTTCTCTCTAGATAAGGTTTATCCAGTGATCAGAACGCTACATTTCAAAAGTAGCTTCGCTACAGCTACAACTACTCTTCCAAAATGTAGCTTCGCTACAGCTACAGCTACATTTACCAAAAAGTAGCTCGCTACGCTACTCCTGTTCGCTACTCGCTACTTCGCTACTTTTTGCGCTACTTCTGCATAAAGAAATGAAAACAACCATATGGGTATTAAAAAAATCCTCTACTACTGGTAAATAAATTCTGTTATTTGTTATCATGATTCCAGTCATTCGATAATTTTGATAGCAGTGTTACTTCAGTTACTTATTTTTACTATAGTTTTTGAGAATACCATACCTATGCAAGTGGCATATCCATTCAAATTTGATATATGAATATTGCAATTAGGGTGTTACACAAATTAATTATTACAACTATACACAAATAAAATTTGATGGGATTACGTATTTATGTTCACATCAACATATTTTTCTTGAGAATAAATATTTCATTTTTTATAGACTGATATGCATCATTCATCATTCTTCCTCGTTCTCACAATTGGCCGAAAGTGGCAGAAAGCGACTATAGAAAAGAGAATAATAATTACGTACAAAGCAGAGACTTGGACAATGACATAGAGAAACAAAGAAAAGATGCATTCAGTGGAGATGAAATTTTTAAGGAATCTTTTGAGGAAGACTAGAAGGGATAGAATAAGAAATCAGGAGATCCGACAGGCAGTGGGTGTAGTGAAGTTTCAGGACAGGATAGATCAGGCACAGATGAGATGGTTTGGACACATGAAGAGGATGGATGCAGAAAGACTACCAGTAAGAGCTTACGGTGTGGGAATAAGGCCAAGGGGAGACCAAGATGTCGGTGGAAAGAGCAGATAGTGGAGAGTGTTAGGAGAAGAGGACAAGATTGGAACACCGTGGAAAGAGAGGAGTTGTGGAAGACCAAGAAAAAATGGAGAGGCTTGACTTCTATGCCGACCCAGACAGAGGCAGGAAATGGCAAAGGATGATGATGATGATGTTATGATTAGCAAAAGTTACAGAAAAGTGACGCAAAAGTAGGAGAAATACATAAATTTGAAAACTATGTATATTAACTAAAGAAAATTGTCGTTTCTGCAGGAAAGTCAATAACTCGTACATATTTTTTGCAATATAATAAAATTATTGAGGAAACTGTCGTGTAAACCTGAGTGCTATAAACGTATTGTAATTTTAAAATTTGTGAACAAATACTATCGCGAAAATAATTGTAATTCCAGAAACTCTATCATTCATGTAAGAATAATTTCTTGCTGGTGAGATTCTATATACTGACGATGGATGATCAATGCTGTTAACATACTGAGCCATTTATTGCTGGCACTATTCCCTTGTCAGTGCAGTGGAGAATCCATCGCTCGTTTTTGCACTGCAAGTTGTGTCTTACACAGCAATTAATGACACTTTGGTGTCTCTTACACCATGAATATCCACAGGATTTGTTCCGAGGGTGACGCAAACGAGGCATTTTTTCCAGTGGTGCAGCAAACGAGGCATGTTTCTCCCTAAAAAAACGTAGCTGTTAGCAGGAATATATTCATATATGTCAGTTATCTGGATATCTGAATTATTCATATACTAATTAAATAAATTACGCAGATATCTATAATCTACAATCTAGATAATCTGTATCTCCATGCAATAGACCGTCTTTATGAACCTCCTGCAAAATTAAGGGTTACTGTCAATTTTTTCTGACGCTGTTGTCACATTCAAAATTCACCTCAAAATGCTGAGAAAAATGTAGCTGTAGCGAAATTTTCGCTACAACTACAGGAATTTTGTAATTTCGCTACCGCTACAACTACAATTTTCAAAATGTAGCGTCGCTACAGCTACCGCTACAAATTTTGTAGCTAGCTACAGTAGCGACGCTACAAGTAGCTCGCTACTTCTGACCACTGGGTTTATCATAGTGCGGGGGCAAAAGTCGCAAAAAGTACGGGGAAGTAAACTGCCCCCCTAATCGTCGTCACTACTTGAAAAAATGCTAAACTTTGGAAGTGGCTATCAAAATTAAAAATTAGTCCCTTTTCTAAAATTCCTGCACACCGTACCTGATAGTAATGTGCACATTGTTATACACTTCTCGATAATATAATACGTTGATACCCAGGGGCGGTACTAGGGAATTTTCTACCGCACCTCCATCAGCACTCCCTTTTCAAAAATTATTTTCAACCTAATGAAATGTTATGCTACTGAAACTTTGAGTTTACAATGTTAGGTATTGCATTAATACCTCAATTACGTATGGTATTTAACAGGCAATCTATTGGTCCTGAAAGAAGAATCCTGTAGTGGTCGCGATCTATGCAAATATCAGCGGCTGTTGTCTCTCATCACCATGGTTTTTAAGAATTTTATTTTTACTTTTGTTTATTCCTGCGGCGTTTTTGATAACTGCCTACAGCTCAGAATGAGTTGATTCACGTTTTAATCTTTTTAGCGTGTTTTTGATAAAAGAGTTTTATTTTCAGCCTACTTATTCTTCCTCTACTCTCAAAATCACACTGCAGCAACAAAACATTTTTGTTGCTTCAGTAAATCACCAGCTTATACCAGGGAAATTAACGGGAGTTGTATCGAGCGTGTTTATTATTTTTCGTTATCGTTAATGCACACTTCTATGTAAGATAAGATAAAATTTATTTCATCCATGAATCACTTATTTGCGTATACAGGCAGTGATATCGGACATGTCAGTTTGTTGGATCAACATACAAGTAAATGTCGGTCACTTTCTTGACATGCTATTCTGAGGATTCATGATCCTTGTCAAGTATTTACTACATATTCCATTTTTTTAAAATAAAGAACCTGATATCTCACAATGACCATTGTCCAAATTTGATGATACCAGTCACATTTCTTATTTGTATTTTTGTTATATAGCTTTGCCTCGCTGCATCTGTATGCTAATTGTGTCAATAAGGATGAATTATGATAGATAAAATTGGTAAATTGACGCTCGTAAAGACACGACACCGAACCTTACACTACCAGTAGCTACATTGGGCTATATTGTATATCATTCACTAACACACATTTTACTTTAATTTAATAAGAATTTATGGAACTCAGTTTCATTAAAAATACGTACAATTTAACCTGTTGTTTCATTCATTTCGAGAAGTTTTCAATTTTCATAATGGACAAATATGTTACGAAAGCACAAACGTAGACATAAATATTATCATATGTACACGGCAATGTTTTAATAAATAAGGTGAGTAGTCACAATCACATATTCTAATACAGAGAAGGTAATATGCTTAAAGACTCTATGCGATTTAGATTTAAAATTTCGCCTTTTATGTTCGCATTTTCATCATCTCAATTTCTGTGTAAAACGCATTAAAATCTGTGTTTCCAGATGACAGTTCGACTCAGTACAATTGATTCACTATACTGCAACACTCTGCGTAACAACAGTTGTTTTCATTCAATGTAATGGGTATGTACGGAATGCCTTTGGACACCACGGTTCTGAACTGGCGGGTAATGTGCATGCCTTTGTTGTTGTGCAAAGAGAAAGAGAGTGGCGCGTGCAGTATTGTTAACATCACGTGACGGAAAACAGCTGAGCGGCTGGCGTGGGAAGAGCTTTCGTCTCTCGCTCTGTTCGTACACACATTCGTACACACAAATGGCATTTGTGCTGCCACCTGGAATGCATTTCTGGAACTAATTCACACACCGTTGGACACACTGTTTTTGATGAATTTACGACATTCGGGGTAGTTCTCAGAGTGAGCTGAAAATTGAACCAGAGCATTATTTCATCATTTTCTAACGATTTTTGGGTCAAATCCTTCCAGGGACCTGAGGCAAATTCCTCAGTGTGAATTTGGTTCCCCGAATTGTGAGTGTGTAGTTTAACTTTGTTCCCCGAAATCGGAAATCTGCCAACGCGCGCGCACGCGCACACACACACACACACACACACACACACACACACCCACGCACGCACGCACGCACGCACGTGCGGTGTCATTTTAATGGCACCCATGCACCACGGAAACGTATAAAGGACATCAAAACAAACAACTTTTTTCAGTAACATTTTTCTCGTTGGTCATCGTTTCGGTGCTACAGTCATTCAAAAAAGCCCGTTTTGCCGACTGAATGCTGGCAACCACATACATCATTTGATTGCATTTGTGACGTCATATCCCGTCGTGAAGCGATGCATTCCAGGGTTGCCAGGAACACACACATTCTGTGAAAAATGACATAGCTAAAATCAGCCACATTATGTACTGTGAAACAAAATGAGAAAAATGTTCTGTAACCTAACAGGAAGTAAACAAACGATATGAAAAATGGTAGAAAGAAAATAGAGTTCATGTGGAATACCGAATTTCATACCGAATTTTGTCTCAGTGTACATGTCAAATTATTGCAAAACTAGTTACCAAGTTTGCATCTACAATTTAGTCTATCCACTTCGTCCTTCTGAAACTAGTTGTCTGTGACACACTGAACAGATGACAAAATAGAAATGAAAGATCTCAAAATTCCAAAGGTAAGCAACACATAATATAATGTATATTCAGGGCATTATGAGACAAAGTGACAAAAATGGTTGAAAATACAGGGATATAAGTAGTAGTAATACAAGCTCTCGGATGACAGTGTTTATCTATGCACCGGATACACATGTAATAGTTTGCAACTGTGAACAGGGCAGTATATTCGCTACTGATTCATAATTAGATTGTTACTGTGGTTGTACATGATTTAGCCTGTAACAACGTGAACCTCTGATACTTCCGTTATCAGCACAAGAGTACCACTAGGCATCTGGACAAAAACCTGTAGATATCAACCTTGCAACGAGATTTGCAAATATTTGACATGTAGCTGGACGTAAACAGCTACATGTAAGCTGTAAGTTCAATAAAATTTATTGTTGTTGATATTTGACATGTAGGCTGAGACAAAATGCAATATTGATACTTAATTTTGAATAGGTATGTTTTTACCATTTCTCATGTCGTTAGTTCACTTACCCCGGTGGCTCAGTTGGTAATGCGTCTGACTACCATGCTAAAGGTCCCGGGTTCGATCCTCGGCCAGTTCAAATCCGGGAACTTTTTTAACATTGGAAGCGGCCCCGGTGTCCACCCAGCGTCGAATAACATGGGTACCTGGGGGAAACCCTGGGGGGTAAAGGCAGTCAGGGGTGTGATGCTGATCACATCACCCCCACTCACGACCGAATCAAGAAAGTGTGGGGCGTTACCCCACAACCCCTATATGCCTTTATGGTAGGGATGGCAAATGGATCCGGATCCAAAAATACCAGATCCGGATCAGGGTCTGAAAGTTTCGGGTCTGGATCCGGATCCGTGTCCAATAGTTTCGGGTCTGGATCCAGATCCGAGAGTTTTGTATCTCAATCCCATTATAATATTACCACACCTTAAAAGGTATTATGATCTTCAATTACAAAGAAATTTTTCATTAGTTAGTCCTTCAAGATTTTTTTTCAAGTGTTGTTCCTAAAATAATTTGCTACACATCGGCTAACACACTCTTGCACAAAAATAATCTTACTTGTTTAACATAAAATGTCAGAGGTGATTTTGTAAATGCCATTGAAATGAACATGTATGCATTCGAATGTAATGGAAATGGAAACACACATAAATGTGAGATATGAAAAACTAAATATGCTGACCAAGGCAGTAATTTATTTTATTAAAAACATAAACTAAACGTAACATTTCAACCTTGTAGCAAGGTCTTCATCAGACTCTGTATCAAGTACAAAAGTAACAGGATACAAAAACAGGGGATTATATATACACAAACATTGCTCCCTCCAGACTATTTAGAAAGTTGTTTGGAACTTTCTAGCAGGTGACTTTCACTTGCCAACTTTACTTTCACCTAAAAGGCTAAACACAATTACTTCCATATAGAATGTGGTTGGACTTTTAATCTCACACTCTTTTCCCTTCATTTTTCTTCCTTCTCCTCTCCTCTTTCTCTCTTGTCCTTTCCACTCTTTCTAACATCTTCTTCCATTCTTTGTTTAACTTCAGTCCCCCATTCCAGTTCACTATTTTCTAAATAGTCTGGAGGGAGCAATGTTTGTGTGTATATATAATGCCCTGTTTTTGTATCCTGTTACTTTGGTACTTGATACAGAGTCTGATGAAGACCTTGCTAGAAGGTTGAAACGTTACGTTTAGTTTATGTTTTTAATAAAATAAATTACTGCCTTGGTCAGCATATTTAGTTTTTCATAATCATGGAAACAAGGCTTAATGGTGTTATAATAAATGTGAGACATTCCATTCCAGGAGGATGAAACCTTTAACACATTTAACAAGATAGAAATGTTATACAAAAATTATACAATTGTTCTACAGTTACAGTTTTAAAAATTAAAATAAAACATTATAATATATACAATGTTATATAATTACAAAGTGTAAGACTAACAAGGGAGGTTATCTAAGTGTCCCCCTCCGATTTCCATGAAACTTCGCAGATGTATAGAGGAGCCCAAAAGAAGAAATACATGTTTTTTGTTTCGGCTAAAAAAACTGTTCTAGGGGGCAACCCACCCCCTCAAATGTCAAGATGAGGACAAATTTAAGTGGGCATTTGACCCCTGTTTCCCACTCCCATTTCCATGAAACTTGGCATGTGTATAGAGGGGCCCAAAGGAAGAAATACGTGTTTTTTTGTTTCAGCTAAAAAAACTGTTTTAGGGGGCAAAACCCCCTCAAATGTCAAGATGAGGACAAATTGAAGTAAGGATCTGACCCCTGTGTCCCCCTCCGATTTCCATGAAACTTGGCAGGTGTATAAAGGGACCCAAAGGAAGAAATACATGATTGGGTTTGTTTTGACTAAAAAAACTGTTTTAGGGGGCAACCCCCCCAAATGTAAAAACGAGGACAAATTTAAGTGGGCATTTGACCCCTGTGCAGAGGTGGTCACCCTCCGGAGGGCGACCCTCATGAGGGCAGACCTCACCCTCACCTCCGAAGACTTGTGAGGGTGAGGGTGTGTGAGGGTGAGGGCAAGATCGACCCGTGAGGGTGAGGGCGTGTGAGGGTGAGGGTGAAGCTGAGTCGTGAGGGTTAGGGTGTGTGAGGGTGAGGGCGACCTGTGAGTCGTGAGGGTGAGGGCGAAGTCGAGTCGTGAGGGTGAGGATGAAGTCGAGTCGTGAGGGTGAGGGCGAAAGGCGAGTCGTGAGGGTGAGGGCGTGTGAGGGTGAGGATAAAGTTGAGTCGCGAGGGTGAGTGTGTGAGGGCGAAAGGCAAGTCGTGAGGGTGAGGGTGAAGCTGAGCCGTGAGGGTGAGGGCGTGTGAGGGTGAGGGCGACCTGTGAGTTGTGAGGGTGAGGGCGTGTGAGGGTGAGGGCGAAAGGCGAGTCGTGAGGGTGAGGGCGAAGTCGAGTCGTGAGGGTGAGGGTGAAGTCGAGTCGTGAGGGTGAGGGCATGTGAGGGTGAGGGCGAAAGGCGAGTCGTGAGGTGAGGGTGAGGGCCATGTCAATCCATGAGGGTGAGGGCGTGTGAGGGTGAGGATAAAGTTGAGTCGTGAGGGTGAGGGTGTGTGAGGGTGAAAGGCGAGTCGTGAGGGTAAGGAAAATCCGTGAGGGTGAAAGGCGAGTCGTTAGGGCATGTGAGGGTGAGTGCGAGCCGTGAGGGTGAAGGCATGTGAGGGCGAGGCATGAAGGTGAGGGAGATTGAACGAAAATGACCACCTCTTGTTTAAAGTTGGATCCGAACAAGGGATGGCCAGATCCGGATACTGGCGAATCCGAAATCCGGATCCGGATCCTGGATCCTAAAATATTTCGGATCCGGAATTTTCAGATCCGGATCCGGATCCGTTTTGCCATCCCACATGAGTTTCTTTGGAAAGTAAGAATGTGCTTATAACATATTGTTACCTGCTAATATACATATATATATAATATACATACAGACACACACATATATATATATATAGTGTGTGTGCGCACGTGCACGATTTGTAATTAATTAATACACTTACAAGGGAGGTCTAAGTCTCCCCCTCCGATTTCCATGAAACTTTGCAGGTGTATAGAGCCCCCCTCAAAAGTCAAGATGAGGAGTAATTGAAGTGGGGATCTGACCCCGAAACCACGTAAATATGGCATAGGAAGAAACAGGGGGCATAGGGCCTCTATACACCTGTCAAATTTCATGGGAATCGGAAGGGGACACAGGGGTCAGATGATCCCCACGTCAATTTGTCCTCATCTTGACATTTGAAGCGGGTTTTGCCCCTAAAACAGTTTTTTAGCCGAAACAAAAAAAAAACACGTATTTCTTCCTTTGGGCCCCTCTATACAACTGCGAAGTTTCATGAAAATCGGAAGGGGACACAGGGGTCAGATCCTTACTTCAATTTGTCCTCATCTTGACATTTGAGGGGATTTTGCACCCTAAAACAGTTTTTAGCTGAAACAAAAAAACACGTATTTCTTCCTTTGGGCCCCTCTATACACCTGACACGTTTCATGGAAATCGGAGGGGAACACAGGGGTCAGATCCCCACTTCAATGTGTTCTCATCTTGACATTTGAGGGGAGGTTGCCCCCTAGAACAGATTTTTAGCCGAAACAAAAAAACACGTATTTCTTCATTTGGGCCCGTTTATACACACACCTGCCAAGTTTCATGGAAATTGGAGGGGGATACAGGGGTCAGATCCCCATTTCAATTTGTCCTCATCTTGACAATTGAGTGGGTTTTGCCCTGTAAAACCGTTTTTTAGCTGAAATAAAAAAAAACCCACATATTTCTTCCTTTGTTCCCCACTATACACCTGCCAAGTTTCATGGAAATCGGAGGGGGACACATAGGTCAAATGCCCACTTAAATTTGTCCTCATATTGACATTTGAGGGAGGGTTGCCCCCTAAAACAGATTTTTAGCCGAAACAAAAAGCACGTATTTCTTCATTTGGTCCCGTTTATACACACACCTGCCAAGTATCATGGAAATCGGAGCGGACACAGGGATCAGATCCCCACTTCAATTTGTCCTCATCTTGACATTTGAGGGGGGTTTGCCCCCTAAAACCGTTTTTTAACTGAAACAAAAAACACGTATTTCTTCCATTGGGCCTCACTATACACCTGCCAAGTTTCATGGAAATCGGAGGGACACAGGGGTCAGATCCTCACTTCAATTTGTCCTCATCTTGACTTTTGAGGGGGTTTTGCCCCCTAAAACTGTTTTTTTATCTGAAACAAAAAAACATGTATTTCTTCCTTTGGGCCCCACTATACGCCTGCCAAGTTTCATGGAAATCGGAGGGGGACACTTATATAACCTCCCTTGTTAGTCTTACACTTTGTAATTATTTGACACTGCATATATTATAATGTTTTATTTTAATTTGTAAAACTGTAACTGTAGAACAATTGTATAATTTTTGTATAACATTTCTATCTTGTTATATGTTTTAAAGGTTTCATTCTGGAATGGAATGTCTCCCATTTATGTGTGTTTTCATTTCCAATACATTCGAATGAATACATATTCGTTTCAATGGTATTTACAAAATCACCTCTGACATTTTATGTTAAGCAAGTAAGATTATTTTTGTGCACGAGTGTGTTAGCCGATGCGTAGCAAAGTATTTTAGGAACAACACTTGAAAAAAATTCTTGTAGGACTAATTAATGAAAAATTTCTTTGTAATCGAAGATCATAATACCTTTTAAGGTGTGGTAATATTATAATGGGATTGAGATACGAAACTCTCGGATCCGGATCCGGATCCAGATCCGAAATTTTCGGATCAGGAACTCTCGGATCCGGATCCAGATCCGTAACTTTTGGATCCGGATCCGTTTGGCCATCCCTAATCCGAACTACAATGTGCCTCCTCCACCGGGTCTAGTAAGAAATAGGCTTTAATATTTTTAATTCGTTTCATGGTGTTTCTAGTCCAAAAACGCATTTTTATATTGCCTATAAATGCCTATTAGGTGAGTGCCTGTTTTGCTTAATCGTCCCTAAAATGCCTATTCTGCCATTTTTGCTTATTTCAGCTTTGTTATGCGCCTTTGGCTTTCCCTATGTTGAATGTAAGCCTTCGTTGACGTTGAACTGACTGAAAGCCTCAATCGGGGTAAGCAAACTGGACAACCTGTTAGTGACTCATCATATATGTGGATGTAAGGACGCCAGCTCTCCCCTTCTTTTTTTTCCCCTGAAAGATTTGTGGGAATCAATCAGTACTCATTTGCTTTGTTGTGCCTGTGAAAAAAATGTGGTTGTATGAGGAGATATCACGTGTTTCAAAATGACAAGGGATATGACAGCCAGAAATGTATTAATCAGTGGCGTGCTCCAGTATTATTTAAAAAAAGGGAAAGGCAGTAAATGATAGAAATTACTGCGAAAATCCTGGACACGCCACTGGTATTAATTAATAATTCATCTTCGCAGGGAATTGTGAAATAAAGTAATTCTGATATAAAGAACTTGCACTAACCATTTGGCCAATTTGAACAAATACCTCAATTTCGGATAGCATCCCATTTCGCCTAACTGCCTAAACCGGTCGGAAGGGGGAATGAGGGAAATTTTGATCCAAGTAAACACCAAACAATTTCCAACATCTGCCCATGCCAAATAGTCAGGTGTTGCTCTGAAAAAGGAGCATGGTCACACAATCCAGCAGCCGGGGGTGTTTGTTATATTTTCTATAAGATAAAGGAAAATAGGACTCCATTTCTTGATCTATCTTTTAGTAGGCAAAAACAATCCTCCACTCGACCCCCTTCAATCTCTGACTTTAGTCGTATTAGAAATTCTAAGCTGCTTCATTGACGCTTAATGTTCTGCTTGTTCTTGTTTTATCTAACCTAACCAGGTGTGTAATATCAAGGATAACTAAGAATGACTTTCATAACTTGCACCGGAGTTTGGGCATTTATTTTGGTTAGAATAGGCAGACAAAAAGGCATTTATAATGTGGAAAATAGGCACCAAATTAAAAAAAATATGCACAATAAAGTGGGAAAGTTCCAAATAATTTATCTCTATAATTTCATTTTAAAATCAACATGTAAACAACATATTTACTTTCATTTGTTGCCTTGATTACATACAACCACTATTTTTTTTTTGTTTTTTGCTTTCTTGAACATTCATTGATAGCCGTCTGTCAGAAAGAATGATTTTCATAACGAGAATGATCTCATTTGACCACCCATGAAATAGGCTATTGTAAGAACTGGATTCATATCATGAATAAAATATTTTTTCTCGTTTAAGAATATCACAAATCGTTTTCAAGTTTTCCAGTTCTACATTTTTACTCATTACACCTTTGCACTTTTCTGCAACAGCTAACTTTTTCTCCTGACACTTCAATTAGTAGCTGCACCGATTCCTCCAAGACTTTAATGGATAAGAGTTTCACCTCTTTTTCCCAGCTTTGTAATTGTTTCTGGCAACATCGTAATGTGCTAATAAATAATGTTTTTGAAAGAAAACTATGTTATGTACAATTTTTTAAAAACACAATCTAAAAATGTCATTGAAAATTAAAAAAATAGGCGTAAAAAGTAAAGATATAGGCAGTAGGGTATAAAGTAGGTAAAACAAAAAAGTTTCTAAATGTACATATATTAAGACAATTTTTTCAATAAATGCAGCATGAAAAAACAGGCATTTCGGCCTGTGGAGAGACCGTTAAATTTCATAAATCACATTATACGCGTACTGTGCCGATAAGCAGTTAGGCAAAGGGGATTAGGCGAAACTGGACTACATGCAATTTTGTGTTCAATTGTACGCACAAAACAGGATGAAAAGCAATTTGCATCCTTTTAACCAAAAAAATATTTTAAATGGTGTTCCAATTAAAATTTCTGGGAAGAAATGAACTAGCGTTACCTATTGCACTAATTGCGCACAAATGTTTCATTGACAATGGATTATAATTTTAATCATATTCTCATTTGCATGAAAGCTAAGATAACATAACCTGATTAATTGAAAGCATTTGCATTATTTTATTTTTGTACGATTATATGACCTGTTTATCTGTGTATGTGCATCAAATTATAGAATAAGAAAGATTTGATTTTGATCTTCTAAGTGCACATGTTCTGGTGAGCCAAGAGAGGCCATTATCCAAATTATTAGAATTATATTATTTAGTAGGAGAGACAATGAGCAGGTTAACCGAATGGGCATAAAGGTGTAACATTTCTCAAATAGGGCAAGTAAAATGTGCTGCAAAATTCCCTTCTGGCGGAACTGTATTTTGTTTGTAAAAGAATAAGTACAAATTACGTATTAAGTACAAAAATGTGTTGAATTTAATTGTACAGGGTGGTTCAAAAAGTCACTTAACACCCCCAGTACAAGGCCACTGCAGCGTGCAACATGGAAATGGTAATGACCAATCGTTATCAGGCCAAGGGGGAACCACATTGACGCCACCCGCGTGGTCGACGGCCATCTTGATATCAGCCATCTTGAATTCAACTTCAGAATTTTAAATGGGAAGGGGGTGATATGATATATCAAATCAGGCTAGAATTTCTTGAGAAATGCAATGGTGAAGATTTTTTCGACGTATCTTTAACCAGTAAACGGTTATGACTGAATTCTTGTACCAATTTGCTCCTTTTCGAGGTGTTAGAAAAATGTATTAAAATTTGTTTAACGCATCGAGATCAAAGTGATGTCTAGGGAGAGAAGTTCGCATGCCATTGCACACGATTTTAAGAAGAGCTGCGCATTATGAATGGTTGTTGCGAACTATTTACAGTGTGACGCTTCCATTGAATTAAAAGTCCTTCACAATGACAAGGCCGTTTCGTTTCTACCTGGAACTGGTGATGGTGAGTGGTGAGGCGGTGGAAAAACGTATGTCAAGTGGAAATCGCTACATATCAATAAATTATGAAATTATATCTCAAACGTTTGCACATAGTTAGCACATGAATGCACACTATGTATTTGTATAAGCACACGAATATTAATCAAGATATTAATGAGTTTATTGTGGCGATTCTGGCTTGATATCAAGATAAAACCCGCCACAAATCAAAAAAATATTTTTGAGCAACCAGATTGTACTATCTTTTAGGCATTCGCTAGCACTTGAAAGCACACTATTTATTTAAATTAGAATACAAATAATAATCAAGATATTAATGACATTATTGGCAATTCTGGCTTGATATCAAGATAAAATCGCCACAAATCAAAAAATATTTTTCAGCAACAAAATTATACTATCTTTTAGGTATTCGTTAGCACACGGAAGCACACTATTCATTGCCAGCTGATCTCACCGAGAGACGGTAAGCATGTGAAAAAAAAGTGTTGTATGTGAACTGTGGCTTCAACAGGACAATAAATATTGTGATTCGAAAATTAGATATGTGAGATTGATTACCAATTACACCTGAATGTAATCAGTTAAGTGATCAGAGTGAGATTAAATTTGCTCGGATCATAGAATGCATCACCGTAAATCAATTTCGGTGCAGTGGCGGCGATTGGATTCCAAAACCGGAAGGGGCAAGGTGCCAAAACTGGGGGGGGGGGGGGCAAAGGCAGTATATTTTCCTTTGTAGATAAGGTTTAGCAAAGTCCGGGGGTAGAAGTGGTGAAAAGTTGAGGGACAATTGCCACTGCCTCGCTGTTGTATTTCCTTTTTCATGACATAGGAGCTCCAATAATTATTTTAAACTTTCGTTTCAGAAGTAACTCAAAGAAAAAAAATGGTTGCTGGAGGGTAATTTAAAGGGAAGTTTTCCCAACTTCTTTAGATTTTCTTAGTGTCAAGAAATTTCGGGGAGGGGTTGTAGCCCCTTATTCCCCCCTCCTCCGCGTACGCCAGTGGGTAAGCAAATTGTGTTTTTCTAGTAGTGGATTCCCGAGATCCTTGGATTTCAAAGCGACAGCGTGGGCACTACATTATATGGGAGTTAACCAAAGGGAACCCCACGATACAATTAACCATAGAAAATAATTGTAGAAATTGACTGACATATTTAAAATTATAACACAGTACTATTGTACTTGTACTTTGATTGTTGTTCTGTCTCATTCATTTTCTCTTTTCAAAAACTTCCACCTAGTACATTATATTTCCATTTCCACTCTGTCTTCAAAACTCTTCATTCACCAAGCTATAGTAAATGCTCCTCTTCCTTCTGTGAGATTAGCATCATGGTTTCCAAGAATGAATGTCTTTCTTCAAATCGAAACTGTCCCTCTTACAACAAAGGATGGGGTGGAGGTAGGAGCTTTGAACACCTGCGGGGCAAGTCTTCCTTTTCCATGAAATTCCAGTAATTGTCACGTAGTGAGATCAAGTTCAACATATTTGTGCAGAGGATGAAGTGATCCCACAACTTAGATGTTTACATATTATCAATAGCTTGCGGATTTTTTGCGTATTTGCCTTTTTAATTCTTTCGTAGTAAAAAATAGGCTTTTAATGTTCTAAGTTCTGCTTGAAGGTGTTTGTAGTCCAGAAACGCATTTTTATATAGTTCCTATAAATGCATATTTGGTAGGTTAGTGCCTATTTTGCTTAATCGTGCCTAAAATGCCTATTCTGCCATTTTTGCTTATTTCAGCTTTGTTATGCACCTTTGGCTTTCCCTATGTAGAATGTAAGCCTTCGTTGACGTTGAACTGACTGAAAGCCTCAATCGTGGTAAGCAAACTGGACAACCTGTTGGTGACTCATCAGTCATCACCGTGGACATAACGACACCTACCGCCTAACTACCCTTTCTTTTTTCCACCTGAAATCTTGTAGCAGTCAATCCGTACTCATTTGCTTTGTTGTGTGTGTGTGTGAAAGTAAGTAGTCAGTTATCTGTGGAGATATCATGTTCACATGTTTAAAAATGCCAAAAGCACAAGACTGCCAGATGTGTATTAATTTAAAAATGGATTTCTGCAAAAGTTTGTTTAACCAGCGACGGAAAATTTGATTTTTGTTATTCAGCATCGCTTTTCTTCCATTTTGGCTAATCGCAAGGATTCGGATGAGGGATGACATGACATTTATGAAGAAACACTCGCAAAAAACATCAATGCCCAGGCCAGGATTCGAACCTGGAACCCCTGCTGTGCTATCCACTTCCCCACGGAGATCGGCCCCACTGACAGAAAAGTAATTTTCTGTCAAGCTTGTGTTAAATTACTATACAAATAAATATTCTATCCCACATACACATACCTATATAGTTTTACAAAATATCCTTGTTCAAAACTCAGGTTCTCTGCACGTGATTTTAGGCTCCTCTGAAAATGTTTTTCTACCTATCGCGTTCTTAGGAAACAAGAATAAGTGGTGAACAATGCACACCGAGATGAACCCTCTTACATTGCCTCAGTTCTGAATGAAACAATGCTAAGTTATGTGAAAAACTTAGTGTAGTGCCTTTGTGTTGCATAAGTCAAATGATGCTATTTATTCTAAAATGTAATGCCATACAAATTAACAGCTCACGTATTGGTGTAATGTGCGCAATCAGCGCAATGAGTAACGCCAGTTCATTTCTTCAGATACATTTTATTGGGAACATTTACAATTTATTTTAAGGGTGCAATTTTTTTTCATAACTTGCAAACAATTGGGCATGAAACTGGTGGAATTCACGTAAAAATGGCAAAGGTAATAGTGGCAACGGAAAAAGTGGCAAATTGAGAATGGCAAGCGGATAAAATGGCAACGATAAAAATGGTGAGCATAAAATTGGCAAATACAATTATTATGATTTTACTTGAAAATTGAGAAATTTCTCGCATTTCACAGTTTGAAATTAAAATTTAATATAATGGTATATTTTTGCAGATATATTTACAAGAAGTATAACTTGCACATGTAGCTCAATATCGGACACACTGGACGGAGCAGAACTAAGCCTGAAATCTTCTTCATTAAGTTTTAGCCTAATGTACGAATTTCCATTGATTGATTTTGTTTATTTTACTTAAATTTTCTTGGATGATCGCGAAGATGAGGATGTGTGATGATTAGGGTGCGGATTTATAGGCACTGAAAACCTCTGAAATAGGCAGGCAATAGGCACCGAAATGATGCAAATAGGCACTTAAAAAGGGGCTCTAAAATATGCAACTAAAATAAAAATACATTAAAATATGCATTTTTTTACTTCCAATGCACATGCATACTGTATTAGCATTCCAGTTTACATATAAAAGTGCGCTAACAATTCACAAATTTCAGAGAATCGTCAGTTAAAGTAATTCTCGCAGAAATAACTTCAGCTAACGATTGGTACGTGAATAATTGTTCTGAAGTGATGAAAAAACGATTTGCACCATTTTAACAAAAAAATATTTTAAAGGATGTTCCGATTAAAATTTATCCGGAGAGATGAATTTCTGTTACCCACTGTA
This sequence comes from Lepisma saccharinum, assembly GCF_977018435.1. Lineage (NCBI taxonomy): Eukaryota > Metazoa > Arthropoda > Insecta > Zygentoma > Lepismatidae > Lepisma > Lepisma saccharinum. Next base: position 12,628,404 of record NC_139234.1, read on the forward strand.
CTAATTGCGCACATATGTTTCAGAAACAATTTGAACAGAAAGAGGTAAATTTCTGTGAAGTTTAGGTTACATTTGATTTGAAATTACCTGCAAAATGTTGAACAGCTGTCGATAATTAATTTTTTCCACAGTCCATAGTGAATAGACATGCAGCTGGATGTTTTCACAAACAGTGACATATTTTTTAAAGGTTTCTGGCCTGTGAGTCATTACAGAGCAATTAGTAAGATGTTGGTATCCTTATCCCTTGTTTTTCGCCAAGGATGAAAGGGCATGGGCTCAAATCCCACTATCTCCCTCCACTTTTTAAAGAAAAATTAATATTTTTTTACTGTTATTAAGCTGAATATAGACTATTGATAATTACAAAGTTAATGGAACAATTTAAAATTTAACATGAGGTTTGCTTTGAGGAATTCTCCTCCTGCACATTTTTTTATTGTTAATGCAATACTCATCAGAAATTGAATGGTATTCAGTTGATTGCAAGAATCGAAGGTAAAACATATTTTTCCCCTTCAATTGTCCATCATAAATTGCGCAAATACAGACATGACCAATTCATTTATTATGAGAGGCAAGTATATGTATACTTCGTTTTTGATGGAAACTCAAAATTTAAAAAATATGCTGATTAATGGTGATATTTCATGTTTTTTAAAGGTGAGAGGTGCATTTTCCTACCATGTTTTGTGAAGAAATGCATATTTCATGTTCCTTTTGGATGACATTACTTGTATCTTTCTTTTTGCAAATACATATTTTGACAATAACACACCTTACAATCTTTATTGTATCGAATAAGTATATTTTTGGCACTAACGTATTCTGCATTCCACATAAAATTTTCCCTTTATTTTATACAAATAAATATTCGGACTAAGCTTTAATTTTAATGTGAGACTATGCTTCAAAATGTCATTCAGTGTACATTATCAAGTCAGTAATATTAAGAAAATTGCTAGAGAAATTTATTTTTCACATTCCAGCAATTTTGACAAGAAGGAATTTACAGCAGATCTTGGTGATTTGAGGAGTCTAGAGGGAGATGTAGATACCTACCCTGGAGCTGTGGAAGTAATTGAACATGAAGTAATGGATTCAAAGGAAAGTGTAGTAAATTCTATGCATTTAAAAAAAATCAATGATGATTCAGCATCCAATGCTGACAATGCTTTCACGGAGATAAAACACTCGAACAGCAATTTTCGAAACCATGAAGATAGTAGTTTATTTGAATGTAACCGTTGCAAGAAATCCTTCCCCCAAAAATCTCTCTTGATCAAACATTTCAGAATTCACGAGGATATTGATCCTTTAAAAAATAAACCATGCAATGGAGTGTTCAATCCCCAAAGTAATCAATGTAGCAGAGCATGCAAAAAGAAGGGGCCTTTGAATATTCATTTGAGAAATAACAGTGATAAGAGTCTTGTTTCCTCTAATTGCAGGAAGTCTTCTGGAAAGAAAGGTCTTTTGATTTCCCACTTACCAATTCATGATGGTAGACAGCCTTTCACGTGTGCTCACTGCAACAAAGCATTCACAAGGAAAGGTAATTTGGTCACTCATTTACGAATTCATGATGGTGTTCGTCCTTTTGTGTGTAGTCACTGCAACAAAGCTTTCATACACAAAAGTAGCTTAATTGGTCACTTACGCATACATGATGGTATTCGTCCTTTTGTGTGTACTCACTGCAACAAATCATTCATATGCAAGGGTCCCTTAACTAGTCACTTACGCATACATGATGGTATTCAGCCTTTCGTGTGCACTCACTGCAACAAGGCATTCACACACAGAAGTAACTTAACTGCTCACTTACTCATACATGATGGTATTCGTCCTTTTGTGTGTGCTCACTGCAACAAAGCATTCAAATCGAAGCGTGACTTAACTGCTCACTTACACGTACATGATGGTACTCGTATTCGGCCTTTTGTGTGCAGTCACTGCAACAAAGCATTCACAAGGAAAAGTAATTTGGTCACTCATTTACGAATTCATGATGGTATTCGTCCTTTCGTGTGCACTCACTGCAACAAAGCATTCAATCGCAAAAGTGACTTAACTGTTCACTTACGCATACATGATGGTATTCAGCCTTTCGTGTGCACTCAGTGCAACAAATCATTCACACAAAAAGGTGAATTAACTGCTCACTTACACGTACATGATGGTACTCGTATTCGGCCTTTTGTGTGCAGTCACTGCAACAAAGCTTTCATACACAAAATTAGCTTAATTGGTCACTTAAGCCTACATGATGGTATTCGTCCTTTTGTGTGTACTCACTGCAAGAAATCATTCACACGGAAATGCAACTTAACTGGTCACTTACGCCTACATGATGGTATTCGTCCTTTTGTCTGCACTCACTGCAACAAAGCATTCAGACGCAAGGGTGACTTAACTAGTCACTTAGGCATACATGATGGTATTCGTCCTTTTGTGTGCACTCACTGCAACAAAGCATTCAGACGCAAGTGTGTCTTAACTAGTCACTTACGCCTACATGATGGTATTCGTCCTTTTGGGTGTACTCACTGCAAGAAATCATTCTCACGGAAATCCCAGTTAACTGGTCACTTACGCCTACATGATGGTATTCGCCTTTCATGTGTACTCACTGCAACAAAGCATTCACACGAAAGGTGACTTAACAGCTCACTTACGCCTACATGATGGTATTCGTCCTTTCGTGTGCACTCACTGCAACAAATCATTCACACAAAAATGTAATTTAACTTTGCATTATGAATTCATGATGTTATTCAGCCTTTTGTGTGTTAAAATAATTAATCCTTGTTTCCATATTAAAAACACTAACTTTATTAAGATTTAAAAACACTTTACATGTAACATTTCAGCCCTGCATCAGTGTCTTCCTCAGACTAACAACTAAACTATAATGATGAAATACACAAACAAACAGTATATATACACATAGCAGGGTGACTAGCCACACCAAAACATATCATGTGGACAGTCCTTATCTTGGACGATTTCTCTAAAGGAAGTGACATGCATATCGCCTCTCGACATTTGACTTATGGTTCTCAGTAATTGCCCAAAAAGAAAGAGTTTGTCCTGGTATTAAACAAACTGCAAAACGGAAGCACAATGAACAAAGTTTTGGGACCACTTTCTGATAATGTCACTGTTCAATGCCTTAGCAGAACTGTTCAATGCCGTAGTAGAATTTCTTGCCATAGGGTTTATAAGATGGAACAAGGTGTTGCCCATTCTTATTCAATATTCAGTATAATTTGATTTTAAACCAGGGGTATAGGGAACAAAGTTTTTCAGGGTGTCTGCAAGTCAAGAAAGTCATTATAGTCAAGAAAAAGTGAAGAAATCAACAAGTAGGTCAAGAATTCAATAAAAAGGCAATAAATTATTCTTGTGGTCAATAATTTTTGCTATCAGAATGACTGATTGGTTGATTTAGTTTATTTTACTTCACTTCTTTCTGTCCCTTTGGCTAATTGCAAAGATGAGGATGAATAGTCGTAAGACGGATGAAGGGCATCACAAACATTTAGGGACAACAGACTCAAGCCCCACATATGATTATACTGGCTGTGAGTCCAGGCATCAAATCCTCTGTTGTTTGCTAAACACAGTTCAGGATGCATTAATACGAGAAAGCAGATCTAATTCTCTTCTTAAATTAAGCTTCAGTTTTAATCTTTGGTAGGGGTTTTTAAGTAAATATTTATTTTCTTAATTACAAATTTCCAACTTTACCTAAGTAAGGGTCGAATAAATAATAGTTATAAAGAACGAATGAGAGTTCTAGAAAAGTCAAGAATTCTGGATGTGTTATTTTGGTAGACACCCTGTTATTGAACTAGAAACTACCCAAGATGAAACTTCCTAAACCATTTTTAATTACAGTAATTGCTGAATATTTGTTTGCCATTAAACTAACTAACTAACTAACTCTCTAGCCTTCTTAAACCCGAAGGTTCATGGCTGCAGTAACACAGGCCTTCCATCTGTCCCTATCTTGAGCAAAATATATATATATACTCTTTTCCATCCCTACCGATTTCCTTTAGGTCCATCTCAACGTTGTCCCTCCATCTTCGTCTTGGCCTTCCTACAGGTCTCTTACCATCAGGTTTCCCAACAAGAATCCTGTAAACTCCTCTTTCCTCTCCCATTCGTGCCACATAGCCTGCCCACCTAAGTCTTCTTGATTTAATTATTCTAATAATATCTGGACATGAGTACAAATTATGTAGTTCTAAATTATGTAACCTTCTCCACGCACCTGTCTCCTCATCCCTTTTAGGTCCAAATATTTTCCTAAGGATCTTATTTTCAAATACTCTCAATTTATGTTCCTCTTTCAATGTAAGGGACCAAATTTCACACCCATATAATACTACAGGCAAAATTACTGTTTTGTATATTTTAACTTTTAGTTTCTTAGATATTAAACGAGAAGATAAAAGTTTATGAAGACAGAAGTAACATGCATTTCCTGAATTAAGCCTACCTTTTATTTCCTCTTTAATATAATTTTCATTTGTTAATATTACTCCTAAGTATTTGAATTTGGAAACTGGTTCAAATGAGTTGTTATCAATAATTAGATTTTGATTATTACCTAACACTTGGTTTCATTGCCTGTAAGCATATATTTAGTTTTCTCTTTGTTAACTTCCAAACCTATCTCTTTAGCAGTTTTGAAAAATATTTTAGCATTATTCTTAATTGTATTCACATCATCCCCCAGTAAGTCTACATCATCTGCATATGCTAACAACTGAGTCACATCATTTAATTTTAGTCCTTCTTTAGTTTCTTTTACCTTCCTTACAGCATATTCTAAGGCAAAATTAAAGATCAATGGAGATAATGCATCTCCTTGTTTTAACCCATCATGAATTGTAAATTTGTCAGACATATTAATACCCACACGAATTTTACTTTCTGTTTGTTTCACTGGTGCATATATTTTTATCATACTAACAAGCTTCTTAGGTATTCCAAACTCTACTAATATATTATATAATTTATCTCTTTTGACTGAATCATATGCTTTTTTGAAATCAATGAATAGCTGATGGACATTTTGATTATATTCCCACTTTTTTTCAAGTGTCTGTCTGATGTGAAAAATTTGATCTGTAGTTGATCGGTTACGTTTAAATCCACATTGATAATCGCCTATAATTTCATTAGCATATGGGGTTAGTCTTGTTAAGAGAATGTTAGACAATATTTTGTATGTTGTTGAACATATTAATGAATTTCCACCATATGTAATTAACTCAGCTGGTATTAAATCAATGCCAGGTGCTTTGTTATTCTTTAGTCTTTTAATAGCATCTTTAACTTCAGTTAAGTTAGATTCTGGAACTAAAGGTTCTGCTGTGTGTACTTCATTTACTTCTGATTTATCTCCTGCATGGACATTTAAAAGGTCATTAAAGTAGTTCTTCCATCTATTTAGAATATTGATTGGGTCAGCTAGAAAATCACCGTCTTTATCTTTTATGAAGTTTACTTTAGGTTGCCACCCCTTTCTAAATTCATTTACACCTTTATATAAATCTCTGATATTTTTATTTTTGCTGTTTGTTTCAATTTCGTTAATTTTGCTTTTCAAGTAATCTCTTTTTTTACTTCTAAACGTGCGGTTAACTTCTCGCTTTATTCTATTATAATTGTTTAGATTTGTATCATCCGAGTTATTTAACCACCTAAGTCTAGTCTGATTTCTTATTTCTATTAGATTATGACATTCATTATCAAACCATGGCTTACTTTTTCTCGGTTTATGGTATCCTATACTTTCTTTAGCTGCTGATTCTATTGTATTACGTGTGTGCTCCCAATTCTTATTTACGTCTGTTTCATTTATATTTTCATCATCATTTAAATCCTGCAAAACATCAAATCTATTTGACAGTTTAATTTGGTAATCTTTCTTAATTCTTTCATCAGTAAACTTTCCTGTATCAAATTTTAGAACTTTTAGATTTTGTTGCTTATGATTTATCACTGAGAGTCTTTCTCTTAATTTAGCAATTACTAAATAATGGTCACTGGCACAGTCAGCTCCTCTATGTGTACGAACGTCAATTATACTAGTATGCCTTCTCTTATCAATGAGAATATGATCTATCTGATTATGAGTTTTACCATCTGGAGAAGACCAGGTATATTTATGGATATCTTTATGTTTAAAAGTGGTACTTTTCACAATTAAATTCTTTGAGGTTGCAAAAGTAATCAATCTTATACCATTATCATTACTTAATTCATGAAGACTTTCTTTACCAATCGTGGGTTTAAATGTCTCTTCTTTGCCAATCTGTGCATTACAGTCACCTAACAGAATTTTCATATCATACTGAGAAAATTTATCAAAGACCTGTTCTAACTCTGCATAAAAATCATCTTTAGTATTATCATCTTTATCTTCCGTTGCTGCATGTATGTTTATTAAAATAATTTTACACCACCTACCCTGTAAAACTGCATATGATATCCTATCATTAATAAATTCTACTGTTTTAAGAGCCGAGATAATTCTATTATTTATGAAAAAGCCTGTTCCAAAATTATGATTTTCAGTACCACCATAGAAAAAAGTATAATTTTTAGTTTTACAATTCCCTTCTCCTGGCCACCTAACTTCCTGGACAGCTACTACATCTAATTTATACTTAACTATCTCATTAACTGTACACTGAAATGCCCCAGGCCGGTAAAGGCTCAGAACATTCCAGGTGCCTAATTTAATATCCTTATTCCTAACGTAGATCTTATCCTTAGTCCAGGGACCTCCCAAAGTAGTCCCCACCCGGAGATCCGAACGGGGGACTATTTTACCTCCGGAATATTTTACCTTGGGAACATCCATGGCCTTATATTTCTGTTTCTTGACATGTCTTTTTACAGTGCAGAGTTGTCAGCTCTACGCCTAACCCCCAATATGAATGGAATTTGCCATTACAGCTCATAATTCAAATGTTGAGAAAGTACTCACGAGAGAAATTATTTTTTCATAAAGTCTGTAAAATTTTTGTTTGGTACTGGTCCCTGTCATTTCAAAGAGTTTGACTGTCCACTCTAACAAAAATATAATTTGACTAAACCTGAAATGTTGATAAAAATTGCCTCCTCTGAGAAGTACTGCTTACATCATGTAGTAAGAGGTGCATTGATTAGTATGATTGCAAGTTTTGCATTTAAATATTCATTAATATTTTTTAAACTGAAAAGTGTCATTTGTCAACTTCTTTCTAACGTGTTCTATAGAAATATGTTTTATTGAGAATCTCTGTGTCCTACATTTTGGGACAGCGTGTCCTACATTTCCCTTACAACGATCTGGTAACTCTATATAGAAGAAATGAAGAGGAGACTGAAAGACAGGTTAAAGCAACACATGTGTGATGTGAAATTGAAGAGAGACAGGGATGCCATATTCAAACACATTATAGAAACGGGACATGAAGTATAATTGGATTTGGGTAGGCAGATAGTAAAAGAGAAGAGAGAAGTAGTGAGAAAATGGAAGGAAGCCAAAGTAATAGAGAAGAGAGGAGAAGAGATCATGAACTGAAATGGAGGATTCAAGAAAAGCAAGGAATGGAAGAGAGAGAGAATGTTGAAAGGAACAAGGAAGAAGAAGAAGAAGAAGAAGAAATGACAAGAAGACCAGATGAGGAGGTATCCATCCACATCCAAAAAGGCAGGAGAGGTGGGGGGAATGATAAACAGGTAGTTCCAGACTCTTGCCAATTTTGAGCTGTCAATCACTTGTCAGTGATGGAGACCCATTGGTCAACTGTCAACACGATGTGTTTTTGTGTGGCTAGTCCCTTGCTATGTGTGTATATACTTACTGTTTGTGTATTTCAACATTTGAGTTTTGTTCTTAGTCTGAGGAAGACCCTGGTACAGTGGGATCCATGAGTATTACCGTGCAAATTGTCCATCACCATGTTCGTGCACTTTATTTGACCCATTAAGATCTTCAAGAATTAAAAGAAAACTCAAAAACAAGATGTTGACAACTTCTGCACCATCATACATAAAGATCAAGCGCTTAAAAACACACAGGATGTAAGATAAAAATTAGTGAAAATAGTCTTGGACAATTTTCACGGTAATACTCATGGATCCCACTGTACAGGGTTGAAGCGTTACATGTAAAGTGTTTTTAAATCTTTAGATAAACTGCCTCGGTCAGCAACTTAGTGTATTTTGTGTGTACTCATTGCAACAATGCATTCACACAGAACAATCATTTGACCTAATTCATATTGGTGTTTGTCTTTTCGTGTGTAGTTTCTGCAAAAAAAGTATTCACAAAGAAATGTGATTTGACCTGCCACTTACAAATTCATGCTAATATTTAGCCTTTCGTGTGTACTCATTGCCATAAAACATTCCACATTAATCCAAACTTTACCCGTCATTTTCTGATTCATGATTGTGTTCAGCCTATGTGTGTACTCACTGCAACAATGGATTCATAGACACAAGTAACTTGACCTCTAATTTATGAATTCATGATGATATTTGTCCTTTTGTGTGTACCTGCTGCAACAAAGCATCAACAGGCAAAAGTAGCTTCACCTATCCTATCATTTACAAATTCATTTTAGTATCCATTGTGGTATTTAAGAAATTTCCAGTGGAGGATAAGTGCTGAAAAAATGCCAATTTAAATTTGTATATAAGAAGTAAGCGAGTTACTAAAGATATATTCACAAAACTTACTTGTAAATGTTCTATTCATTTTGGTGGCCTCTGCCACCATCTACTTGGGAACTCGATGCTTTATTGTTAGGTTGGCTTTCGGTTTCGGTTGTTGTTTCCTCTACTACCGCTAGATGTGCTGGTGTAGCCATTTCGTCTGATGCACATGATGGGTTTGAGCTGTTGTAATAGCAGGAGCCAAACATGATAAGCCTGAACGCTGTCGATATTCAGCTCGTGCAAAAGTGTATATTTGCATGCGTCTCTTTGATTTTGGTGTCAATTAGGGTATGTGATGTGTGCCTAACTGAAATTTTTTGGATCCTGTGTTTATTGAACTTGAGGTGTCTTGCTAGTCTGGAAGTGGGTTGAGATTTTTTTGTGTCCGCCAAGTGCTGTTGTATACATTCGTTGACAGAGCTGATGGATCTGCCAATGTAGTGTGAGTTGCACTCACACTGGGCATCATATACACCTGGGTTGTCTAGTGGGGATCTCTTGTGTTTGCTTAGGGCACTGGCTATTTTGTTCATTGGTTTGTGTGTGAGTTTTATGTCATATTGTTTGAAGGTCTTGGCTAGGTGGTTGGATGTAGTCTGGTGGTAAGGGAAGGCAATTCATTTAGCTGTATCACTGCTGGCTGGGTGGAGTAGGTTAGGTTGGCGTACTTGCATTTCTACCATGTAGAGAGTTGATGTACTGTATATCCATTTTGAAGTCCTATGTCCGTCACTATGGTAATATGGTAACTTCTTCCTTCAAATCTTCTTCACTTGAACAGTGCTAGAAATCTCTTCTGTATAAGTTAAGCCATACATTGGCTTTATGTTGGGGTGGGTGGTTGGAAAGGGAGTGGATATACTGGTTCCCTGCCCCTGGTTTTCTATAGACCATGGTGGTGAATTTGTTGTCCCTCCTTTTGATAGTTAGATCTAGGAAGTTAAGGATGCCTTGCATTTTCAATTCTATTGTAAATTTCAGCCTGGGGTGAATGTTGCTAAGTTTTTTCATGAGTAGATCTATTTCCTCTTCTCTTTTGTAAACGACCAAGGTGTCATCTGTATATCTGCCATATTGTATGTATCTGAGTTCTGGTGAGTGAAGAATATCTTTTTCAGCTAGGTGCATGACAGTGTTTGCTATGTGAGTGGACAGAGGGTTGCCACGGCCAAACCTTCTGTTTGTATGAAATACTTGTCTTGAAATTGGAAATAGTTATGCCTGAGTCAGATTTCCAATAACTTGGATACCTCAGACACTTCCACTGGTTTGATTGAGATGGAGTTATACATGTCAACTATATCTATGCTGACAATTTTGGCATGGTTGGCTTGTACTATTTATTTTATTAGTTCTTTGGCATCTGTGGTGTTTTGGAAAATGTAGATCAGTTTGTGATTGTGCTCAGAGATTTTATTTTTTTAGCCACTTTGTGAGGTGAACCGTTTGTTGGTTGAACCCTGTGACGATGAGGTGCATTGGAATCCCCGGTTTGTGCTTTTTTGGAATGCCATAATTATGGCAGGAGATGGTTGGGTGTTGAGGAGAAGTTTGCAGTCTTCTTGGTTCAGCGTTACACAACTTTCAACTGCACACTTGATTATGCGTTTGCATTGCACTTTTAGGTTGGGGGTCTGTCGATGGATGGTCTTGTATGAATCACTATTTAGTTTTTCATGCATTTTATGGTAGTAGACACCTTTATACATGATCACATACTGGTTTATTTTATCTGATTTCATGCACCAACAGTTGTTGGCTTCCAGCCAAGATTTGAATTCGGTTAGCACTGACCTGATTTTTTGGTGGGTCTGGAGGGATTTGGATGCCTTCTGTAGGGCCACTTTCTGCAAAATGCCTGCTGTCGCTGTCCGTATGTTGTTTGCGTGTTGGGTGTAAAACATGCTGCTTTTTCTGCTGCACATATGATATCTAGGGTGGGAGGTTCACTGGTTAGTACATTGAATTTTTCGCCGAAAACTAGGAGATTTTTGAAGGATTTTGGAACGTTGAGGTTAGTCTTGTTACAATGTTGTTTGCTTGTCCGTCATTTGGGTCATTCACACTCACTCTGCCATTTTCCCTCGATGTGGTGTAGTTTGCTGGTGAGGGTCCTGTTTCTTTTCATATTTTACAGTATGTAGCTTGTAATCTATATTTTGTTGGCATCTTCCCATCTCCCAGGGTGTAGCACTGATATGAGGTAGCTTCTTTGTTTATCGCAAACGTGTGCCAGTTGTCGAATTTCTGTGTGTTTGTCCCCAATAATGGCTGTAAGCGCTCGCTGTTGCGCATTGTACATGACATTTTTTATTTTGTAGCTGTTCACCTACACTTTCCACTGAATGAACTTTGGGAAGACGTCATATGTTTTGCATGCTTTGAAGAAACTAATGTAACATTTAGTAACTCGCTTACGTCTTATATTATCAACCGCATTCTTTATTCTCCTCAACATGAAATAAATTTGTATATTGACAGAATGAAAATAATAAGTCCTTTGATCAACAGTCTTCACTGTCACCAGATTTCGTTAATTTTGAAGGTGGATTCCCTATATTGCAGAGCCTGGAACTCATAATGCTTACTTTTTTCAAACATTCTGGCTTCACAAAGAAATCTAGCTTATGTTATTATTCTAAAAGAAAATTACACTTCTTAATAAAATGACTTTGTAATGGACTTACACGCTCGTGTCAAAAATTCCAAGAAGGCTATCTTCATGTACTTTTGTTCCACCCATAGAAATACAGATGTGGTGACAAGTTCGAGTCATATGGCAGCTTATTTTTAATTTTTACATTCGGCTTGAACCCTAGCCACTTGTTTGACAGATCCAGGAATATAGCCGCACTTGAGGCCACTTATGCATTTGCCAAATGGAGCTACCCTGGTGGTATCCGACCTTTTACTGTACACACTGCAAAAAATCATTCACATAGAAAGGTCAATTGACCTGACATTTATGGATTCATGATGGTATTCGGCCTTTCATGTGAACTCACTGCAACAAAGTATTCTGACAAAAAATGTGATTCGACCCCTCATTTATTAATTCATGATATTCAACCCATCGTTTCTCAACCTGTGGGGCATGATCCACTGGTGGCTCATGAAGTTGGGCTCAAAAATTTATTTACTGCATCTTAGAAACCTATTACATTTAAATTACTGAAATACATTGATTTAACAATTTATATTCAACCCGTGTTGTAATCTAAATTCTACATTTTTGTTATTCACGTTCTACCATTGCTTTTTTTACCAGCATCTCTCTGATGTTAACTCAAGGGAAACGGATATCTGTCGTTTTTGTTTCAGTCCCAACAATGAGTTCTTAATTGTCAGTGCATCACATGCCTTTCGACTTAAGGTGTCACTTAATATTTCCGACCGCCATTCGGATAAGGCATTAGAGTTGCTCAGGCTGCACCTCATGTTTGTGTTAAAAGGAATTTTCATCTCTGATTCAAGTGAAAAGCAAGTGCAAAAATAGACTTGACACGCATTCAGATTTTCGACTTAAGTTAACGACCATTGAACCCAACATACCCCAGCTTATGCAGAAATGGCAGCCCCAACCATTACATTAGTTTGCTGAGAGAAAAAAAAAAAGTTTTCAATTTCAGCATATGTGTTTAGTTAGATGCCAGACATGAGTAAATTATTATTTTAAATTACATATTTACTTTTCTAGAATGAAGTATGTGTAATTTGTTGCCAGCAAAAAAATGATTACAAACTGGGTGCACACCCCTACAAGTAATTCTCCCAGCACCCATGCTTATGGGTCCCATGAAATGTAATATTCTTCAAGGTGGGTCCTGGACTAAAAAAGGTTGAGAACCATTGGTTTAGACTATTCATGCATACTCATTGAAGGAAAGCATTCACAAGTATAGGAAACCTGGTTTTTATTTCTCCAATGAAGGAAAATTGTGAAAGTCATTAAAAATTGTTATTACAAATCACTGTTAAATAGAAAAATTGATATTGATTTAATTTCTTAATGAAAGGTGGCAGTGTATATTGAAAATCAAGAAATAAGAAGATTATTATTTTCTTTTCCAATCTATACCCTGTCCCAGCTAACTGTAGTGCAAGTCCACCCATAGCATCAGAGAAGCGAGGGCAATCGAGTGCTCAAAGCAAAGCAGTACACTCTGCTGGGAAGGCTGGTAACTGCAGTCGCTTTCCCCCACTCCACGTAATTCCATTTCTCTCACATCTTCATTGGTGGAGTCATCTTGCATCACTACTTGTGCAGAGACTTGTTTTCGTTTGCCTACTCCACAGTTAGCTGGGACAGAGTATATCTGTCAGAAATCCAAAATATATATGTGATCTATGTATTATAAATGTAACATAAGAGACCAGAAAATTATCTTGAGAAAAATGTAAATTAATTTAAGAAGATATTTTTTCACAGATATGTTGCTAGTTTAATTTAATTTCACTTATCTAAAATTTAATTGGAAATCAGCACAAAATTATTAGATATTATGGTTGGTTGTAATTTGTGCAGTCACTGGTGTAGAAATTGTCATGATCCTTTTTTGTATAATTGCAATGAAATAAATACATGAAAATATTTCACAGCTCCTCCCTTCCTTCCCTTCTCGTGAGTCATTGGCAAGTGCTCATACTCTATGCATAATTTTCTTTCAGCACAGAATAGAAATGAATAGCATTGTGCCCATCAGGAAATGTTGTTACGCTTCCCCCAGGAGACTCGAGCCCAAGGAATGAGACCTTAGACTGCACATCATGGTGCAGATCCATGAATAATATTATTGTGGCTCAATTTTAGGTAATGTTCAAAATAAATTATAGAAAGTTCAATCACAATACTTATTTCTATTGATTGCCTTATGCGATCTTAGCTTTGAAGATTCATTGTATGAATTTATCTTCGACACACCGTTTACTGGTTAGCTGTATATTTGACAGGGTCAGGTAGATTTTCACTTCTTAAGAGGTAGTGCTAAGCAGTCTTATACCAAACATGGTGAAGAATCAGCATCTCCACTGAGACAAGTTATTTATTTGTAATGTCTTTAATTCTTAAGCATATCAGTCTTTAATTATATACAGGCTGTTCTTCAATGAAAATAGAATTTTTAAAAGCTTTGAAGCCTCATTTCCATCGAAAATTACCTGATTTGAATGCAGAATTCTGTAAACAAGAGTAAATATGTTGCTGTTTCATGCGAGTCAAAAGTGTATAGCAGGGCATAAAATTTCTAGTTTGAAATAAGTCTTTTGTCGCCACTATTTTATATTGATAAATAATAAAAATATGAGCAATTATTAAAAAGTTAGGAATGAATGTTTGTGTAGCGCTGTCGTTCTGCACTGAAGCACCACTTATCAATCGCAGCTGCTGGGTGAAACTCTGACAGGGAAAGGGGACGGGTCCGTTTACGGAAACTGAGCAAATCATCCAGTGTCTCAGTCTTCAGAGAGTTCCTGTAAGTAGTCTTTGAGTCTGTTGTGACAGCTGAAATCTCTCTCACATGAAGCTGTGCTCACTGGTAGAACAGTACAAAATGTAAAAATCTGGAGCAAATTGGGGAATCTTGCTGAACACTCCACACTGTGGATCTTCTCCAGCGTCTGATTCAAAGCTGGAGAAGGAAACAAAAGTTTGTATTCTGTCCACTCTGCTGACAGAACATCCATTTTCTCAATATAAAGGCTTGGGTTCAAGTATATGTGAGCTTCTTTATCTCTTCTATCCCAAACTGAAGAATATTTTCTTTGGGAGGCCAACCCAAGGTGTCGAAAACATGCAGAGATGCAATCACATCTGTTGATACAGATTGCAATCTTTCTGTGATGTACACCTTTGCATTGTTAATTAAGTTTCCTCTAACAGTCTGAAACTCTTGCTCTCCGTTTTGAATGTTTGTGAGCTGCATTGGCATTGCATTTGAACGAGATCAGTCAAGGCGCTTTAGGGTGTCTATCAAAATTCTTGACATTTTCATGACTTGTTTGTTTTTCTTAACCTTTATTTTTTCGATCCCTACTTAGGTAAAGTTGAAAATTAGCAATTAGGAAAATAAATATATATTTGATGGAAAAAACCCTACCAAAAGGTCAGTTAAGATGAACACAGAAGCTGTATTTAAGAGGCCATATCATGGGCAGCGGAAAAACAGACCTTCATTCAGTACACTTTTACTCGAAAACTCTTTGAGACATTTGAATGAGCTTTGTGGTGAATTGATTAGAAAGGATGAATCTTAACAGTGAATATTGAAAGTTTTTTATCACTTCTACCAGGTGTGCCTGTTAATAATTCTTAATTGATCCGAAAGAAAACAAGTGTATCTGCGGAGAAAGATAACAAATGTTTTATTCAAAGTATGCGCCATCGCTAGCTATTCATTGTTCCCATCTGTCCATCAAATTGTGGATGTCCTTCCAGAAAATTCATTCACATTTTGAGGTGATCCAGTCAGCAAGCCATTGTTCGACATCTTCGTAATTGTTGAAGTGTTGCTGGGAAAGTAAATGAGACATTGATGGGAACAAGTGGTAGTCCGAAGGGGCTAAGTCTGGTGCGTATGGCAGAAGGGGCAAGAATTCCCAGCCAAGTGCAGAAACGATGTCTGTGACGCCTTTCGCTGTGTGTGATGAGGCGTTGACATGCTGAAAATTCACTTTTACGTGTCTTGTCGCCCAATCTGGGCACTTTTCGATCACGCATGGTTCAAATTGATGAGTTGTTGATGGTAGCGAACAGCATTGACTGTTTCACCTGGTTTCACAAGCTCATGGTACACCACACCCTTCTGGTCCCACCAAATTCACAGCATTGTCTTCCTTCCGAAGCGATTCGGTTTTGCTGTCGATGTTGAAGGTTGTCCTCGGTCAACCCATGACTTTTTGCATTTTGGGTTCTCGAGGTAGATCCATTTTTCGTCCCTAGTCACTATCCGATGCAAGAAAGACTTTCTTTCATGCCGAGAAAGCAACACTTCACACACCGTTTTTTGCTTTTGTATTTGTCTGTCGTTCCCATTTTCCTGCCCTCTGGATCTTTCCCATGGCATGAAGACGATCAGATATTGTTTGGCGACCAACATTTAACTTCTCTGCCAGTTCTTGTTGCGTTTGCATATTGTTTTCGTCCAACAGTGCTTGCAATTCGGCATCTTGGAATTTTTTCAGCTGGGCAGGGCGATCATTGTCTTTCAAGTCGAAATTACCACTTTTGAATCCAGTGATGTGCGGTGATGTCGACACTTGGGGTAGTAATCAGTGGCGTGCCCAAGGGAGGTTGGTGCGGGTCATAATCCCCCTCTAACTTTAGGGCCAAGTATTCCTAAAAATAGAATGTCAAAGAAAGGAAAGGATTGCAAAATGAGGAAGGACTACTGAAAAGAAGCACGTGTTAATCCCACCCACTTTCAAAAATCCAAAACATGTTGATTTGACTATTAAGCCAGAGATCCCGGATTCAAACCCCGATCTAGACATGGGTGTTATTTGTGTTTGTCCCTTCATCAATTTTATCGTACCATCTTGACAATTAGCCAAAAGTGTAGGAAATGCGAAGTAAAACAAACCAAATGAATGAATGTTTTAATTTATGCTACTTAGCGTCGTTGTCACATATGGTTAATCATGAAGATGGTACACTACAACTGATGAAGAGACAAACACAAAAGACAACCATGCCGAAGTCGGAGTTCCAACCTGGAACTCCTGGTGTCATAGCGTGCAGTGATAAGCACTCCCCCACGGTTGGTTGATTTGGTGTTTAAGTCCATAAAAAAGTCCATAAAAGCTAATCGGGTCTGTACCCACAGTTTAAAGTGGGATCCGAACCACTATGTTCCTCCACCTGGTACCGATCCGGGGCCACTTGCACTCCCCCACGGAGGTCGGCCGACAACAAAGATGAGTGGAAAGCTCGAACTATTCGGATACGTGGGTATCGGTACAGTAAACTGCGTATTTACTCAGTGGTACGTAAATTTCAATTGGACTTTTGAAACACCATATTTGTATATGATTAACGTTTTTCCAAAAAAAATTGCATTGCTTGATTTCCCTAATTTCTCCATCTCACGATCTCATTACTGAAGGATCCGGGCTAGAGCCCTGGCCTGTGCATGAGTGTTCCTTTGTAACCACTTTTCATCCCTTTAATTTAATCAGCGTTCATCATCATGGCAGAAGTTAGGTAAAGTGATGGAAAAGCAATGCTAAAGAAAGGAAAAAGAAAATACAAATAATTTCCTCCCAGTGTATTGTCAGGGCACTGTGAAATCAGGAGTCCAGAGTTTTCTGTTTATGATTGTCCCTCGTGACTTCCATCAGCTCATTGGCTACTTATCACAATTTAATCTATACAGCTAGAAAAAGTGATGGAAGGTGGCAAAAATTAAATATATTAGAGGGGATGAACAATTAACAAAACACACTTTTTTGTAGTTTCTTCAACAATGTTCATTTGGCTTTTTTAGTTCTGGGATACATTCTACATTCCAAATTATTTCATTATTCATACAACACATAGGAACAAGAATGCACGCTCATCACTGGTTCGAATCCTGGCCTGAATTGTTCTTTATAAGGTCCCTTCATCAATTTCATTGTCATCACTCATCCTCATTTTCGCGATAACCAAATGTGGCAGAAAGGTGAAGTAAAATAAACCAAACCAACAACAACAATTAGAACATGCGTTTTCTTGCCCAAATTAATACATCCGTATTTATGACTGTTTAGCTTACCCATTTTTTTTTATTGGAGACCAAATTATTCATATATTTAAATAAAACATAAAACACCACTAAAACGAGAGCGAGAGAGAGCGTGAGCAAATGTTTGTTAGTAATAATCATTATATATTCCATATTTGAAAAAAAAAGAGAAAAGAAACCATAACATTTTTGTCTGCACATAATACAAGTACGTTCCCATTCATATACAAATAAAACTACATCCCATATTATACATATTGTACAACGTTTAAAAGGTTGTGTAAATGCAGAGAACGTAAGTACTGCAGAAAATTTTTCCCTGAGTTCTTTAGAGGATTTACAAAGAAATCTAAGGGAAACCTATTCCCTATCTGTCCTATAGGAGATATACTGGAGGACCTGAAACCACGGGCGAGGCGGCAAACGAGGTACAGGCAGAAATCTTCCCTTTCCCTTCGAGTGGTTGTCTATACCTGGATCTGGTAAGGCGGAAAGAAGAGCCAGCTAGGGTATTCAGCCTTGGCAGCTGATCACATCGAGGGACGAGAAGTGTGTGTAAAGAGGTGTTGCATATGAACTGAGGCTTCAAGATAATAAATATTGTGATTTGAAAATAATTAGAGACGTGCGATTGATTGATCTATCTCTGCTAGACTAGCTACTCCTCAGTGCACGTCACTGTTTGAATCGTCGAAACCAACGCGCACACACATCTTTCTTTAGGACATTGTCACTGTACGTTTCCACAAGGATACGATTGCTTTCACTCGCATTTTTCTTTTGATTGAACAAGAAAAGCAGGACATGTTTGACGGTCAACATGTTTCCCACACAAACCCAATATCACGATCACTCGTACTCAGTTGCACATCCACGGCATTTTGACAGGTGCAGTGACGAAATTAAGAATTATTAACTGGCACACCTGGTATATTTTAAAATATATTAGCTGTCAAATATCTCAGTTTTTGGATCGGCGTATAGAGACCGATTCTAAGTTACTGTAAAAATTTAACCTTGCAAGGCTTTCTTGCATCCTTTTTTTTTTTTTTTTTTTTTTTTGACAATACGTCATTGCAAACATTGATATGCATTTTCAAACACCATGTTATGTCCTTTGAGAATGGCTTTATTCGAGCCATAGCGGGTTCTGGTAGGGTTATGTTCAAGTCCTACAAGTTCAGCCGTCTGGCGATAGGTGACTCTGACCAGGTTTTACTACAGTTTTACTACCCACTCTTAACTTTTGTTGGCATGATATCCTACATTAATTTTACGAGACAAAACAAGACGAGACGGGATGGGACAAAGCTCTTCGATACGAGACACGGGACGAGACAGCCTTTTCGTGAGACGAGACAAGCCAAATTCTCGTCTTGTCTTGTTCTGTGGGCAATACTAGATGCACGGTATGAAAAATAACTCAGTCTGAGGGACACATAAGCAACAGACAACACAAGCTGAATGGTTGATTGCATTTATTACTGAGAGCCAGTTACCAAGAGACATGTGTTGCTTGTTCCGTGTTGCTTCGATATGAAGTCTCCTGAAAGTAAGCACCTTTTGAAGCTCAGTATGAATAGTTAGTAGGTAAACATCAGTGACAAAACATATGTAATGATCTTTAATATATATATATATATTCATATTCTTTATTTCCGTTGACCCATGTGCATAGGTTTGGAAATTGTCATATAACAATACATACAGTTATAAAATATTAATACAAATTTAGATAAGGATTACAGTAATGATTTTAAGAACTACTACATGAAGGAAATCCAAATACACTAATAAAATATAATACAATTATAGACAAGAATTACAACAATGTTTTGAACTTCTACATGAAGGAAATCCAAATAAAGGAAGAATACGCTATGGGGTGAGATTACATACAATATTTAAGGCGAGCACAATAATAAGCGAAGAAAATTTTTTAGTCCAAAAATAAAATGTAAAATTAATCATACAGGGTGATTCTAAAGGTATAGTACAAACGAAAACCACATATACCTCCCAAGAAATAGAAACGAAAGTTCCCCTTCCACTTTGCCAAGAGATGCCTCCGTGAGGAGCTAGACAACGCCGAAAACGTGTGAAAATGAACTTCACACCTCTGTACAGCCAGTACCAGTGAAGATAGAAAGGCGGAACAAACAAAGTCAAAAGGAACACCAAAGTCGCCCATCCGAAAAACACTAGGCGGCAGCTGCGCAACGCATGCGCATGGGGTTCCACAAAGGAAATAGGAGTGTCCCGCAAGACAAGTGAAGGGAAAGAGTAGCGATCGACAACGGTAGGGACAAAAGAAGCAATGAAGCATGAAGTAACAATTGCACAGCGGGAAACAAACACATGCAGCGTGTGGGGAATCCCCAAACACAGTGGGGAGACACCGCAGAAAGAACAAAGCACGGTTCAACAAAAGAGAAAGAGGACCGGACGGGGAATGGTACCTGTCAAGGAGACAACAAATGCGGGACGAGGGATTCCCTGTAGCAGCACCGAGGGGATGTCACACAGGGGTCGTGCGCCAGCAGGACAAACACAGCAACTATGGGCACAGGAGGTTTATTGCCATGCAAAGGTGCACTTACAGATAGGAATAGTACGTAGTCGTACCATGGACTGACGTTACAAAAGTAGCTCAAATTGACGACCACCACATTCAATGCAGGCATTGCAGCGTCGCAGGAAATTCTGGCGAACCCTATCAAAAATCCCTGGCATGGTACACACCTCGGCCGATGCTGCAAGTATCCGCGCTACCAATGTTTCCTTGTCATTCACCGGGGTCTCGTAGACGAGTGTTTTCACATGGCCCCACAAGAAGAAATCCATTGGTGTGAGGTCAGGCGAACGGGCGGGCCAGGGGACGGGACCCTGTCTGCCGATCCAGCGCTGTGGGTAGGTATGGTGCAAAAGGGTTCGCACTGTGCCATCAAAATGTGCAGGTGCTCTATCCAATTGAAACCACATACGATGTCGCACGTTGAGGGGCACATCTTCTAGCAGCTCTGGAAGGACTGATGCAAGAAAGGTGCGATAGAGGTGGCCATTTGAACGTGGTGGCAGCAGGTATGGACCGATAATCTGTTCATCGATGATACCTGCCCAGATATTCACTGCAAACTGGGTCTGATGGTGCACCTCGACTGCTGCATGTGGATTTTCATAATCCCACACATGGCTGTTTCGGGAATCGAAGATGCCCTCACGGGTGAATGCTGCCTCGTCCGGGAAAAGCACATGGCGCAAGAAACGGGGATCGTCGGTACAAAACTGCAACAGTCGTTGACAGAATTCCACACGTCGTGGGTAATCCCCAGCCTGCAACGCGTGGACTCGCTGTGGATGATAGGGATACAGCAGATCATCATGAAGGACACGCCACACTGTCGACTGTGATACTCCCACTGCACGTGCAATGCTACAGGTGCTAGTGGATGGTGTGTCGTCCACGCGAGCAAGTACGTCCTCCTCGACCGCCGCGGTGTGCACATGTCTTGGGTGACCGACATGATGGCCTGCACGTAACACACCCGATTCACCAAGGGTACGGTGCACGTTCAAAAACAACGTGCTGTCGGGTTGTCGCCTCTCCGGATACCGTCCGCGATAAAGGCGTGCAGCTGCTCGGCCATTGCCATCTGCAAGGCCGTAGACAAAATGCATGTCCCTCAGTTCTACAAATGTGTAGCGTTCCATGGTACGATGAGGATAGTGCCAATTATGGAATACTGTACTGCAGTGCACAGGTGGCACACACACACACACACACACTGGTCACAACGGCTTCGAAACAACGTACTCAATTGTCGTACGTCAAGCACACCACCACCGCACCGGCTGTTTCACTGACACGCTCCCTGACGCTGCACTTCCAATCAGCCCACACGTCCGCACGGCGCTGTGGTACAATCAGCTGACGTTCCTGAGCCACCCGTGCCTGTGCTCTTCACTACCTGACCACTGCCGTCAGGTGGGGCCATGTACTCTGGGGCCTTGTCATCATGGAACACCTATAGCGTCCTTCATTCTTGCCCCATTCACCCACAACACGTACTTCGTCCGTCTTGCTCGAGCCGACGGGGAGCACTACGTACGATCGTGTGGTGCTTGTGTACACCAATGTGGGGTAACCCAGCAGTTGAACAGATGTGCATACCCCCACGTAGCTTCATTACACGATTGTCCCACGCAGTTTATCTGTCCAGCCTTGCTCGGCCCGGTCTCACACCCACGCGGCAGTGTGCCGCTGCGGTGGTGTGAGGCCACGTTTGGTTTCGGAGCGGAAGGCTGTGGCCGAGGAGGGACTCGAGTTGTTCGGCTGGGGTTGCACTTGGAAGCAAGCAGCCGCGTCAGGTCTGGGAACGGTGGACCTGGTGATCGGGATGGAAACATTCCGACCTCGTCCATTAGTGTCGTCCACCGTACGGAGTCGTGGGGTCCGTACGACACTCCAGCAGCTTTTCGCCCGCTCACACCCAGCAATGTGCCTCTGGCTTCATTTCTAAGAGGCTGATTGGGCCCCATCACGACGTTTGTTACAACGTCAGTACGGGGTACGTGGTCCTATCTGTACGTGCACCTTTCATTAGCAATAACCTCCTGTGCTCGTAGTTGCTGTGTTTGTCCTGCTGGCGCACGACCTCTGTGTGACATCCCCTCGGTGCTGCTACGGGGAATCCCTCGTCCCGCATTTGTTGTCTCCTTGACAGGTACCATTCCCCGTCCGGTCCTCTTTCTCTTTTGTTGCACCGTGCTTTGTTCTTGCTGCGGTGTCTCCCCACTGTGTTTTGGGGACTCCCCTTGCACTGCGCCGCCATTTCTGCCCCAAACCATGTACGCGTCTGTTGCCTGTCGAGTGTCACGGACCACTTTGCTTGCATTCTCGGTGTGTTTTTACATCCTACGTCGTCCTCCCGTGGTTCTGCAACCCCGCGCTACTTTTCTCGACTGCACTGCTTCAGTCATGGTGTTTGTTTCCCGCTGTGCAATTGTTACTTCATGCTTCATAGCTTCTTTTGTCCCTACCGTTGTCGATCGCTACCCTTTCCCTTCACTTGTCTTGCGGGACACTCCTATTTCCTTTGTGGAACCCCATGCGCATGCGTTGCGCAGCTGCCGCCTAGTGTTTTTCGGATGGGCGACTTTGGTGTTCCTTTTGACTTCATTTGTTCCGCCTTTCTATCTTCACTGGTACTGGCTGTACAGAGGTGTGAAGTTCATTTTCACACGTTTTCGGCGTTGTCTAGCTCCTCACGGAGGCATATCTCGGCAAAGTGGAAGGGGAACTTTCGTCTCTATTTCATGGGAGGTATCTGTGGTTTTCGTTTGTACTGTACCTTTAGAATCACCCTGTATAGACACATTATAGGCTTAATTTATCCTAACTAAAGAAATGAAATTAGTTTTGTAAATAATAAATTTAACAACGTCAGTAAAAATTTCTGTTGTCGATTGTTCAATCATATTTACCTAGGTAATATGTTACTTACTTTGATACTTCTCCATGACTTTAAAAAAATGTGTGCCTATGATGGTTAAAACGAACATGAAAATGTAAGGTTTCGATATATTGAAATTTCATTGTGCATATTAAATCTGTTGCATAAACTGCAATGAAAGAGAAGAATATATTAAATACTTAAAATACACTGCGTTTGTTTTTCTTCCTATTTAATAAAATTGAGAAACTCTTCTGCAGGCTTGATAAGTGAAGAATAAATATTACCCACCAAATGTTGTCCATCACAATGTTTGTTCTACTTGTTTAATAGAATGCAAGCCTCATGTATTGTAAAAAAATCAAAACAAGCTGTATTTTGTTCTTATCTTTATCTATGTGCCTATAGAGCAACATAAGTAGAAATCAAATTTTTAAAATCAAGTTGGATGCCATAGGAGAATGAACCTTGATATCAAGCCAAAATCATTAAGATTAATGTCAAAGATGTTGAATACTATTTGTTTTCTAATTTAAATGAATAGTGTGCTTTCGTGTGCTAACAAATGCCTTAAACAAAGTACACTTTCTTGCTCGAGTATTTTTTTTTTACTTGTAGTGATTCTGTCTTGATATCATGCTGTTTTAATTCAAATAAATAGTGTGCCTTAATGTACTAACGAATGCCTAAGATTTAATACAATTTAATTGCGAAAAGGTATTTTTTATCTTATAGCGATTTCATCTTCATATCATGCCGGAGTTCATTAATATATTAGTTAAAATTTGCATTTTAATTAAAATAAATAGTGTGCTTTCGTGTGCTAACGAATCCCTAAATGATAATACAATCTGGTTGCTCAAAAATATTTTTTTGATTTGTGGCGGGTTTTATCTTGATATCAAGCCAGAATCGCCACAATAAACTCATTAATATCTTTGTTAATAATTTTGTGCTTATTAAAATAAATAGTGTGCTAACGAATGCCTAAAAGAAAGTACAATTGATGCTAAAAAATATTTTTTTTTATTTGTGGCGATTTTATCTCGATATCAAGCCAGAATCGCCACAATAAACTCACTAATATCTTTATTAATATTTGTGTGCTTATTAAAATAACGTGTTCTAACGAATTCCTAAAAGATAGTACAATTTGGTTGCTCAAAAATATTTTTTTGATTTGTGGCGATTTTATCTTGATATCAAGCCAGAATAGCCACAATAAACTCATTAATATCTTGATTAATATTTGTGTGCTTATTAAAATACATAGTGTGCTTGCATGTGCTATCGATGTGCAAACGTCTGAGATATAATTTCATAATTTATTAATATGTGGCGATTTCCACTTGACATACGTTGCGCACTCTACCAGCAGAAGGAAGACGAATTCGGAAAAGGCCTTTCCGTGATTGTATAGTCTTAACACGATAATTAGACTTGCTTATCTATTAAAGCATCCTGGACTGAATTTGGCAGACAAGTGAAGCTCTCTCTGGCATCTTGACTCACAGCCAGTATAATCTTACGTGAGGATTGTGTTGATAGGCACAATATATTTGTGATTCTCCCTTCATCTATCTTCGCGATTATCCCATGGCGAGGAAAAGTGAAGTAATAATCAATGAAATCAAGGAGTCATTGTGACTCTTGACCACAAGTATCATTACTTTACTTTTTAATTACTTCTTGACCTACTAGTTGATATCTTTACTTTTTCCTGACTTTCTTGACTGGACAAGACTTTGGAAAATACACTTGGTGCTGTGGAGAGATTTATATTTCAAGTACAGAACAGACGCGAGGCTCTGGTGAATTCGAAGCAATGATGAATTCAGGAGGTGGCAGGGGGAGGAGAGTAATCCCCTCTGGAAATAGAACCCTCCCCGAAAATTTCAATAACATGGTACAGCATTCGAACAATGGCTAAGAAATTTGGCAACCATTTCCAGTGAACACACTAACGTTGCCACAACGTTGTATGAATGTTGTATTTATGATGAATGTTGTATGTAGGGGAACAACGTTGTGATAACGTTGCCACAACGTTGTATGCTTGTTGTATTTATGATGAATGTTGTATGTAGGGGAACAACGTTGTGATAACGTTGGGCCCGACCCTGTGGCCGAGTGGTTAGCACATCGCACTGTGATGCCAAGGGTCCCAGGTTCGAATCCCGGTCGGGCTTGGTTGTTTGTGAATGTCCATTCATCACTTTCATCATTTCATCATTCATCCCCATCTTCGCAAATTAGCTAAGAGGCACAAAACGTGAAGTAAAATAAAACTAAATCAATCAATCAATGATAACGTTGCATCAACGTTACAAAAAACATTCCACTGAATACGCTTTAGTTTGGATGATCACCACCATGAGCGTCAGAAGCATCAGATCAGAGTGTTTTTGTGTGAATTTGTGTGTACTGACCACCAAACCTTATATTTCCTACAGCGTACACTAGATGGCAGTGCGACTCAAATGCAAAACAAACATAACTTTTAGTAACACAAATAAGGATACTTTCGATTGTAATTAGTGAAAAAATGTGTTTTATTATCCTTCGAAAGATGTGTGAATATTGAAGTTGTAAGGAAGATCAGAAAATGAAATGTGTTGAATACAAGTGAAACTCCCATGATAAATATTTTTATTCCAGACTATATAATCAGGAGCTAAGTACTATTATTATTATTATATATCTATTATTATTATTATATATTTAAAGTATCAGCACGTACCGAAGAGAGGGACATAACCCTCTAAACGGATGAACGGAAAAAAAAAAAACTGCAAAAAGAAACTGATTACCAGGTGTAGTTAGAGATTGGTTAATTCATCACAATCTCCAGACTAACAATTGCCTATTGTGGTGGAGCAGGAAAAGTTTTTATAATGTAAAGAGAAACTGTGACGTTACAAACATGAGTTTTTTTTTGTTACACATATGTATTATATACAAAAATGGCTTGGCAAGATTGCTAATATCTTACCATGCGAAATAACCATATTTTAAATATGCATTGTTATATTCATAAATTACACAGGCAGCAAGGTAATGTTGCAAAAAAGTTGTGGCAATGTTAACCCCTGACATACCTAACGTTGCTACATAATGTTCAGTATATGTTGTGACAACGTTGTCAACCATTGTTGCAGCAACGTTGAAAAAAAAGACCCTTAAACGTTGACACAACATTTTCGCAACGTTGTATCAACATACATTCAACGTTGTAACAACGTTAGGTATGTTAGGGGCTAACGTTGCCACAACGTTGTGGTAACATTACCTTGTTGACTATATATTACCTCCATTAGAAGCAGTGAAGTTGACGATACAAGAGGAATGTCTCGCAGTGCCCACCAAGTTTGGTGCGTGCATCCCAGTTGCCCGTAATGTTAAAGCATGCGCGTAATACTTAGCGTTGTGATTTACAGATTTTTGTTTAACCTTTTCCTTTCACTAAGTTGCTTGATATGCATTTCAAAATGTGTGCAAATATCGTAACCTTATCTAAGCTGTGTTGAAAATTTTTCAATTGCTACCAGTTGAAACGTTTAAAAATCAACTCAATGCGCGTGCCCTTTTCTCATGTTTCCGCTGTATTATATTTCCACTTACCCTCAACTTGCGTCTTTATTCGTTGCATAGGCGTGAGTAGATCCTCCGATTAGGGGTGGGGAAAGCCTTCATGAATGTTCAATGGGAGAAAGAAAAACCTCAATTCATATCACTGTTTTATTGTATTGATGGTTACAAAACAAGGGGGTGTGTAGAGTGTGTTCAGACCCATCGAAAATCACTATATCAAAAGAATTCCATTTTCTGTGGCATTAATGTTCTTTGCCCCTCCTTCATTTCCCCTCTCTGTGATTCAGAGATTAATATACATGTACAAATAGTGGGGGAGCATGTAGTTTCCCGTGGGATTTTTGTGGTACAATAATAGGAGTTAGTTTTTCTGAAAGGTATTGGCACAAGGAAAACGAATATGGATGTTGCCAGTCCCAAAAATTGTGCAGGGGGGTGGGGGTGTAGATTCAAAATGGCCGACAACTCGTTTCACCGAAACAGCAATATCTTCATCATTTATCTGAACACCCTTCCCAATCAAAAACCGGAGATTCTTGTAGTGGACGACGTATCTCTGTTTAGGGTCCAATGTTAACAAAAGCTTGTCTTGAACCGAGTCGGGTGGACATTTGATTTCGGGAGTCGGAGGCAAATCCGAAAACGTGTCGTGCAGGTGGTCGGAGAATTGGAGATCTACCTCTGCGAAGAAACCACACTCGCTATCGTCGAAATGAATAATGTCTATCGAAGTGGGATCTAACCATTCGAATCCGCCGTAAGGAAGTTTCTGAACCATGGCATGTCCGTAGAGATTATTAACGTAGAAGATGTAATTCGATGCTCGATGCTCGTAATCTTCTTTCATGTGTACGTTATTAGCTTTTGCATGTCTCTGTACGCATTGCACCATTCCACCTCGTATCCCTCTTTCGATAAATAGCAACATGTCCACGTCCGATATCAGTTCCAGCTTGACCTTTGTCTGGAATAACATTGCCGACCACGCTAATCCCGGTAGGCTGTAGAAATACGCTGGATCTAATTTGTAAATATTCGTTGCCGTTTTCCTGAACGCTTGAAAAACATCCGCGAGTATCGTCACGTCTAATTTTAAGTAGGCATCGTGGTAGTCTCCGAGTGTCCTACATTCCAATTTCTCCCACATGAGTTGCGCGTGGTGGTATTCTTCGTCCGTGATTCCTTTCTCTCTGAGTCTGCTGTAAAATTCTCTTGGAGGTGGAAAAGCGTTGTCGTTAAATTTAGAACCATCACTGACATATTCGTAAGGATAAACCCCTTTACGTCTAACGAGTTCTATGTCTACGTTGGAAAAACTAGCTCTAGTTATTTTAAATTGATCGTCGGTGAGTTTGTTCGCTAAAGCATCCAGACTTGCAGAGAGAAATCTATACGAATCCAGGAAGCGCATCTCGATTGTATTTTTCGTTCCCGGAATCGACACTTGCTTGCTGAGACTAATGTAGCGTTCTTCATTCTCGGCCAAGACACCTATACGTTTCGGATCGTAGCCAAGATGTCTCACCAGGTGGTGAAAATCATATCCGCTTCCGTTGTGAAAGAATATGGGGATGAATTTAGGTTTCTGGATTTTAAGATTGCACGTGTTGCAAATTCCACCTATGTAGTTTCCGCTGAAATGATCGTGGTGGAATATTTTTTTGTTCTCATCAGTGAAACTTTGATCACATACCGGACACACCTCAGTGGAATTGTAATTTTGAAGTTCATTTTCAGTTAAAGGTGCCATCGGTTTTGATGTAAGCAGTACGCTACCAATTACCTCAACCTCCTCCACCATTTTTTCCAGGAAGTGTTCGATTACATTTGGCCCGCGGTATATATATGCTTCATTTATTTTATCACGTCGCACAACAACATAGCCGAAACTATTAGGTTGATGAAGCTGGTACGGCGTTGTGGAGGAAATTTCAGGATCCGGTTCGCAGTAGAAGAGTGGTTTCAGGAACGCCTCGAAATCTGCGACGATGATTGCGGGATTTTCCAACAATGCCTTGTGCATTTTGAATTCTTCCACTTCGTTCTTTTCGGGCATCAACATTCGAACCGGTCTGTTGTCACCGCAATATATTTTATGTTCGGCAAGTTTATCGATAGCAATTTGACGTCCGGTGTATTTTCGATAATCGAGTTGTTTTTGATCGTCGAACGTGGTTAGGCATCTCGGACAAACTTCGATGCAATGTTCATGCTTGGTTGTTTGGCTTCCTAGTAATCGAGACATTGAACGAATTAGCGTGTAATGATAGACATCCTCGTTGGAAATGAGAAGGAGATTTATTACACGAGCATCGTCATCGTCGATATCGCTTATCCTGACGGGATGCACGAGATATTTATCTGACGTGAAGGAATATACATTAATAGCGATGCGTTTTCCTGCACGATTTTCGAACTTTGTTATATCCGACAATGTCACCGGGTATTCAATGTCAGACATTACACTTTCAAACTCGGTCTCGTATTGTTTGTAATGTCCAACCCACTGTGGATTATTTTTGCAATGAACAGGATGCAGTGCAGCCAATATACACCAAAGGAAACACTTGTTATCGCTGTTCTGTATATTTAACACAGCCCTCTTGTGTTGAATGTTCGGTGGAAGAGGAACGTAGCTGGAAGCGCGAAGAGGCGAGAATCGGTTCACGTAAACAGTTAACGTGTGAGGACTTCCACACAGAGACCATCCCGACCCTTTAGCCTCGAAACCGTCATGTTTCTTAACCAGCTCGTTGGAAACTTTATAATAGAAGTTGTCCAAATTTTCAACGTCAGCAAAATAAAGTGTCTGGTTTTTTGTACGATGATAAAAAATACTCGTTGTCCCATCAACTTTCTCGTATTCAGAAAACAGAACAACGTATACTTTTATAGAGTTGTTTTCAAGTTTATCTTTCAAAATATTTAGTACAGATGTTTTTGTTTCGTCCAAGAAACTTAGAATGTCACGGCCTGGTTCTGACTTAATTGAAAAATCCTGGAGTTGGTCGTTGAATGCAGATCTAATTGGTTTGCGTTCATTAGATAATTTACTTAGTTTGGAAGTGGAAGCTTCGGTTCCTGGATCATCGATTTTTCTTTTCAATGTTCCTTGTTCGGTCGATGGTTTGCAAATTTTCAAATGTTTACTTAAATTTGTAATGCTAATCATCTTTCCGCATCGAGCACAAGACTTAGAAGGTGACGAACGATTAATTCTCGAACCTGTTTCGCTACATCTTGCCCTGTGTACCGATAAATTGTTCCTTGAGATTAGCTTCCCACAAGTAACACATTCAGTTTTATCATTTTTACGATTGAAGCTGGTGGTGGATGCCATTGCTTTCTCCAAAATCACAGAAATCAAAAAGTCTAGTATATAGCGATACAATTTTCAGGTATGTTATTTTATATAGAATTTCTTGGAGTGATTACAAAACTCAAACATTCAATCTACTGTAAATAGAATTTCAGGTATGTTATTTATATAGAATTTCTTGTGTGCGAATACAAAACTCAAGAATTCAATCTACTGTGAATACAATTTTCAGGTATGTTATTTTATATAGAATTTCTTGAGGTGATTACAAAACTCAAAAAAATCAATCTACTGTGAATATAATTTTCAGGTATGTTATTTTATATAGAATTTTCTCATGGCGAATACAAAACTCAAAAATCCAAGACAGTTCAGTTTTAACGTGTTCATATTTGAAAAAAAAAATGCAAAATACGCCTTGGAGATTTCAACCAATCCACTTTACAAGATTGGGGAAACTCTAACTATTGTTATTTAGAACCTTTAACCTTTTTTTGGTGATGTAGAGTACGCGTAGAGAGGTTGGGTTTAGTGTGTCGGTCGAGTCTCGGTGTCCTCTGTCCACCCATACCAAAATAAACATAGGTCGTCATGGTACCAATTTTTTTCATCAATCGAAAATTTTGTAAGGCCAGCGTTAAAAAAAAATCTTACGACAAAAAAAAACCTACAAAGACAGAGACATGGACATAGACATGGACATAGACATTAGACAACTTAACCTAACTTAACCGGGAACACGAGCCCGGGGACAGGGGGGGGGGACCCCCGGGGACAAGGGGTGGTCACTCCTCCGAAGCAGTGGTTGAACGCAGCTAATGATCGAATATTGTTTCCAATGTGCTTTGGATACATACATGAACATCATATATATATATATCAAGATCAACGTATACATTAAACAACCCCGTTCAGAATCGTAGACTCAACACAGAGAAGTAAATATACACGCTGATCAAGACTCCTAGACACGCTGAAAAACTTTCGACCACGACCGGGTTCGAACCTATAGGCCACACGTAGAACGAACAATGACAAGAACGAGTGAACGCCTTAACAAGCACGGCTACGGAGGAGAACCGAAAAAGGTCGTGTAAAATTGTTCTTATATACCCAACAAAACTCAGAAACTGTCATACGCGAGAGCTATATTTTGCAACAACTATAATTACCCAACACTAGCAACAAGAACAAAAAAATATATCAATTAATTGTATAATATTAATTAGTAACTTTAGATAATATTAATTATTAGTTTTCAGTTGTAATTAATTTTAAAAAACAATTAATAACATGTTAGGTGATGATAACCAAGTGTAAAAAGCATTGCATTTCTTTTTTTTTACACACAAACAAAACACCACTTAGTTCACAAAACCTCTAACAGATGGCAGATAGTTACATGGTTCTAGTTAGGATGATGATTTTTGGGTTGTTGGATTGGGGTTGAAGAAGACTATTTGTTGTAGTGACCACAGTATTTTTTTTTTTTGTGTGTGTTTTTTGTTCTCTTACGAGAATTAATATAGGTTCTCATAGAACCCTCCAATTCATGACTTAGGAAAAATCTGTTTGGTGATTCATCATGTACACCTATACGTGAGAAAAAGTATCAATAGAACCTATGCTCGGAAATCCAAAATGGCAACCGGAAGTGGGGTTATCTTGTAAACGGTAAGACTTAGGAAAAATTTGTTTGCAGATTCATCACGTACACCTACACGTGAGATAAAGTATGAATAGAACCTATGCTCGGAAATCCAAAATGGCAACCGGAAGTGGGGTTATCTTGTAAACGGTAAGACTTAGGAAAAATCTGTTTGCAGATTCATCACGTACACCTACACGTGAGAAAAAGTATGAATAGAACCTATGCTCGGAAATCCAAAATGGCGACCGGAAGTGGGGTTATCTTGGAAACGGTAAGACTTAGCAAGAATCTGTTTGCGGATTCATCATGTACGCCTATATGTGAGAAAAAGTATGAATAGAACCTGTGCTCGGAAATCCAAAATGGCGACCGGAAGTGGGGTTATCTTGGAAACGGTAAGACTTAGGAAACATCTGTTTGCGGATTCATCATGTACACCTATATGTGAGAAAAAATATGAATAGAACCTATGATCGGAAATCGAGAATGGCGACCGGAAGTGGGGTTATCTTGGAAACGGTAAGACTTAGGAAAAATCTGTTTGCGGATTCATCACGTACGCCTATATGTGAGTAAAATATGAATACAACCTATGTTCGGAAATCCAAAATGGCGACCGGAAGTGGGGTTAGGGGCCAGGAATCTTAAAAAAAATATTATTTGTTTGTTTGCTTGCGTCACAATATAGGCGCGGGCGCGCGTGTGTGCGGCACATCGTTCCCGAAAGAGGTAGGTTTACAAAGGTCACGATATATATATATAAACATTTGACCGGGACTTGGAAAATTACGATAAGGTGCATTCATCCTTCAAGGATGAGAGAGAGTGCATTATTTACTCATCACGCTGTGTCGGCGCAACGAATGAAGGCGCGGAACGTGGAGAGAAAGTGAGGTTTTGAGGTTTTGGTGAACCTCAATTAATAAAAGTGAGTTTTTGAGATTTTGGTGATCCTCAAATGAGTAAAGTGAGTATTTGATGTTTTGGTGCTCTTTTCTTCACTGCAAAACATCGTCAGCGCAATAAATGAGGCGCGGAACGTGGAGAGAAAGTGAGTTTTTAAGGTTTTTTTGATCCTCAATTGATGACGTTCAACCCGTCCACCTGCACTACTCTAAAGTAGGTCAAAGCATGTAGAGGCTCTCGTTTAGTTTAGCACGTAATAAAAAAAAAGGATAGGTTAAGTTATATCACGTAAGATCGTGGTATACCTACCAAGTGTGAGTGGGAAAAAAGGGAAATTTTACTAAAACATCGCTAAACGCTAAAACATCGACAAAAAATTGTCAAAATATGTCAAAAACTGATATTCAATTGATAAAAAAAGAGGCTACAAATGCATACCTACCAAGTACGAGTGGGAAAAAAAATAATACATTGAAAATTGTACTAAAAACATCGCTAAAACATGGACAAAAAATTGTCAAAATATGTCAAAAAGTGATATTCAATTGATAAAAAAACAATACCTACTAAGTACTATTTTGAACCGGCTAATATACACTACTTACAGGGTTGACTTTAAATACAGTATAGAGCGCTGCAGGAAATAATGAAAAGGCAGATTTACATTTCGCATTACTTATAATGTAGAGTACTAATGCATGTACGTATATGAATAAAAATGCGATACAGTCGCAATAAGCATAGCAGAGATTACAATTATTAACTACACAACATGTTGGTACTCTTTTTACAGTATTGTAAGAACGTACAGTATGTACTTATGTATCTTTTCCCCACAGCTGCTTCAAAGTTGGTTGACATGTTTTGCTCACGTACGTTTTGACGACATGTCTGTGAAGAATCAGATTCAAACAAAACCAAACACTATTACAGTTCGAGCACAACTGACGTGAGATAAAAAAGAAAAATATACGTACAAGAACTAGGAGTTCAAGTTCGTGCAACAATACCGAAACAACAAACCGTGCGAGCGCATTCTTTCATATCGACAATGTTACCGATAATCGAGTGGCAACAGAGGCGTGTTCCACTTACAATATTGCATTGTTTTCTTGAAAGCGAAAAAAATTAAGGAAGAAATTTCAGTGGTGTAATAGCTTCGTTCTGGGCCATTTATTTTGTATTTATTCATTTTACCCCGATTTTAGCTAATTTTCCAAGGGGAAAATATTTTTAAAAAATTCCAAATTTTACCATTTTTATAGTGTAAAAAATAATTGTTTCTTATAAAAGTTCACTTATTCATTTTTATAGGGCAAAATTCACTAAAATCGTAAGATTTAGATATTTTACCCTTATTTTTTAAAAAAATTATTTTTAATAATTAAAGCGAAATTTAATTGTTTTTCTAAGTGTAAAAAAATAATTGAACTTACTACATTAATAATTGTATAATACTCACTCATGTGAGTCAATCTTAAATTTTTTTGCAAAATACCCCAGTATCAATTCCGTCCAGTTATATCTGAACCAAAGATATCTCACTTGTATATTTCTCATACCGCCATGTGTTATGATATCATTTTTATACACTGTGTGTGATTGAAACTTATCATGGCGGTATGAGTAATATACAAGTCGAAAGGTATTTTAGCAATATTTGGGCCCTAGCAATTAGCTACGTCAACTCGAGAGCGCTCTGTCATATGTCTTCAGCTAATCGTATTGCTACGGAAGATATAAAAAACATTGAGTAATGATTTTTTTTCAACAAGTACATTTCTTTGCAACTAGATGGCAACATACTTACTGCTTTCATGTTCTCCAAGTACATCTATTTGCTACTAGATGACAGTGTGTAGCAGGTATTTTCGGGGGAACCTAACTTGTGTGACATGCAAAGAGAGATCGATGATAACTGGGAGCGTGGTAGTGGCGTGACATGCAATGATAGATCGATGATACCTCGGAGCGTGGTAGTGGCGTGACATGCAAAGATTATTATCTGTTGCCACTTTCTGCATTTTTAACAATTAAAGTTTAATAGTATGTTAACATTATAATAACAGTATGTTAGCAGTTAAAAATGTATATTGTTATGTTAATAGTCTGTTAATAGTCTATTAATAGTCTTAAAATAAAATATTAAAAATTTTTATTTTTAGTTACAAAGATTTTTTTTTTTCAAATTATCAAAATGCTTATATCTCGAGAAAAGTAACGTAGAAAGGTGCGGTTTTCTGCATTCGTTTTGTTTTGTTGTTCTCTTGCTACCTTCATTTGGTGCAAAGGTACATAAACCTTAATCTTAAAACTCAGCTAGCTTATCTACAGGGTAGGGTTCTTTGTAGACAACGAAACCAGACAGGATGCCTTCCAATGGAGACGTTTAAACGAATATATTATTTAAACACAGGATACATGGAGTAAGAATTTTACATGATAAGCAACATTCTTCTATAATTTTCTCGTTACAGTCAATTTTCATCTCAATATTCTTTTTATTATTTATTTTCTTTATTTGGATATTCTTCTATATGTACTTCCTTCGTAGTGGGCAGATCTGGATCGGGACTTCCTTCTCAATGGGCGGTCTGGACTTCCCTCTTAATGGACGTTCTGGGTCGGGACTTCCTTCTTGATGGACGGCCTGGATCGGAACTTCCTTCTCAATGGACGGTCTGGATCTAGACTTCCTTCTTAATATGGAGGATATGGACTTCTCTCTTAATGGGCGGTCTGGATCTGGACTTCCTTCTTGTCTTCTTTGTAAACTTCCCTCTGGATTTCAATTTAGGTTTTGACTATTTAACGAATGCCTTTATCCTTTTCCAACTTTTTCCTCCAAGCTTTGGGAATAATACTAATATCCTCCCTTGGGGCTTCGATCGGAACGCGCCACCACTAACTAGGTACAACAGAGTGTATACTTGGTGCCGCCGATTGACATGCGCATCCAAGTAGGTGCTACAGTTAAACTGCGCAACCAAAAAGTGCTGTGGGGCGTCGATCGGAACGCGCTCGCCACTGATGTAAACAAAATTACCGCTACGGGAATGGTAAATCAACCAAACAGATGCAATATCTGTTCAAAGACACAAATTTGTATCAGTGCTTTGACTTCCTTAATTTTCATATTAACTTACATGTGATAACTGACTTGATTTATAAAATATATATATTAATTTACTTCTTTCATATTTATTCTTTGTCTTCTTATAATATATTCTATTGTTTTTCATCTTTCCAATTTGCTTTGTTCTTATTTATAAAATTATTCACATATATTTTGCCAATTCTTAACCTTGCACGCCTGGTGCTGCCATCTCTATTCGTCTTTGGCAAACTATTCACATTACTTGGTCCTATTGGGTACGTAACACAATATTCCCCCCGTTGGCCATAAAAAAAATTTCTCGTAATATATATATATATATGCAGATACATTTTTTTTCAAATTATATATGTACAAGTCTATTATTTCTTCTTGACGCTTTCTTTCTTCTCTTCTGTACAATTATATCTTCTAATGTTATCTAAATTCTCTTTCCTTTCTACATCTGTTTTTATTTGCTTTAGAAGAACTGTATTTCTAAAAGTACTTATCACTTCATATGGGCCTTCATATATGAAAAATAACTTTTTGATAGCTTTCTCTGCTTACATTGCTTTTCACTTTCACTGTGAAATTATATCTCCTGGCATGCAGCATTTTTCCTCATCTCTCGATTTATCTCTTCTTTCTGTTTTCGTTCCTAGATATCTTTTCACCGTTCCGGAAATATTCGTGACATCTTAAGTTATTTCTAGATACAAAATATAATTCTTCAATAGTTCATCTCCTGCAAGTCTGCTCGTCTGTTCTCTCCAAGATAGTCTTTGCCTGACGATGTCCTGCCAAAAAAGTAATTTTCATTTCACCCTTTTCTTCTTTCAGCAATCTCTCTACAGATTATCAGTTAGCTCAGATTTTTCCATTTCAAAGAACTCTCTCTCTTCTCTAAGTTGACCATCTAAGTGTTTTTATCAGCTACAATAATTCTTCACCTCAGCCTTGATTTCATATCAGCATGTATCTAGATATATTTATTTTCTGTAATTACAACCCATTCTCGGAATACAACCGATTCTTCTTTAACTTCTGGGATTACAACCCGTTTCATTTGCACTTTTCTAAATACATGATGACTTTTAATCGTCTAAGCTTACAAAGAATATATTTTACTGATACTATTCGATCTTCTTTCATATTTTCTTCTCCTTTTCCTGAGAGTTTTCTTCGTAATTAACTTCCTTCTATGCCTAACTGTTCTATCTTCTTTCTCTCTTCTGTTCGTACAATTGAAAAGTTGATTTCCACTTTCCATATTACTTTCTTTGGCATCTCTTCTTTTACAGGTTTGATCTTTCACTATCAGTCTCATTGTTCAATGGAGTGGTGACATAAATTAGCAGTTATCATTCTTTCTTAAGATATCACTTGCAGAATAGATTTTCCTCCAACGATGGGTATTATATATCCTTTTACAGGAACTAACATTAAAGAACTAACATTTTCTTCTTCCAAATAGATCATTAATATTTGCCCAAACTAATAATTCCACGATTTTTTCTTCTGGTGAACTGGAACTTTTCATACCACTTTAATAATTCTAGAAACACTTGCCAGTCTGTAAATCAAAACATCTCCTTCCTTTGCACTAGTCAGTCTTATTTGTTTCTTCCAATTCTTTCAAATACTCGCTGCTTGTCACTATCTTGTTTTCTTTTTCTCTTCCTCTTTTTCTTCTCTTTCTTCTTTTTTCTATTCTTCTCAAGATCCTTCTTCCTCCTCTTCCAACTTTCTTCCAGTAAAGAAATTACTTTCATTTGTCTCTTCTTCCAATCTGGTTTCTGCCAAGATTTCTTCTTATGTTCTACATTTTCATCAAATGCATTCTCTGCTTGTCTTTTCCGTTTCGTCTTCTTCTTCCTTCTCTTTGGCGAAGTAGCATCAAAATCCATTTGATCTATGTCGACTCTTCTTAGCATATTATTAACTTTCTTCAGGTTCTTTTTTATATTTTAATTTCTTTCTCTTCTTCTTCTTCCATGTCTTTACGTAAATATATCTAAATTTCATTTTACTTTTCTTTCTTCTTTGTTTACATCTTCGGTTATGTGTATGCTTCTTTTTATCCTTCGTCAGAGACTCAACACTGGAACTTTCTTCTTTCATCTTCATTTCGACATGGATCTCTTCATCATTACATTGACAATTAAATTTTTCATCCCTTTCTGTTCCTCTTTCTTCTTCTTCTATTTTCTTATCTGTCTCTTCTTTGTTTACTTCGCTTAACTTTATAGCATCTTCTTCTAGCTTGCTGTCATGCTCGTCATTGGAACTTTCCTCCTTCATCTTCCAACTTCTATCTTCTATAAGGACCTTCGCTACTCCTGTCTTGCTTTCATTTTCTTCTATTCTGGAAATAGCTACTTCTATCTTGTCTTCGTTTTCTGCTATTCTGGAAACATCTACTTCTGTCTTGCTTTCATTTTCTTCTGTTCTTGAAACAACTACTTCTATCTTGTTTTCATTTTCTTCTATTCTAGAAACATCTACTTCTGTCTTGCTTTCATTTTCTTCTGTTCTTGAAACAGCTACTTCTATCTGAGAATCGCTTTCCCCAATTTTCCTTTCCGGACTCTCATTTCTTTGTTCATCTTCGATTCTTCTATTCATATCTAAACTCGTACTCTCAATCGACAGCATTGTTCCTTCTATTATTCTCTTCCTTTTGTCCAACAATCCCAACATCCTTCTGTAGTGCTCTTCTAACTTTCTATTCCTTTCGTCAAGCATCTCCATCATCCCTCTATATAACTTCTGGCACGTTTCCAACACGGTCATTTCTTCTATTTTCTCTTGTTTTTCCTTCACTGTAGTTTCTCCGTTCTCATTTCCATCTTTATCCTTTTCCTCCATTTTCACTTATTCTTTCTCTCTTCGCTGTCTGGTTCCTAATTCTCTAGCCCCACGTTGGGCGCCATTTATTTAATGCTACCTTCATTTGGTGCAAAGGTACATAAACCTTAATCTTAAAACTCAGCTAGCTTATCTACAGGGTAGGGTTCTTTGTAGACAACGAAACCAGACAGGATGCCTTCCAATGGAGACGTTTAAACGAATATATTATTTAAACACAGGATACATGGAGTAAGAATTTTACATGATAAGCAACATTCTTCTATAATTTTCTCGTTACAGTCAATTTTCATCTCAATATTCTTTTTATTATTTATTTTCTTTATTTGGATATTCTTCTATATGTACTTCCTTCGTAGTGGGCAGATCTGGATCGGGACTTCCTTCTCAATGGGCGGTCTGGACTTCCCTCTTAATGGACGTTCTGGTTCGGGACTTCCTTCTTGATGGACGGCCTGGATCGGAACTTCCTTCTCAATGGACGGTCTGGATCTAGACTTCCTTCTTAATATGGAGGATATGGACTTCTCTCTTAATGGGCGGTCTGGATCTGGACTTCCTTCTTGTCTTCTTTGTAAACTTCCCTCTGGATTTCAATTTAGGTTTTGACTATTTAACGAATGCCTTTATCCTTTTCCAACTTTTTCCTCCAAGCTTTGGGAATAATACTAATATCCTCCCTTGGGGCTTCGATCGGAACGCGCCACCACTAACTAGGTACAACAGAGTGTATACTTGGTGCCGCCGATTGACATGCGCATCCAAGTAGGTGCTACAGTTAAACTGCGCAACCAAAAAGTGCTGTGGGGCGTCGATCGGAACGCGCTCGCCACTGATGTAAACAAAATTACCGCTACGGGAATGGTAAATCAACCAAACAGATGCAATATCTGTTCAAAGACACAAATTTGTATCAGTGCTTTGACTTCCTTAATTTTCATATTAACTTACATGTGATAACTGACTTGATTTATAAAATATATATATTAATTTACTTCTTTCATATTTATTCTTTGTCTTCTTATAATATATTCTATTGTTTTTCATCTTTCCAATTTGCTTTGTTCTTATTTATAAAATTATTCACATATATTTTGCCAATTCTTAACCTTGCACGCCTGGTGCTGCCATCTCTATTCGTCTTTGGCAAACTATTCACATTACTTGGTCCTATTGGGTACGTAACACTCTTTAATTTGAGACTAAATTCGATAATAAAATAACCAAAAAAATAATGCCCATGAATGTGTTCGGTTTCAAAAAGCACATTCCAATAGAAAGAATCCCAGTAAACATGGATATCATTAGGGATAGTCATCTTACACTAAGAGGTCTAATCATCATTCATCTAAATAGTATCTTGTATCAAGTGGATGAGGATACAGGTAAACAATTACATGTATTTAACAATAACCAACCATGATATAAAATTCCTGTTACAGGGAAAGTTCAAATTTCGATCTCTGCGCCCAGTTCAGCAGTTGTACACATAGGTAGAAATTTGTACAGGATTAAACACAATAATATGGTTCCCAACACAACATACGAGGTGGAAGCAGGTGATTTCCTCTGCTGAAATAATTGGAGAGTATGATAAGTTAATTCCTCTCTTCATCGAAATAATAATAACTTATCCTCTCATGAATATATAAAAATAGCAAAACCAAAAAAAATAAAAAAATAATAATAACAATGGATACATTTGGAAACAGAAGACCACAAGAGATACCAGATAATTCCAGCGACATTGCCAGATTAGACGAGCGTCTTAAGAAACTAAAAGCTGATTTATTAATTTTACAAAATTCACTACATTTAAATATACAAGCTGAGATTACAAATCTCTACTCCAAAAATTTACTAATTTAGCGTCAATAGTCAATGTTCAAAATTTACAAGAGACCATAGCCAAGTTGAAAAATGAACTTAATAAATTTCGACAACTCCAAACAACCCCTTCAGAACAATTGAAACAAGAATTAGCAAACAAGCAGATACTATTCATACCGAACTGCTTTCTATTATTGAAAATATCAAAACCCAAGAGCAGTACGAACAGTTTAATGCCAGTATTCTTGAATTACAAGAGCAATTTCTATCTTTCGAAATTCCTACAATAGAAAATATTAAAACTGAATTGCAAACAGATAAGTTACACAGGGCTATAACAGAAGTTCAAGCCAAATTGCAAAGGTTGGAAGATTTTATCAATAATTTACCTTCATCTTCCGAATTAAATGCCATCGCACGCAGTGTTGCCAGTATCAAATTACAGTTGGAGACTTATGAAGATTTCGGGAAGATACAGGGTACCATAGCTCATATTGAAGACACTTTGACAACCATGAGAAATGAATTGACAAATGTACAGGAAACTCTGGAGTTTAAGTTGCCAAGCATAACCAAATGTTTAAACATAATCCAAGAACAGACTACCAAGCTCTTATTACCGAATCTGAACTATCCCATTTTCATCATCTCATAGATGACATTCAAATCAAATTACAAATATTACAACAATCTACACCTACACAAGATGATATACAACAACTTAAAGATACTTTGAGTAATGTTGCAGGTGCTACGGAATTGGATACCGTCAGACAAGCTTTGACCACACTTCAAGATACTGTAGCTAATTTACCCACTTCCAGGAGTTAATATCTGTAAAAAGAGCAGTAAATCGAATACTCAAGTCAGAGGACATCAAGAACATGCAAGCGGAAATTGCTGTAATTCAAGACACCATCACTACTTTGCCTAATAACTAGATAGTCAACGAACTTCACGCATTGTTTGAAGAAATCAGGTACACGATCTTGCAAGCCAGAGTACTAAATTGAAACTTGTAGAAAATTTACAGGAGATTATTTCTAACATTAAGCTTCAAATTAGTACCCTCGAAACAAGTCAAGAATCTGCTTTATCAAGTTTTACCTCGCAACTTCATGCTCTCAAAGAACAATTTAAACAATTGAATGTCGATGTGAAAATCAAACCCATCTACGATGAAGTGGTACGCACCATAAACGAATATCAAGAATCAGTATTAATCAGATTAGACGATCTTGAATTACGTCAATTTTTCACTGTTGAGATAGTTAGACTTGAAAGTGTAGCAAATGTACGAGGGCACTGGACTTATGTTAATGCAGGTAATGTTTACAAATTGTATCCCTACACTCAGTCTCATGATTTTTTTTATGGTAATATTAAGTTTCTAAAATTTGGCTATGTAAAGAAGGGAAACCATATTGAAGTAGCATATTTCACTATACAAAGAAATGATGGAGTGTACAAAGCACTTCAGATACCTATTGCATATTGGGATGAATCTGCAAAGAAATGTAAAATACATGAGGATGAACAATTATCTGGTTTTCGTGTGGAAGCTGGTGACCATTTATTATTTTAAGTGAAACAATTATACCCTGAAAATAATCCATTTTATGTCATATTTTCTTATAGCACCCGATGTCAAGACAAGATATAGTTAGTGAATTACACAGACCAGCTCGTCGCAACTATAAACGATTGAGTGTGGTAACAAAAGGTGTAGACGATTTGTTTCAAGCTGATCTGATAGAAATGAGCACAGGAACTTTAAAAAAATTGCATAAGATAAACTATGGTTACAAATATATGCCTGCAGTAATTGATACATTTAGTAAATATGCCTGGGCTATTCCTCTAAAATCCAAGACAGGTACTTGTGTTACCGAGGCTTTAAAGTCGATATTTAGTGAGTGTAGGGTACCAAAATATTTACAGACAGACAGAGGAAAAGAATTTTACAATTCCACATTTACCAAGTTAATGCAACAATATAATATTAAACATTATTCTACATACAGTGATTTGAAAGCTAGTATAGTGGAACGATTCAACAGAACATTAAAAAATCGCATGTGGATGCAATTTACTCTACAGGGTAACTATAAATGGGTACAAAGTTTACCCGAGCTAGTTCATAATTACAATAATTCAGTACACAAAACTATTCACATGAAACCTGCTGAGGTAACCAAAATGATGAGTCTAGGTTGATTTCTACTGTTTATTTTCAAAAATATAAGTACACTACCAAGAAACCAAAATACAAAATAGGAGATCAGTTGAGAATTAGTAAATTTAAACATTTATTTGAAAAGGGATTCACCAAAAATTGGAGTACAGAGTTATTCACTGTAGTTCAAGTTTTACCAGGGAATAGAAATACATATATCATAAAAGATAATTATAATAAAATATTGAAGGGGAGATTGTATGAAGAGGAACTCAGTAAAGCAAAATATCCAAATACATATTTAATTGAGAAAATATTAAGTGAGAAAAATAATAAATTGCATGTTAAATGGGTAGGATTGCCAAAAAGAAGTTGGATAGAGGCAAACCAGGTGATTCTTTGACACCAACATGGAATGTGGTACAGCGTTTACCATATTTAGTAGAAACTAGTAAAGAAATTTGGAGTTGTTACCTGATTATATAAGATGTTTCATAGTAGGTCCCTCCGGTTGTGGAAAAACCACTCTGCTGGTAGATAATTTCCTGCTCGCCCCTAATTGGCTAGATTGGGAAAATAGACACCTGTATTTATTCTCTAAAAGTTTAGAACAACCGAAGTACCAGCAACTCATTCAGCTGTACAAAGAACTTAAGCCTCGGCTGGATGTTGAAAGAAATCCAAATTTCGAGTTTGTCGTTAGTTCCGTTCTAACAACAGTACCAAGGGAACACGAGGGAGGCGCTGGCGTCGCTTTCAAGAAATTCTCCTTTTTCCCCATTCACAAACCCTCCCATATTCTTACCATCGTTACCCAGTTTCAGCAACCCGACCTCGCTGCTTTTACGATCTGGCAGGGAAGACGAGAATAGAATGGTCATGTCCACTGGCCATTGACAGATGTGACGGAACCCTGAAGAATAACTGTTTTCCTTTCCTTTTTTTGTACACATTGTCCTTTGAGATCACCAGC
Organism: Lepisma saccharinum; assembly: GCF_977018435.1. Taxonomy (NCBI): domain Eukaryota; kingdom Metazoa; phylum Arthropoda; class Insecta; order Zygentoma; family Lepismatidae; genus Lepisma; species Lepisma saccharinum. The sequence goes on from NC_139234.1 coordinate 12,671,721, forward strand.
CTATGCACTGTGAAGCTGCATGCTTCTTTTTGTTTCCTTCGGTACATTCATTTCGTTACAGTAAAATGGCCAACTAACATAGATTATGTAGTAAAATACTTAACATATAAATTCTCCGTTTTGGAATCAGGATTCTGTTGTTACTGTTCTCGTACAAGAAGCTACACACTTTGTGTTATCAGGGCCTCTCCGATGGCGTAGTGGTGACGTTGTCGCCTTGTAATCAAGGGACCCCGGATTCAATACCCGGTGGAGGCACGTAGTGGCTCCAGTGGCGTAGCAGCCGCCCCCGCAACCCCCGCAATGCTCTTGAACTTTTTATATAATCGCAGAAATTCCACAGAGAGTGTCGGTTATAAAGAAATCGATTTACGAAACAGAAATCTGGTTCCCAGTAACATCATATATGACGTCTGCGATAACAAGCAGTGACGTATTATCTCAGCCAAAGGGGCCCCAGTAACTTGTCATATTGGTCCCCCTCCGAAATGCAGAATTAACTTACTTGCTCGCAGATGTCTATCGATAGGAAAATATCCCTCATCTCATACCTTTGTATCTATGCAGTTTGTCGTAAGCGTAGTGTAGGGTGTCAATGGTCAACAGTTATGAATCCAGTAGAAATATTCAGTTGCTCAACCAGTCTATCCTTATTTTCCAATAAACATCAAAATTGTTAAATCGTAACCTTTTAGTTTTGCACGTGATATTTAAAATGTAACTTTGCACCAAATATTTTCAAGGGGGCCCCAATTCTTTTCATATTGAAATAAGAGCTGAAATGAATTTCCCACATTGTCTACACTTGATACGTTTTACTTCAAAGGGGCCGAAAACCTCAGTTAAAGGTGGGACCCATAGTAAATTATCCCTTTGCTGTAAAGACCATTATCCCATTCTCTGCCACACAGGGTATACAAAGTATGAGTTAAATATGACCATTATTTTGTGTCATTTTGTAAGTTCATTTTTCTTACTATTTGGCATTTTGTGGACATTTCTGCCGAACTAGTTCTTATTTTCCAATGTGGGAATTTTTCATCTTTCCAGCGAGACTTCGGTCTTGAAACTACATCTCCACGATGATATTATCTATCCAAAATCCATAGCTCTGAGAACCTTCTTTAGCATGTATCTGATTCCAAATGTAACTAGCTACAACAATTCTATATTTATAGGTAATAAAAAAATTATTATTCCTTCTGGACAATATAATTTATCTACTTTACAATCTGAACTTCCTAACACTGTATTGCTATCCCAAAATTCTGTAACACACAGAGTGGAGATTGTATCTACCAAAGAAACAGTAGACCTATCTACCATGGGCGAACTTCTAGGTTTCCCCAACAATAGCAAATTAGAAGCAGGTATTTGACACGTAGGTACATTTATACCAAAATTCTTAGCTATAGAAACATTGAATATTCACTGCAACATTGCTAAGGGAATGATTATCAAAGCTGAAAAAAATTCAGTTGGTAGCCACAAGGAGACAGGTATCATTGCTACATTTAAACCAAATTCAGAATTTATGGAACCTATCATCTATTCCCCAATCCCACCAGTCTATTTCCCTGTTTCTCTCGATAAAGTTAATTACATAGAGATAACAATTACAAATGAGAAAAATGAGATCATCGATTTTGCCGGTGCTAATACTTCTGCAATAATAGAAATTAATATTTAAAATATATAAATAAATACCAAATGGAAAATATCGAAAGTTATGAGTTGCAGTTATTCCCTCCAACAGGACATTTGCTAACCTCAATGAACCGAATAAAGATATTCAATTTGACATCACAATAGGGGATGGTTTTATTCATCCACATAGATCTGATCTGTATATAAAATTTGACATCGTCAAGAAAAGTAATAATCCGGGGCTAATGTGAAACTTATAGATAATTTTGTTCCATTCTTATTCTCACAAATTGAAATCAGAAAGCATGGTACAGTCATAGACAGAATTGATTATCCTGGGATTACATCCACTACAGCGGGGACATTGAAACTGTCCAAATCAGAGAGTGCATATTGCAAAGTTGGTGGGTTCGAAGCTGGAACAAAAATTCAAGTAAAAGTCACACAGTACTGTTCCCCATGAGATTGCTATTTGGATTTTTCTCTGATTATAAAGAAATTATGTGGAAAGGTGGTTTAAGCATCATATTTCGCAGAGCACCCAATGATCATAATTCGATAATGAGATACAAAACTTTGAATCCAGATGGAACAGCCAATGATGCTAGTTTACCCGAAGCTGCAAAATGTGTGATTCAGTCTATGGAGTTACGCATGCCTATAGTTGAATATGAATCGGATTATGCTCTCAAATACAAAGCCAACATTTTGAAGAATCCTCAAATTCCGATTCAATTTTATACTTATCAATGCATTCAGAAGCCTGTGGATGGTAATTTTTTTGAATTCGAGATTACTAATCAGTTTCAATCTTTACAATAAAATATGCCAGAGTTTGTAGCTGTATTGTTTCAGACAGGGAGACATGACAATCAGGAAAAAAAATAGCACCCAGTTTGAAAATTGTAAAATTAAAATTATTTATCTGAAGAATGGTTGAAATGAGGTATTCCCATGTGAAAATTACAATTTAAACAATGCAGATCAAGATTATTTGAAGTTATATGAAGCCTATAGTTCTTTTAAGAGGGTAACTGAAGGAAATATCAATATGTATTATAATCCAGACGAGTTTATAATTCACAGACCAATGTTTTCAATAAATTCATGAAAAAGAAAATTGGTAGTTATTAATGATCGAACAAATATTATGTTAATATGTGAGTTTCATGAAACTTTACCTGAAAGTACAATATGCAATGCAATTTTAATTGTTGAGAAATCATACATATATGATGTAAAGAATGAAAGAGTTATAGAACAATTTTAATAGAATAGAATAGATAGAATAGAATAGAAGTAGTGTAAATTTGTGACTCCCACCGCAACTCTGATTTTTTGACCAAACGACTACAAAAAGTTGAAAAACTCACTTTCTCTCCTCGTTCCGTGCCTCATTTATTGCGCTGACGATGTTTCACGGGCGCAAAAAGGCAGTGATGAGTGAAAGATGAGCTCTCATCCTCTCATCCTTCTCATCCCTCTTATTCTCCTCTCATCTTCTCATCTTCTCATCTTCTCATCCTCTCATCTTCTCATCCTCTCATCTTCTCATCCTCTTATCCTCTCATCCTCCAAAATGTTTGTAGATCGTGACCTTTGTAAACCTCTCTCTCGAGAACGATGTGCCACACACACACACACACACACATACACACATACACACATACACTTATTTTCTCTCCACGTTTCGCGCCTCATTTATTGCGCTGACGATGTTTCACGGGCGCAGAAAAGCAGTGATGAGTGAAAGATGAGCTCTCATCCTTTCATCTTCTTATTCTCTTATTTTTGAAGGACCAAATGTTTGTAGATCGTGACTTTTGTAAACCTCTCTCTCGGGAACGATGTGGCACACACATACACACGCGCGCGCGTGTATCATTTTCTCTCCCTGTTCCGCGCCTCATTTATTGCGCCTCATTTATTGCGCTGACGATGTTTCACGGGCGCAGAAAAGCAGTGATGAGTGAAAGATGAGCTCTCATCCTCTCATCCTCTCATCTTCTCATCCTGTCATCCTCTCATCTTCTTATTCTCTCCACCTTCAGAACATTGTCGTCAACATTAGAGATGAAGTTGGAGTGCTGGAATCAACGGGAACAAATATTTATATATCGTGACCTTCGTAAACCTCTCTCTTGGGGGAAGGATGTGGCATATACACACGCGCGCGCGTGCGCGTATGCCTTTTATTATTTCCGTATTGTAACACAAACAAACAAACAAAATAATAATTGTTGTTTTTTAGGATACCTGGCCCCTATAACCTCGCCAGGGTGCGTGGTGCCCAACCAAAAAGTAAAAAAGGTTCTCTAACGGCTGCGGTTATAGATTACCGCACCTCTGTAGAGTTTCACGTGTTTTTTTTTCCCCCAAACTTCCATGAAACCCTACAGAGGACCTCCGTAATGCATGCAACGTGTACTAACGAGTCTAGTGTTATTTTGATGTTGTGATATTTTTGGATATAGAGTTTTATTGTGAGATATAGATAAAAATAATTATGTTTATTATAATATTTTCTTGATGAAGATGGAGAATATGTGTGTGTTACAAATAAAGTTGCATGCTTTTTTTCTAGTGTGTGTGTATGTGTTTTTGATGTTTCGACAGCATCTGAAACGATAAAAAAAGAAATTTTATTGTTAATTTTCTTGTGTAAAAACAACAACAAATTTTTTTGTGCAAATTTTCTGATTGTCTCGTGCTATAGTGATGAAAAAAGATATTGTAACTGATAACTAATGAAATTGACATTTGTAACTGATCTGAACTAGTGAAATTCGTATTGTGCCATTGTAACTGATTGTGCTAGTACAAAAAATTTCTTATTGTGCAAGAAAAGATGTTAAAAACTTGTTAAAACTGCTCTGTGACTCTCTCGTTCTTCAGGTCGTAGGCGAAGGACTTCTCTGCAATCAGGATGACGCTGCATAGGGTGTCCTCGGGCAAGGCATCGTGGAACTCGCAGACGATCTTGATGTTGGTTCGATCGTTGACCACAACCTTCTTCCTCTTAGATGTGTTGATGACGGTCATGGGTCTCCGTGCTTTGAATTCGCTGGGCGTGTAGTACATGTCCACACTTCCCTCGGTCACGCGTTTGTAAGCCGAAAACGCTTCGTAAAGTTTGAGATAATCGTTTTTGGTCATGTCGAGGTTGTAATTCTCGCGCGGGAACACTTCGTTGCGTCCATTCTTGAGATAAATGTTCTTGATCTTGCAGTCGTCGAACTTGCTGGAATCTTTTTCCTGATTGTTGTCTCTCCCGGTCTGAAAGAGCACTACGACGAAATCTGGCATGTCGAACTGTATGTTGTTGAACTGCGTTGTCACGTCGAATTCCATGTGACTTCCGGATGCCATCTTCTGCACGCACTGGTAACCGTGAAAGTGAATCGGCACCTGCGGACTTTTCAAGATCTCCGCTTTGTACTTGAGGGCGTAGTTCGTTTCGTATTCCACCACCGCCATTCTCAATTCCATGCTCCGGATGACGCATTTCGCTGCTTCGGGTAAAGTGTTGGCTATCGGCGTGGTGCCGTCCGGACCCAAAGTAGAGTATCGCATCAGTGCATCGTTGTCGTTGGCTGCTCTTCGAAATGTGACGCGCAATCCCCCCTTCCACATGATCTCCTTGTAGTCCGAGAAGAAACCCGGCAGCAGACGCATGGGAAAGAGCACCGTGTGACTTTTCGTCGATATTTTGGTCCCGGCTTCGAATCCCCCGGCCTGGTAGTACGCTGCGTCCGTTTTGGATAATTTCAACGTTCCCACTGCCGTCGACGTGATGCCTGGATAATCTATTCTGTCGATGACGGTGTTGTGTTTCCTCACCTCCACCTGCGAGAACAGGTGAGGCACGAAGTTGTCCACGAGTATCAAGTTTGCTGCTGCGGGAAACGCGTCTCCGCTTTCTTTCTTCACCACGTCGAATTGAAGGTAGAGGTCCGCTCTGTGAGGATGAATGAACTCGTCGCCTACGTCCACGTCGTATTCGATCTCCCTGTTCGCTTCGTTCAGATTGGCAAACGTGCGACGGTTGGGAGGGAAAGATTGCAATTCGTAACTTTCGATTTGCTCCATTTTACATGTATGGTTATTTATTACACGTTGATCTCCACGATGGCCGTCGTAGTGGCACCTGCAAAATCCACCACGTCTCCTTTCTCGTTCGTCACCACCAACTCTATGTCGTCTATGCGGTTGCGACATACTGGAAAATAGATCGGCGAAGAGGGCGTGTAGATGATCGGTTCCATGAATTCGGAACTTGGTTTGAAAGTGGCTATGATTCCCGTCTGCTTGTGACTTCCTAATAATCCGTCCGAAGATTTCGTGATCATACCTTCGGCCACGTTGCAGTGTACGTTCAGAGTCTCTATGGCCAAGAATTTAGGAATGTTTGTTGCTACGTGCTTGATGCCAGCTTCGAGTTTGGTGTCGTTCTCGAAACCTAAAAGTTCTCCCATGGTGCCCAGGTCCACGGTCTCCGTCGCGGATAAGATTTCCACTCTGTGCGTGACCGAATTTTGAGAAAGGTATGTGCCTTTGGGTAATTGAGCTTGCAAAGTGGAAAGATTGTATTGTCCTGGCGTGACGACGATGTGTTCGCTTCCGACGCTAATTTTGTTGTTGTGCTGCGTAACATTGGGTATGAGGTACATGCTGTAGAATGCACGCAGAGCCACGGATTTAGGATAGACGATGTCGTCGTGCAGCGTGAGTTTCAAGATTGAAGATTCACTCGTGAGATGGAACACGCCCATCCTAGTGATGCTGTTTGAGGTTCCACAATGCTTTCTGGAAATCTTCGACCGTAGGGTTATTTATTTTAGAGAGAAACGCGAGCACGGAGAGGCAGAGATGACCGCAGTTTACGTCTCCGAAATCTTGAATGCGTTCGTCGTTGTAGTATATGGAGGTTTTGTTCGTTTTCAGATAATGAACTAAATTTGTAGGTGGAACACCTCCGAAAGAATCGAAAACGAATGCTTTATCATTGTCGTTTTTGTGGTAACATATCCAATGCGTGCCTGGATTTTCTTGACCGTCCAAGTTGACTACTCCGCATTCTTTTCTTTTAACGCTTGAAGGTAGCGAGTCGGACATGAAAACTCCTCTGAAGTGTTTGATTTGTAACGGTCCGATCAGAGATTCAATGTCTCGGTTGGTGAGTGCTTCTGTTTCTTTTTTTTAAACTTTTTCATCACGCCCTTCCCCTTCTTCTCCATGGCCAGGTTGTGACGTTTCTGTTCTTCCAATTCCGCCTTGTTCTTCTTCGAGTCGATGACGGTTTTTGCGATGGCGGCACTTCCGCCGGCCAAACTTCCAACGGCCCCCAATGCTGCCAGGATGGCCGGGATGCTGAATATGAAACCTCCGATCTTTTGCTGTTTCCGCGAACGCTGCAATCTTTTCAATTGAGGTGTGCTGAGCAGCAATTTCATTCCATGTCCTTTCGACAAGCAAGAACGTTTCTTCTCGCGTTGTTTCTTGGTGAGTAACCCATCGAGGGTACCTAGATTTTTTAGATTCGAATATGGTATCTGGTACACGACACCCTTGGGCTTCATGTTGATGCTCTATGTGTTATTTTCACGGTATGTTATTTATATATATATTCTGAGATTTTTTCTTGTGTAGTTTTTTTACGGTATGTTATTTATATATTTTCAAGGCCTCGCAGTCGTTATACAAATTCTATTACGTGCTTTGTTTTCTTGCCAAGAAGTTCCTTTGTCCCCTTGTACACAATTCGAGTTTTGTTCTCGATTAAAATAGATAGCTTCTCGTCAGATAACATGTTAGCGTATCGATCTGGTAAAAATAGACTGTATTGTGCGTTGAGCAACAGGCGTACCTTGGGGCCATACTGGGTAGAAACGATTGAACCAGAAGTTATCGTGTAAGGTTTGTCGACTTCCAATTCCTGAATTTTTACATACTCGACTGACAAATTTAGCATTTGTTTTAATGCTTGGAGATCACTTATTTTTTCAGTCGTCATATCAAAAAAAATTTCAAAGTGTTAGAGAGAAATTTAATTGTTTTTTCACGATGTGTGTTATTTATATATACCGAAGATTATTTATTTATATATCAAGTTTTTTTGACACGTATATATATTATTATTTTTTAACAGAGGAAGAAAGTCCGTGCTTCGGAAAACGCGATGATGTGCGTAATGATATCTTCCGTCTCCTGCATAGACTTGTACCAATCATCAGTATACCGTCTTCTCCCCTGCCTTGCCTCGTGCAATTCATCGAACCTATCGTTTAATTTCTCTCCTGCAGCCAAAAGCAGAATGTTGAGATCACCGCACCTCAGGCCACTGATCTCCCGAAGACGGTCCTTGAGAACTATTTCACACGGAATTCGAAATGCCGGCGTTGTTCTTGCTATGATCACAAGTTTATTAACATCTCCGTTAACTACCTTTTTGAATATTTTAGATAGTAGTTCGTGCGGCAAATCAGTTATGCAAGCCATGTTGTTTTTTTTACTGTATGTTATTTATATACCCCACCCCAATTTTTGTTTCGTGTTCATGGCGATGGTGGTACCCAGTGCGGCGACCCGTTCACCCAGCGATGCGTCTCTGCTCACGAACCTTTCGAAAGCTGCGTGCTCTAACTTTCTATCTGCTTCGTGACGTGCATCCAGATCCGTCTGCGTGGTGTTGTAGGCGATGTCGTGATCTTTGCATGCGGCGTCCAACGGATTCACACCCTTGTCTCCTCTCTCCAATCTTTTCTCGAGTTTGGTACCCGGTCCACAGTACTGGTAGCCAGGTAGATGCATCTCGAAAGGTAACTTGTTGATGATGTCGTTCACAAGTCCCTTTCCTTCGGCCACGTTCCAAAATTTCGGAGGCAGCGTGTTGATGATTTTGATCAGGTAACCTATGCCCTTGTCGTCGTTCACAATGAAGTTGGAAAGTTTCGTGCTGATCATGTCCACGATGCCAACCTTCTCGTTGTAGAAATTACGGTTGCCTGCATTCTCTTCGCCGGCTATCACCAACAATCGGTCCACGAGCTTCCTAACGTCGTCCACCCAAACGAATTCTTTGGGTAACGTGTTGTAGCGTTTGACGCCGCTGCCCGTTTTGACCTGGTTCCAAATCGGTTTGATGAGATTCCTGTACTTCTCGCCGCTGCTCGATTTCACCCTATTCTGCGAGGCGTCGTTGTTCTGGTACAAGGCATCCGTCATGATCAGAATTTCCTTGTAACTCTGGTAATCTTCGTCGGTGTAATCTTTCGGCTGCTTTTTGGCGACGAGTTCCCACAGTCCCACCGTACCCGGATACCTGTTCCAACTATCCTTGTCGCCTAAATTGACTTTAATGTCGTTGCCTTCGAAGGTCACCTTCGATTTCCCAATCTTCCACACCACACCGCCGCCTTCGCTGGTTTCCATGCTGGGATACAATGCGAACACTTCATCCTTGTCGAATTTCCCCGTACTCAGGTAGTCTCGTGCCAAAGGTCCCAACTCGATTTTATCCGAAGACGACGAGGTGCTACCAATAGCTCGACGTCGTGCCGGTACATCCTTCAGTTCGAACGGCGTCGAAGGAATGCTCGAAATGGGCGTGGGTACAGCGTAACTTTTAGCTGCGAGCGGTACGAGTTCATTAATCAAATTTTTATTTTGTTCTGTGACACTTTTAATTTCTTTACCTAGACCGCTGATGGCATCGATCACAGGTTGATCCTGACGTTTCTTCTCTTCGTAGAATCCGCGATTCTCGGATTTCCAACCTTTGAAGCGTTTCGCGAGGTATTCTCGCAACTTGAGATTTTCGTCTTCGATTTTTCGTTTCGTCATGACGTTTATTTATATACGTTGTTTCTCACAACGTTGCAACGTTTAGAAAGTCGTTGATTTTGTTTCTGTATTTTCCGTCGTTGGGTTTCCTCGTCATGTCGATCGTAGCGAATCCGAAATCGTCACCGTTCCAGCAAGTAGAGCAGCAGCGTTCCGAAAATTGATTGTAGTTCATGTCTCCGCCTACGTAGTCATCGTACGCATGCTTGAGGTTGGTGTGATCTTGACGAAACAAACATATGAAATTAGCGTTGTCGCGTACTAACTGTTTTGGAATTTTGGAAAATGTTTGAGCTAGGTAAAAACAATCCATTCCTTTGTGACGACCTTGCGTGAAAAAGTTGCGAATTTCATTTTGATTTTCCAGGATGGCGTCGTCGAACACAACGACTGAATTTTCACGACAATCGTCGAGTGGTTTTATTTCCGAGGCGAACGTTGCAATGTCCAGACCATCGTACAGTTTCATCAGTTGCTGGTATTTGGATTGCTCTAAACTTTTCGAGAACACGTACAGGTGCCTGTTCTTCCAATCTAACCAATTCGGTGCGAGGAGAAAATTGTCCACGAGCAGTGTCGTTTTTCCACACCCCGAAGGTCCTACGATCAGACAGCGGATGCTGTCGGGGAGCAATTCACCGTTTTTTTTCTTCGTTTGACTTTCCGAATTAGGTAAACGTTTCACAACATTCCACGTACTCATAGAATCACTTCGTTTGAATCGATCCAACTTGTTTCCGGAAGTCCCAGCCATTTCACCAAAACTTTGTTTCCTCTCTTGCGCAAAACTTTTTCGATAAGGTACGTGTCGGGGTATTTAGTTTTAGAGAGTTCCTCCTCGTAGAAGCGCCCCAATAAAATTTCACCGCCACTGTCCTTTATTATATACGTGTGACGGTTCCCGGGTAGAACTCGAACCACGGTAAAAAGTTCAGTGCTCCAGTTTCGTGTAAAACCCCTGTCAAACGTTCGCTTCAATTTACTGACCCTCACCTGTTCTCCAATTTTGTATTTAGCTTTTTTTTGTCGTGGGCGTGTACTTTGGACAGTAAACGCTAGAAATTAAACGTTGCTCGTCAGACTTGGTAACGTCAGCTGGCTTCATGCCTATCGTTGCGTGCCGTGTGTGATTATAGTCGTTAACAAGTTCCGGAAGAATAGTAACCCACTTGTAGCTTCCCTGAAGCGTGAAGCGTGACCACATGCGCGATTTCAGAGTGCGATTGAATCTTTCCACGATGCTGGTCTTGACGTCACTGAAGGTCGAGTAATGTTGAACGTTGTGTTTCCGAATAAACTTTTGGAATACGGCATTGTAAAATTCCTTCCCTTTGTCCGTGTGCAGAAACCGAGGTCGTCTGCCGCCGCTTTCGCGAAAAATTGTCTTGAATGCTTCCGTGACGCACGTTCCTGTTTTCGCCTTCAAAGGTAGAGCCCATGCGAATTTCGAAAATGTGTCTATGACGGTGAGGAGGTACTTGTTGCCCTTGTTCAATTTATGCACGTTTTTTAACTTGCCGCTACTCATTTCGACGAGGTCGCTTTCCCAGAGGTCGTCGATTCCCTTGGTTACCACAGCCAAACGTTTGTAGTTGCGGCGTGCAGGTTTATGCAATTCTTGGACGATGGCTTGCCTAGACATTTTTATTATTTTTTAGAGATTACGTTTCAAAAGAAGCACCAGCGTGATGGGATTCAAAGAGGGTGGCACTTCGCTCGTGTTTTGAATGATCAGCTTATCGCCGGCACTCACGTCGAAAACAGTAAGATCTTCGTCTTCGTGTATTTCATATATGTTGCGCGTTTCGTTCCAACGTGCCAGAGGAATGTTTCCTGCTTTCTGGACACCACGATTCGATATCAAAGTCATGGTGGGAACGCTAGCTTTTCTGCCGTGAGACCAGTACGAAAATTCGTTTATCTGAATCGTGCCATCGAGGAGAAACTTGTAGTACGGATGATAAGGATGTAGCATGTACAGTTTGTTACCTTCGACGAACGTGGAGATTCTCTGTTGATTGGGTACGCTGTTGATTTCGATGGCTTGCAGAGAATGCAGTTTAGCGAATTTAGTATCGACGCTAACGAGGTTGCTGTGAAGCTGACCCAGTGTGTTTTGTACGGGCAACAAATGTTCGACTATGGTATTTGTTACGGTAGAAAATGACGGTTTGATTTTCACTTCCACGTTCAACTGCTTGTAGCTTTCGTTGAGTTCTTGCAACTTGGCACCGAAAGAGGCCAGCGTCGATTCCTGCGTTGATTCCAGCACTCCAACTTGATCTCTGATGTTGACAACAATGTTCTGAAGGTTCTCGATTTGATTCAATTTCGAGCTCTTCTCGGTAAGATCGTTCACGATGATTCGCATCTCTGTAAACTGCGTGTGAAGGTCGGCGACGCTCTGCGAAGTGGGCAGCGTCGACACCAGCGAAGCAAGTTCGTCTCGAATCTGTTCCACGTTCGCCGTTTCCGTTTCTACTCGTTTCAGCATACGTGATATGTTCCTTTTCAAAGCGTGTAATTCTTTGGAGGTGGGGAGATTGGCCACTTTACTCTCGAGATCGCTCAACGAGCTTTTGATGTCACTCGAATCGGATAGTGCCGTCACCGCCGTTTTCAATTTTTCCAAATCTTCGCTAGAAGGTACGCTCGTCCGTAACGATTCCAAGTCACCCTGTATGTTGTCCAGTACGTGATGAAAATGAGCGAGATTGGATTCGACATTCAAATTTTCTAAATATTCGATCTTCTGCTGAACCGTGCTTAACGTGTCTTGAATGCTCGTCAACGCTCTCGCTTCAGCGTGAATATTTTTAATTTCTTCGTTGATCAATTCCAAGGACGCCTGAAGCGTAGCGATGGTGGTTTGAATGTGTTCGAAATCTTGATAGGCCTCCAATTGAATTTTTATGTTCGCGACGCTTTTACCGATGACCTGCAGTTCGTCCGACGATGGTAGGTTCGTCATTGTATCTTCCAAAGTCTGCAACTTGGATTTAATTTCTTCCAACGTGCTGGTGAATTCTTCTTGTAATTTGGAAACAACGACGTGCAAGCGTTCTACATCAATATCGTTCACCACGGTTTGAAGTTCGGAGAAATTCTTTTCTATTGCGGAAGTTCGTTCTTCGATTTCGAGTTTCAATTTTTCCAAATCTTCATTTTTCGCTTGAAATTGCTGTAATTTGGCCAAATCATTTTGAAGCGAATCCACGCTCAACTGTATATTTTGAACGTTGTCGTAAGAAGGTACGTCGACATAATTTTTTATGAGCGTTTTCAGTTCGGAATCGATTTTTAGAATGGGGTCGAGACATTGCGTTTGGAGCGTAGCGATCTCCGACTCTAAACTTTTGTTTAAGGTCTCCTGCAAAGCGATCAAGTCGGTCCTCAACTTCTTAACTCGAATGTCCAACATGAGAATCTCTTCTGCGTGGTCTACACGCTTCGTGTTGCCGAAAATGTCGTTAGGCATTTTTGGTTAACGGTTATTTATAATAGGATAGGTGATTCGTAATTCTACGAAGAGAGGAATGAGTTTGTCGTAATCTCCGAGGAGTTCCACGTACAGGTAATCTCCTGCGGAAACATCGTACGTAATGTTAGAAAGCATCTTGTCGTGCTTGATTCGAAAAATGTTCTTGCCGCTAGAAATTTTAATATTTTGCCCTTCGTTCTCCGGATTCACGGTGATTTGAAGTTTCCCGTCGATCGGAATCTCGTAGAAATATAAATTGTTATTAAAAACATAAAATATCTTGCCCACATCGTCAGTTAGTTTCGTCCAGATACTATTGAGATGAATAACCAACAGACCATTGAGTTTAGATAACACGAAAGGTAAGAGGTTATTGGAATTTGGTTGTGTAGTGTCCATGATGCCTTGTTTACGGAAACCAAAAAGATTCATTGTCCCTGTTATTTAAATTAAATTTCTACATGAGGTGTCTTTTGTCATTCTTCAAACAAACAGACGGAGGAAAAGAGGGGCCCTCAGGCGATGAAATTCAAAAAGCTCAAGAACATGTAATTATCTGATTACATCACGATGAAGAAGAAGAAAAAAATAAGAGTTGAATTTAATGAGCCTCGGTTTGGAGCGGGCTTAACAGCATAATAACAGCTTGCAACTTTTCATCGCCCGAGGGCCCCTCTTTTCCTCCGTCTGTTTGTTTGAAGAATAGCAAAAAACACAGCGGACTTCATGGCTATGGGGTTACAGTTAACACACCTCACATTTATCGCTTCCATTGCAGTGCCCCCACTCTCTCGTGTGGATTTTACAATCGAGAACACGTAACTTGTTGTCTGTTGCATCCAATGCTACTTTGGTTACGCGCGTCGTGTACAAATCATGCAATTTACTTGTAATGCGATGATCGGCGCTGAGTTGCCTTTTACTATGAAAAAGGCATTCCTTGTAGTCTTGCATGCTAAATTTGCTGGTACTTATTTTTCCCACACCCTTCGCTTTCTTGATCTCTTTTTCTTCTGCAATCTTTACACAGTACATTTTGGCACGAAGCCCCGCAAATTCGCTGATGTACTTCCCGCCAACTTCATCTTTGAATTTTCCTATGGTCATTTTGTTTTCTGCCGAATGTAAGTGATGGCCTGATGGTAAGTTGCTAAAATCAAACAGATGCTTCATCTTAGTCAGATCACGTTCGAGGTTTGGTGTGTTTTGAATTAGAAAAATAAAGCTATCCGTGTCAATGTAACATATTTGGATGTTATCCCCATAAAAAAGTTGAAACTGATCGTAGTACGATTGGTACATGTGTAATTTTGATAGTTCAAGGACGGTGGCACCTATGGCAATCGGCTTGTTGAGCATCACTTGCTTCTTGTTCCTCTCGACGAATACTAGATTCTCGTCGAAAATAGTGAAGTTTTTGAAGTAGGGGGACGCGACGATCTTCTCAAATTTCTTTTCCTCCGTGACCAACGTTGCGTCGATGTAATTACGCACGTTCTCCATCGTCTTGCCGTAGATGGCGTTATTGAACAGTTTGTACAGATCCTTGTCTGCAGGCGATGTCGATTGCGCTCTGCGGCGCGTATTCTCGGTTATGTAGGGTTCCAGCCACTTGCTCTGTCGGAACTTCAATCCTTTATGAACTTTCTTCAACTGCAAGCTGTGACTTATGTAAAATTGGAGGAGTCGGTAGTGCAGAACGTAATTCCGCTCGTTCTCCATGCTTAGTATGAGTTTTGGCTCCGATCCTCCAGGTGGCTTTTTTTTGGTGGGGGCCAGGGCCAATCCGTGATGTTTCTCGTGAAGCGTTTCGGGATAATCGAGATCCACTTCCAAGAAACAGCCCCATTCATTATCTTCCCTCCAGTTGAGAAAATCTTCGCAGGAGAGTTCCTCTTCGGTCATCCACGCGTAGTCGCTGATGGGAAGACACTGGGACATGGAGTGGCCGTACAGGTTGTTGACATCCCAGTAGACAATATAGGTGTTGGGCTTCGATGCATCGTAACCAGGCGTATGAGGATTGTTTGCCTGAGCATGGCGTCGGGGACATTGGACGATGCCACCGCGTATCGCACTCTCCAGGAAAGCATACTGTTCCTTCTCTGCGATGAGTCCCAGTTCCACGTTGGTGTATTTCATCATCGATTCCCAAGTCAATCCCGGCGTCGTGAAGAAATACACAGGATCCAACTTGTATATCGCGATGCATCTCTTACGAAACGATTCGAAAATATCCATGAGGAGAGTCACGTCCAATTTCAGATAGAGATCGTGATAATCGCGAAAAGTTTGGCAATTGAAGGCCGTCCACACACTACGAGCGTGTTCGTAGTCCTCTTCGGAACAGACGTCCTCCGTGAGATGAGAATAAAATACCTCCCGGGGTGGAAGTTCCGTCTCGTCAAATTTCTCGAAATCGTTGACGTACTCGTAGGGGTAGACGCCCTTGCGACGCAACAGATTCAAATTCTCATCTCTCCCCGAAAAACATTTTTGCTTGGTGGCCACAAGATCTTCGTCGCCAAGTTGAGATGCAAGGCTTGCGAGGCTGGAGGACAGGAAATTGTAAGAGTCCAGGATTCGCACTTCCACACTTCCTCCTTCTTGGAGAGGGATCCAAATTCTTACCGCAATATACTTCTCACTCGTTCTCGGAATAATGCTGATTCGAGAAGTTATGTTATACAACTCTTTGACGAAGAGATGCGTATCGTACTTCTCCGTGTAGTGCAGAAACACGGCAACGAAATGCGACTCCTTAATTTTAAGATTGCACGAATTACAGATGGTGCTCAGAAATAATCCATTCTGGTGGTCATGGTGGACGACCTTGTAATTTTCGGGGGTGAAAGCCTGGTTACACTCCTCGCATCTTGTCGCCGCGTCATGTCTCCGTTGTTGTTCCGTCGTGAGAGCAGGTGGAGAAACATAAGAGCCTTTCAGGCTGGGTGCAAGTTCTCTCGCGCATTCCGCTATCTTCGTAACAAAATGTTTTGCCGCATCGGGTCCGCAATACAAGATGACATCATTCAATTTTTCTCCGTAGATGGAGAAACTGCAAGGCTCGTGGTGAAAAATTTGGATCGTGCTTGAGGTAGAGGGATCAGGGTCGCAAGACGTCATGGGAACTTGGAAGCTTTCAAAGTCGGCATAAAGGACGACGGGATGGTGGAGAAGAGCCTGGTGTTTCTGAAATTTCATCTTGGTTCCGGGTTCCGGCATGACATCTTCGGGTTCTGCATTCACAGAGCCAAAACACTTGTGCTGTTCTCTCATCTTGTTACCCCCGCGAAAAATTCTCAAACACCGATCGCAAATTTCGATCTTATCGCGATTCTTGCTGATCTGTCTTCCTACTAATCCTGAGAAATTCCGTATCAAACTGTAACGGCCATCTACAAGCAAGAGTCGAATTACATTATTCTGGCTTCTAGCAGGTCTTAAGACACGAATATTGTCGCAATCGTCAACCCCAAAAACAGAAATATCGATATCTTCTCCTTTTTCCTCTCTATAGTTTTTTAAAATTTGATTGATCTTATTCAGGGGCACAGGATAGGAAATTCCTCTCATCATATTCTCGTATCTCCCCTCGTATCCTCTGTAATTGGACAGGCGTTGGGGGTCATTATTATTTGCTGGGTGTAATGCGGCGATGACAGACCACAGGAAACTCTTCGCATCGTTACTTTGTATGTTCAACACTGCATTTTGCTTTTTTTTTTGCTTGTTTTTTTGAGCGCTGCGTAATGGTTTGAAATTGCAGACTCGAAGTTCTAACGCATGATTCTCACCGCAAAGAGTCCACCCACTTCCTCTACCTTCAAAGTCTTCTTGTTTTTCTCCCAAGTGCTTGAATAGCCGTGTCACAATTTCCTCCAGATCCTCGTTATTGTCATCGTGTAAGCATTCGCACCCTACGTAAAAACTGAAAGTGCTTGACTCGGACGAGACAACTTTCTCATACAGCAGGGTCAAGACGAGATGAATTTTAATTGCAACATTGACGAGGCAATCACGTAATTGATCAACTACCCGCGATTTCACTTTGTCGAGGAAGGTGCTCGAGTCACACTTTTCACTTCCAGATTTATAGGTCATGATGCGTGCACTTTTATTCAAAGCACCGCCTTCATGCCCATCAATGCGAGATTTCTTTGCCGGCGGGACTACGACTTCATGATCCGCTAGACGACATTTTTTCAAATGCCTAGCAATGTTAGGTTTAGAAATCAACTTCTCACAGTTGCGACATGCCACTTTCCCGTAAAGACCGGAGGGACCTGGTTGCGATTCCATCTTTTCCCTCTGTTATTTATATATATATATATATATACAGAGAAATTTTTTGGGGGGGTTGTGGTGGTGGTAGTGGAAAGCGCACTGAAACAGAAGAAAAAAAAAATTGAAAAAATGCTAGACATTTTTTCCTTCCACATATATATTAGACGCGAACAGTATGTATGTATGTATGTATGTATGTATGTGTGTCTGCACTGTTGTAGGAGGTTAAAAATATACGACATGTAAGTGTGTGTCAATTTTTTATGACTCCTCCGAATATGTGTGTGTCAGACACAAAACAAAAATATTAATATATCATGAAAAAATAAAAACTTACCTTTCAAGAGAGATAGAGAGAGAGACTTCAAAATAAAAACTTGTAGCTCACTAAAACTTCCACGATGATATATATGTATACTGCCAGATAAACAATTAAGAATACTGAACTGCCACGATTGACGTTCACCTTTCAAGAGAGATAGAGAGACTTCAAAATAAAACTTGTAGCTCACTAAAACTTCCACGATGATATATATGTATACTATCAGACAAACAATTAAGAATACTAAACTGCCACGATTGAGGTTCACTATGATAATGATGTACGAAAAGAGAAACTGGTGCGTTATATAGGAACCGCGACCCCCTTGGTGAAAACACAATGAGGGCTATAGTCAATGTCCTAGCAATGAACCCCGTTGACACTTCCACCTCATGCGTGTTTATCATGGTATTCAATCGGGGAGTTTGTTGCCGTTTGTGGTTGCCGAGGGTGGAGTCGTCCACTGCGGAAGCGGATGGCAATGAACCCCGTTGACAGTTCCACCTCATGCGTGTTTATGTGTGTGCACCACATTGTTCCCGAAAAAAGAGAGGTTTACAAAGGTCACGATCTACAAACATTTTGACCGGGATTTGGAAAATTACAATAAGGTGCATTCATCCTTCAAGAATAAGAGAATAAGAAGATGAAAGGATGAGAGCTCATCTTTCACTCATCACTGCTTTTCTGCGCCCGTGAAACATCGTCAGCGCAATAAATGAGGCGCGAAACGTGGAGAGAAAATAAGTGTATGTGTGTATGTGTGTATGTGTGTGTGTGTGTGTGTGTGTGTGTGGCACATCGTTCTCGAGAGAGAGGTTTACAAAGGTCACGATCTACAAACATTTTGGAGGATGAGAGGATAAGAGGATGAGAAGATGAGAGGATGAGAAGATGAGAGGATGAGAAGATGAGAAGATGAGAAGATGAGAGGAGAATAAGAGGGATGAGAAGGATGAGAGGATGAGAGCTCATCTTTCACTCATCACTGCCTTTTTGCGCCCGTGAAACATCGTCAGCGCAATAAATGAGGCACGGAACGAGGAGAGAAAGTGAGTTTTTCAACTTTTTGTAGTCGTTTGGTCAAAAAATCAGAGTTGCGGTGGGAGTCACAAATTTACACTACTAATAGAATAATTTTAATACTATTTACTGTTTATTACTATCTAACATAATATAATAAAAATACAATTTTAATTTTTTATACCATTTAATACTTATATATATATTTTTAATAGATAATAGAATAAATTTTAAATACTATTTTTAATATTAAATATTTAATACTAATGTATTATTTTTACAATTGTAATAATTGCAATTTATTATCATTGCTATCAGAAGCTACTTTATTTTTAAATGTAGTATAGACACTAGGTAATTTGCTAGTTACCAATAAATATTTTTTTTAAATCTTTCATTGTAAGTTATCTTGTTCAAGCCCAACTTACATTTATCACAATGTTTACTTGTATTATAATGTCCATATTCCCTAATATGGACATTGCAATATAATATTTGCAATTTATTATCATTGCCATCAAGAGCTACTTTATTTTTAAATATAGTATGCACACCATCCAATTTGCTAGTACGATGATATGAAGACATGTTTTTTGTTTCTTTTCAAATAAACATTCTTTAAGATCTCCCATTGTAAGTGTTCTTGTACATGGTCGACTTACACCCTTAGCTGTTTTAATTTCTTCTTTCCCATGAATATTTAGGCAATGCATTTTTGGTTTTAGACCATCAAATTCTGTTATTATAGACCCTGCTGTCTCATCTTTCATTTTCCCAGGGATCATGTGGTTTTCAAGACTGTATAATGGATTATTTTTGGGATAGTTGCTAAAATCAAAATATTCTTTCATAGAAAGCAAATCATTATATAAATCAGGTGTTTCTATCACATACACAAAACTATCAGTATCCATGTATGCTATTTCAATTTTATCTTTGTACCTGGATTTCATAAAACCATAATGAAATTTACACATTTCTAATTTAGCTAATTCTAGGAATGTAACACCCACAGCTGTTGGTGCATCACACATTACATTGTAATTGGATCTTTCAATAAGAGTCGGTGGCCGCGGTGGCTCAGTCGGTAACGCGTCTGACTACCATGCTCAAGGTCCCGGGTTCGATCCCCAGCCGGTTCAAATCCGGGAACTTTTCTAACGGTGGAAGCGGCCCCGGCGCCTACCCAGCGTCGAATAACATGGGTACCTGGGGGAAACCCTGGGGGGTAAAGGCGGTCAGGGGCGTGATGCTGATCACACCCCCACTCATGACCGGATCAAGAAAGTGTGGGGCGTTACCCCCACACCCCCTATACGCCTTCATGGCGTGGTGCTATGCACAGGGGAACACTTTACCTTTTTTCAATAAGAGTCAGATCATCTGTAATTCTTGTAAAACCTTTGCATGTGGGATCGGCAATAAGTTTCTTAAGTTTTTTTTTATTGCACACCAAATTACACCTTACTCGATTTTTTTTGTCCTCTGAACATTTTCCATGTACAGAATTACTCTTTAATTTATAATCATTTTTATTAACTTTAGAATTTGCTTGCATTCGATTCTTTGTATTTTTATCAATATAAGATTTTAACCATTTTTCTTGGTCAAATTTTAACCCTTGATGGACTTTTATTAATTTCATACCTTGCTTCAAATAATATTGTAACAGTCGATAGTGAACATGATAATTTTCTTTATTTTCAAAAGATAATATCAATTTTCTTTCCTTTATATCTGGGACCTTCTGAGAAACTGGTGCCATAGCTCATCCATGATGTTTGTCATGGAGATCTGATGGATATTCCATGTCAGCTTTCAAGAAACAACCATCTGGATGATCTTCAGGCCAATTTATAAAATCCCTGTCTTCAAGTTCCCTTTTGCTCATCTATTCAAAATCATCGATTGGCAGTGATTGAGTCATCACATAACCATATAAATTATTCATATCGACATAAAATGTGTATTTAGATGGTTGACAAGGATCATAGTTAGGTAAATATTTATTGTTTGCTTTTGCATATCTTAAGGGACACTGCACTATAACACCACGTTTACCAGATTCAACAAACATGTGATGGTCATAATCTTTAATAAGACCAATTTCAACTTTAGTATTTAAAAGCATACCCTGCCAGGATAAACCATGTACATGTACCGCGTAAATGAATACAGGATCAGCCAACTGGAGAGTATCCAAAATCAAGTAGTTGTCATGATAATCCCCCATTGTTTTGCAACCTAGTGTTTTCCAGACTCTTTGTGCATATTGATAATCTTCCTCACTACATTCTTCATTTTGAAGTTTGTTATAAAATTTATCTCTCGATGGCAACTGCATCTCATTAAATTTTTCAAAACTATCCTTGTAATCATATGGGTACACCCCTTTTCTTTCATCAATTCTATCTTATTCTCACCAAAATATTCTTTTGTATAAACAAATTCATTATTAGTTAATTGACTCACCAGAGTAGCCAAACTAGTGGGAAGAATCTGATATGAATCCAGGAATCTAAGCAGAATTTTCCTTCCATTTTCTAATTTGATACTTTTCTCTATTGCAATATATTGATCTTTACTGCATGGTATAATATTGATATTCTCTGTATCATATGGCAATACTTTGATAAATAAATGTGAATCAAAATTTTGAGAATTGTGAATAAATACTGGCATGAAATTACATTTCTGTATTTTCAAGTTACATGAATTACAAATTGTACTAATATATTCTCCATTAAAATGGTTGTGGTGTTGAACTTTTGGATAATCAGAATTAAAATATCTATTACAGTATCTGCAACTTAAAGTATTATCATGCTCCTGTTGTTGTTCTGGTGTAAGATCCTTCATCGGTATTTCTTTATGTAAGATTGGAGCATATTTTTTACCCACTCTTGAAGTTTTTGAATAAATTTTTGGGGTGCATCTTCACCTCGATGAAAATATAGTTATGACTTATTTTTTTCATAAGTTTTTACTAGTTTTAGTGCAACACCACAAGCATTATGTTTAGCTATATTTGTTGTACTTGATGCATCCGAATCTGGGATACATGTTGCCATTGGTTCTTGTATTGTTTCAAAATCAGCATAGATTACAATGGATGTTGTACCAATGAATTATAATTAGAAAATTTTATACTTTTGGATGGAAATTTCTAAGTTACATCAGGATAAAAATAACAATATTCAATATGCTCCTTTAATTTCTCTTCACATGTTTTTCCATATCTTCCATCATAATTTTGTAAAGCATCGATCACATATTGCTATTTTAACCATGATCTGATGTTATTTGACTATGTACCAATCGTCCTAGATTCTGTGTGAGACAATAGTGTTTCATGTTTTCTTCTGTAACATATACGGTAATAAATGTATAACACGTGTACCATCTGTTGCTGGATAGTGACGCAGTACACAAAGTTCATCTTTTTCATCAACATGCACAGCTATTGCTTGATTGTAGTGTTCTTTATATTGTTTCTCAAATCGATCTATATGTTTCCAGATATCTACTGGATATATTATACCTGACATAGGTTTTTTAAACTCTGCCATATATTCAGGATAATTGTAATTAGAGACACGATATTTATGGTCAGATGCTGGATGAAAATGGGCTATGAGACACCATAAAAACATTTATTGTCATCATTTTGAATATTTATTACAGCTTTTTTGTTTTTGATCTGGTCGGGTAATTCAAAATAACCAGATCTCCCAAAAGGGTATGTCTTGCTATTTGTAATTCTAGCTTATGGTTTGTATCACAAAGTGACCAACCCGAACCTCTTCCTTGGAACTGTTCATGTAATAATATAAGTTTTTCACATGCTTCATCATAAATATTATCTAATCGATGAAAGCGATCATAGTGTAAATCTGATATACTTGTACGATTAAAGTATTGTTGTTTTTAACTATCAAAATGTATATACATAGATGATAAATTAAAATATAGTTTGAGAGAACTCATTTCAGGTTTATTTTTAATTGGATCTATATTTTTTCTTTCAGTTTAGCTGGAAAATTTGGGATATCTGAGTCTTCATCATTTATATCTGATGTGGTATATTTGTTTGTATACAAAATTTCTTGTTTGTGGTTTTTGTTATTCATTATTGTTATTCTTTTTATATATATATATATATATATATATATATAATTATATAATTTTTTTAAAAAATGTTAGGTTTTATATATTAAAAATTTTAAAAATAACATTTTCTTAGGTTTTATATATTTTTTATGTTAGGTTTTATATATTAATTTTTTGTAAAAGAAAATTATTAGGCTTTAGTTAATTTTTTATTTTAAAAAATGATAGGTTTTATATATTAATTTTGTTTTTCAAAAAAGATAGGTTTTATATATTAAAATGTTTTAAAATAAAATTTCTTAGGTTTTATATATTTTTAGTTTAGTCTCAAATTAAAGAGAACGTCAAAAGAAAACGAATTCAAAAAACCGCACCTTTCTACGTTACTTGGTTCTCGAGATATAAATATTTTTATAATTTGAAAAACAAAAATTCTTGATAACTAAAAATAAAAATAAAAAATAAAAATTTTAAGACTGTTAACAGACTATTAACAAACTATTAACATAACAATATACATTTTTAACTGTTAACATCCTCTTAATATAATGTTAACATACTATTAAACTTTAATTGTTAAAAATCCAGAAAGTGGCGATAATATACAAGTACAGATAATAATCTTTGCATGTCACGCCACTACCACGCTCCGAGTTATCATCGATCTCTCATTGCATGTCATGCCACTATCACGCTCCCAGTCATCATCGATCTCTCTTTGCATGTCACGCAAGTTAGGTTCCCCCGATAATACCTGCTACACACTGACATCTAGTAGCAAATAGATGTACTTGGAGAACATGAAAGTAGTAAGTATGCTGCCATCTAGTTGCAAAGAAATGTACTTGTTGAAAAAAAATCATTACTCAATGTTTTTTTTATATCTTCCGTAGCAATACGAT
This sequence comes from Lepisma saccharinum, assembly GCF_977018435.1. Taxonomy (NCBI): domain Eukaryota; kingdom Metazoa; phylum Arthropoda; class Insecta; order Zygentoma; family Lepismatidae; genus Lepisma; species Lepisma saccharinum. Next base: position 12,695,335 of record NC_139234.1, read on the forward strand.
TAGCTGAAGACATATGACAGAGCGCTCTCGAGTTGACGTAGCTAATTGCTAGGGCCCAAATATTGCTAAAAAATCTTTCGACTTGTATATTTCTCATACCGGCATGTTGTTGCTGATTAGTTTCAATCACACACTGTGTATGAAAATGATATCATAACACATGGCGGTATGAGAAATATACAAGTGTGGTATCTTCGGTTCAGATATAAATGGACCGAATTGATATTGGGGTATTTTGCAAAAATTTTTATATTAACTCACATGAGTGAGTATTTTACAATTATTAATGTAGTAAGTTCAATTATTTTTTTACACTTAGAAAAACAATCAAATTTCGCCTTAATTATTAAAAATAAAATTTTTAAAAAATAAGGGTAAAATATCTAAATCTTGCGATTTTTGTGAATTTTGCCCTATAAAAATGAATAAGTGAACTTTTATAAGAAACAATTATTTTTTACACTATAAAAATGGTAAAATTTGGAATTTTTTAAAAACATTTACCCTTGGAAAATTAGCTAAAATCGGGGTAAAATGAATAAATACAAAATAAATGGCCCAGAACGAAGCTATTACACTACTAATTTCCGTCTTACTGAGAATAAAAACATCTCGTTGGTCTTTATTTGGTGTTCCGTTTCCGCCTTAAGGCTTGGCTGGACCTTTTGCATGCAAATGGGCGATTTTTTTCAAATTTTCCTCTCCATTCGAAAAACTTCTTGGATATTTCAAAATATGAAACATTACATCAGCTAAGAATTCCTTCTAGAGCATTGACGTGAATGTTCATGTAGTTTTCTTTCATTGTTGTCTATTTTCCTCTTTCTCTCTTCTCTCTCTCTCTCTCTATTTTCTTCCTCTTATCTCCTCTCCTCTCTTCGATCTCTCTCTCTTTCTTTCATGTCTCCTGGGGGAAAAATATTTCTATTCTTTCCTTCTCTCTTTTTTGATTGCCCCCATGAGAGAGAGAAATCTCTCTCTCTCGTGACCCAAGCGATATTCTCTATCTCTCTCCGATATTATCAATAGTTTAATAGACTTATGTAATCACAAAACTATTGATAATATCTAGACAACAGTGAAAGAAAACTACACCAAATTTCACGTCAATGCTCTAGAAGGAATTCTAAGCGTATGTAATTTTTCATATTTCGAAATATCCATGACGTTTTTCGAATGGAGAGGAAAATTTGAAAAAAATTCGCCCACTTGCATGCCAAAGGTCCAGTCGAGCTTTAAACAGGTCATTTTCATATAGAAACGGTCTGTTCTGAGGACTTTTTTCCCCCGTATTTACAGGTTTCCTTCTTATAGAGGTTCCGGGATATGTAGTTTTTACTGTATATATTACAAAGGAACAAAAAATAAAAGAATGATTTACATATAGGAATTTAACTTATTCATGAGCGCACACGATTTTACCATTGCATTATGGCTTTTTAAGTCTAAACTTGTCTACTTTGAAAAATTAAACTGTTCTTGACCCGCCCGCCCCACTCCACCAGGTATGTAGCCAGGAGAAGGGTTCGGGGGCTGAGCCCCACCGAATCCCTACAAATATCTAACTTAAATAGTATGTAGTAGTAAAATAATTAATTTTACTTTCTTAGCAGGATTAAACATCTTGTACAGTGCGATCCACTAGTATTGTTCGGCAAACTGTGCATGACTATTTTCATCAATTTTTCTCTTACATCCTATGTGTTTGATTTTTTTTTTGTATGCTGGTGCAGAAGTTGTCAACAGCTTGTTTTGAGTTTTCTTTTGACTCTTGAAGCTCATATTGGGTAAAATAAAGTGCACAAACATGACGATGGACAATTTTCACGGTAATTCTCATGGATCCTACTGTACAATTAATTGTAATGTACTGAGAAATCCATCTTCAGGGCTTTTAACCCCCACTTTTTCGTTTTTAGATGTCGGCGAGGGATGATAAGGGATGATCCACCCCGAAATAACATTGTGGCTACAGGCGCCTGCCATCCCCAGTTTCAGCATCCAATCGCCACTATTGACTTCCAATGTATGGACAATTTATTCTGCACATACTTAGAGGTAACACAAGTAATGGATAAAGTATGTGGGAGTGTTAATAACAAAAGTAAAATATTGCTAGAGAATGAAGTTGAGTAGTTCAATTACGTAGGAAATAATGCGCCCCTTCCGCAGCTGCTTGGAAGTTTCAATGGCTTGAAAATACCTATTTTTTTCAGAGCATAATATTATTTGACTACGGTGATTAGAGTACTCTACACAAATTTTCTAAGTAAGAGTATTATGGGGGGGGGGCAACTGTCCCCTCTTGCACGCCTATGGTTCGTTGCCATACCGATATCACTTGCAAAAGTTACAACAAACTCTTCACCAGAACATCCATCGTAAGTTGAATGGTAAAGCTGAAGTCTTCTAAGCATCAGCAGTTCGGCATATTTGACACAACCTCAGAGGAAGCCGACTGGACCCGTATCTGGTTTCGACCCACCACCTGTTTTTCGGCAAAGCACTGTTGTCACATTTGCCTGCAGTGTTTAGACATCCATTCATTCACTGCGACGTTTTACTCCCATGGTCTTTATATTCTATAAAAAAAATAGCACAACACAATATGACAACCTAGCAAAGGTAACGCAACCACAACCTCACGTTCAGTAATTTCTAAAGAAACCGAATTGTCAACATCTCATTTACTCCACGTGGAGCTGACAGGATACGGTCAATTCTTGGACGGACACTATTGGTGGGAAAGGTTTCAGGGGAGGATATACTGGACTCCACGTGGACCTGATGTATGGTTGTAAGGGGGGAAAACGGATCTTTCGGAACTTTGTTTGAAGTAAAGTGAGGTTGCTTTGGAGGCAAGCACTTATAGGCGACAGAGCTATGCTGCAATGGGCAGCAGGTGCAGACGACAGAAACACACGGGAAACAAAATCCTCGCCTCCGATTGGATAATTCCCTAGATGTGGCATAGCTGTTTGTAAAAAAAAATTCTCGCTAGCGGGTGAAGCCACTCATGCGTGCAACCATGTATACGGCAGGAAGAGAGGGACTCTAAATTGACAGGTATTCTTACGGTTACGAATGTTAATTTTGAGGGTTTTTTTTAGTTTTTGTGTTGGGAAGAATGTTGTAAAGTTAAAAAAATTCGTAACACATTGTGAGTTGCTTTAATGCAATAAAATTCATACCCTGCTATTGAATTCAGCCAATATCTGCCATGATATTTATATTGACAAGGGAATTCCTACAAAACGTTGAAATGTTTATATAATAACGACGGAATGTTCTGTCATCCTCATCTTCGCATTTAGTCAAACGTATCACAAGGAAACTGCTATTGGTTAACTTACGAGGAAAATAAGTTTTGTAGGAATTCCCTTGTCAATATAAATATCATGTTACTATCCTTAGTTTTTTTAAAAATATGTGAAACTATATTACATTAAATATTAATTAATTAATTTAATTTTCTAGCCCTCTTGAATCCGAAAGTTCATAGTTACAATTCAATTTATCCTTATCCTAAGCAAGATCTATATATACATTTTTTTAAATTTTTTAATTCCTTAAATGTGAAACAAGAATACAGAGAAAAGTAACATGAATTAAGCCTTCCTTTCATTTCCTTTTTAATATCATTTATCATTTGTTAGTATTACTCCTAAGTGTTTGAATTTGGAAAACTGGTTCAAAACAAGTTGTTATCACTTAGTTTTTAGCCTGTAAGCACATATTTTTAGATTTCTCATTGCTAACTTCCAAACCCATCTCTTTATCTGCTTTGAAAAAATATTTTAGCATTATTCTTAATTGTATTTACATCATTCACCAGTAACTCTACATCATCTGCATATATTAACCGTTTAATTTTAGTACTTCGTTAGTTTCTTTTACCTTCCTAACAACATATTCTAAGGCAAAATTAGAGAGCAATGGAAATAATGCATCTCTTTCTTTTTTAATCCATCATAAATTGTACATTTGTCAGACATTTTAACAAGATTCTTAGGTATTCCAAATTCGAATAATTTATCTCTTTAGCTTCTTTAACTTCAATCAAGTTAGTTTCTGGAACTATAGGTTCTGCTGTGCGTACTTCATTTTTCTGATTTATCTCCTACATGAACATTTAAAAAGTCATTAAAGCAATTCTTCCATCTATTTAAAATATCGCTTGAGTCAGCCATTTTTTATCAAGTCTACTTTAGGTTGCCAGCCCTTTCTAAATTCATTTGCACCTCTGATACTTTTATTTCAATTGCGTTAATTTTACTTTTCAAGTAATCTCTTTTTTGTTACTTCTAAACATGCTGTTCTTTAACCACCTAAGTCTATTTCTATTAGGTTATGCAAACTATTGCTTACTTTTTTCTTGGTTTATACATTATTTAACTGTTTATTCTATTCTACTATGTACGTGCTTCCCAATTCTTATTTAAGTCTGTTTCATTTAAATACTGCAGAATGAAAAAATGTACAATTGTATAGGTTGAGGTTATTATGTGGAAATAAGTTTATTTTTTAAAAAAAATAATTTTATGCCAGGGATTGTAATTTTTATAGTTTTTAGAGTAATATGTGCTTTCATAACTAACTAACTAACTCTCTAGCCTTCTTAAACCCGAAGGTTCATGGCTGCAACAACACAGGCCTTCAATCTGTCCCTATCTTGAAAAAGATCTATATACTCTTTTCTATGCCTACCGATTTCCTTTAGGTCCATCTCAATGTTGTCGTTCCATCTTCGTCTTGCCCTTCCTACAGGTCTCTTACCATTAGGTTTCCCAACAAGAATCCTGTAAACTCCTCTTTCCTCTCCCATTCGTGCCACATAGCCTGCCTACCTAAGTCTTCTTTATTTAATTGTTATGTAGTTCTAATTATGTAACCTTCTCCACTAACCTGTCTTCTCATCCCTTTTAGGTCCAAATATTTTCCTAACAACCTTATTTTCAAATACTATCAATTTATGTTCCTCTTTCAATATAATGATCCAAGTTTCACATCCATATAATACTACAGACCAAAATTACTGTCTTGTATATTTTAACTTTTAGTTTCTTAGATATTAAAAAAAAGACAAAAGTTTATAAATAGAGAAGTAACATACATTTCCTGAATTAAGCCTACTTTTTATTTTATTTCCTTTTTAATATAATTTTCATTTGTTAATATTACTCCTAAATATTTGAATTTAGAAACTAGTTCAAATAAGTTGTTATCATATGCTTTCATTAGATATTAAATTTAGAATTTTTTTTAATTAAACGAAATAGGTTTGTTAAAAAAATAATCGTTAGTTCATGTGATATAATTTTTTGAGTTGCATGTTTGTTGCCGTGTTGATGTTTTTTTTTTGTTTCTTTTAACAGGATTCAAATTCTTGAAGGGAGGGAAGAGGGGATTAAGTTTTTCGAGAATATCACGCATTCCATGTTTACAAGTAATTACATTTTTAATAGAAAGCGTATCTTTTATCAATGATTCATGAGATTTGGTTGCCTGCAAAAGTTAATCCGTTTATCTCCTTGTTTTATCACGATAAGGAACTCAAAATGTAAAATTTTCCTTATCTTCTGCTTACATATTTTCTCTTTTCTCACAATCTCTATCTCGATCAATTATATCCCTACCTCTTAAAAGAAACATGTTCCCTACCTTTTTTAAATATACAACAGTCGCAGCAAGGAACAAAAAAGCAAAGTAAAATAAAGGAATTTAATCAATTAAACACTACAAGAATAAATTTATGCTGTATGTTTGTGTTAAAACTCTAAGAAAATCCATAAACTCAAATTACTCAATCAAAATGATTGCAATTAAGAAATTATTAGCCCCGTCTAGTTCGCTACAGTTTTTAGACATATGGTGGAGTGCAGGTGCATCCCAGCGGCAGGCAAGTGCAGTAGAACTGTGTTCAACCAAATAGACGAATAGCTGTATTCAAGTTAAAAAAAAATCAACAATTGCCTCTGCTTTAAACATTCATTTGTTTAGTTAGCTCGCACCATGTAACCATACACCATACACTACACCGCTCCAGAACATAGTACTACACATGCAGATACCAAATACACTACTTAACACCAAATCAACAAAATAGACGAGTTAATGTTGCACTGTGTAACCGTTTATCTGTTGTGTAAAAAACTAGACGCACATAAGTAGTGAGAATATATTATATTTATAACCTCAATTTACTAATCGGGAAATTCCCATTAGCTAACCAATCCGCACAATTCACGTGACTTCATCACAGGGGGAGGGGTCATGACATTCCCAAGCCAGTATTATTGATGTGACATTCTTAACAGGTTAATGCTCACACATAGCTGTAAGTATATACATCAATCTCTACACTTCGGAATGTTTTGAATGCAAAGAATTCTCATGACAAAACAAGTAATCAGGAAATTCCCCTTAGCCAACCAATCTGCAATCACATGATCCTCAGAAAAGAGAAGGGCATAACATCCCCGAGACAGTATTATTGATGTAACATTCTTAATAAGTCAATGCCTTAATGTTTACACACACATACATACACTAGCGTGCAAAAGTCTTTGCCCAAGGGTAATAACTGTCAAAAATGAACCAAATATATCGAAAAATGAGATAAACTTTATTTGAAATGTTATATTATATCACATTTGAACAAAATAGAAACATAGAGGTTCATTAGTTAACAAACAACGTAAATAAACTTATATTTTGCTCTCATCGATATGACACCCTTTAGCACTTATCACAGCTTGACATAACTTCGGCATTCCAGACACTAAATTTTGCAGTGTTTCGAGTCCCATACTTTTCCAGGCATCTTCTAAACACTGCCACAAACTTTGAAGATTCGTTGGAGCCATCATACGAACCTTTCTGTCCAACTCGTTCCACAGCTTCTCAATCAGAGATCGGGTAATTGTGGAGGCCACAACATCACTTTGAGAATGTTTTGCCTTTCCTTCCTTTGTTTTTAAATAGTTCGTACACAGTTTGGACGTGTGTTTTTGGTCATTGTTCTGTTGAAATATAAACCCTTTCCAATAGTCTTTGTTCCAAATGGCACTGCATGATGTACTAAGATATTATGGTACATGTTTTTGTCTAAAGTTGACTTTAGTTGCACCAAATCTCCGACTTATCTTCCTCCAAAACCACCCCAGACCATGACATTACCTCCTCCATGTTTAGTAGTGTGACTCAAACAACTGTCAAGCATTCAATGTCTGACCTTTCTTGGAACGTATAATCGTCTTTTTGTTCCAAACAATTCAAACCTCGATTCATCAGTCCATAACACTTTGTTCCACTGTCTTATGTCCATGTTTGATGTTTCTTAGCCCACTTCAGACATTTCACTTTATTTAGAGGCTGCAGAAAGGTTTTCGACAGGATATTCAACCATTTAAACCTACGCTACGCAGTCGACTCTTAACCATATCAACCAAAATCGGAGTTTTTTCTAATTCTGTTTATGTCTTCTACAATTGCAGTTGCTGGAAGTCTTAGATTTCGCTTGTTCATGACGATAATATGTTTATCTTCCATTCTTGTTGTGCTTTTGGGCCGTCCAGAACGTTTCTTCATCATATTTGTCCCTGTTGCTTTCAGATGAGCCAACGTACATGTAACACTTCTCCTTGGAAGATTTAAATGTTTTGCAATTTTCGCATGAGTATAACCTTCTTCTGATAAAATTTGTATTTTACCATGCAATTCAGTTGAATATTCGTGTCTTTTCTTCATTTCTTGAATATTATATTATTATATTACTGCAAATCATCAATTATTATTATAAAAAATGTACATTAAATGTAAATTAATGTTAAGTATATCTTTAAAAATAATAATAGAACATATTCGTCATTATACACACCGACATTTGATATGAAACAAGCAACAAGTGCAACATTCAGTATACACATACAGGTTCAACTCGTCGTCGTCACGACATCTGTCTATGTTTTCATATAAAATACGATTGTGGATGCTCCGAATTAAAATGTAGGCTGTTCTAACTTGTTAATATGCATCAAAGACATTCCAGAATAGAGTCAAAACTGATATTTATTTGAGTTTCATAACATAAATCACAGATAATAACTTTGGGCAAAGACTTTTGCAAGCTAGTGTAAGCACATCAATCTCTACACTCACTCACTCACTCACTCACTCACTCACTCACTCACTCACTCACACACACACACACACACACACACACACACACACACACAGAGGAATGTTTAGAATGGAAAGAGTTCTCAAGAAATTCCCCTTAGTCAAGCAAGTTACATGACTCTCTCTCTCTCTTTTTTTATAGAGAAAAGAGAAGGTCATGACATTCCTAAGGTAGTATTATTGACGTGACATTCTTAACAGGTCGATGTCACGTCTACACACACGCACGCACACTCAGGGAATGTTTGGAATGCAAAACTATTGATTTTGTCTGAGTAAACTAGGTTACATGAGAATTCTTGCCAACATTTCTGTTAGTATTCAATTTGCTTGAAGTTACTTGTTAAGAAAAGTTTTTTTTTTTAAATCAGAAAAAAAAAACCACTACGAAAACCTATGACCTTACTTAGATTCATTCATTCTTAACAGGCCAATGTTTCAATATTCACACACTCCTGTAAGTACGTCAATCTTCACACATACACTCATGAATGTTTGGAATGCAAAGAATTCTTGTAACAAAACTATTGATTTGTCTGAGTAAAAAAAACTAGCTTACATGAGAATTCTTACATGTGACGCAAGTTAGGTTCCCAAAAAATACTTCCTACACAGTAATTTATATATCACCAACGCCATCTAGTTGCAAATAAATGTACTTGAAGAACATGAAAGAAGTAAGTATCACTAGATGCTGCCATCTAGTTGCAAAAAAATATACTTGTTGGAAAAAAGATTCATTACTCAATGATTTTATATATCTTCTGGCAGTAATACGATTAGCTGAAGATATATGACAGAGCACTCTCGAGTTCACGTAGCTAATTGCTAGGGCCCAAATATTACTAAAATATCTGAAACTTGTATATATCTTGTACCGCCATGATGTTACTGATTAGTTACAAGCACAAATAGTGTGAATAAAAAGGTAAAAAAAAAAGGTAAAGTGCTCCCCTGTGCTTAGCACCACGCCATGAAGGCGTATAGGGGGTGTGGGGGTAACGCCCCACACTTTCTTGATCCGGTCGTGAGTGGGGGTGATGTGATCAGCATCACGCCCCTGACCGCCTTTACCCCCCAGGGTTTCCCCCAGGTACCCATGTTATTCGACGCTGGGTGGGCGCCGGGGCCGCTTCCATCGTTAGAAAAGTTCCCGGATTTGAACCGGCCGGGGATCGAACCCGGGACCTTTAGCATGGTAGTCAGACGCGTTACCGACTGAGCCACCGCGGCCAATAGTGTGAATAACAATATCATAACACTTGGAGGATATGAGAATATGCAAGTACGGTATCTTCGGTTCAGATATAAATGGATCAAATGTATACTGGGGTATTTTGCAAAAAAATTTAAAATTGACTCATGAGAGACAATTATTTTTTACAGTTAAAAAGTAATAGATTTCGCTTTAGTTATTTGAAAAAAGTGAAATTTTAAAAAATTGGATGTCATAGGGAAAATTATCTAAATCTTAGAATTTTTATACAATAAAATTGAAATTTAAGCTCTTGCGTAAAACAAATTTTCAGTTTCTTACGCTTGGAAAATCAGCTAAAATCATGATTTTCAGTTAAATTACACTAAGAAATTGTTAGATTTTTTTTTGGGGGGGGGCTGCTCATGCCCCCTCTATAACTACTGGCATGGTTGTTTGTGAATGTCCATTCACCAATTTCATCATTTCATCACTCATCCCCATCTTTGCAAATTAGCCAAGAGGCACAAAACGCGAAGTAAAATAAATCAAATCAAATCAAATATTAATACCTCCATAACATATACGTGGTTTGCCTCCAGAGGCTGCAACTTCATATAAATATTTGTGAGGTGGGGGCAAGAAGCAACGTCTACGTAATTCTATTAATAAAAAAAATCATTTATCCTTAAGACTACATAGAGACCAAGAATAAAGCACCCGACACAAATAATTCAATAACTTACAAGGTTCTAAATAGTCTGGAATTCTTCGTTTCCCTGGTTCATTTCTTCAGTACACATTTTCTTAAGTTTTGGAAGCATAAGCGTAACTTGGCGGGGGAAAGGGTGTGCAGGCACAAATTGCACCCTGGGTAGACGTTTATTTTCAGTTGCACAAAATGTTGAATATTGCATTCGGCTACAGCTGAACGGTCTTTTTCTGCAACGAACCGTCTGAATACAGTAACACGTCGTTAATCCGGACAGGCAAAAGGGGGGAAAAACAACAGAATGCAAGGTTCTAAATGTAGCTAGAAGTCAAAAACTTCCACAGCAAGAGTTTCGAGTGATGCAGAGCCAGGTTCGTTGGCCACATCATCATAATATGTGTATCGTGTATGTATGTACATATTGCATTGTATCTGCAGTATTGCTTTACATTTTACTATACTATAAAGGTAAACATTTAGGCCTATGCTCTTTAAATACGCCATAATAAATGTCTTTTGTTGCTATAAATGGAGTTTTAATGCACTTTCTAATGTTATTTTAGGTTATTAACTTGCTAGTTAATCCGGACTTTTGTTAAACCAGTCAACTTATCTCCCCAATTAGTACCGGATTAACGAGGTTTTACTGTATATGGATAAAATCAACCATGAGAAAAGACTCTATTGAACATAGAAAGGGAAATTGTAGCGGATCGCAAATAATTCTTAAGGAATTTATACAGAAGAGCAAGAAAATAGCACTTAGATAAGACAATCACAAAATTCGTGTAATATCTTAGTTTATTCCACGGAATTAATCGCAAGTGTTGCGTTTCTCAGTGTCTTGGCTTGCAGCATTATAATTTATTATAATTTGTTTGTTACCATGAATACCGGATCAAACAATAATGACACTCTAAATTATACCCTCTATATCTTGAAGAAGAAATGTGTTCTTTAATAAATTTCCAACTATCTATAATAGTGTACATATTCCTTTCATAAAAGTAACACTCGACATGAACACATTTCGGGGCTCCCCGATGGCACAGTGGTAGCGTCCTCGCCTTGTAATCAAGGGGTCCCAGGTTCGATACCCGGTGGAGGCACATAGTGGTTCGGATCCCACTTTAATCTTTAGGTCCAGTCTTGATTAGCCTTTCTGTGCATAAAGTGGACTTAAAACATTAATTCAATCAATTATGAACACATTTGTTTAGGATAAGATGATGTAGGGATTACATGTTTTCAAGGAGAATGGCCACTATGTTTTTCGTAATGGATAAAAGCACGAATAATGTTAGCCCCAAGTGGACGGACAAAACTATGCCTATCCACGAGACTTGTCTCATCTCAATGCCGTTCATATCCTCAACAACATATCCCTCTATAGCTATAGGATTAAGTATAGTTTTTCAAACATCTTCTGACAAAGATATGAACATCATTGTTGAGCTTTCTTTAAAAAAATGAAGAAATAACCTGCTGTCACGTATATGTGAGACAGTATTTCAATCTGTCATTTCATTATCTTGCATTTCTAAAAAAAAATTGAACTGTTTGTTTTCAATGAATTTTGAGACACACTTAGTGATACATTATAGATTCTAAAAAAGAGCTGAGCCTTGTTACACCTTGCTTAATTAGATAAACTTGTTATAAAGAATGAAACAGAAAATGTATAAGTTGCAAAGTTAAAGATTGAAAATTAAAGGAAAGGTTATGACACAAATATTAAAGTTGATTGTTCCCATAAACGTAATATTATGACATAAATCAATGAACGCCTATTAAATTTCAAAATATGTTGATGTACTAACCTTTATGTAAGAGATTAATGGCGGAAGTCTTTAATTTTATATTTATCAATGTATAAGTATTTATTAACAGAAAAATATGTATCAGAACCTTTTGGATTTTTAATCTATTTCAACTTATGTAAATACTGCTCATTGTAATGGAAATTAAGAAATATTTTATCTTTATAACTTGCTAGTCAGGGGTTTGAGAGTAAAGAAATTGGGTAAAAATACAACAAATTTTTGCAAAAGGGGGTTATTTCTTGATATCCGCTCTTGCGTGGGTCTGTTACCAGGCCTAGTGTTGAGTGGCTCACACCACTAAGGTTTTTGACTTTACTGAGGAAAGTTCCCTAGAACGATGTCAGATATTTAAGAAAGAAATTGCATTTCTAAATCTTAAAGGACCTGATTTCTTAGTTTCGCACTCCAAGTTTCCGCATGTACATAAAGTTACTTACCACAATAAAGACTAGTTAAATTTATATGTGATGGTTCGAGTTTTCCATCTACCCATCTGAGGGGTTCGAGTGAGGACTGTTGGAGTACTCACAATGCTCACTACAGGAGCTGTGGGTAATTAACTTAGTTCCTGCAACTGCGTGTGTCTGTTAAAATATACAGTGTCCAGTCACTCACACCCCGCAGTTGTGGGAACGTAACAGTTAATTTTGGCGCCGCAACTTGGAAGCCCGACAGTTATATTTTGACACAACAAAGTGGAAACTGAATGCTGTGGACTCTGGAACAAGGAGTAAAGGTAAACAGTGCTGCAGGAATTCATAGATGCAGAAATCTGCTGGGGAAGAATTCTTGAAAAGCTCCTTAGAAGTTGAGAAGACCCCGTGGGAGTAACTAAAGACGGAAATTGAAGAATAGTTATTTAGAAAAAGACTGAGTAATTGTATTAATCTGGGAAAAGTAAATCCTGGGAGAAACCAGAGTTTGCAACTATTTTTTTTTAATGAATGAAATAGGTTATGTCCAAAAGAATATTAAGATATTAAGAATGGATCTTAAGAGGCTAACTATGGCTGGGGTTAGTTGCTGTTCAGACGAAGCTAAACCAATAGAAGAAATTGTAAAATGCCAAGATTGTGGGCTAAACTTTTATATGAGCTGTGCAGGTTTGCTGTCAACAGGAGCTCTATTAGACAAAAGTAATTTTAAGTGCAAACCTTGTCAAGAGAAGTTGAGGGCGAATAAAGGAACGCCTCATTGGCTTCAATTTTATGACCAACGTTATCGAGAAGAAGAAGAGAAAAGAAAGAAAGATAAACTAGAGGAAAAAGAAAGGTAGAAAAGCAAGAAAGAGAAGAACGAAGGTGGAAAGACAGACAAGAAAGAGAAGAACAAAGGCAGAAAGATTGACAAGAAAGAGAAGAACAAAGACAGAAAGAGAAAACAGAAGAGGAAGAGAAAAGGAAGAAAGAGATGGAAGCTATGATAGAAATGGTGATGGAAGCAGATCGGATAGAAAGACAAAAAAGAGAAGAACAAAGGAGGATAGAAAGACAAGAAAGAGAAGAGAAAAGACAGAAGAATATGACACCTTGTTGGAAGCACTTCATAATATGTATAGACAAGACCTGAGAAGGGGAGCTCAAGAACGAAAAGGAGTAGAACATGAAGAATGATGGAGGAAATAGTTAAAGGACTACATGTGGATGAAAGGAATGAAATTATGGTCAATACTGTGACAGAAGATGACAATAAAGGAAATATAAATGAAACTACCGAACAAAGGGACGAGATTAATCTAGATACTGCCGAAAATAATGATGATGAGGTTTCTAGAACAGTAATAATTGAAATTGCTGAAAATAAGATGAAATTTATCTAGAATCTGTGACAGATAATGATAAATAAGTTTCTAAAGCAGTAATAAATGAAGTTATTGAAGAAAAGGAGACTGATCTGAGAGAGAGAGAGTTATTCCTGAAAAGGATGATGAAGCTGAGCAAGAGAAATGCATGAATATTCCTTATCTTGAAGAGGAAAGAACAGGAAAAGATAAGAGAGCTGAAAAGCACAGGCTGGCGAGAAGTCCCCCCCCCAAAAAAAAGGTAGGAACCTTTACTGGAAACGACATTATATGAAAAGAAAGAGAAAAACTAAATCAGAAGTGAAGAAAACTTAATATTAAAAGATTAAAAGTTAACGATAGGCCCTTGGATAGAATAAAGAGGGACCAACATAAAAAGGAGAATGTGTGGAAGTGAATTAGGAAGAAAATCAAAAAGTGAAAGAAGTTATTGTTAAAAACTATTTGTAATGCAAAGAGTCACACAGTACCGTTCCCCATGTGTCTGCTGCCAGGTTTCTTCTCAGACAAGGACATCATATGGAAGGGAGGTTTGAGGGTTACTTTTCACATGGCAGCCAATGATAGTAATACTCTTATGTGTTACAGTACCTGGAATGCAGATGGTACAGTAGTCCCCAACAGCCTACCTGAAACAGCCAAGTGTCTCATCAAGACCATGGAACTGAGAATACCAGTAGTGGAATACGAAACTAATTATGCCCTCAAATACAAAGCAAATATACTGAAAAATCCACAATTTCCCATTCAATTTTACACCTACCAGTGTGCCTCTGATGGACATTATGAATTTGACACCACTAATCAATTCAGTAGTATACAGTATGATATGCCACATTTTGCAATTGTACTGTTCCAGACTGGGAGAGAAAACAGTCAAGAAAAAGATTATTCTTGATATCCGCTCCTGCATGGGTCTGTTACCAGGCCTAGTGTTGGAGTCGATCACACCCCACAGGTTTTTGACTTGAACTGAAGAAAGTTCCATAGAATCATCTGTCTGATATTTAAGAAAGAAATAGCATTTCTAAATCTGAAAGGAGCAGATTTCTTAGTCTTGCGCTCAAAGTTTCCGCATATACATAAAGTAAATCCTGAATGAAACGTCGCAGATAAAATAAAATAATAACCACTAAAAAATTAAAGGTATAGTGGAAAAAAAAACATCGTTATGCATATTGCACTTATTTGTTAGTTATTTCATCACTTAGAGCATGGAAAAAAATCATCCTTGTTAAACAAGCAAATTGTTATGTCCCATATGGTTTCAATCACCGAATTTTTTACTTAGTATACTTTTGACTCACATGAAACATCACCATATTTACTCTTGTTTACAGAATTCTGCATTCAAATCAGGTAATTTTCGATGGAAATGAGACTTCAAAGCCTTTAAAAATTCTGTTTTTATTGACATTCTATAGAGTATTTCCACTGCACATCCTTAAGAATTAGTAGACATTACAAAGTAATAACTTGCCTCAGTGCAGATGCTGATTCTTCACCCTGCTTGGTAGAAGATTGCTTAGCACTACCTCTTAAACATGTTGAAGAAGTGAAAATCTACTTGCCCATGTCAAATATAAATGCTAACCAGTAAAAGGTATGTCGAAGATAAATTCGTACAATGAATCTTCATAGCTAAGAAAGCATAAGGCAATCAATAGAAATAAGTACTGTGATTGAACTTTCTATAATTTATTTTGAACATTACCTAAAATTGAGCCACAATAATATTATTCATGGATCTGCACCATGATGTGCAGTATAAGGACTCATTCCTTGGACTCGAGTCTCCTGGGGGAAGCGTAACAACATTTCCTGATGGGCACAATGCTATTCATTTCTATTCTGTGCTGAAAGAAAATTATGCATGGTGTGTGAACACTTGGCTATGTCTCACAAGAAAGGAAGGAAGGGAGGAGCTGTGAAATATTTTCATGTATTTATTTCATTGCAATTATACAAAAAAAATAATCATGACAATTTCTACACCGACTGACATAAATTACAATCAACCATAATATCTAATAATTTTGTGCTGATTTCCAAAAAAAATTTAGATAAATGAAATTAAATTAAGCTAGCAACATAGCAAAATATCTGTGAAACTTGTTAAATTAATTTAAATTTTTCTCATGACACAGAATTTCTGGTCTCTCATGTTACATTTATAATACAGAGATCATATATTTAATTTGAATTTCTGACAGATATACTCTATCCCAGCTAACTGTGGAGCAGGCAAACAAAAACAAGTCTCTGCACAAGTAGTGATGCAAGATGACTCCACCAATGAAGATGTGAGAGAAATGGAATTACGTGGAGTGGGGGAAAGCGACTGCAGTTACCAGCCTCCCCAGCAGAGTGTACTGCTTTGCTCTGTGCACTCGATTTCCCTTGCTTCTCTGATGCTATGTGTGGACTTGCTCTACAGTTAGCTGGGACAAGATATAATTTGGGAAAGAAAATAATAATACTTTATTTTTTTATTTTTTAATATACACTGCCACGTTTCAATAACAAATTAAATCACTATATTTTTTTTTCTATTTAACAGTGATTTGTAATAACAACAATCTTTAATGACTTTCACGATTTTGCTTCTTTAGAGATACATCTACACAGATGCAAATAAAAAACTGGTTTCCTATACTTGTGAATGCTTTTATTCAATGAGATGCATGAATGGTCTAAACCAATGGTTCTCAATCTTTTTCAGTCCGGGACCCACCTTGAAGGATATTATACACTTCATGTGACCCATAAGCATTGGCGCTGGCAGAATTACTTGTAGTGGTGGGCATCCACTTTGTAATACTATTTTTCCTAACATAACAAATTACATATATTACATTCTAGAAAAGTAAATATGTAATTTAAAAGACTAATTTACTAAAGTCTGACATCTAACTAAACACATATGCTGAAATTGAAAACATTTTTTTCTCACACCAAACTAATGTAACAGTTGGGGCTGCCTTTTCTGCATAAGTTTGGGTATGTTGGGTTCAATGGTGGTTAACTTAAGTCGAAAATCTGAATGCATGTCAAGTCTATTTTTGCACTTGATTTTCACTTGAATCACAGATGAAAATCCCATTTCACACAAATATGAGGTGCGGAATGGCTTGAGCAACTCTAATGGCTTATCCAAATGGCGGTCGGAAATATCAAGTGACATCTTAATTGATTGATTTCTTGTTTTAAGTCCACTTTATGCACAGGAAGGCTAATCGGGACTGAACCTACAGTTTAAAGTGGGATCCGAACCACTGTGCCATGTGCCTCCACTGAGTATCAAACCTGGGACCCCTTGATTACAAAGTGATGACGTTACCTCTACGCCACTGATAAATAAGAACTTATTGTTGGGACTGAAAGAAAAACGACAGATATCCATTTCCCTTGAGTTAACATCAGAGAAATGCCGGTAAAAAAGCAATGGCAGACCGCGAATAACAGAAATGTAGGGTTTACACTACAACACGGGTTGAATATAAATTGTTAAATCAATGTATTTTAGTAATTTAAATGTAATAGGTTTCTAAGATGCAGTAAATAAATTTATGAGCCCAACTTCATGAGCCACCAGTGGGACATGCCCCACATGTTGAGATACGATGGGCTGAACATCATGAATTAATAAATGAGAGGTCGAATCACATTTTTTGTGAAAATGCTTTGTTGCAGTGAGTTCACATGAAAGGCTGAATACAATCATCAATTCATAAATGTCAGGTCAATTGACCTTTCTATGTGAATGATTTTTTGCAGTGTGTACAGTAAAAGGTCGGATACCACCAGGGTAGCTCAGTTTGGCAAAAAACACAGATGTGTCCTCAGTTCCTGGAACTGTCAAACAAGTGGATAGGGTTGAAGATGAATGTAAAAATTAGAAATAAGCTGTCACATGACTCGAACTTGTCACCATGTCTGTATTTGTTAGGGGGGGAACAATAGTTCACAAAGATCCTACATGGATTTTTTGCATGAGCATTATAGTCCATTACAAAGTCATTTTTTTAACAGTACGATTTTTTTTAGAATAATAAGTTAAGCTAGATTTCTTTGTGAAGCTAGAAGGTTTGAAAAAGTTAGCATTATGAGTTCCAGACTCTCCAATATTGGGAATCCACCTTCAAAATGAACGAAATCTGATAAATTTGCTTTGAAAGTGCATGTACACAAGATGGCAGTAGAGTGGTTGGTTCCTTTTGATTGTTGGCTTCCCGTGAAAAATTTAAGAAACTGAAAAATACACTGCCATTGGTTGATGTACAATATACATTGATTGATATTGTATCTAGTGATGAAGTTACACATCGTACATAATCCTTCGACATCACTGAATTAAAACATATGGGCAAGTTGGAAGGTGGAATCCTTTGTTGGAAATATTTCTCGGTTTCAGCATGCATTGTCTAGTTGGTAGTTTTTTCAGTGGTGTGCACAAGTGGGGGGTTTTGGGGGTCAACCCACCCCCGTTTTGGTTCTGAAATCCCCCCAAAAAACGTCAAAGGCAGGAAAAAATGAGGACATATTACTATGAAAAGAAAAAAAAAGTATTACACAACCCCTCCCCTTCGAAAATCCTGGGCACGCCACTGGTAGTTTTGTAGCAAGCTAACACATTTATGAAATATCATGACTAAAAATCCACAAGAATCGGTACTGAATTCACTCTCTTGATCAGTTCCGTAACAACAATTGATCATGAAATTAAGTACACAATGATGGGCGTTAGATGTGCAGTGGTGGTTTGATTGATTGATTGAATTGTTGTTTTAGGTCCACTTTATGCACAGTAAGAATAATCGAGGCAGAACCTACAGTTTAAAGTGGGATTCGAACCACTATGTGCCTCCACCAGGTATCAAACCTGGTACCCTGAATTGGAAGAAGCAGTGCTTTCATGTGTGGATGAGGAGCCTGCAATAAGAACCCAATCAGTTGCACGTGAAGTGAGTGTCGTGCACAGTACTGCGTGGAAAATAATACGGGAACAGCAGCTACACCCCTACCATCGTCAGAAAGTGCATGCTTTGACTCCTGCCGACTTTGGACCTCACGTCGAATTCAGCCAATGGTTGCTGCAACGCTGTATGGTCAATCCTAACTTTCCTGCGTATGCTCTTTTCTCGGATGAAGGCTGTTTCACCAGAGACGGAGTACTGAATACTCGCAACAGTCATGTATGGGCCGGTGAGAATCCCCATGCTACAGTTGTGGCGAGCCATCAACACAGATTTGCAGTGAACCTGTGGGATGGCATAGTCAATGATTATCTAATAGGCCCGTATCTTCTTCCTTCCCGCTTAACTGCACCAGTGTACCTTGTGTTTCTGCGAGACATAAAACCCTCATTGTTGGAACATATCCCACTTGATCTTCTTCAACATATGTGGTTCCAACATGATGGAGCCCCAGCTCACTTTGAACGTACTGTTCGTGAACACCTGTGTCAGATGTTCTGTGAAAGGTGGATAGCTAGAGGGGGGTCCTGTTCTGTGGCCAGCTCGGTGTGGCCTGATCTGACCCCACTTGATTTCCTCTTGTGGGGTCATGTGAAAAGTCTTGTGTTCGAGACACCTGTCAAGAATGAAGAGGATCTCCTGGCAAGAATTCTCGCTGCCTGTGACATTGTTCGAACAACCCCAGGGTTGTTCCAATGGGTACGCCAGAACTTAGTGTGAAGATGCTGGGGGATGCCACTTTGAACAACTGTTGTTAATGATTCTGAATTTAGTTGCTGGATGGCACTGGAAGCAAGGGTTGGTGTACAGTCTCAACTGTTAAGTCAGTGTGATGCCAGGACAGTACCTGTCAAAATGCCATGGATGTGCAACCGAGTGCGAGTGATTGTGATATTGGGTTTGTGTGGGAAACATGTTGACCTTCAAACCAAATAAGGAGCATGTGCAGCACATCCTGCTTTTCTTGTTCAATCAAAAGAAAAATGCGATTGAAAGCCATCGTATCCTTGTGGAAATGTACCGTGACAATGTCCTAACGCAAGACTGGTGTGTGCATTGGATTCGACAATTCAAAAGTGGTTATTTCGATTTGAAAGACAAAGATCGTCTGGGCCAGCCAAAAAGTTCCAAGACGCCGAATTGCAAGCACTGTTGGACGAAGACGATATGCAAACGCAACAACAACAACTGGCAGGTAAGTTAAATGTTGGTCGCCAAACCATATCTGATCATCTTCATGCCATGGGAAAGATCCAGAAGGCAGGAAAATGGGTCCCACATCATCTGAATGACAGACAAATGGAAAAGCGAAAAACGGTGTGTGAAGTGTTGCTTTCTCAGCATGAAAGAAAGTATTTCTTGCATCGGATAGAGACTGGGGATGAAAAATGGATCTACGTTGAAAACCCAAAATGCAAAAAGTAATGGGTTGACCAAGGACAACCTTCAACATCGACCGCAAAACCAGATCGCTTCGGAAGGAAGACAATGCTGTGCATTTGGTGGGATCAGAAGGGTGTGGTGTACCATGAGCTTCTGAAACCAGGTGACACAGTGAGTGCCGTTCGCTACCGTCAACAACTCGTCAATTTGAACCATGCATTGATCAAAAAGCACCCAGATTGAGCGACAAGACATGGAAACAAGACATGGAAAAGTGATTTTGCAGCACGACAATGTATCATCACACACAGCGAAAGGTGTCAGACACACCAATTCTGCACTCAGCTGGGAATTCTTGTCCCACCTGCCATACTCACCAGACTTAGCCCCTTCGGATTACCACTTGTTTTCATCGATGTCTTACTCACTTTCCCATCAACACTTCAACAATTATGAAGATGTCGAACAATGGCTTGCTGACTGGATCACCTCAAAGTGAGATCGATTTTTCTGGAAGGGCATTCACAATTTGGCGGACAGATGGGCACAATGTATAGCTAGCGATGGCGCATACTTTGAATAAAGCATTTGTTACCTTTCTCCCCAGATACACTTGTTTTCTTTCGGAACAATTAAGAATTATTAACCGGCAGTGACGTGCGGTGACCTCAACACTTGGGGTAGCAATGAGTGGCGTGCCTAACGGGTTTTACCCCCCCCCCCCCTTTTTAGGGCTCAGTATTCCTAAAAGAAGAACGTCAAATACAGGAAAAATTGCAGTTAGGAATGACTACAAAAAATTGTACACATAACTTCTACCCACTTTCGAAAATCAAAAACCATTTGATTTGACTACTGAGCCAGAGTTGCCGGGTTTGAATCTCGGCTTGGCAATGGGTGATCTTTGTATATGTGCCCCTTCATCAATTTTATTGTATCGTCTTCGCGATTAGCCAAATATGATGGAAAGCGAAGTAAAATAAACCAAATCAAACAATCAATCAATGAATGATTTGATTTGATTAGCTTTTTTGATACATTTAGTTAATCGCGAAGATGATACGATGAAATTAATGAAGGGACAAACCCAAAGAACACCCATGTCCAGGTAGGGGTTCGAATCCGGAACTCCTGGTGTTGTAGTGCGCTGTGGTAACCACTCCCGCACGGTTGGTTGATTTGATGGTTGATTTGACATTTTAAGTCCATTTTATACACAGAAAGGCTAATCGGAACTAGACCTATAGTTTAATGTGGGATCCGAACCACTATATACCTCCTTCGGGTACAGATCCGGGACCACTTGCACTCCCCCACGGAGGTCGGCGGACAACAAACATGTGAGGAAGGCGCTAACCATTCGGATACGTGGGTATCGGTAAAGCTAACTGCGTTCTTCCTGAGTAGTAATTTTCAATTGAATTTTGAAATGTCATCTTTATATATCATTAACGTTTTTTTTTTTTTTTTTTTCAAAAATTTTGCATTGCTTGATTTCCCTAATTTCCCTATCTCACGATCTCGTTACTGAAGGATCCGGACTCGAGCCCTGGCCTTTGCATGAGTGTTTCTTTGCAACCACTCTTCACCCGTTTAATTTATTCAACGTTCATAGTCATGGCAGAAATTAGGTAAAGCGATGGAAGAGAGAAGAAAATACAAATAATTTCCTCCCAGTGCATCTGCAGGGCACTGTGAAATCAGGAGCCTAGAATTCTCTGTTTATGATTGTCCCTCACGACTTTCCAAGCTCTTAGGTACTTATTCCGATTAAATCTATACAGCTAGAAAAAGCGATGGGTAACAAAACACACCTTTAAACAAACCTTTTTTCTACTTTCTTCAATTATATTCATTTGGCTTTATGAGTTCTGGGATACATTTTTCATTTCTAATTTTTTCATTATTCACTGCAGGCAGAGTACAACACATAAGAACAAGAATGCTGGCTCGTCACGAATTCCGGCCTGAATTATTCTTTGTGAGGTCCCTTCATCAGTTTCATCATATCATCACTCATCCTTATTTTCGCGATAACCAAATGTGGCAGAAAAGCGAAGTGAAATAAACCAAACCAACAACAAGAATTAGAACGCGCATTCACTTGCCCAAATAAGTACATCCGTATTTATGATTGTTTAGCTTATCCATTTTCTTTATTGGAGGCCAAGAGATAAGTATATTTAAATAAAACACTACTAAAACGAGAGCAAGAGATAGCGTGAGCAAATATTTGTTATTTAATCATTATATATTCCATATTTTTTAAAAAAGCATAAAATTTTTGTCTGCACATAAGACGTTCCAATTGCATAAATAATAAAAGTACATCCCATATTATACATACATATTGTACAACATGTAAAAAGTAGTCTAAATACAGAGATCATAAGTTCTGCAGAAAAATTTCCCCTTAGTTCTTTAGAGGATTTACAAAGGAAGCGAAGGGAATCTGATCCCCTATCTGTCGTATAGGAGATAGACTGAAGGACCTGAAAGAACGGGCTTTCAACCATTGGAGCGAGGACGTGGGGGCAAGGGAGGTAGAGGCAGACATCTTCCCTTTCCCTTCGAAAACCCGTTTCTACCTGGAACTGTGAGGCGGAGAAAGAGCGAGCTAGGCCGCTGAACGCACCGAGGGACGAGAAGCACCTGGAAAAAAGTGTTGCATATGAACTGTGGCTTCAACAAAACAATAAATATTGTGATTTGAAAATAATTAGAGATTTGAGATTGATTGATTTATCTCTGCTAGACTAGCTACTCCTCAGTGCACGTCACTGTTAACCGGCACACCTGGTAGCAGCTTGTGAAACTTATGCAGGTAATAAAAGTATTACATCTTCATACACCCGATTTTCACTTATAACTTTTGACTAAGTCATTTCTGGACCAGGGTTCCTTATCTCAAATTGATACATGTGTTCTTCTCCATCATCCCTGAAAGTATGTATCATCAGCCTGGAAACAACCTGTATACAGGGTTAGTCAAGAGTATCGGGACAGGCCAGTAATAACGAGACCTGTGGACGGAGGAAAATCACATGTTGCAAATGGGTATTGGTGCGGAAACTGCATTGAATGGGGGTGTGGCCATCATGGAAGTCATCTTGCATTCCGCCATATTCGATATCACACAATATTTTCAAATGGAAATGGGTATGTATGACACATCAATTTAGGCTAGAATCGTCCCACAAATGACAATCCGAACTCATTTGGACCTATCGCCATTCGTGGAAGAGATAGGGTGTACTACGTTAGACTGCAAAAAATTAGATTTGTCTGAAATAATTGTTTACTGCATTCTTGTGGGTAACTGTACAGTGCAAATTACAGAGAGCATGAACAGGAAAACATGACATTGACTTACAGAATGCCTCAAAGCAAGTGCTCACACTGCTTCCCGTCGACTGTCTGACAACAAATAGTATGTCAACCGATCGTAAAAACTGCAAAGTGCACGTTGTAGCATATCCCGAGAAAGTCCTCTTGTTTCGTCCACAATGCGATTCCGTAGATCATTCAGGGAGTGTGGTTTGGTGCAATAAACTTTGTCCTTCATATGCCCCCATAGAAAGTAATCCAGGGGTGATAGATCGGGAGATTGGTTTTCTTCAGTTCCCCCAGGCGAATGCCGGGATGGTACCTTACTTCGAAGCTGTGACTTCTACTTATCTTCGTATCTTCCTTTCCTGCCTCTAGTCCTTTCTCTGGGTTGCTTTGATAGTTTGTTGAAAACAACATAATATCGCAAATTACTGAATTAAAGAATGCCAGTCTAAACAATCCTTCCTTACAACAGAGTAACATACTCTTTTGTAGCTAACAATCCTATTTGACGAATTAAGAGCATCAGGTACATATTTGTCATACTTTCCCTTCCATGGACAGCAATAACAGTATTCGTCTGGATATGGACTCTACCTGTACACATCCCTTGTAGATTGTAAGTAGTCAACTTCCTCGAAGGTCAGTTGGATTTGTTATCGTCCTTGCGAATGTTCTGCATGTCGATCATGTTGGCGAGTGTTCTGTCAAAGGAAGGAGATTTGTGTCCGTGTCAGTGGTCAAAATGGAGCTCAGTGAACGAGAACGTATTACGTTATTAACGATGCGTGGCTATGGAGATCGCAAGCGATCGTATACCGAGGTGCGACAGTTATTTAATGCTACATTCCATGAATGTAACCCAATTTCAAAGTCAACCGTTGAAAGAACCATTCGACGTTTTGCAGCAAGTGGATGTGTTAAAGACCATGTGCGATCAGGAAGACCGAAATCGTGTAGCAACCAGGCAGTTTCTTTGGATGTGTTACAATCTTCTGTGGAAAATACGCATACATGGACAACCAGCGTTGCCAACATGCTGGACATTTCCCAGAGTTCAGTGCAACGAATTTAAGTGTGCAGTAAGTTTAAACCCTACAAAGTGAGTTTAGGCACGAACTGACGAAAGATGACTTTGATTGCCGTATTAAATTTTGCGAAGTCATGATGCAAAATATCGATAACGATAGTATTCACCTCAATGACATTGCATTCTCTGATGAAGCGACATTTATGTTAAACGGGCATGTGAACCGACATAATTGCCACTATTGGAACGATGAAAACCCGCATTGGATGATGGTACATCATACCCAGTATCCACAGAAACTGAATGTTTGGGTATGAATGGTAAGAGGCATCATTCTTGGCCCTTTCTTCATTGACGGCAATCTGACAGGTGAGAAGTATTTGACAATGCTTCGTGAGCAGATTGTCCCTGTCATCCAAGTGTCGACACGGGACTTTAATCGTGTTTAGTTCCAACAGGACGGAGCGCCGCCATACTATGGATGGGCTGTTCGACAATACTTACATGAAACTTTTCCACAACGATGGATTGGAAGACCTCGTATGATCGAAGGGCCTGCAAGATCTCCGGATCTATCACCCCTGGATTACTTTCTATGGGGGCATATGAAGGACAAAGTGTATTGCACCAAACCACACTCCCTGAATGATCTACAGAATCGTATTGTTGATGAAACAAGAGGACTTTCTCGGGATATGCTACAATGTGCACTTTGCAGTTTTTACGATCGGTTGATATTGTCAGACAGTCGACGGGAAGAAGTGCACTTGCTTTGAGGCATTCTGTAAGTCAATGTCATGCTTTCTTGTTCATGTTCTCTGTAATTTGCAGTGTACAGTTACCCACAAGAATACAGTAAAAAATTATTTCAGACAAATCTTATTTTTTGCAGTCTAACGTAGTACACCCCATCTCTTCCACCAATGGTGATTGATCCAAAATGAGTTTGGATTGTCGTTTGTGGGATGATTCTAGCCTAAATTGATGTGTCATACATACCCATTTCCATTTGAAAATATTGTGTGATATCCAATATGGCGGAATCCAAGATGGCTGCCATGATATGCATACCCTCATTCAATGCAGTTTCCGCACCAATAAACACTTGCAACATGTGATTTTCCTCCGTCCACGGGTTTTGTTATTACTGGCCTGTCCCGATACTTTTGACTAACCCTGTATACACATAGCAAGGGTGACTAGCCACACAAAAACATATTCCCATGACAGTTCATATCTTGGACTATTTCTTTAAAGTTGACAGTTTACTAATGGGTCTCCATCATTGACAGGTGATTGACAGGTCAAGATTAGCAAGAGTCTGGAACTACCTGTTTATCATCCCCCCCCCTTTTCCTGCCTTTTTGGATGTGGATGGATACCTCCCCATTAGTTCTTCTTCTCTTCTCTTTCTTCCTTGTTCATTCTTCTTCTTTCATCCTTCCTTTTTCTCATCCTTTCAACTTTCTCTAACTCTCTCCTTGTTCATCTTGAGTCCTCCATTCTAGTTCATGATCTCTTCCCTATTTCTTTGGCTTCTTCTCACTACTTCTCTCCTCTCTTTTCCTATCTGCCTAGCTGAATACCATTCTACATCATGTCCTGTTTCTTTAGTGTGTTTGAATATGGCATTCTTGTCTCTCTTCAATTTCACATCATCCATGTTTTGCTTTAACCTGTCTTTCAGTCTGTTCTTCATTTCCTCTATACACACTCTTTCCTCTTCACCTCCTAGATAACTAGATAACCCCTTCCTCTTCTTCTGCTCTCTTTTCTTCCTTCTTCTTGCTGGCTATACTTAAAACAGTGCATCCTCCCTTCCTGTAAGATCTTATACCCACTTTCCTCAGCACTTTGCATATCTTCTCTGTTGCCTCTTCCATACCATCTCCTATTTCCTTTTCCTACGATACTTGCTCTTCTATTTCTATTCTTCTTCTGTTGATGTTGAGACCCATTAGTCAACTGTCAAGAGGCGATATGCTTGTAACTTCCTTTAGAGAAATCGTTCACTGTCAACATGATGTGCTTTTGTGTGGCTAGTCACCCTGCTATGTGTATATTTACTGTCTGTTTGTGTATTTCATCATTTGAGTTTAGTTCTTAGTCTGAGGAAGACCCTGGTACAGGGTTGAAAGGTTGAAACGTTACATGTGAAGTTTTTTTTAAATCTTAATAAACATAGTGCTTTTAATAAGGAAACAAGGCTTAATTATATTAACACACAAAAGGCTGAATAACATCATGAACTTGTAAATGCAAAGTCAAAACTACATTTTTGTCTAAATGCTTTTTTCCAGTGAGCTCACACAAAAGGATGAATACCATCGTGAATTCGTAAATGCAAAATCAAACTACAATGATTTTTGAATGCTTTATTGCAATGAGTACATACAAAATGATGAACACCATCGTGAATTTGTAAATGCATTTTACATTTTACAAAAAAAAAAAAAATATGTGAATGATTTGTTGCACCGAGTACCCAGGAAAGATAAAGTATGAGTGCCATCATGAATTCATAAATGCAAAGTGAAACTACATTTTTGTGTAAATGCTTTGTTGCAGTGAGCACACACAAAATAACGAATACCATCATGAATTAATATAGTCTATGGGCCAAGTGGTCAAAATCAAGAATTCAGTATAATTGGGGGGTACTAATTTTCCTTTATGCCACAGTTATATGGGTGTGTAAGGATACCAAAAAACCATGACTGCCATCTCAAAGTGGTCGCTAATAGAAATGGCGGCCAATCCAAGATGGCAGCTGTTGACATTTGAAAAACAATCATACCTCTGAAACTAATGGTCTGATTTACAACAATCTTTCTTTCAAATCAAAGTTTAAGATGTTCTATATTTAATATTATCTTAAGGTTTTTGATAGGAGCAACCGTTAAGTAGTTAATCATGGAGTAGTAAAGAAATATTGCATTTCTGACTATTCATTTTATGTTTGTCACTAATTTATTAATAATTTAGGCATCTATGAAGAAAATGTTCCAAACAAAAATTGTAACATAACTAACTAACTAACTCTCTAGCCTTCTTAGACCCGAAGGTTCATTGCTGCAGCAACACAGGCCTTCCATCTGTCACTATCTTGAGCAAGATCTATATACGAGGCTTGTCCGGAAAGTAAAGATACACACATTTGCACGTTAGGGGAAAAATGTGTACCAAAGTTGGCAACACTGGCAGTAACCGTGATCCATACCACGAGGATTGGGAGTGAGTCGTCAGTGCTGCGCTGAGTTTTGTGCTTGGACCACGCGTTGGAAATGGCAGCGGCGATACCGAATCCCGCCAAGTGCGAAGTGCACAACGTGATCAGGTTTTTGCAGGCACAAGGAAAGCGACCATCGGATATCCCCCGAGAAATTGTGACTGTGTACAGGAACGTAATGAATCGTCAAAATGTGGTGAAATGGTGCCGTGCCTTCGGAGAAGGTCGACTTGCAGCAGTCACTGCAATGGCGCCATACCCATTCTCCAAAAGCCAAAAAATTCAAATGATCAATTTCAACCCGCAAGCTGATGGCAGCCGTTTTCTGGGATCGCCATGGCATCCTACTGGTGGAATTCATGTGGCCTGGAAGAAAGATTAATGCTGAAACCTACTGCCAGACAGTGCAACATCTTTGACGTGCAATTCAAAATAAACGGAGAGGCATGTTGTCAAGTGGAATCCGCATTATTCATGACAACACCCTCCCCTATGCAGCGAATGTCACCAAGGATCTGCTTGCACAGTTTTAATGGGAGGTCCTTCACCATTCGCCCTACAGTCCCGACTTTGCACCCAGCGATTACCACCTGTTCCTGTACCTGGAGAAAAATTGTGGTGGAAAACACTTTGCCGACGACGATGAAGTCAGGGAAGAAGTCAACTTGGTTCCAGATGCATGCGGTGGATTTCTACGATTCAGGGTTACAAAAACTTGTTCCGCGTCTGAACAAATGTTTGGATAATGGTGGCACTTATGTGGAGACATAGCCTCTGTATCAGTGTATCAAGTGTAACTTAAGTTGCGAGCAATACATTTCTTCTATATCTTATTTTTGGTTTGTATCTTTACTTTCCGGACAAGCCTCGTACTCTTTTCCATCCCTACGGATTTCCTTTAGGTCTATCTCAACGTTGTCCAACCATCTTTATCTTGGCCTTCCTACAGGTCTCTTACCATCAGGTTTTCCAACAAGAATCCTGTAAACTCATCTTTTCTTTCCCATTCGTGTCACATGGCCTGCCCACCTAAGTCTTCTTGACTAAATTATTCTAATATCTGGACATGAATACAAATTATGTAGTTCTAAATTATGTAACCTTCTCCACTCACGTCTCTTCATCCCTTTTAGGTCCAAATATTTTCCTAAGGATCTTATTTTCAAATACTCTCAATTTATGTTCCGCTTTCAATGTAAGGGACCAAGTTTCACACCCATATAATACTACAGGCAAAATTACGGTTTTGTATATTTTAACTTTTAGTTTCTTTGATATTAAACGAGAAGACAAAAGTTTATGAAGAGAGAAGTAACATGCATTTCCTGAATTAAGCCTACTTTTTTTTTGCTCTTTAATATAATTTTCATTTGTTAATATTACTCCTAAGTATTTGAATTTGGAAACTGTAATTAGATTTTGATTATTACCTAACACTTGGTTTCGGCCTGTAAACATATATTTAGTTTTCTCTTTGTTAACTTCCAAACCTATCTCTTTAGCAGTTTTGAAAAATATTTTAGCATTATTCTTAATTGTATTTATATCATCCCCTAATAAGTATACATCATCTGCATATGCTAACAACTGAGTCACACCATTTAATTTTAGTCCTTCGTTAGTTTCTTTTACCTTCTTAACAGCATATTCTAAGGCAAAATTAAAGAGCAATGGAGATAATGCATCTCCTTGTTTTAACCCATCATGAATTGCAAATTTGTCAGACACATTAATACCCACACAAATTTTACTTTCCGTTTCACTGGTGCATACTTTTATCATACTAATAAGCTCCTTAGGTATTCCAAACTCTCCTAATATATTATATAATTTATCTCTTTTGACCGAATCATATGCTTTTTTGAAATCAATGAATAGCTGATGGACATTTTGATTATATTCCCACTTTTTTCAAGTGTCTGTCTGATGTGAAAAATTTGATCTGTAGTTGATCTGTTACCTTTAAATCCACATTGATAATCACCTATAATTTCATTAGCATATGGGGTTAGTCTTGTTAAAAGAATGTTAGGTAATATTTTATATGTTGTTGAGAGTAGAGAAATTCCACGGTAATTATTGCAGTTAATTTTATCACCTCTTTTGAACACAGGAACAATTATGGATTCTTTCCACTGTTAAGGGATTTCTTCTTTATTCCATATTAAACAAATTAATTTATGAATTTGACATATTAACGAATTTCTACGATATTTAAATAACTCAGCTGGTATTAAATCAATACCAGGTGCTTAGTTAGCTGGTATTAAATCAATACCAGGTGCTTAGTTATTCTTTAGCCTTTTAATAGCATCTTCAACTTCAGTCAAGTTAGGTTCTGCTGTGTGCACTTCATTTACTACATGAACATTTAAAAGGTCATTAAAGTAGTTCTTCTATATATTTAGAATATTGCTTGGGTCAGCTAGAAAATCACAGTGTTTATCTTTTATCAAGTTTACTTTAGGTTTCCACCTCTTTCTAAATTCATTTATACCTTGATATAAATCTCTGATATTTTTGTTTTTTTGCTGTTTGTTTCAATTTCGTTACTTTTGCTTTTCAAGTAATCTCTTTTTTTTTACTTCTAAATGTGCAGTTCATTTCTCACTACATTCTATTATAATTGCTTAGATTTGTGTCATCAGAGTTATTTAACCACCTAAGTCTCACCTGATTTCTTATTTCTATTAGATTATGACAGTCAATATCAAATGATGGCTTACTTTTTCTTGGTGTATGGTATCCTATACTTTCTTTAGCTGCTGATTCTATTGCATTACGTATGTGCTTCCAATTCATATTTACGCCTGTTTCATTTATATTTTCATCAAATCTACTTGATAGTTTAATTTGGTAATCTATCTTAATTCTTTCATCAGCAAATTTTCCTGTATTAAATTTTATAACTTTTAGAGTATGTTGCTTATGATTTATCACTGCAAAACTGTAGTAAAATAAAGCAAATCAATCCATCAACATGTGTTTCGTGTGAGAAATAAAGGGAATACAAGAGAATATGAAGACCAAAGGAAAGATTTACTTAACTTGCTGAGCTTAGAATTTATAAGAATTTGCATGGTACTGCAATTGAGACAAGTGAGAAAAGATCATCGCAATCAAATAAAGAGAGATCCTAGTTGCAGAACCATGTTATCATAAATCTTATTACTTTGCCTATACCAAATTCAGACCAGATAAACCCGAAAATATTGGTGAATGTAGTGAAGCAAGAGTCCTCCTCTGTGGCTGTGTGGTCTAAGGTGCTGTGCTTTGGGCTCCGACTGCAGGACGGCATGGGTTCGAGTCTGCCTGGATTCAGTCTCTGGGTTTTCGGCCTATGTATAGGACTGGTGGCAACCCACCATTGAGAGGAAATTTGGGAGCTATGAGTGAGTAGCGTAACCCGGTCATAAAAATCTCCTATAATGGCTGGAGGTATGACGTTCTTACCCAACATCACCCCATTACTGGTTGAAGAACTCCACACCTCTAAGTAGAACTGTGGGAGGGAGACTGGCAGTCGGGAGATAGGCCAAGGCCTTTACAGGCTGTAGAGCAATGGGTTATTTAGTGAAGCAAGAAAATTGACTTGTAAAAAGCTACGGTATTTGATTTTAATCTGAGAATTCTTTAATTCGAGGATTGAACCTCGAAGTTACTTCCTTTCAAAACAAATGTAAGTTCTTACAGGATGATAATGAAGAAATAAAAGAGTCTGCCAAGAAAAGTTTTCATTATAACGTATACCAAGAATTTGGTTCCTCCTTAATTTATTACAGTATTGACGGTAGGGTGGTAATATGACTTACGATTTGCCACTTGTAAAATATGTGAGGATGTAAATCATATTAGAAGGAGCTCTTGAAGTGGAAAATGTTAGCTGAAGGTTTAACCATTTTTTGGTCAGTATAATTCAAACTCAGTATCAGCACAATAGGTAGTAGCTATGGTGCTATATTGGAAAGGAAATTTCAATTTACATATGCTGATGAATTGTGTTTATATTCAATCAATAATAAATACCTTTATAATTATTATATTGATAAAAATAAAAAAAAACTAGAAACAACAAAAAGTACAAGAGCATTTATAACATATCAATGCTACACATAAGAAGAAAATATCTCTTTGTTATCTCCTTCCAGGATAAAGCAAGTCCTTGTATCCACAATTCTGAGCTTCAGTTTTCAAGATTCATCATCTGATCAAACCACATCCAAACGTAGAACATATAACTGTCACTCTATGCAACCTTCCTCCAAGCACTTATTTGAGGAAGTGTAACATTTACAAGCCTACCCGTTAAGGAAGATGAAAACAGATACTTATTCACTGCTTCCAATTCAACATGGCATCCATTATACATATCAGTGTCATTGCACAACTTTCGAATCTTTATCAGATTATATCATGATCAAAGTTCATTCAAGTCATAAAAGGCTTCTATATAACTTAAGCATCCAAGTTATTATAACATTGTCCAGTTTAATGCTTTAAAAGCAACAATTATTGTACAAATATATCACCATTCCATATTGCTAAATCTGTACTTATCTTTGTTCCATCTTGAGCCCCTCACAAAGTCACAGACAACTAGTATCAGAGCAACTAGTTCAAGCCAAATCTTTTAGTATGTGCAATCTTCAATTGTTTTTGTTTTATATTTTTGTCCATAAGTGCTTAACAGCTTGAATGTTTGTGTTGTAAATGTACATATTTGCTCTGTTACAGCTATTTTACTATGTATATTACAATATACTTATCTAATGATTACAATTACCATTTTTTGAATGTTGATACAAAATACCAAGTATGACATCATATTATACATTGAACAATTTTAAAGAGTTGACCTTTGTATATAAACCTTGATGCCACTGCAAATGTACACAATTTGAATAAATTTAATTATAAATTTGAATATATCATATCTTTGTTGTCTGAAAGAACACACATGATTGAAGATATTTGTTTTTCATATTGCCAATCAAAAATAACTGTTATGACTAACTTATTATAAATATTGCACAAAGGTGGAACTTCGAACTTAGCCTAACCTTTTTCAAATGTTGTTATGACAATGTATTATTTATATTGTCATACCTAACCTTTTTCAAATGTTGTTATGACAATGTATTATTTATATTGTCATACTGGCGCTCAACAAGGGACAAACCCACAACAACAGATCTGAGCACTACTGAGACTCTTAACATATAATAATTCATATAATGCCTCTATATTTACAAACTGTTTTCATGTTTACCATTATAATGATCTGAGTATAACTGAATATTTGTTTTCCAACAATACAACAAGAACTTGTTCATCATGAACCAATACAGTGCAACTACACATAATGAGTTTTTAGTACATAATAATGTTGCAAAACAAATAAAACAAAAATCAAGTCTACATGCCAACAATTATCTAATGAAGTTCCATATGAACCATTTTTACATAAAACAATGTAGCTACGTAACATTTTTATTTATTATGAACCAATGAAGCACCATTAAGAACTTCATTCTTAATCTGAGAGCATAATTTCTATATTAATTTTTATTTAGCCAAAAATATATTAATTATAATTTTCTATATGTAGAGTAAGTTACCTATGATCCAACTAAGTTTCCCATTGGGTATTCATCCATTTGTCTAGTAACATCAGCTAACAAGACAGAATCTAAGTCCCTGCATCAAAAGCAAACATCCTCAGATTTACAGAGTGTCGAAACTAAGATTTCTTAAATCACAAATCAATTCATGCAAGAAATGTATAAATTATGATGTGCGCACAAAAATTATAAATCTCAAATAACTGTTGTTACTGAACTCACAGCGTCACGGCACGAATTTTCTATTCTGCCCTTTGTGAACACATTTTGGAGCCATAATGCATTCTAGCATTTTAAAGGAACCTACTACTCGACTTAAGCTTAGATCAAAACGTCTTTGCTTCTTGTCAAGTTTATTTCTATTTGAGCCTACAATTCAACTCTTGGAATCTCAAGAGCTCTATAAAATGTTTTTAAGCCACAGCTAAATCTTAGCATTAAAATCTATTATGCACATGCTATCACATATTATATATTATACATTTTTTGCACTCCAAAATACACATAACAAAGAATATTTGTTAGATTGAATTTTTCCACAGCTAATCACAACTAAGGATCAAGATATATGAATGAGGACCAATGTTGGATTATGAAGATCAACTTAAGGCAAACTCTACAGATGAATACTTCATACCTGAACTAATGTTTCAGACTCAAGGAAAGAAGCACGAAAAATGAAAAAATTTTGACATTGACATCTGACAAATGAAAAATTATGCATAAAGTACTGTGACTCACAGTACCTCCCTTAAGCAACAGTCTAAGAGAAGAACTTAACCAACCAATCCTCATGGGTGTGGTTGTAAAATGAAGCAGTATTTTTGTTCATCAAATCAACAAAATAAACAACATGTTATCAGTTAAGAAATCATTATCATGTTTTGCAATGATGAAGAAAATATTACATTATACATTTATGAAGTATGAACATATATATTGTATATATAATCTCAGATGCATAACACTGTCAAACATATACATGTGTGTATTAAAAAGAATTTACAACCATGAATCAATTTTCAATTATCAGAATTGCTTTGAGTTTGCAATTGAGAAAATACTATCTGAAATTGTCAAATAATTAATCAATCTGTGTCTACTCTTAATATAGATCACACTTATAGAGAATGACATCACACTGACAATACTTTGTGAAAGCTCATTACTATAATATCTTCAAGTGCAAAGATATCATATGATCATGTCAAAGTCCTTTAATATGCTGTCAACATAAATCACAAATTAACGTTGTTATTCATTTAGAATAAAACAACTAAACTATACCTCATACCAACAAAATTCCATCCTAGTCTGTATAAATATTTTATCAATCCTAGCAAGTGCATTGATAAAATAACATATCTCTGAGGCTTAATTGACTAAAACGTTTTTAACGTAGTCATGTGTGATTTCAGAAGTCATCAAAAATACATCTAACATAGTTTTAATCCAAAACATGTTAAGAATGGTTATCTCAAAAGATACTTGATATTTACGATCAATATCAATATAAGACACGTGGCTCAGATTAATCACTTATGTAATTAAGTACATTTATATTATAACATAAATGGAACATTACATTCCCTGAAAAAAAACTAGTGTAACTGGTCTTAATATGTATTTTTCCTTCATAAATTTATACCCCTAAGATGTGGAAATAGTCAACCTTCAATCATCATATACAGCAGCATCATCGTGTGGCTTAGCTTGATAAGTGTATTTGAAATCATAAATACCTAACCTATCAGCACTACACGATTACTATTGGAAGAATCCAAACTTGATAAAGCACCAAAGATACATGTGC
Organism: Lepisma saccharinum; assembly: GCF_977018435.1. Lineage (NCBI taxonomy): Eukaryota > Metazoa > Arthropoda > Insecta > Zygentoma > Lepismatidae > Lepisma > Lepisma saccharinum. Next base: position 12,730,429 of record NC_139234.1, read on the forward strand.
ATCATAAAAAGAAATATATATATATTCATATAATAAATATTTCTACATTAAGTGTCACAATAGGACTCACTATTGCCTTTACGTGAACACTTCACAATGCTTTCATGCAACTATGGCATGGAATTATGAGTGACGAGCTTGGATCATCTAGTGGATGTCTCTGTTACATGTCAACTTCATAAAATATACAAGGAAACAATTCATCTTCAGGAATTATTGACTTAACAATTCCCTAATAGCAAATAAAATAATTCTCGTATATAATAATTTTAAATGCACTTACATTCTTGGTACACTACCACTGCTTAACTAACATCTTGGGTAATATCTTTCACCAGCTATTCAAGTTTGTTACATAGATGAACTATTAAAGTGTTTTAAAATTTGCTTTTGTTGTGCATAATAATGCCAAGTTTCCCATAAACGTGCGGAGTTATATTTAAGTATAATAAACTTAAATATAGTGATCATGCAACTGAACTGTACATAAAATAAATCACAAACTTGTACTTCAAAATATTATATTGTATTTTTGTCCATCAAGATGAACAGTAGTACTGTGGCCAAATATACCTCCCTAGACCAACAGTCTAGAAGATACTCCCAACCAACCACCCTTTTAAGTTGATGTGCCAAGCAGTTACTACATCTATGTAAGATATAGAAGCTAAAGAAACATCAACTTGCACTTGTCTAACTTGGGCAAGAAACTTCTGCACAAGATCACTAATTTTACATTACAAAATAAATAAATAAATATCATGTATATGCCTACTTAAATATTTAATTTGATTCCTAAATTTAATTTTGTTATTGGCTTTGGAGTCTCCAATTAGAAGCTGAACTCCGAGTATAAGCAGAGTTTCTATAAGTTTTGCTACGGCCACCGTCACTAGTTTTGCTACAGCCACCGTCACTATCTGATCGGTAATACTCTATTTTATCATAACCATCACCATTGTTATTGCTCTCTCTGCGTACTGCGTACTGTGTATCCTTGTATCACATGATTGTTTATCATGCTGCTGTTGAATTTGATTACTAATACCAGAAGATGTTTGTTCGTTATTATTAGAAAAAGTCCTAGAATTTCTATAGAATTGGTTAGAATAACTATCCTTATTTATACTATTATTTCTATTGTTTCTTTCATTTGAATTCAAATTCCTATTTTGATCCTTAGCACGTGAAACATTTGCTACTCTAGCCTTATTCTTTGGATTATAATTATTTCTGTTCATATCATTGAACCGTGCAGGATTATTTCTTAAAGATTGAAAATTTTCAATAACTTGCAACGTTTGCTGCAATGTACGTACGTTATTGATCACCATGTGTTCACTAATCCTGTGTGGTAATAATGAGGCTAATTGTGCTATCAAATGAGGTTCTTCAGCATGAGGCTGAGTAGACTTCAAAATTTTGTAGTTCTTATTTGCATATTGTAACAGGCTTACATTACTCTCTTTTGTAAAAGGAGAATTCAAAGTTTGAGTCAACTTTACTGATTTCCAGCGGTCATTCTGATAATGTGCCAAAAAAGCCTCTTTAAATTCAGAATAAGTGGTAAACTGATTCTTTACTTCTAAGTACCAAGTTCTAGCACAATCAGTTAGAAGTTTTGGTATGTACTTCAAGAATTGACTTCCTTTGATGTCATAAATATCTAGGTTTTCCTCAACTTTTTCTAAGAATTCTGATGGTGCAAACTCTAAAGATATCCCATCAAAATGAGGGAAATGCCTCAAGTCCTGTGGTTTAATGAGAACTTTAATTTGACTCTTATTACAATTAGTCAATGGAACATCTACTGAATGACTAACATTATTCATATGACCAGCATCATGTTGTGCATATGAAATTTTGTCATCAACATTATTATTAGCAACTGATTTGTTCTTCCTCAATTTTCGACGCTTAGATGCTAATCTTGTATTTCGGTATGGACCACTAAGCATACTTACTCTATCATGATCTGAATCTGTACTATTATACATCTCAGATTCAGTATTCACTCCTATATTATGTCTAACAAGACTACTTTTTGGTGAACCATGACAAACTTCATCTTTATTCCCAACTGTATGTTGTCTCTGATTTACAGTGTGAGAACTCATTCGATGTGTAAAGTCACTCTGTACTTTAGCTGTATTTTTAACTGCTATTATATCATGAGTTGACACTGGTGATAATGCATTATTAACTACACTCATGATATTGGTTTCTATTTGTAGAAGTGCATTCTTAACACCTAATTCCAAAGAAGAGTTGATATTGTCTTTATTATTTACATCATGCAACTTATGCCTTGTACTAATATCCACTGAGTTATCACTATCAACATCACTCCTAATTGCATCATTCTCTGGAACGCGAGTGATAATAATATGCCTTGCACTGCTAGACATAACTTCTTTATCAACCTCATCATGTTGTATGCCAATAGATTTGACATCAACCTGTGGTTCAGTTGAATTAGCATACTTGGTTTCACTTCGTAACTTAATTAGATCATTACTTAATGTACCAAGTGATACACTACACTGAGCACAAACCTCAAGACATTGATCCAGTTGAGAAGTAAACTGTTTGGATAGATTACTAACTGTATCGTCTAATTTTTTATCCATATCCGCAGCAAGATAAACTAGCTCATCATTCATCCTTTGATCCAGTAATTTAACTTTCTTTTCTAACTTTTCTGTTCTATCTAAGCATTCCTTACGGAACTGTGAAATATCTACCTTAATTTCTCTAAGTTCCTTACTTTGAGCTTTACTGGCTTCAATGCTTTCTTTCATCTGACTCTGCACAGCACAGATACCTTCTTTCATTTCACTTTGCACTGCAGAGATACCGTCTTTCATTTCTGCCTGCTGCGATTTGAGCATCATCACAATGTCAGCCAATGTGATCTCCTTCTCCATAATGTTAGGTATTGAAACTAATATGAGAAACAAGAATATTCACAACTCAATAACTTATTCTTTCCTATCCAATAATTGTACCATTTGAGTCCTCATAATCTAAGTTTAACCATTTTTTGGTCAGTATAATTCAAACTCAGTATCAGCACAATAGGTAGTAGCTATGGTGCTATATTGGAAAGGAAATTTCAATTTACATATGCTGATGAATTGTGTTTATATTCAATCAATAATAAATACCTTTATAATTATTATATTGATAAAAATAAAAAAAAACTAGAAACAACAAAAAGTACAAGAGCATTTATAACATATCAATGCTACACATAAGAAGAAAATATCTCTTTGTTATCTCCTTCCAGGATAAAGCAAGTCCTTGTATCCACAATTCTGAGCTTCAGTTTTCAAGATTCATCATCTGATCAAACCACATCCAAACGTAGAACATATAACTGTCACTCTATGCAACCTTCCTCCAAGCACTTATTTGAGGAAGTGTAACATTTACAAGCCTACCCGTTAAGGAAGATGAAAACAGATACTTATTCACTGCTTCCAATTCAACATGGCATCCATTATACATATCAGTGTCATTGCACAACTTTCGAATCTTTATCAGATTATATCATGATCAAAGTTCATTCAAGTCATAAAAGGCTTCTATATAACTTAAGCATCCAAGTTATTATAACATTGTCCAGTTTAATGCTTTAAAAGCAACAATTATTGTACAAATATATCACCATTCCATATTGCTAAATCTGTACTTATCTTTGTTCCATCTTGAGCCCCTCACAAAGTCACAGACAACTAGTATCAGAGCAACTAGTTCAAGCCAAATCTTTTAGTATGTGCAATCTTCAATTGTTTTTGTTTTATATTTTTGTCCATAAGTGCTTAACAGCTTGAATGTTTGTGTTGTAAATGTACATATTTGCTCTGTTACAGCTATTTTACTATGTATATTACAATATACTTATCTAATGATTACAATTACCATTTTTTGAATGTTGATACAAAATACCAAGTATGACATCATATTATACATTGAACAATTTTAAAGAGTTGACCTTTGTATATAAACCTTGATGCCACTGCAAATGTACACAATTTGAATAAATTTAATTATAAATTTGAATATATCATATCTTTGTTGTCTGAAAGAACACACATGATTGAAGATATTTGTTTTTCATATTGCCAATCAAAAATAACTGTTATGACTAACTTATTATAAATATTGCACAAAGGTGGAACTTCGAACTTAGCCTAACCTTTTTCAAATGTTGTTATGACAATGTATTATTTATATTGTCATACCTAACCTTTTTCAAATGTTGTTATGACAATGTATTATTTATATTGTCATAAAGGAGTGTTTAGTCAAGTCTTGGAGTTAGCTGTGGGGATGCTCCTATGGTTTGACATGGTGAGAATGAGGTAGTGCAGAAGATGATTTGTCAAAATTTCGCTAGCTTTAATGATACCATTCCCATGCACCCCCCCTCCCCCAGCCCCCTAACTTCTAGAACTGATTAGAAGATCACATTTTGACTAAGGTAGAGGGGAACCTATTCATGAATCTGCTAAACACATATAGAAAGATGTGAAAGGTGTGGAAAAAACCTAAGTCTGGCCTCCATCATCTCAAGAGGTTTAATTAAATAGTCATACTTCCTAGCACGATTGCCTGGAACATATTAGATAGGTGCAATTTTAAATCACCTAGGCTACAAATGTAAACACACTAAACTTTAAGAAATAGATACAGCATTTTGTATGGAACATTTGCTCACAATTTGTAGGGTTGCTTGATTTGAGTTTTTGTTCTAAGTCTACTTGATGCATAGATAGGCTAATCCAAAGTGGGCCTTGTAACCACCTTAAACCTCAAAAAGATAGATACAAATGGTAACTACACTAAATAGCAAAGTATGGCAGTGGACCCATGAATATTTTACCAGATGTCTTGTTGTTTCATTAATTAAAACATGTATTTAAATAAGGATAATTTACTTGATTATTACAACTATGATCAAATAATTGAGCCACAATTTCATTTACATTCATTATGTATCATCATGATTTAATACAACTCAACGTACTCATTTACCTACAGACAAATAACGTACAACCAACATAACCAACCTAGAATATATGTGTGCACTCTGCGGCTGCTCAGGAAGGAAGAACTCCGTAACAGGCGGAGCCTTCTCTCGCCGAGCAGAGAACGTCACGTGATCAAACAAAAGACAATCTATTACACGATAGTACCAGATCCTTTTTTATATTGCCTCGTAACGAGTATGTTACAAAAATTCCCCCTCCCTCTAAGGGAGAAAACATATACACGATACTCGTTATGGGGAATATCCATATCTCAAAAACAAAATATTACAAACACCTTTTTTTTAAAAAAAAAAACAAACTTCCCAAAGTATTTCTACTTACAAACCAAAATACAGGTACATTTGTTTAAATATATAGATGACATTGAGATCTCTTCTTACATAAACCCATCAAGATCTGAAAGTATAAAAATACCTGGAACAGTCTCTACATACAACAAATTTGAAGACAAATGCACGTGACATTATGTACACAATCATGAATATTACATATTATAGTAATTGAATATTAAACATGAAATCTCATCATTGAGCATTGTGATATTTGAACATTTGAGTATTGAATATTATGATATTTGAACATTGAACATTATGATATTTGAACATTGAACATTATGATATTTGAACATTGAACATTATGATCGATCATAAAATAATAAATAATAGTATAATAAAAATATCCATTGAATTTATTCAACTTTTTTTTTGTTAACACGTCCGGACCTTCAGATTAAATCAAAATCGTAAACATTGTATTTTCTACTTCCTTTTATCAAGGTCAAAACTAACCTAGGACAACAAGCAGCGACTTAGCTTGCTTGTTGGCTTCCTTCCCGAGTCATGCACACCGAACCGGTTTCTGCAAGTTGGGAGGGTGGTGCAAAATACCTTTTAAGCTTAGTTACGTGTGTTCGTCTTATCTTATTTTCATCAGAACAGTCTTGAACCATGACAGAAACATCTGTGAGAAATTTCTTGATAACAAAAGGACCCAGATACTTATAACACAGTTTCTTGGTTATATTTTCAGCCCTTTTTGAAATGATTTGATTCTGAATCATTACCTTATCTCCTACCTTAAAATTAATTTTAGAATACTTCCTTTTGTAGAGAGATTCCCTTCTTTTCCAGGCAATTTGCAGGTTTTTAAAGGCTTGCGATAGAACTTCTTTTCTCTGATTATCTGATAATTGATCTGGATCATGATTCAATTCCCACTTAATTCCCAAAATATCGCTAAGATCTCTACCCAAAAATAATTGAGCCGGGGTATACTTTGTTGAGTAACAAAAACAAGAATTATGTGCATACTGAATCTCTTTTAAGGCAGTAACCCATTTAGTATGATCCTTAGCAAATAAGGTACGTAAACTAAAGTTTAGATGACAAATATATTTCTCGGCCAGATTGGCTTGACTGTTATATGGACTGATAGTAATATGTTTAATACCTAGATTAAACAAAAATGATGTGAAATATTGCGAACAGAAATAGCTAGCGTTATCTGTAACCAACTCACAAGGGATGCCATAATTCATGAATATACTGAACAGCTTTTGCGTAACAATTTTTGACGTAACATTTTTCAAAGGTTCGTATACAACGAAACGTGAAAAGGCATCTACAACTACCAACACAAATCTGTATCCCTTTGAGCTAATTAAAGGACCAACACAGTCAATATAATATCGTTGTCCACTTACAGATACTATTTCTGATGCCAACCGATTGACAATAGGCGCGTTCCTAGGCTTACACTTCTGACAAATAATGCAACTTTGAACAACCTTTTTAATATTTTCACTCATTTTTTGCCACGTAAAGTGTCTTTGAATTTTCTTCAATGTTTTAAGCCATCCACAATGTGAACCAGATACAACATTACTATGAAAATATTCAATAACAGACTTTCTAAGATGTGTCGGTACAACTATCCTATAAGGCATATTATTAGCTTTAGTCTTAAAATACAAGATACCTTTGATAAGCTTATAATTAGCAACATTTTCATTTTGTGAAATTTTATCAATAATAACTCTCAATTGATCATCCTTTCTTTGTTCATCAGCGATTGAGGCGGATAACAAAGGATGAGCCCACATAGCTAAATTAATGCCTTTTTAATTCTTCCACATCAATTTCTTCAGTGTTATATTCCTTGTTGTTAAACATTCTCGACAAAATATCAGCAAGTACATTACATTTAGATGGAATGTGTTCTATTTTGAAATTATAGACAGAAAGTTTCTCTAAATATCGAGCATACTTAGGAAATTTAGCAGCTCTTCTAATAAGCCATGCAATACTCATGTTGTCAACTTGTAATAAAAATGGTTGACTTCTTAGATATACATCAAAACGTTCTAAAGCCATCATAAGTGAATCAAGTTCTACCTGATATATTGTCGAATTCTTGTCTTTCTCTTTCATTCTTTTAGAAAAGAAGAAAACAGGACAAAGATTCTTATTTTTGTCTTCTTGTAACAAAATAGCACCATAACCTGATAGTGAACCATCGGCTTGAACAATGAAAGGTTTTGTCATGTCTGGTAATTTTAAAATGACATATTTTTCAAATGCCTGTTTAATTGAATTTAGTGCATTTTGTTGGGCATCCCCCCATTCAAATTTCTTTGCTGATTTAGCATCATTCAATGGTGTTATTATTTTTTGAAAATCGGGGATGAATCTCGAGAAGTAGTTAATTAATCCAATTAGCCTATTTAAGCCCCTTAAATTCTTTGGACTAGATAGCTTTTTAATAGCTTCAATTCTAGAAGGATCCATAAGTAATGAACCATTCTTTACCACAAAACCTAAGAATTTAATTTCCCTCCTTCCTAATTGCATTTTATCTGGTGATACAGTAATTCCAAAATTCCTAAATCTTTCTAGAACAATTTTCAGGTGTTCCAAATGAGAGCTTTCATCCTCTGAGACAATAAGAACATCGTCACAATAATAATGAAGAAATGTTCCTTTTAAGTCTCCAAGAACCATATTCATAGCTTTCGCCAGGCAAGCACTCCCCACTTTCAATCCAAAAGGCAAAAAACGATATCTGAAATGACCTTGTTTTGTTACGAAGCTAGTAACATCACGTGAATCTTCACTTAAGAATATCTGATGATAAGCAGATTTGATATCAAGAACAGAATATATTTTACCTTTACTTAAACTACATAAGGTATCTTCTAGATTATCAGCAGGATATCCGTCCCATAAAATATGTTCATTGGCTTTCTGAAAATCCACAACCATTCGCTTTTTATTATTTTTACCATATACAATGAAACTAGGCGAAGCGTATGCACTTTCTGTTGGTTCAATGATACCCCTTGATAGTAAATCATTAACAATAACATCTAAATCCTTTTCTTTGGCTGGTCCCAGATTGTAGGGCATACTACGGACAGGAATATTATCTATTAAAGGTATTTTGTATTCAAAGTTCTTAATCTGTCCAATATTGTTGTTTAAAACATCAGAATAATTATTTTTCAGCTCACCTAATTTTCTTTGAAAATCTTCAGATGAAATGCACGTTGCTGCCATTCCAATCCTTCCTTCTGATGAAGACTGCATCAAGTTTTCATCATTTCCTGGTTGCCATTGCTGTTGCGATGACCGAGGAATAAATGTCCTTGAGATGGTGCCTTGTGGCCAACCTCGTCCTCGAAGAGCGGCTTGTGGTCCTCTTCGTTGCCATGCTTTCCCTTGTGATGAAGGAAACACTTTCCGAGTATCTGGATGAATATATTTTTTCTGAAATGACACATCCTGCATTACAATACTGTCACAGTTCCAACTTATCGGCAAACGTACGTCACCAAAAGGAAAAGTTACTTCACTTTTATTTAAGTTTATAATCATACGAGATTTAATTTGAAATTTTAGTCCGAGAATGCAATCCACAGGCAATGTTGTTGCCACGAAAAATGTCTCAGGCCACGAGCATGACTTACATTTGACATTTAGTCCTACACTTTTTTTTAGTTCCAATTGGGTTCCATTTCCCACTATAAGTTTTTCATTACACTCTGTTATATTCAATTTTCTTTTAGCATTTAACTTAGACAATACGTCTTCCCTGATAATAGATACCGTACTTCCTGTATCGATGCACACATTAACTGTCATATTTTCAATAGTTATGGGCACAAACACTGCAAGTAATTTATCACTTTTACCTGCTTCATAATTGATCGATGCCATTAAGTTTCTTGGACGCATCTTAGGGCAAAATTTTTGAACATGACCAAAAATACCACAATATCTACACTGAATTGGCTTTTTGGGCACTACATTTACACTTCTGTCACCAGACATTAATTGAAAATCTTTTGTTATACGTGAGTGAGCATGTATTAATTGTAAGGTTTTCTTAAAATCTGATATTTTGACTGGAATTCCATGTAACATGAAATGTTGAGAATATTGAGGCAACATTCTTTCAACTAAACATTTTACAAATTCATGTTCCGGCCACAACAAATTTAACAAATTAAATGCTCTCTCACGAGACTCAAGAAAATGTAAAGGGTCTTCTTGGACTGATTGCAATTTAAACACACAATTACTTGCGATAACTTCCTTGCCAATAGTAGTAATAAAGTTATTAATGACATTTTCAACAATAGTTAACCAAGCAAGGTTACGGCTAATTTGATGTAATATAAATGTACAAATTTTACTAGGCAATTTATGCAAAACAGACAATAGAATTTCCTTAATTGGAAAAAGTTGCTTTTCTCGTATTCTTTCCACTTCATACAAAAAATTGAAAATGGATACACTATCATCTTCTTTTACAATAGGGACTTGTGAAATTAATGATGACAATGTTTGTTGAGCAACTATATTACTTAGTTTATCCAAACAGTGCCCACTAAAAATTGGCAAATTTGATCGTACAATGTTTTCGTCGTCACTAGATTCACTAGAAAAATCAATCAGATTTCTTACTGGTTTCTTATCTACCCATTGTGGCTTACACGGAAATCATGTACGTGATTGTTTAAAAACTGGTTCGTTCTCACCTTGAATGTTATCAGTCGATCCCTGAGCAGCAGCTAGGCGACCTTCAGCATTGCACACGGTCGAGGAAACAAGAGGTTGTTCCCGTGATACTGGCAGAGGCAACCCAAAATAACCAGTTTGATCGAGAGTAGTAAACCTGGACTGCAATGTACTACTAAAACGTTCCATATTAGCAATGTTACCGACCAAATTATTACATGCATTTAATCAGAAACAATCTACGTGAGAGAACCATGCTCTCTTTATTTGTAACCACCTTAAACCTCAAAAAGATAGATACAAATGGTAACTACACTAAATAGCAAAGTATGGCAGTGGACCCATGAATATTTTACCAGATGTCTTGTTGTTTCATTAATTAAAACATGTATTTAAATAAGGATAATTTACTTGTTTATTACAACTATGATCAAATAATTGAGCCACAATTTCATTTACATTCATTATGTATCATCATGATTTAATACAACTCAACGTACTCATTTACCTACAGACAAATAACGTACAACCAACATAACCAACCTAGAATATATGTGTGCACTCTGCGGCTGCTCAGGAAGGAAGAACTCCGTAACAGGCGGAGCCTTCTCTCGCCGAGCAGAGAACGTCACGTGATCAAACAAAAGACAATCTATTACACGATAGTACCAGATCCTTTTTTATATTGCCTCGTAACGAGTATGTTACAGCCTACAGTTTAAAGTGGAATCCAAACCTTTATGTGCCTCCACAGGGTATTGCCTTGATTACAAGGTGATGACATTACCTTATGACATCGGGGATGCTACCTTTGTATGGTTGCATGTTGATTGATTGATTTGCTTTATTTTACTTTGCCTTTTGTGCCACTTTTGGCTAATTTGCGAAGATGGGGAGGTATGATATGATGAAATTGATGAATGGACACAGAAACATCCATGCTCAGACCGATATTCGAACCTGGGACCTCTGGCATCATGGCGCTCTGTATTAAATAAGGTTGCATGTTGTGCTGAGTGCCCCACCACAGCCTCGATTTATACCCTGCGTAAGGGGAATTTAGACACGCATGGTGATTTTTGTGTATGTTGTAAGCAGCTTGATCCCGTATAATGTGATGGTTGCAAATAGCCTAAGTGTTGATGCATCCCAAATATTAATTTCAATCAATCAATAACATTCTTCCACGAACATCGGTAACATTTTGTTTAAATAAAATTCATGGCTAGTTAGTACTACAAAAACAACAACTGATGGTGATGATGATGTTAATAATAAAAATTATTATTATTATTATAACAATACTAAGAATAACAATTATTATTATTATTATTATTATTATTATTAATATTATTGCATGTATATAACATAACTGAAATATACTATTCAATAGTCAATACTAGTTACAATAGGTGTAATTAAATAGGACACATCCTGCGAGAAGAACTTGCTGCACACACTACATAATTCACTAGCTTTATATGAATTATAAGGTAAAAACCAACAAGTGTAATATGTGAAATTAAAGGTAAGCGTTTACGCTACAATTTTTGATTGGAACATTTTCTTCTCAGATGCATACATTATTGATAAATTAATGATAAACATAAAATGAATAGTAAAAGAACAACATTTCTTTACTACTCCTTGATTAACTACTTATGATATGATTTTATTTTCAAATGTCAACATCCGCCATCTTGGATTAGAAACCATTTATATTAGCTACCACTTTGAGATGGCAATCATGGTGTTTTGGTATCCTTACACAGCCATATTACTGTGGCATAAAGAAAAATTAGTACCCCCAAATTATAAAGAACACTTGCTGTCCCATAAGACTAATAAATGCAAAGTCAAATTATGTTTTCCTGTGAATGATCTGTTGCACTGAGTACAAAGGAAAGGTCAAGTACAAGTGCCACCATGAATTCATAAATAGGAAGTCAAATTACATTTTTGTGTAAATGCTTTGTTCCAGTCAGCACACACAAAAGGAAGAATACCATCATGAAATCGTAAATGCAAAGTCAAACTACATTTATTTGTGAATGTGATTTGTGATTTATTTTATTTTGTCTCTCTTGGCTAATTTGCGAAGATGGGGATGAGTGATGAAACTGATGAATGGACATTCACAAACAACCATGCCCGATCAGGATTTGAACCCGGGGTCCTTGATGTCGCAGTGTGATGTGCTAACCACTCAGCCATAGGATCCGGGCTATATGTGAAAGATCTGCTGCACTGAGTACACACAAAAGGACAAGTACTGTCATGAATTCATAAATGCACAGTCAAACTACATTTCTGTGTGAATGATTTGTTGCACTGAGTACATAGGAAAGGTCGAGTACACGGGCCATCATGAATTCATAAGTGAGAAGTTAAGCTACCTTTGTATGTGAATGCTTTGTTGCAGTGAGTACACACAAAAGGACAAGTACCATCATGAATTCATAAATGCACAGTCAAACTACATTTCTGTGTGAATGATTTGTTGCACTGACAACATAGGAAAGGTCGAGTACACGTGCCATCATGAATTCATAAGTGAGAAGTTAAGCTACCTTCATATGTCAATGCATTGTTGCAGTGAGTATACACAAAAGAACGAATATCATCATGCAGGCGTAAGTGAGCAGTGAAGCTACCTCTGTGTCAGAATACTTTGTTGCAGTGAGTGCACACAAAAGGCTGAATACCATCATCATGTATGCGTAAGTGACCAGTTAAGTAATCTTTGCATGTGAATGCGTTGTTGCAGCGAGTTCACACACAAGGACGAACACCATCATGAATTCGTAAATGGGAAGTCAAATTACCCTTCTGTGAGAATGCTTTGTTGCAGTGAGTGCACACAAAAGGACGAATATCAGTATGAATTCGTAAATGCTCAGTCAAATTATGTTTTTGTGTGAATGCTTTGTTACAGTGAGTACACACAAAAGGACGAATACCATCATGAATTCGTAAATGCTCAATCAAAATAGGTTTTTGTGTGAATGCTTTGTTGCAGTGAGTGCACACAAAAGGTCGAATACCATCATGAATTCGTAAATGGGAAGTCAAAGCACTTTTTCGTGTGAATACTTTGTTGCAATGAGTACACACAAAAGGACAAATACTATCATGAGTTCGTAAATGCTGAGTCAAAATATGTTTTTGTGTGAATGCTTTGTTGCAGTGAGTGCACACAAAAGGTCGAATACCATCATGAATTCGTAAATGGGAAGTCAAAGCCCCTTTTTGTTTGAATGCTTTGTTGCAATGAGTACACACAAAAGGACGAATACTATCATGAGTCCGTAAATGGGAAGTCAAATCAATTTTTCGTGTGAATGCTTTGTTGCAGTGAGTACACACAAAAGGACGAATACCATCATGAATTCGTAAATGGAAATTCAAATCATTTTTTTGTGTGAATGCTTTGTTGCAGCGAGAACACACAAAAGGACGAACACCATCATGAATTCGTAAATGCGAAGTCAAATTACATTTTTGTGTGAATGCTTTGTTGCAGTGAGTACACACAAAAGGACGAACACCATCATGAATTTGTAAATGAGTCACCAAACTATCTTTCCTTGTGAATGTTTTGTTGCAGTGAGAACACACAAAAGGATGAATACAATCATGAATTCGTAAATGGGAAGTCAAATCAATTTTTCGTGTGAATGCTTTGTTGCAGTGAGAACACACAAAAGGACGAATACCATCATGAATTCGTAAATGAGTGACCAAACTATCTTTCCTTGTGAATGCTTTGTTGCAGTGAGTACACGTGAAAGGCTGTCTACCATCATGAATTGATAAGTGAGAAATCAATAGACCTTTCTTTCCTGAAGTCTTCCTGCAATTAGAGGAAACAAGACTCTCATCACTGTTATTTCTCAAATGCCCCTTCCTTTTGCATGCTCTGCTACATTGATTACATTGGGGATTGAACAGTTTATTGCATGGTTTATTTTTGAAAGGATCAATATTCTCATGAATTCTGAAATGTTTGATCAACAGAGATTTTTTGGGGAAGGATTTATTGCAACCGTTAGATTCAAATAAACTAATATCTTCATGGTTTCCAAAATTGCTGTTCGAGTGTTTTATCTCCATGATGATTGATGGTGAATCATCATTGATTTTTTTCAAATGTGTAGAATTTACTATACTTTCCTTTGAATCCATTACTTCATGTTCATTTACTTCCACAGCTCCAGGATAGGCATCTATGTCTTCCTCTAGACTCTTCAAATCACCAATATCTACGATAAACTCCTTCTTGTCAAAATTGCTGGAATGTGAAAAATAAATTAGCAATTTTCTTAATATTACTGACTTTATAATGTACACTGAATTACATTTTTAAGAATTGTCTCACATTAAAATTAAAGCTTAGTCCGAATATTCAAGTGTATAAAATAAAGGGGAAAAATTATATGTGGAATGCAAGAAATAGTTAGTGTCAAAAATTATTTCTTCATGCTAACAAAAATAGTAAGGTGTGTTGTTATCAAAATATTTATTTGCAAAAAGAAATATAAAAGTAATGTCATGTGAAATGATCATGAAATATGCATATTCCCACAAAACATGCTAGGAAAATGCACCTCACACCTTTCAAAAACATGAAATATGACCATTAAGCAGCATATTTTCTCCCATTTTGTGTTTCCGTCAAAAACGAAGTATGCATGCCTCTCATAACATATGAATTGGTTCTAATGTCTGTATTAATGCAATTTATGAAGGACAATTGAAGGGGGAAAAATGATTTTACCTAAAATTCTTGCAATCGACTGAATACCATTCAACTTTTGCTGAGTATTGCATTAACAATAAAAAAACTGTGCAGAAGAAGAATTCCTCAAACAAGCGTCATGTTAAATTTTGCATTGTTCCATTAACTTTGTAATTATCAATAGTCTATATTTAGCTCACTAACAATAAAAAATACTGTAAAAAAAGTGGAGGCAGATAGTGGAATATGAACACATGCCCTTTCATTCTTGGCGAAAAA
The DNA here is from genome assembly GCF_977018435.1 of Lepisma saccharinum. Taxonomy (NCBI): domain Eukaryota; kingdom Metazoa; phylum Arthropoda; class Insecta; order Zygentoma; family Lepismatidae; genus Lepisma; species Lepisma saccharinum. Next base: position 12,745,521 of record NC_139234.1, read on the forward strand.
CAAGAGATAAGGATACCAGCATCTTACTAATTGCTCCGTAATGTCTCACAGGCCAGAAACCTTTAAAAACATGTCACTGTTTGTGAGAACATCCAGCTGCCATGTCTTCCGAACACTATTCAATATGGATTGTAGAAAAAATGAATTATTGACAGCTGTTCAATATTTTGCAGGTCACTGCAAATCAAATGGAACCTAAATTTCAAAGAAACATAACTCTTTCTGCTCAAATTGACAGTGATTTTCTTCAGGGGAAGCAGAACCCAATTCAGGGTTTCAAGCATTACATACATTTTTCAATTTCAAATCTAGTAGGCAAAATAGAAAAAATTCTCCAATAGCCGGTTCATCCAATGTTCAATAAATTTAAATGAAACGTTGCTATCTTCCTTTGGGGGTGCAAATCCCTACCACAGCTATATATCTCTAGGGTAAAGGGTTCTTTTTATAATTGTGAATCAAAACAAGCAAATATCTTCCAAAGGAGATTAAAGGTCATAATATATTATGGTAACTTTCTTTACAATACATGTCAATATCATTTTTGTTTCGGACACAGGAATATCTATAGCTTTCTTATTCAATCTAAGCATTCTTGATATTCTCTACATATTCACTTCTCTATGGCATTAGTCTTTTTTCACTATTATAAGTAGTTCACTTCTATAATTCTGACTTCCTTCTCTGGTTGGGATGGACTTCCTTCCTTCTCTGGTTGAAAGGGACTTCCTTCAATGGCCCATACTGCCTTTCTTCTTTGGCTTGGTTGTGAAACACACACAAGGATCTTTCGGATCACTTTTTCTTCTGACGCAACATAGATCCAAAGGTTTCAATATATATTGTCTTCTTTCCTTGGCCCTTTCAAATGTAATATCTTGCGCAAGTCCTAATGGGTGTTTTGAGGAAATAGGTGTTAGTTCCTTTTTCGATTATTCTCCTTGTTATACAATCCTTAACCACTTTGCCAGCTCTTTCCCCTCTGACTTTTGGCATTTAGCTAAACTAAAACTTCTCCACCCTTGGGGCCACGTCTTGAACGTGCTGCCAACTACACCTTTTAACAACAACAGTGTGTGAACTCAGTGCCACGACTGGAACGCACTAGCAGAGTTGGTGCAGCGATTGTGACGTGCAACCTAAAGTGCTTTGGTGCTGCAATTGGAACGCATATCAAAACTTGCACTCTGGGTTCGTATATGCCGTAAGGAAAGACACAAATTTCTCTCAGTCTTTCAGCTTCTTACAATTAAATATACTTTAACCTCAAGAAACTTTTAACTTCAATGGTAACATTCACATATATCTCTATCATTCCATTCATTCCTTTCTTTTTCATGTTAACAATCAGCTATCAGGTTCTTCTAGCTTCACACTTTTATAAACAATATATTTAATTTTATATGTTTTGCCTAGTGCTGTGATCTATGTTTAATGTCCGCAACTATTTACATGTATTAGGCCTATTGGGTATGTAAGAACATCACATCAACTTAACACTGTATTACTCCAACCTCCGTTAAGGTTAACAGATCTCTACTGTCAGCCTTATATCTAAAGACACTCCTTGACTTGATTAAAACACTTAAGAGCGTGCTATGTTGTGTTGGAATTAAGATGGTGGAATTTCATATATCAGCTGTTGTGTTGAAAGGTTATCCCAAACCGATTTGAACACATAATTTGCATACCATCGCAAAATGTGCATAAGTTCGATTTACTTCTAAAGCAAAAATATTTTTCCTATTTCGTATTTCATATTATAAATTCTTGCTGAAGTTAAATTTCATGCAAATCATATGTTAAGTTAAATGAGAAATCTATAACAATGTACTTTTTAAATTGATTGATTGATTGAATTGGTTTATTTGACATCGCTTTTGTGCCACTTTTGGCTAATTTGCGAAGATGGGGATGAGTGATGAAATTGATTGATGGATGGACACTCACAAACATCCATGCCAAGGCCGGGATTCGAACCTGGGACCTTACGCAGGCCGGCTGTACTTTCTAAAATTTTGTCAATAATGGCATCATGAATACATATATATTATTCAAATTTTATTTATTTTGCCTGCAGGTCAAAACTATATGCTCATATTACATGAACACGTACCTCGATTTCTTTTGAAAAAAAAGAGCACATTACGCTACCACATTCAATGCACTTAACCACAAACACAAAATATCACACGACTCTTTTAAAAAATATAACCTCCACATGTATACTTATTCACCAAAATATTCATTGTTATTGTCCACATTGATTTCCAGTGTATGCCTCTTTATGACTTCCATTCCAATAACATGCTTACTTTTATGTAACTGAAAATATTGTTTTAAATAAAATGAAGCAACTGATATAGAAACAGATAATGCATGTATTGTACTCTCATTTAATGTAAAAGCAATCAGTGACATTAGACAATATACCCCACAATCTTTAAAAGTAGTAGGGAATTACTCTTACTAACTTTTAAAATCATAATTCACCTAATCCAATTAACAGAAAAGAAAAGACTTTTAATTTTGCAGTGGAGAAAATGCTCTACACAAACTTTCATCATTCGACATTCTGAATCACAGTGTCTGTATCCATGAACGGCAAGTGACAGCAGTAGAAACCTAAAATAAATGCTGAAAGCACCAAACTTGACCTCCCTAACCTACTCAAGTATGCACTTAATAGAAGAAAGAGAGAAAACCTGCCTAACCTATTTATTTAGTCATAACTACACCACATACTATTTACTATTTGGTTGTACTTAAGTACTGTACAATAACATATAGTATTTAATATAATGCGAGCCTTAATAACAAAAAAAAAAGCAATTAGTATGCAGCCTACTGATTAATAATGGTGCAAATGGAAATCCAATCATATTCGGAACAAACTGGAAGAGGACAATAAAACTGAAAAAAATAAATAATAAAACGTTCCATGTATATTTTCTGAATGACTACCATCTAATCACAAAATGAATAATCAAACATAATGTAAAGTGCCATAGTATACATGTATGTTTCATTAAGAAAAAGTTTTAGCTATGTAGTTTCGTGCATGGACATTGAAGTGTATATATTTGCTTACAAAACACACTACCAACCAACTGGAAATTATTCCTTGTCCACACACATACTTGATTGAAATTAAAATTGAAATTTTGGGTGCATTAGCTCTTACGCTATTTTGCACCCGTCACATTATACGGGGTCCAGCCCTATACTATAACAAATAACATTACTGTTTTGTTGCATAACCAAAAACTTAAAATATTCTGACAAAGGTTAAAAGCTGAGACTGTAAAAGGGCACTCAGCACAGATAAGGACAAAAAACACAACAAAACACAGACATTTGGGTGTACTATGTGGAAGGTCACCCCTTATGCATGTACTGTCTAACAGTATACTTGTCCTTTTTTTGACCAGTTATGATAATCAAATACAAGATAAAATATAACATAAAATATCATGTTGCATTTATTAAAATGTATTTCTTAAAAACACATATTTGTTTGCTCAAAATACACAACCATTCAGAAATTGTCCCTTGTACACATGAAAGGTAAGGATACTGGTAAACATTATATGTGCCTTCTGTTCTACCAGTTCTATTTGGAAATAGCAGGTTACTTCTTTGTTTGCAATGTCACATTTGTTAATCAACGGTTCTATGTACAAGGTACATTTTGGGAATTCCCATCATTTCAGAAGAAAAGGAACAATGAAATGAAATCTAAAGTACCATAGTGTGCCCGCATGTTTCATTAAAAAAACAACTCGAGGCTGTATATATATATTATCAGATATGTAGTTTTTCATTGCCATGGTACAGCAAGTTAAGTTATGCATGGTGTACATTTCTTGTAATGTTCTCTTTTGTTGAGGGAATTTATTATAGCTAACACAAGTTCATTTCCACCTTTATTTGGAATGCCATTTCAATATAATTTATTTTGCAAGATTCAAAAGCACTACCTTACCCAACCACAGATCTTATTTATATAGCTGTTGTATCACAATCGGCATGCATTTCAATCTAACTTATGAAATTACAATGTAACTGTTAATACATAACATTTTTAATATGTTAATGTAAATACCCAACTAATATTCATTTAATAAACATATATTTATATTTTAGACATTGCTTTATTTATTGTTCCTGGGATTTTGTACAAAGTGCAAACCAGAACAAACGTTTTGCAAGGAAGTTTCGGAAGAACGCACTTGGGCACAGTATACTGTTCAGTGCTCATTAGCTATGTCACAACCAATCAAAATGTTGCAATTCTCGTGTCACGGTATGAGAATAGCAAGGAATTAAAGCAAAATGCCTCTAACATGTCATTAGTTAACAGGTGTATAAAATCGCTTGGACGAACTGGCCACAAAATTCTTAAATCAATCTAGTATTTCTGTTTGACTGTGTATTATGTTAACACTGTATAGTTTCTATGTTCATGGAATGTGCAAAATTGGAAACCTTTCACCACAGCATTTTTCATGGTGTCTCAATTAGTTACTTTCAGCCAGCACTGAACTGCAATATTTCAAAGTATCCTAATTCTGGAGCTTCAAAATTTTCTGGGCAGTCAACTAAGAAATTGTGAAATGTATGTTCATTCTATGTGTTCACACCTATAGTTTTTTGGCACCCTTGTACTGCATTTTTAACAATGTGATTTGAATGTGTTATTAAGTTTAAAGGAGAGAAAGTTATTCCCATGTACGAGTGAAATGTTCCCAACAAGACCATAGGCTTAGTTAGGTAGGAGCTAGGGGGGGGCTAAGCCCCCAGAACCAGACATTAGCCCATTCAAATGCACTTGACATATGCATAAAATAATTAAGGAAACAGAAACTGAACACAAAAATTAGATAATTCTCATGAAACTTTCATGTGTTACTCTAGTGGTGTGGCAGTCACACATAAGGAAAGAATTTCAAATTATGTCCTGATGTAGAATACAATGAAAGGTGAAGTGCAGTTGCCCTTTTACGGTAACTATATGTTTTGAACAAGATTTCAAAGAAAATATATCAACGTTATTTGTTTTCATCTTCTACCTTGGAGCACTGGGTAAACATTGTTACATTCAAACAATAGCGGCGTTGCATCCAGTATTTACATAAATGAGCCTTTCAACAATGAATTCCTACAGTTGTGTTTCTTTCAAACATGAAAAAGGGAAGGAGTGATTGTAGAGACTTGAGCAGAATAGCAGTTATGACAGGGAAAAAAAAGGCGTCAGTTCAAAGAAGTGAATTTTGTTTCTGTCGATTTGTATTGCATGATGAAGATGTATGCCTAAATGTCAGGTGAATGCATCGCGATCCTGTAGAAGTGATTCAATCGCACATAATTGCTCTATTAAATGGTGATCACTACAGTTCATTGGCGAAATCAGACTTTTGTGTACGTTGCACCATGCATGGGGTTTAATTGGATTTTTCATTGTATGAAGGCGGTGCAGTTTAAAGTTGTGTTGAACTCTCCTGGTAACGGGTGTATTTGTGGACCACTTCTAGGGATGCTAGGAATGCCAGGTATCTCTTGGAAGCTTATTTGTTGTTTCAAGTAACCCACAGGAAGATTATCGTGAAAGGATATGTGCTTATGCTGGTTATACTGTATAACAGCGAGAAGTCTTAATCATATTTTGAAATTGGAAATTATCGGAAAATCATTCTTTGATGTTCTGCCCATACTGTTTGTGAAATTACGATACATATGATAGAATGATCATTCATTTTAATTGAGAGTTTATTAATGGTAAAAATCAGGCATCGAGCAAACATGCTTACCCTATTGAATTTCAGAAAGAAAATTAAAGAATGCATAGGCAAAGTGATCATATAAAACCTGCTTTGAATGTCATGATTGGTGTTGTTTTTGAAGTCACTTGGACAGGGTTATATATTAGTGTTGTTTGGTTGATACTCTTAATTTGAAAGTCTAGTTTTCAGGATAATTAAATAATATTTCACCTATAAATAGCAACTTTCTATATGCTTCATGCCATCATTTATTAGTGTGTGTTCTTTTTTTATATTTTGTTTCATTCAGCCCTTATTTTCATGCACAACTGGTAATTCTTTTAATAAAGAAAGAATTTATCCTTAAGGTCAAGGTCAAACTTTTCAATACTCAAAGATTTTAAACGTCTTCGGGTAGCAATATGATTAGCTGAAGACATATCATAGAGTGCTCTTGAGTTGACATAGGTAATTGCTAGATGTCGCATATTGTTAAAATATCTTCTATTTGCATATTTCTCATGCCACCATTATGTTATTGATTAGTTTCTTTGAAAAAATTGCCAATTAGCTTATGTTATTTGAGCACAAAAGAGACTAATTGGTGCATATGGTGATATGGGAGTATGTAAACAGTATATTCGATTCAGATGGATGGATCGAATTGATACTGGGATATTTTGCATTTTTTCATAACAAAAAATTAATTTTAGGTTTTAAAAAATACTGCACACACACACACTAACAGCTTTCCAGATGCGAAAGTTCACATATATATAAACGAAGATTATGTGTATTAGAAATACTTGCCCCCCCCCCCAAAAAAAAAAAACTGGTACGGGCCCTGCTATACCTGCCGCAAAATTAGTTTGGTATTGAGAGGTGAAGGAACACGTGTCACGGTGTTGCCATATCATGCGGTACGGTATGGTATGCAGTGCAGCCGTCTGACGCTGTGTCAAGGAAAACGTGTTATGAAAAGGAACAACAATGATGAAATGTGTTATTGTTTTCTCTCTTCATTTCCATTTCCCTTACAACATGAACGAATTAACGAAACGAGCATTGTTTACAGGTTACCTATTCAATCCATTCTGAAAATACTGAATATATACACATGCAATAACCATTTCTTTCCAAAGTCGCCGCTAACTCTGCCCATCTTCCGATTATACCGCAACTGAAGTGCACAAAAGTCCAGTTGGTGGGGTGTCTTGACTTTCACGCAGGAGACCCGCGGTGGTTTCTGGAACTTTTTCAAATATACCGAGTGGCTCCGGGGTCGACTCAGCTGAAGTGAGTACCTGGGGCAAAGGCGGTTGGTGAACTTCATCATCTCATCACCTCCATAATATGGCCTAGGTGGAGGTCGAGAATGTGTGAAGCCCTACCTCCAAATCTCCATATGCCTCCATCCTCCTCTTTACTTTATTTTGCATCCATTAAGTTTTTTTGTATGAGGATCCCAGAGAATTTATGACTGTCCTTAAAGATGTTTCCCCACCTTGAAAAAGTCCCGAATCTTTCACCGAAACGCACAGTTTCCCAACAGTGGGATGATATTTCCTTCTATAATAAGAGTAAAATGGCGACGAATTATATCTTGCTGAAAGGTATCTAAATTTGTCACACGTTTACTGATATTCCTTTTCTATCCTGGGGTTTCCAGTTTTAAAGCCTCGCATTTAATTATTTAATTCTAGCACATTATATTTTTCTTTTCCTATGGTTCCGGCAGTAGCAGCAGTCCTGTCCAGAACTTTATTTACAGAAATGATTGGACCCCCATTGTTTTTCTCTTGCTCAAATTATTTGCACTCAGAACAAACCATCTCCCGCATTTGGCCTTTGAGAGGAATTCCATTTTCTTTTAGTGCATGGCCTCTTTGGTACATTGTCATCTCGAGTATTGTCTCCTGTGCTTGACATTCTTCACACAAGCACACGATACATTCAAGCAGAACACAGAAAATTATGTACAAAAAAATAACACACTAAAACAACACGCTATATACAACAAAGAATACTCTAAATTCAGTAAACACTAAACAAACGGACCGGTTAAAATATCACAGCAACGCAACGCAACAAACAAACACGTCCTCTCCCAACAACATGAAAACTGATCGCAGGAAGAATCGCCCGATAAGCGGCAACACTGAGATAAATGTTTTCTGTTGCTAGGTAACTAGGGCTTGAGTGAAGCACTGAGAAGATTTTGATTGGCTCGCATGCCAGCCACATACCCTCCCGCAGTGACGTAGACCCGCTTTCTCCACGTGCTTCACAAGCATCAATACCAAACTAATTTTGCAGCAGGTATTAGCTGTAGTGTATACTGGAGGGCAAGTGGTCTGCTTGGCACCTGACATATTTTTGACGCTTTGTGAACATACATATATAAATCGGAGGCTTCAACGTATTAGCTATTTGTCGCATGAGATTTTACCGACCTGCCAGCTGTAGTGTATGCCGAAGTGCAAAAGGAGTGTTTGGTGCCTGCCGATTTCCGACGCCCCATGAACATACATATATATATATATATATATATATATATATATAGACGTAAAAGGTAAAGTGCTCCCCTGTGCTTAGCACCATGCCATGAATGCGTATAGGGGGTGTGGGGGTAACACCCCACACTTTCTTGATCCGGTCGTGAGGGGGGGTGATGTGATCAGCATCACACCCCTGACCGCCTTTACCCCCCAGGGTTTCCCCCAGGTACCCATGTTATTCGACGCTGATAACAAAGGCTTTAGCATATTAGCTATTTGTCGCATGAGGTTTTACAGACCTGCCAGCTGTAGTATATATTGAAGTGCAAGGGACCTGACTGGTGCCTGGAGACTTCTAACACCCCATGAACATATATAAATAAGGGGATTTAGTGTATTAGCAATTTGTTGCATGACATCTTACTGTCCTGCTAGGTGTGTAGTGTATAGGGAGGGCAAGAGGGCTGCTTGGTGCCTGGCATATTATTGAGGGCTTCACTGTATTAGCTATTTGTTGAATGAGGTTTTACCGACCAGCCAGCTGTAGTGTATACCAAAGTGCAAGTGATCTGCTTGGTTCCTGGCGACTTCTGATGCTCTGTGGACATACATATATAAATAGGGGGGCCTCAACATATTAGCTGTTTGTCGCATGACATCTTACCAACCTGCCGGCTGTAGTGTATACCGAAGTGCAAGCTGACTGCTTGGTGCCTGGCGACTTCTGATGCTCTGTGAACATACATATATAAATAGGGGGCTTCAACATATTAGCTATTTGTCGCATGAGGTTTTACCGACCTGCCAGCTGTAGTGCATACTGAAGTACAAGTGACCTTATTGGTACCTGGCGACTTCTGAGCTCAGTAAACATACATACATATAGAAATAGGGGGCTTCAACGTATTAGCTATTTGTCGCATGAGGTTTTACCAACCTGCCAGTTGTAGTGTATACAAGGGTGCAAGTGACCTGCTTGGCGGCTGGCGACTTCTGATGGCCATGAACATACATATATAAAATAACGAGGCTTCAGCGTATTACCAATTTGTCGCATGAGATATCATTGTTTAGTTTTCCCAATCACCTATACAAATAAGACAATCCCAAAGCTATCTGTATATAAAAAAATTTACCTCCACCGAAATTTTTTTTTTTGTATATAAGTGACACTCTAAACCTATGCACCATGCATTGTATGAAGACTTGCCCCTCGTGCGAGAAAAGCGTTTCTAGCGCTAACTATACGAGGCATTATCGTACCTACATGCCTGGCAAGAGTTTGTCGGCTATGGAACTGTGTCCTGGGTGTGGCAAACGATTGACAATCTTGTACCTCAACAAGCATCGACTCACTTGCTAGGGCAGCAGCACCCCTGTGCCACAATCCTCCACCTCCACCAAGAGGAAGGCAGAAGCAATTTTCTTCGTTGCACCGCCATCCACCAAACGCATCAAACCAGCAGTCAAAGCAGACCAGTCTGCTTTCGAGTATTTGCTGGAGGATTTTGTCCTAACATTGGATGGCTCCTGCAATGTGCGTAGCTTTCTGGAGGACAAGCGTGTCACCATTATTTCCATCCTCAGCGATGCACTGGCAACGCACTCTACGAAATTTTACGCATCGTTACGTTGCCAGTATAAAAAGCCATACGATGAAACATACTGTGATTTTATTGATTTTAGTTTATTTTACTTTGAGTTTTGTGCCTCTTGGCTAATTTGAGAAGATGGGGATGAGTGATGAAATGGATGAATGGACATTCACAAACAACCAAGCCTGAGTGGGATTTGAACCAGGGCCCTTGGCTTCCTGATGAAACATACAGTTTTTGCCATAACTCAAAGGCAAAAACACTGCATCTGGAGGATGGTGACAACCTCCCGAATATCTACAACCAGTTTGTTGAGGAGCTGGTAACCAAGCAGGAGGAGCACCAGGCTAAGGGCTGGGGTGCCTTGCTGTGTGGCACACCACATGAACTCTGTGTGAAACTTGCTAAGTTTGTGCCACTGTCGGGGTCCAGTTATATCTACCTGCCACCTAGCATTAAGGCCAAGAAGGCGATTCTGAACATTCAGAACAATCACAACAAGTGCTTTCTCTGGTTGCTGCTGGCGACATTGCACCCGGTCCATAAGAAAGACCACCCACACCGAATTGCCCACTACGTAACATTCGAGCCGGAGCACGAAGATGCGATGGTCAGGATCCTCTTCCCTGTGTAAATCTCTGACATCGGTAGATTCGAGATGGATGCGCGCAATGTGTTGGGCCTACGGCTAAGCATCAATGTTTACAGCCTCACAAAAGAGAAGCATCTGGTGCATTCCATTCGGGTGAGTGACATGGATGATGGGGGTGCGCAAGAGATCAACTTCTTGTTGATCAAGAGCAACTCACGCCGCCATTACAACCTCGTCCACATGCTCTCCCGGTTGGTCTCAGGTCAAAGAACACCACATCGAGGTGTGTCGAAAGTGCCTGATCACCTTCGATAACCGACAACAGGATAATTACCAGCATTCCCGAGGACCCGACATCGCTGCCAAGAAGCTCACCCGCAACCTGCATGAATACTCCTGCCCAAACCCCCTGCGGTTCAGCAGTTTCGAATGCACAGTGCCACGATAGAACACCCTGAAATCATCATAGTGGTCTTTGAGGCCTTCCTCAAACCCCTGTCTACCTGCAATCCTGATCCTGACCTACCCTCCACCACCACCTACCAGCTCAACGAGGCTTCAAAGTTTTGCTTATGTTGTGTTGTGGCGAGACTGGTATTTTGGCCCTGAACCGTACGTATATCGCGGTCCCGACCCAGACAAGCACTTCCTCGAGAGGATGGTAGAGGAGGCCCAAGAGATAGGGAAAGTGTTGTTAGCCCCCAAGCCCATGCTGCCACAGTCCGTTACCCGACGATCAGCGTAGGCATGATGAGGCCACCACCTGCCCTGTCTGCGCCAAGAGCTTCACCGTTGACAACAGGAAAGTGCGACATTATGACCATTATGGTACCAGAAGCTATATTGGTCCATGGTGCAGCAAATGCAATATGAAAGCCAGGGACTCGCGCTTCATGCTTGTCTTCTTCCACAATGTCTCGGGCTACGATTTTCACCATCTGGTGATGAATCTTGCCTGCGACAGAGAACGGGTCAACGTCCTGGTGCAGAATGAGAAGCGCTACATCAGTGTCAGCAAGTGAGTGTCCATCCCAAGATTGTGAGCGACCATCAAGCTTCGGTTCCTAGACTCGCTGCGATTCCTCCAGGCCAGCCTCAACGCTCTCGCTGGCAAGCTGAATGACGAGCAGCTGACTGTTACTGTTGCTAGTTTCCAGAACCTGGATGTGTTCAGGTTTACACTCTTCAGGTGTAAGGGGGATTACCCCTATGAATACGTCACCAACCCTGCCAATAGAATACATCACCAACCCTGACAAGTTCGAGGAAGAGTCGCTGCCTATCCAGGCTAAGTTTCACAGTCAGCTGAGAGGTTTGGGTGTTACCGACGAGGAGTATCAGCATGCCCAGCCCATGTAGCGAGAACTGGGTTGTCGAACTCTGGGGGATTATCACGACGCCTATCTTAGGCTCGACGTGATGCTCCTCGTGGACATGTTCCAGGCACTTCGCTTGACTACCATGAGCATCTACCACCTAGACCTGGACCTGGCTTTCAAGTCCAGGACCATCTACAACAAGCAGTTGGCTCTGGTCCATGTGGACAGGACTGTGGTGCTCCTGAACAAACCAATCTATGTTGGTGCCACAGTCCTGGACCTGAGCAAGTTGCACATGTTTGAGACACACTATGGCACCCTACGCAAATACTATGTACATGACATCACTCTTCTATACACAGATACAGACAGTTTGGTATACCATGTCCGGACGGCCGACATGTACGAGGACATAGCTGCAGTCCAATCCTTGGCTCAGTTCTTTGACACGTCGTGCTATCCCCAGCTTACCAGGTACGGCATCCTGACCTGGAACAAAAAGGTGCCCGGTAAACTCAAGAACGAGAAGAACAATGATGTGATTCTCGAGTTGCCGGTCTTCACGCCAAAGCTTATGCAATTCAGGCCGATGCTAGTGTCACCAAAAAGGCAAAGGGTGTGGGCAGGCAGGTGGTCCAGGAGTGCCTTATGTTCGAGGACTATGTCGATTGCATCAGAACCAGGTCATCGGTTCTACGAGTGGGCAGTGCATCCAGAGTGTTGGCCATGTGTTGACCACCAACCAGGTGAGGAAGGTTGAGCTGGATGTGCATGACGATAAGAGATGTGTCTTCGAGTGTGGAATCCACACACTCCCATGGGGCCATTATAAGCTGAAAACCAGCAAACCTTGCACCATCTATTGGAAGTCCCCTAATTTCTTTCAATCGCTTTTCCATACTCAAACTCTTCTTCCTCTTCTTCTAAAAAGGAAATGACTCCTGCTGTGTCCTACGGGACAAGAAAGGGGCACATGCAAGGCCAAAGGGGCAGTTCCCTTGTGGGCTCAAGTGTGATCATTTTTTTTTTGTTACAGTGCATTTAAAACTGTTCGGTCACTCGCTTGTTCTTGACGTCATACACAAAAGTTTTCTCTGCAATGAGGATGATGCTGCACAGGGTGTCAACAGGCAGGGCATCGTGGGACTCGCACACAATCTTGATGTTACTACGATTGTTGACCACCACCTGCTTCATCTTCGACTTGATAATGATGAACATGGGTCTGTGAACTATGAACTCATTGGGGTGTAATACATGTCCACGTTGCCGGCTGTCACCCTCTTGTAGGCCGTGTACGCCTTGTACAGTTTCAGGGTCGTCGGCTGCAATGTTCAGGTTGTAGTTCTCGTGCGGGAAGATCTCATTCCTCCCGTTTTTGAGGTAGACGTTCTTGATCTTGCAGTTGTGCCTCCCCGATGGCGCAGGGGTAGCATTGTAGCCTTGTAATCAAGGGGTCCCAGGTTCGATACCCGGTGGAGGCACATGGCACAGTGGTTCGGATCCCACTTTAAACTGTAGGTCCAGTCCCGATTAGCCTTACTGTGCATAAAGTGGACTTAAAACACCAACTCAATCAATCAATCAATTGATCTTGCAGTTGTCGAACTGGCTGGAATCTTTCCCCTGGTTTTTCTCCCTCCCCGTCTGGAAGAGCACAACCGCAAACTCTGTCATGTCGTACCAGATGCTGTTGAACTGTGTGGCCACGTCAAATTCGAAATGATTGCCGGAAGCAGGTTTCTTCATGCACTGGTAGCTGTAAAACTAGATGGGCACTTGGGGATTCTTCAGGATGTCGGCTTTGTACTTGAGGGCGTGGTTGGATTCATATTCCACCATGGGCATGCACAGCTCCATAGACCTCAGGAGCCACTTGGCAGCATTGGGTAGTGTGTTGGGATGCAGGGTGGTCCGGTCTGGCCCCAAGGTGCTGTACGCATCATTGTCATTGGCAGCTCTGTGAAAGGTGATGCGCCAAGTGCCCTTCCACATAATCTCTGCATAGTCGGAGAAGAAACCAGGGAGCAAGCGCATGGGAAACAACACCGTGTGGCTTTGGGTTTCAATCTTTGTGCTTGCTTCGAATCCCCCTGCTTGGTAGTATGCAGCATTGGCCTTGGATAGCTTCAGTGTTCCCACAGCTGTCGAAGTGATACCAGGGTAGTCGACTCGATCGATGACGGTGCCATGCTTCCTAACTTCCACCTGCGAGAACAGGTACAGTACAAAGTTGTCCACGAGCCTCAGGTTTGCGTTGGTCAGGAAAGCTTTGCTGCTCTCTATCTCCACCACGTCGAACTTGATGTACAGGTCATCACTGTGAGGGTGGATGAATCCATCCTTGACATCCACATCGACCTCAATCTCTCGGTTCGGTTCGTTGAGGTTGGCGAACGTGCGACTGTTGGGAGGGAAGGACTGCTACTCGTAACTTCAGTTTTGCTCCATGATGGTTATTTATTTCACATTGATCTCCATGATGGCAGTGGTCGTGGTTCCGGCAAAATCTACCACCTTGCCCTTCTCGTTGGTCACCGCCAACTCTATGTTGTCTATGCGATTGCAACACACAGGAAAGTAAATCTGAGACGAGGGTGTATAGATGATTGTCTCCATGAACTCAAGAGTTCGGTTTGAACGTGGCAATGATCCTCATCTCCTTGTGGCTGCCTGTAAACAATGGCGATGGTTGTACCCAATGCAGCAACCCGTTCACCTAGCGAGGCATCTAGCGACAAGTCTTCCGAAAGCCACATGCTCCAACGATGACCACGATGACCATTTTCTCGTAGAAATTATGATTCCCGGCATTCTCTTCACCTGCGATGACCAGCAAACGGTCCACGAGCTCCTCACATCGTCAACCCATACAACACCTTAGGCAGGGTGTTGTACTGTTTGACGGTGCTGCTCATTTTGACATGGTTCCATATTGGCTTGATGAGGTTCTTGTACTTTTCGCAGCTGCTGGATTTGAAGCTGTTCTGTGTGGAGTCATTGATTTGGTACAGAGCATCCATCATGATCAAAATTTCTGTGTAACTTTGGTAATCCTCATCTGTGTAATCTTTGGGTTGCTTTTTGGTGATGAGCTCCCACAGTCGCACCCTGCCCGGATACCTGGCCCAGCTGTTCTTCTCGCCCAAATTGACTTTCACATCATAACCCTCAAAGTGACTTTCGATTTTCCGATTTTTCAAACTAAACCCTTGTTAAGTTCCATAGTCTGGTACAATTCGAACACCTCGTCATTCTCGAATTTCCCTTGCCAATGGACCCAACTTGACTAGCTTGTCTGAAGAGGTGTTGCCTAGGGCCTGACGTTTCGGTGGTGGTGCAAGTTCAAATGGTGTAGTGTGAATGCTGGATATAGGCATGGGTACGACATAATTTCGAGCAGTGCGCGGCACAAGCTCATTGATCAAGTCATTGTTTTGCTCGGTGATATCTTTGATTTCTTTACAGAGTCTGCTGATGGCATCGATGATAGGTTGGTCCTGACGATTTTTCTCTTTTCGAAAATTCCACAATTCTCAGATTTCTTCCCCTTGAACCATTTCACCAGGTAGTCGAAAAGCTTCAGGTTGTCATCTGTAAGTTTGCGTTTGCCATTGTTATTTTATACAATGTTTATGTAATGTTGCAACATTCGTGAAGCCATTGATTTTGTTTCTTTGTTTTCCATCATTCGGTTTCCTCGTCATGTCAATCCTCACAAATCCAAAGTCGTCCCAGCATGACACGCAGAATATCGAAAATTAGTTGTAGCTCAAATCTCCACCCACATAGTCATCATGCAAGTGCTTGAGGTTGGTGAACCCCTTATTGAACATGCATTTGAACTTGCTGATCCTTACCTGGTCTCCTACTTTGCATTTTGGTTTCTTGGTCGTAGGTCGGCACTTGGGACAGTAAACGGTGGAGATCAAACGCACCTCATTCTCGCAGTATGTCGACCCACTTGTAGTTACCATGAAGCATCAACTGTTTCCACATGCATGCTTTCAATTTGCGATTGAAGCATTCCACGATGCTGGCTTTCAGGTCGATGAACATCGAGTAGTGTCAGATGTTGTGCTTTCACATTAACTCTCGAAAAATGAAATTCCTTCCCATTGTCCATCTGCAGGAAGTGCGACCATCTGCCAGATTGCCGGAAAATAGAGTTGAAGGCTTCTGTGACACACGCACCAGTCTAGGCTTTCAAGGGCAGGGTCCATGCATATTTGGAAAATGTGTCTATGACAAGTCAGGAGGTACTTGCGACCCTTCTTGACTTTGTGCAAATTCTTCAAATTACCACTGCTCATTTCAATGAGATCTGCCTGGCACAGGTCATCAATGCCCTTGGTAACCAATGACAAGCGTTCGTAGTTGTGACATGCAGCTTTGTGCAGCTCGTCAACGATGGCTTGCTTAGACATTGAATGAGAGATTTCGCCGGAAGGAAAAGATTACAAAAAAAATTGGTTATCCTCGGTGTACATTTGTTTGACTTCAAAGAATAGCCTGTCTGCACTTCCGACGTCAAAAACGGATAATTGTTCAACCTCGTGTATTTTATACTTGTTGGTCGCGCCGTACCAATATGCGATCAGTATTTGAAGCGCTCTAAATACCCCATCTTTTCTTTGTATGGTGAAGAGCGCAGCCTAGGATTCTTTCCATTTTTCTCGTATCTAAATTTGAGAAACCGTACAGTACCGTCGACGAAAAATTCGTGAGACTGGGTGTAAGAATATAATTTGTAAATTACCGGCACATTCGTACATCCAATGCCCTCGAACATTCGGAACACTGTGAAGCCTGACAATCTCGACGGAGAACAAATCACGCGATTCTGAATCATCCAATCTGCTCAGCACCGGTTCCAGGTGTTCCCGACGGTGCGAAGAACCTTGTCGTAACTGGGTTTGATCCTCACATCGATGTACAGCTGCTTGAATTGCTCTTTCAATTCATGAAGCTTTGTACCGAAATCAGGCAAGGCAGAATCCTGATCCAGAATCGCTTCGACGACACCGATCTGGAGCTTGACAGTTGCGACGATCTGCTGCATGCTTTCCATAAGCCTCAACTTGGAAATTTGGGTTGCAAGGTCGTGCACTTGGGTTCTGATCTCAGCAAATAGCACATGGAGGTCGGCAACGTTCCGGTTGGTAGGCAAAGCAGCAACCGTACCTCGAAGTTGTGAGATTTTGGCTTGGATGTTAATGACGTCGTCGGATTTGAGTATTCAGTTCAAGGCCCGCTTTACAGCTTTATGGTCCTGCGATGTTGGCATGGTGGCCACCGTACTTTGAAGTAACTCCAGAGCCTTTTCACAGCATCCAGTTCGGTGGCATCTGCCACAGTGTGCATGGCATCTCGAAGTTGTGCCACATCATCCTGGGTAGGTGTCTATCGCTGTAACATTTCCAACTTGTTCTGTATGTCGTCTATAAGGTGGTGTCAATGCGGAAGTTCCGATTCGGTGTTCCGACTTTCCAACTAGGAGATCTGCTGTTGAACTGTGGCCAGAGTTTCGGCGATGCCGGGCAATTTCCATTCCAGAGATTCCTGGACGTTTGAGAGATCGCTTTTCATGGTTGGTAAGGTATCCTCGATGTGGGCTACAGTGCCTTGAATTTTCCCTAAATACTCGTAAGTCTCAGGCTGGAGTTTGATGTTGGCTACGCTTCAAGCAATGGCGTTCATTTCGCCGGATGAAGGCAGGTAGTCTATGAAGCTTTCTAGAGTTCGGAGTTTGGCTTAGACCTCGGCGATGGCCGCGTGAAGGGCATCCGTTTGAAGTTCCATCTTGCTGTTTTCCAGTGTGGGAATTTCCAAGGATTGAAAATGTTTGCTTAATCTGCATAATCATCCTGAGTCTTGATACTCTGAACAATAGATTGCAGCTCGGTCTGGGTGCTGCTCGTTTTATTCTCTAATCGCTGTTTCAGTTGTTCCACGTCATTGGTCCGTGCCTTGAGTTCATGTTCCAACTTGTCAATGCTTACCTCCACGTTTCCGAGGTTGTCTATGGACACGAGATCAGTATACTTTTGCAGCAGGGATTTGAGCTCGGCATCGATTTTGAGGTTGGGGTACAGGCACTGAGACTGCAGACTGCCTATCTCAGTCTGGAGGCTGGAGTTGAGCATGGATTTCAGGGCCTGCAGGTCTCGCTTCGCAACTTCTTGACCCTGACATCGAGCATAAGAAGCTCGTTACCGTGGTCATCGCGATTCGTGTGACTGAAGATGTCAATAGGCATTGCTACTCTACTTATTTATTATAGGGTAGGTGATTCACAACTCGATGAAGAGAGGGATGAGTTTGTCGTAATCACCCAGAAGCTCGACATACAGGCAATTGTCGGCAGACACATCGTACATGGTGGCAGTGTCCATCTTATCGTGCTTGATGCGATAAATATTCTAGCCAAAGGAAAACCTTGATTTCACCTACATTCCATAATGCCAGAGTTATAACAATTTTATCCAAAGAGTGTTCGAATTTAAAATTCCCACCAAGAAGCCCGAGCGAGAAGGAGGGTATTTTCATAAAAATGCTCGGGAGTATAAAGGTTAATTCATGCAACGTAATTTAAATAAGTAAACATTGCAACCTTGTATAGGAGGATTTTTTGCTGGTCAAAAGAACAATTGATTGATTTTATTTTCATTTAATGTAAAATCCTGAAATATGTTTATATATTTGCAAAATTGAATGTTGATAATCAAAAATTGATAAAATCCAATTGTAATGTAATTGTTGTTCCATGAGAGTTTTTGATTACTCACTCTTATTGAATTTTCCATTAACTGTTAATGAAAATCTTGGCAAATCAAAGGATAATATTGGAATATGCTGTTGTGAATAATTGGACGTAGGAATTGCTACAAAGAGTAATTGTTTAAGTTACGTGATCAATACTGCTGTTAAACGAGCAGCACTTGTTAATTGTTGCATAAATATAAACATTATTGCAAAAGAAAACTTGAATAAAAGTATCATATTGTATTAACTGCAAACTTCTCACGATCATTTTCAACCCGACTCGCAACTACTCAACAAGATGGGCAAACTATAATTTTGTGTTGTTAGTGGTGACGGTAGACTAGATTGTGCTTAATACAAATTGTGCAATGCTCACACAGACTGGAATATTTCTATTTTGTCGTTTTTGGGCAATTGTTAAAACTTTATCTTACAGGCATTTAAGTTGAACTTTACATGTTTCGACAATATAACTTTGTTGACTCAACATTTGCATTTCAGGTTTATTTAAGTTTTACTCTCTATTGTCGCCCACACAAATGTTAAGTTCCCTGGAACTTTCAGGTGCTGTGAACAACATGGCAAATACCTCAACTCAAAAGATTTTTGTGCGTTATGCTAATTTTGCTTGCTAACATCCCAGCCTCTAATTTTTAATATGGTAGCTTCCCCCTTTATATAATTAACACAGCAAGCATAATGTTACATGATGAAGCAACATCAGATTGCCTTCCTTCTTGGACATCCTTTCTGTATTTGCTTATAAATCTCAGTTGGATATTTGTGTAGCAATCTGTATCAAAATGCAGTGCACAAATTTCTATTTTCAGCTCCGGAAAGCACCATCTTGAATTTACCACCATCTAGCAGCGAGAAAAATTGAACTACAGAGAACGACTGTAACACACACACAGAAAAAAACAACTAATAGTTTCTTTACAATAAATGTTTTAGTGTCACCAGACTATATGTACAACCTGTATAATTTTATGTGTATTATTAGGATAAGTTCTAATGTGTGTTACATAAAATACATACCTCAGACATGGAGTTTCAAAGTAATCTTCAGCTTTCAAACCAGAAAGCTCGATAGGGTTATCTGCAATGAAAATTTCTTCACTCTTAATAGTATGAGCCTCTTCTACAAATTCTCTGTTAATTTCATTCTCCACTACATCTTGCTGAGATTTAACAGAGTGTCCTAAGGATGTGTCAGATGTGAGTTCATGTTCTATCTTGCAAGTTGTTGCAAATTCTTGTGCTTCGAATTTGAGTTCCAAATCAGGCTCTTTCAAATAGGAAATTAATACACTTTTTTCTCTATCACACGTCAAGTTCAAGTTGTCTTTTAAAGGATCTTCCACAGCCAAATCAAATTCCTTTGACTCATTATGGAATGACGATTCAATCTTCATCCTCTCGTCTTCTGCACTTGCTGCTGAAATTTCTTTAGCTGTATTTGACAGTGTGTCGATTGTCTTGACATTTCTGTTTTCGAGCAGCATGCAATGTTCACTAGATGCTCCATGTTGTGATTTCAAAATGAAATCTGGTAGTTCACTACTAAAAATAGAAAAACATATTTATATAGAGATGGGCAAGATGACATGAATTCCTTTACCAAGTACAATAGTACACTTAGTATAAATATAATAATAATTACTTGTAAAAGGAACCCATAGGAAGAAGCAAATCATATTGGTTTAACTTTTAGTGGAAGGAGTCTCTCGTGAATGCACAGCCTCTGAGGATGGAAACTCTTCAAGTTCACACTTTTCAAACTTTTGGTGCAAAGTAAAAAAAAAAAAACCTCAAGAACTATTTGTTGTAGGAAAATGAGTTTCCTTTGCAATGACAAGGCTTGTAGTGTAGGTGACATTTGTACAATGTACCTCCAAATAATGAAAGTTAAACAAAGAAGTACAAAATAAAGATTTTACCTCCAAAAATTGGCATTCGGTATACCTCTGTGACTACCACAATGCACCAAAGTGAATGAGAAATGTATTATGTAGAAGTGGTACATTCCTACAAACATGCAGTTGCATTGAAAAAAGTCTAATATTTCTTGGGGAAAAAAATAACAACAAAGGACAATTTTTTGAATAGCCTTAATAGCTACCCAAAATGTGTATTTATTTTCATGCAAACTTTCCAATTGTTCCTCCTTCACATAATTTTTACAGCACATGAGGCATTAATATCCGGATGACCTTGGTGGTAGACAATTTTCAATCAGTATCCTGCTTTGCACAGTTCATACAAGAGCAAACTACACAGATTGTATGAGAATTTATTTTACAAATGCCATAAGGATCTTCACAAACTTCATGAGCTTCAAGGAATGTTCTACTAGAAAAATATGTCTAACAAGTTAAACTAATATGACTTATGGAACATTGAGTTACTGAGTTTTGTTTCTAAGTCCACTTTATGTACATAATGGCTAATCAGGATAGGACCTACAGTTTAAACTGAGATGTAAACCACTGTGTGTCTCAATTGGGTATCGAAACTGAGACCTCTTGATTACAAAAAAACAAAGATGCTGAACTATTGGAATGTTCCCACAGACAACCACTGGTGCTTTATATCATGATATGTTATGATGTTTCTCTCCACCGAATTTTATATTCCTATCTCTAGTAATTTCTCAGAAATGGACAAGAACAATTTTTAAACTCACAAAATTTCACACTCATGCTCATGGTGATATCATTAAGCCGTAACAGGTGTGGCATAGTCCCTGGGACCTTCTGATTAGTACAATGCTCTCGTTCTCGGAAGTAATAACATGCACTTCTCTATCCTTTTCAGTAGCTTCATATTTTGGAATATCACGTAACCCCCAGTGCCACTTCGCTCGCTGTATTTTAGTTTCAGACCAATAGCCACTCATAGGTACCAAGGACCATGCGACGCACTTTAGATAAGTCTTTTGGTATGAAACCTGATGCGAGAATCAGATTTGACAATACATGTTTTAGATGGAAATGTCCTTGCCACACTTAAAGAAGTTAGAAGCGGAAGTGAATTATCAGATATGGATTCTGATGAAAGTAATAATGAAACATTCTCGTCCAGTATGCTTTCCCCTTCATTTTGACATTGTGCAGACATTTTTTGTGTGCGACTTTGCTATGTGATTTTGTTGTATTTGAGTAAGTGCATGTTTGTTCTGTGATAATTGACCATCGAAAAAGCATTTCTTGTGTCTTACAGTCAAAGGACAATATATTTACAGAGTCGTTTACAGATACGTCTCTGATTTTTGTAGTATTAGATAAATTGAGTAATAAACATGGCAATAACAAAATAGTGGATAAACGTTTATCATAATTCCATGAAGAAGGACCAAAATACATGATAATTTGTGTAAAATATTAGCTATTATTTCGATTACTCTTGGAAATTGTAAACTCAATTTGGTGGTCCACGGAACCACCCAATGCCCTTTGTGTTACAATCTGGCACCATGCCTGTTAGAGGTTAAAAATGTGTCAACTTTCAGTGTCATGACTTCCATGGATAGACAGACATGCAAAACAACATAATTTATATCTTGTTAACATTTAATGTGCAGAAAATGTTAGATCATCACATGTATATGTTTCCAAGATAACAAAACCTCACTTTTAAGTGATTGTTGCCTCTCTGTCAATGCGACTAGGTGGTTAAGCTTATTTTGGATGCATAAGTTATTATTTGATAAGTCCATCCATCTACCCATCTGTCTTTATGACTCAAAGAGTTATACAGGAAACCCTCGTTAATACGATATTGGTTAATACGAAGTACCCTTTAATCCGAAGTTCTTCCCATTCCCCAGCCGATAAGATAGGATTTATAATGTATTTCAGTACGGATCGGATAAATCGAAATACGGATAATTTTTAATACAAAGTTGTTTACAAGATCCTTCCGCAAAACTGGTTTCACTTAATTCGAAGTAGACACCTGCGTAAGTCGACAAGAGAAGATCGAATGTGGAGAGAGCTTGGACGTTATTTTAACTTGACCTTGACATGTTTCCTTGTCCTAAGAACTGCTGACAACTCGAGGGAAGCAGCCCAAAATGCCCGCTGGACATTGACATTCTTTGTCAATGTGCATGGGAGGTCAAGCTCTTTCCCCGTTGAATGCGCCACCTTGGAAATATTCACCAGTGCTAGATGAGAAATGCGAGATAAGATCGCACGAATGTTCCAAAATACAAGATGCGTGGCACCTGGAAGTCTCGCCCATCTGTCTAGATAGGAGCTCGAGATACAGCAACTTCCCGTGAGCGAGCAACTTTTGGCCTGGTAGCCGACAACTTCCAGTAACCACTTTCATTAAAAGCGTGTTCTTTGTGCCCTGTAGAAATTCATAAAAAAAAGGGAAACTGTTACAGATAATCAAAGCCGCATAGGCCAACTAAAGATCCTCAACCCGCTTAATGCGTTGTCATCTAGGTTTCCCGCAAAAGTTGACGTCGATCTTACATATGTTGCAACTCCAGTTTCCCGCTTCATACGTTTCCCAACTGGTCATAAAATTTGCCAAAACAGTGTTTTGTTGTCTGAGTGACTTCTCCCCTTTATCTATCAGCAAACGGGGGAGAGGAGGGGTCCGTTGCTAATTGTTTCGGCCACGATTTTCTTGCTCGTGTACGCACACAGGCTCCTTTCCTTTGGCGTCTAAAAAAAAGCAAACACTTCCTTAAAACGAACAAAAACCGCATGATAAGTAAAAGAAAAATGACCCCCTTCCTTCTCCTACAACAGCTCATTATCCGCCACTGGTGTGCATGGTAATGTGATAATTCCAGAATTCAGGTCCCTCTTTCTTGTTTGAATGCAGCTGTCTGGATAGGAAATATTGCCGGTATTATTGTCGGTTGCATGGTAAAAGGTAATGCAAGGTCATTTTTTTTTCACACTATAAAAGTTCGGTCTTCGACAACTGCGTTATCTTTAAAATGATGATTTCCCTTCTACCACCTGCTGCTCTAACTTCAAGCCGGTCTAATTGTGTTTAGGCTGCAGCTGGCGCCAGTGTTTAGTCTAGCGTCTGGAAAGCTCTCACTTGCAGATAACGGCAATGACTCATCCAGTGGGAAGGAATAAGCGTCATTGTTTTGAATCTCGCAAAGCCATATCATCCCCGCTTTTCTTCAGAACCATTAGCGTGCTGCTGTTAAAAAAAAATTAAAAAAATGCAATGCTCAATGTAGGAATACGAGAGGAAAAGTTTTGGCGGAGCGAGTGTTTGACCTCCAGAATACTCCTGAAACCTACAATAAATTGTCGATTAATCTGAAAATACCCAAATTTCGTAAAGCTTGTTTTTAGTTCATTTTATGCTGATGAGCTAAGCAGGACTAAATATACAGTTTAAAGTGGGATCCAAACCAGAGTGATTATCGAGTGGGGCACTGTTTAATGTGTCCTAGGACACACATTCGGTGCAAACAGATCGCAAGTTGTGTGTTTACTTTTTCAGAGTGCATTACAATGCAAGTTGAGGAAGAGTTTGAACTGATCCCTGCAAAAGAAGGGGGGGGCGAATATGAAGTTAACTGAAGCAAAGAATACATGACTTTTTTTACGATGTGTTTTAGACAGCAGAACCAGAACGAAATTTACAGCCCCGATTTTTTTGTTTTCTGCCAGGGAAAGGTTGTGTTCTCTCCCAAGAGAATCTTCTCTTACCAGCTAATCCTGTAACAGACAATGTTCTAGTGAACGCACATAAAATCCCATATTCATTCTATCCGATTATCTCCCGTCTCTTGCTCACGCCAGTGTGACTACTGTCAAGATTCTTCCGAGTTTCACTTCTTGCAATAAACGAGTTTGTTTTCTTTTCCGTAGGTCTACGTGCAAACGGGTTTCTTATGAACTAAAATTGTAAGAATTTCGTGGAAGAGCAAAGACTTTGCACAATTAAAAGAAAATACCATTTTTTATAAGACTTTTTGCCCCGACATGCATCCCGTGCATAACCAGCTGTATAACTAGGCAGGATAAATGGTGTTAACCGTCTCCTTGGAATGTTTGTGTCCGCGTTAAGCACCGTGTTCTCATTTTGTGTAACATTTTTTACACTTTCTTTAAAACGTACAGTATTATTATATAGTACATATAAAGCTTATTTTCCGAGCTACCACCAAGTACAAAACATCCTTTGTGGGGGTAATTTATACTCTACTTTATTTACACCTGAAAACAGGCGCAATCCTGAAAAGTTTGGATAACTCGAAGTCGTTTAATACGAAGTTGACATTTTTTGGTCCCTTGAACTTCGTATTAACGAGGTTTTCCTGTATCTCACATCTTCGCAGTAGACATGGGTGGATATATATATATATTTTTTTACAAAAATTATCATCTGAAAACAAATTAAAAACACTATGTAGCAAAATTTGCAAAGTCTTGATGCACTAACTTACCAATCTGAATCAGCAATCTTGACACAAGAAGTAATATTTGATATTTCGGTGAACAATTCATTTGAAAAAGCTTCAATTTTTTTTAAGAATTCAATATTTGGCATCTCTTTTCCTTCATGATTCATTTTAGCAAACTGAAAATAAAAAAGTAGAAATTGGTCACATGGACATTATGTAAGCACAAAGAACAAAACGTAACAGAAACAGCACAATACTATATATATATTATCTTCTTGTTAGTTAAAATGGAGGTCCATGATGATGAAAATATATACTCTAACAAATTCTGATGTATTGGAATCAGATTCAATCTAATAAGAGACAGTGCAATAATACTGGCTGTACGTATCTACTCGGCACAAAAGATGTGCAACTGTTGGGATGCATTTGCAGCTCAAATCTCCCAACTCATTTTCCCTTTGCTACTATTCCTCAACTCTGTTGTTTCAAAATTAAGGCACTGCAGAAACTGTGTGTGCATCGTGCTCTGTAGGGGAGGGGTGGAGCAGACTTCATCTTGGTCAGACCTGCATGGATGAAGGGGGAGGCATGCAAAAGTTTCCAGCTGAAGGGTTTTTGTTTGCAGTCCCTTTATATCTGTTGGAAGACATATTCAGCTATAGGGACATTCCATGTGAAATCAACAAGTGATAAGGCACTATTCAACCTTACATTTTTTTGATTCATTTGAAATTTGGTACGTTGGAAGGACCATTTGAGGTAGGAAAATATGCAACTTTGTAGATCCATATATTTTGTATTTCCGAAATTACAGTGTTGCAAACTGTTCGATTTTGACAATTTCTTCCACCATCTTGTTAACTTTAAATTACAATATTTCGACAACCAGGGAACATACAGAAGTGATTCGGGTGGCGTTGTAAAAGTCTTTACGAGCTCTTTCACACAAGATGTAGCATGTCTATGCCAGGGTAAAAAAAGAATTGAAGGTGATGTAAAGAAAATTTTGGGATCCATTTTTCTCAAAAATGAGTCTATTAATTTTTTCAAAAAATTACGTGTTATACATACACTATTACTCAAGACGCATCCAAAATTTTAAAATGGGATGCCAATGGGATCTGGAGTTTTGTTAGATTTAGGTTAGGTTTGGGTAGGGTTTGCTAGGTTAGGTGATGGATGATAACAGATTTTCATAGGCAAATTCTTAATATTCAAGAGTAAAAGTCTAACAGAAATCAAATATAATATTGTTTGAATTAATGTACATGAATATGGTGTTTAAATTCCCATTTATTATAAAATACAGGGTGACTCAAAAGTCCAGTTCCATAGCCAACTCCGTTATTAGTGCACACAGCAAAAAAATGAAAAGAGGGGAAAAGTTGGTGGAAGTAGGTGAGTTTCAATCTAAAGTAGAGTTGCAAAAAAGGCAGTTTTTTTAAATGGATGTTTTTTCTTCTTCGATAAAAAGATATTGCATAGTGGTTCACATTCAATTAGGAACCCTAGCTTACCGAGGTAAAGAGGGGACATTCAGGCCCACCACATGTATATTTTTTAGATTTTTCAACTGTTTGAAAATAAATCACATTGTTCTCTAGGATGTTCCACATATTTCTATATTACTTTTGCTCATAAAAACGCAAATGTAACATAAGTAGGAGGCAAAATGCACTTGGTGCATCTTTGAATGCATCTCATTCGAGACACTCATGCCAGTGACAGTATACAATTGGTTGGTAATGATGGTAATTATTATATTTAATAAACAATTGCATTTCTACAAACAAAAAGCATTAATCATAAAGTTATTATGGATTTTGTGACTTTTAGTGAATGATAAAATAAATATATGTGAGACAGTCATGCAATAATTGGTTATTATTTTTTATTAAAGATGCAGTGGAACCTTGATAACTCGACCTTGATTGGAAGAAGAAAAAAATCAAGGTATCAAGGATTTTGTCTTACCAAGGTTCGAGTTATTGAGGGTCAAAATTGCTGACTTCGAGTTATAGAGGTCTACAGCACATTAACAATGATGGTTACATGCATGGCAGGGTGGGGGAGTTCAAGTCCCAACATGATTGTTGATCACCTGACAATGTACATACGCACCCTACACTTCGACTTACTGAGGTCCGTGTGACTAAAACTTCGAGTTATAAAGGTGATTAGAATTTAACTTCGACTCATAGAGGTTTTTCATACTCTACCTTTCAGTTATTGAACTCGAACAGCATCCCATAAACTGTACAACTGTATTTGTCTTATCAAGGTTTTATTGGAGTTGTTGAGGTAAAATTAGTATTTAGTGTTATGGACAATTCAAGGGGATTACAAAAAGTTCGACTTATCAAGGAATTCGAGATGTTGAGGTTCGAATTATCAAGGTTCCACTGTAGTAATTTTTGTAATTATTATAATTAATAAATAACTGCACATATATAATCAGCAAAGGAAGCATGATTCAAAAACAAAATTATTTCTTGAATATTAGTGATCAAAAAATAAAGTGTGGGTCTGTGAGTCGCCCCCTGGTATGTAAGTTTCTTTTACGGCACGGGTAAGCTAGGGGTAAAACTAAACGTGTAGTCCTGATGAGCACATCTGACCAGGCAATGGACTTAAAACAACCTTTTACATGTTTGCGTTTCAATTTAAATGTTGATGTTTACTCAGTGGCGGACATGCATGGAGAATGTCTTGCTTTATACTGAAGGAGACTGTGTCGCTCGTCATCTGTAACTTCAGTCTGCTTTTTTGAAAACACTGTTTATATCTAGCTATGAATTTCATACTGTAAATCGTATTTTACATTTAGAAATTAGTGTCTATTTTACAGTAGGGAGATAAATGGAAAACCATAGAACAGGTAAAATACTCTAAACTCATGTATTTTCATTGATTTGGACACTTTTGTGCCAGTTTTTTTTCGACCACATCCAACTCTACTCTAAACTGTTCGATTTTCAACGTAGCATGCACCATTCAGGATGTTCACTGGTACGAAAGAAATTAGCACTGATTATAAATCCGGAAAGTCTTAATTATCAGTAAGAAGATGTAAAAATACCTCACGCAAACATCACTGTTTCCTCATCAACAAAACATTCCCCAGAGTATTGCCATATTTACTTGTTGCTGGCTCTCCACATGAGGTTCGAAGGGGTGGCATGCTTGAGACCCTCCCAACTACAAAAGCATTTGGGGATGTTTATGCCAATTGGAAAGTATAAAATAGCTCACCACATGGTAAATGGACCAATTCAGAAAGCCCCTTCACACCTCACACATGAGACACAGATGGCAGCAGAAGTCTGTAAGTAAGACTACACTAAACAAATGGCTGGTGGCAAGAAAAGTATTATGTAGTATACAGAAATGAAAATCCATTCTCCAAGAAAACATACAAGAAGTAATCGCTATAGCTCCAAAGTATGTGTCAAGACATAAATAGAAATCGAACCATGTAAAAAATGCATGCGTAGCATGATGAAATTGCAATTAAACAAAGGGAACTTAACAGGAAGTTGCAATTCTTTTTCTGGGAGGGGCACAGAATATGATAAGACGTAACCATGAAAATATCATGAGCAGATGCTTCAACATATTACAAACAGCTTATATATATTGTCCATTGAAAATGCAAATGTTCTACCTCCAAATTGTAAACAAATGGATATATTTTGGCTGTGGTCTACATACAACCAATATTGATATATTGAGAGCCTTCTTGGTCCATGTACAGAATTTGGAAGCAGCCAGGAGAATGCAAACGCCAAGAGACAATAAAACCTTACGACAATTTACTCATCCAACAACAAGCACCATCCGAGTATGAAATAAAACACTTGCATTCTAACCTTAGTCACTTTTGGGAGCTGCTTAGCAATAGTCTTCGGTTCTTACTTTTGTTGTTAACAGATAAACATTTTGAATAATAATGGTTACAAAGTAGTTGAATGATTTTCCAAAATATGAATTTATATATATAAAATTTACTTTACTTTGCTACCAAATTACAAATTTATAATGAAATTATTTCATCTCCATCTCGTTTCTAGAATGCAGTGTTCTATCTATGGCACTCTCAAATCAAATCTAGTGTTGTGCGCAATTGTTTTATCAGAAATTTCAATAATAATTACAGCATAAGTACCTAACGAAACAACTTCTTCTATTTCGAGAGACTTCAATATATGTATCAGCCTTTGCAATGATACAAACTTTCAGTGCAGTGGTGACAAAGGTTCAATAAATATATCATGTGAAATTTTAAACAGGGCTCCTGAAAAAAATGAAAAATTGGACATAGAGTTGAGTTGCTGTTTAAGTCCACTTTATGCACAGATAGGCTAATTGGGATTGGACCTACAGTTAAAGTGGAATCCGAGCCACTATGTGCCTCCAAACGGTATCAAAACCAGGACATCTTGAATACAAGGTGAGCATTAGCAGATTTTTGTGAAATACAAGCAATTCTACGTTATATGTGTTACCCATGATTACAGAAAGGATTAAGAATTATTCATTTAGTATTATCTCATAACTGACAAGCCCCTGATTTGATTTCTGGTGTCTAGTAAATATAGTCCCGATTAATAGATTTGTGCTTTACTTTATTTTAATCTTCTACTATGTGGAAAAGTATTGCTCAAACACTTTTGATCCTTGTAATATAATGCTATCCATACTTTTTATAATACTCAATCATCCCTTTTAGGAGCAGCATCCATCCTCGTGCCCTTCCTGCTAAATGCCTCAATCGGCAGTTGTGTTTCTAATGTGAATAATAGAAAATGTAATGAAAAGTTGGTATAATATTTTCATGCTGTTGCTGCTATCAAAAAAGCTGAAAAAAATGCTACTATGCTACTTCTCGTGGAGAGCACAACATATGTGTAACGTAGGCATGCACAGTCAAGAAGAAAAACACCAATTATATATATTTAAGAATGCATTTTAAATGTTCTTGACTATAAACAGTGTGCATATTACTGAACAAAGAAATCTACACCGAATAACATACAAGCTTGGTGCTGGTTTGCCAATGGAATTTACGGAATAGATATAATAAAAATAATACTTTATTTCCGTAAACCTGCAATACATAGGTATGGAAAACGTCAAGGATTACATGTGTATTATTGAGAGTTTATCTACAAATAGTTTAAGATACATGATTGTTAAGAATATGGTATATCCTTAAAAAGTTACATAAAAATTGTCATACAAAAAGGAGATATTACTGAACAGAATTTCATATATGAGGGCATATATGTTACAACTAATACAAAATAAAGTGTATATATATATATAAAAAAATGAGTAAATATGGTGTAATTTCATATGATAAAAATTAGAGTTAGCCTATCATTAGTTAATTTCTAGACCTGGATTTTCCAAATATTCAGTTAGACTATACAGTGCTTTGTTTAGTAAATAGTCTTTTATAGGTAATGTCTGTTTAATGTGGGGTGTGAGTATTTTAATATTGTTTGGGAGATTATTATACTACCATATTCCAGAATTCAATGGTGTGTTTTTTGATAAATTCAGTCTGTTTTGTTTTAGGTGATAGTCATTTTTGCTTCTAGTGTTGTGGTCATGTATTTGGTAATTTTTGGTCACTAGACCAGTATTTAAAACAATTAAGATGACTTCGTATATGTATAGAGAGAAAACAGTCATTATTCGTTGCTCTTTAAAAGTTTCTTTACAGGAAGTTCTATAACCTAATTTAAACATAATTCTCAATGCCCTTGTTTGAAGTCTTAGTATTCTGGAGATTTTAATATAAAAAGCTCTACCCCATGCTACAATACCATATTCAATATGAGGGTATATAAGTCCATAATAGATAGTTTAATTGATTTCAGTTACGTTATAATGTGCAAGCTGTTTCAAAAGATAAAGATTTGTGGCTAGTTTACTACATATATTGTTAATCTGCTCGTCCCATGTTAAATCATTGTCTATGATAACACCCAATAATTTGGTAGAATCTTCTCCTTCTATTTCTATGTTGTCAATTAAAGTAGTTTGTGGGACATTTTTGTTGTTTTTACTTGGATTAAAGGTCATAAATTTAGTTTTATTGTTGTTAATAGTTAGTTTATTTAGGTTTAGATATTGAATTATTTGGTTAATTTTTACAAAAGTATTAATTTCAGGATTGGCAACATCTTTGTCATTAATCAAAACTGTTGTATCATCTGCATAAGTAATTACTCTCCTATCTTGATATTCAGGGATGTCATTAATGTATAAGATAAATAGCAACGGTCCTAAAATTGATCCCTGAGGAACACCACTAATAATACTTCTCGTGTTAGAGGTGAAATCAGTGAGAGTTCCACGTACATTAAAACGTATTTGTGTATATTGCATTCTTTCCTGTAGATATGTTTGTATTAATAAATGTGGAATCCCTCTTATTCCATAGCTATAGTTTGTCCACCAGAATTTTATGGTTTATTCTATCACATGCCTTAGAGAGGTCAAGGAATACTGCATTAACAATTTTATGATTTTCCAACGATTCAGATATGTAATTAATCATTTTAGCAAGAGCTGTATTTATAGATTTACCTGAGAGAAATCCATGCTGACATTTATTTAATACATTGAATTTGTTGCAAAAATTGAGTATATTTTTAGATATAATTTTTTCAAGAATCTTTGAGAATGTAGAAGTAAGTGAAAAAGGTCTGTAGTTCTCAATATTATTTTTATTTCCCTTCTTATGAATAGGTACAACTTTGTTAGTTTTCAATATTCTAGGAAAGATTCCAGTTCTGATTGAGGAATTCACTGCATGAAGCAATGGTTTCTCAAAAAATTGTGAACAGGTCTTTACTAAATCATGTGACCATTCATCTGGACCATAAGTCCTCTGAATTTTTATTCCTCTTATGACTTCATTAAGTTCGCTTATTGTTACCCAGAAATAAGTAAACTATTTATAACATGTTTATGTGTTGGATTCCGAGTTGTGTCATTATCATTAACATCATTGTGGTTTGTACCGTGCGTCCATTTCGATCTTCAGCCGAGAGATCGGGAGAAGCGTGGCGGGCGGCGCTGACGAACATGCCGACGTTTGCGGCCTGTAATGCCCGCTTATTTTTATGGACATATGCAGACATTTATATAAATATTGCAAACCGAGCACTAACCTGTGTTATAAGAGTACGGTTTTAATTTTAGTAGCTTAGTGGCTGCATGTGCTGATGATTTTGACACGCCCATCTCCTGTGAAACATGGCGTAGATGTTTGTTTGGAGAACGTTCTAACGCTGCACCAATATCATCGAGTTTTGCTTCGGTTAGAATCCGTCGTTTTTGCTTAGGTGTTTTAAAATATAACGATCCAGTTTCTCGTAATTTAAGGACAAGATGTCTAACCGTATCTCTATGTGGAGTTGAAACGCCTGGGAATTTCTGTACAAATTGCCTACACACGTCTCGACACTAGTCTGTTTTCACGTACGTGTCATACATAAAAAATCTTTGTTCTAACGTGAACCTTGCGGCTGGCATTCCAATCGTCTCACTGACACAACACACATACACACTGCAATAACACAAACAAGTAACGGCAAGTAACCAAGAATATCACTCTTGCGCACAGTACAAAATTAACACTCTCTTGGTTTACATCTCCTCGCCACTCGTCACAGCTCTGTCTTCATCTAGTCGCGAAGGAACAAAAACTCGAGCTCGATTTCGGATTGCAAGGAAGCTCACGAAAACCATAGACTTTTAACGGTTTCGCCTGCAGCGTAATCTTGATACAGTGTTGCACATTCGAAACATCTAAACGATCCCCATCGACACAAAACTCTTTCAAGGATATAAACTTAATCAGGACGTTACTGGTCAAAACTATGATTAACATGTTTTATTATCTGTGGCTCTTAACATCATTTCTAAAGCGTATTTATTTGTGTATATAAGGGCAGAACTTGGATGAATTACAGAATAACTTTTGTGTGTTATAACACAGGTTAGTGCTCGTTTTTTGCAATATTTATATAAATGTCTGCATATGTCCATAAAAATAAGCGGGCATTACAGGCCACAAATGTCGGCATCTCCATCAGCGCCACCCGCCACGCTTCTCCCGATCTCTCGGCTGAAGATCGAAATGAACGCACGGTATTAGGCAAATCGGCAAAATATTTGTTGAATGTGTTGCATATTAGTTCTGGTTTGGTTATTTCTTCATGATTAATTATAATTTTTATGTTAACCTCATATTTTATGGTTGCTTTTCGCCGTTTATTTATAATACTCCAAATTGTTTTTTTGTTTATTAGTAGCATTCACAATTTCATTACATATTTTCTTTGAATTGTGTTCCTTAATGGATTTTCTGTATAATTTCCTAAGTTCTTTATATTTATTTTGATACTTGATATCTTTGTGGTTTACGAACTTAGTATATTAATCATTCATTTTTTCTTTGAGAAGTATTATATCATTAATGAGTGGGATTTTAGTAGAACTAAGGGTTACTTTCTTAGTTATTTTGGGGCATGTTAAATTTAAGTAATAAATGAAGCTACTAATAAAATAGTCCCATATTTCATTGGTATCAGTAAGATTGAAAATGTCATCCCACGTTTCATTGCTCAATAGTAGTTTGAGATATTCTATATTTTCCATGTTTTTTTGTCTATACTCCATTGATATTGTTGGCATGTACATAAGGTTTTTGCCATTTAAATGAACAAGTTGAGCAGTATGATCGGAGATTAGGGTGTGAACAACTTGGACAGTTACACAGTTTCTGGGAATATTGGTTATAACATGATCAATTAAAGACTCGGTAGTTTCTGTAATTCTTGAGGGTTCGTTTACTAGCTGTTCTAAATTTGTTTGATTTTAATATTTCTAGGTATGTTTGACTGTCACATTCCCATTTCAGAAGATCAATATTCATATCACCTAGTATCATTAGTTCATTCATGGATTTGGTTAAATTGTCTAGCATAGTTTCAAATTTATTTAAAAATAATTTTGGGTTACTGCTTGGGGACCTGTAGACAACTATTATGTTCACAGTATTGCTTACTAATTTTAACTGCAGACCACTAACCTCTAAAACATTTTCTATGCAATATTTATCCATATTTAATACCCTTTTGTTGTTTTGTATGTCACTTTTTACAAAGATGCCAGTACCTCAACTTTTGTGGTTAGGCCTTGTATACAAGGAAATTAGCAAATATCCAGTAATATTCAATAGAGTATAGTTGTCAGAATTGAGTCCATTTTCAGTTACTACAAAAATATCTGTTTACATTCATTTAATAAAATCTCAATTTGGTCTATTTTATTTGTGATTATTTGCACATTATTGTGCATGATAGTTACCATATCATTCATTCTATTAAAATGCAGTGAAGTAGGGTTTTTTATACCAGGTACAGAATGGTCCTCCTGACCTAAATCACACCTAAATTTTCTTACAAACCTGGGTTTTCCTGTGTAGTATTCCACTTCAACATAATAGGATTTGTTTTGGTATTAATGCACATCAAATATTCTTTAACTACCTCACATATGTTGTTTAATACCTTTTCTTTGCCTAGATTTAGTGATGATAAATGTGAGAGCGATTTTACAATAAAGTATAATTCCATGATTTCGTTCATATTTCGCATACTCAATAATTTAGGGCTCCTAATCATGAATCTGCAGTTAAAATTTAGCGCTCACGTATGGAACTTGCAAAATAATAGGGTCCATGACCGACAATGTACAATTGCTCATTATTTATCGCAAGATTTTGTGTTTCGAATACTTAAAGAATGAAATATATATTCCTGATATTACTACGACCCCAAATTTTAACTGTTTGCCTAACCTAATCTTGTCGTGTATGGCTTGTGGGGCTATCCATGAATAGTTTGTGGGGCTACCCGTGCATCGTTATAGGGAATTAATGCTAATTGCAACCAGGCAACTTAAAAAATGTAAGTTTCGTAGCACTTGAGAGACAAATTTCAACCACAGAATTTCGAATCGACCCTTCTTAATAGAAATATGTGTGATACATCGTTGGAAAGGGTATGAATCAAGGATTCCAGAAATGTAAACTTTAAAATGAGGAAACAATTGGAAATGGAAAAAAAGTAGTATTAATTGCCTCTGAGTCCAGGCTCTGCCCCTGGAGTAATTGACCTACCGCCCCTACCCCTACCGTGGCCACGCCTCCGCTCCACTACGTTCCGGCTACATGCCTTTTTCTACAGAGTCTCTTTGAATGAAAACATGAAAAAATAAGAATGAAAACATGATTTTAAAAAAGTTGAATCCTAGTGGAAATACACATATATATTCCCATTGAAAACCAAAGTTCGACCTGGCAATACTGTGTGTTTAGAACATGGATTAGGTTCAAGAAAACCAGCTATGGCAAGTAATGTAGTAGTATTTCTTTTATTATTTCATACAAATGTAACTTCAAATTGAGAAATGCACAGTGGCAATTCGAAGTGTTAAATACATACAATTAGCGCACAATATTTCTTTTTGAAATGGTAAAACAAAAGGGTCGATTGTGCAGTCTAGCCATTAAGAGATCTAAATTAGTGAGTATGCTAAATATGAAAGAAATCGGGGAATTGTCGAGTATTGTAAAATCATACCTAAACTTGTAATTAATTAGCTAAACTGCAAGTAAGTCTAATGGTTTTTGCAAGCTTAAATCCACTCTTGTGCACATATGATCTAATTACGACCGTACCTACAGTTTAACCCTGGAACCAGAAAATAATCTCCCTGTAATTTTAGCATTATTAGTTGGCAACATTGAACCATTGTGTATTATTTTTTTCCTAACCGTCTACAAAGTTTGGTCTTCAATAATCTCTAAGAGATCACTCAACCCCTGTGCCGAGTCTTCTAACCCAGGGAAAGAACTGTGAATGTGCTTGGTAGACAAAAAAACTAAAACAAGGTGTGTAAATTGAGGTACCCCAGTTTGCAGAGGACATCGTCATGACATTTGTGAAAAGTGCTTACACACTGGGTAACAGTTCGCTATATCGGAGACACATTTCTTCATTGTTACAGAAGAAACTACTTACGGAAATGAGTTTCTCTAAGGTTTCAACGTTCATCGAGGTATTTTCTTTCATTGTGGAATCTATTTGACCGGGAAATCATGTATTTTTCAAGAGAAATATCTCACCGACACACAAGTGCCATTGCTTTCGCTACGTGAACCGGATGCTGCATACGTTTGATGACGTAACCACTGTCAGTGATTCCAATTTTTTTTTGTGTGTGTGTGTGTGTGTGTGTGTTACGGAAGCGAAAAAAGTAATAACAAAAACTACTCTCTGTGTGAAAAATTATGTTTGTTTATGTGTAAAACGCATAATGGCACCTTGAACTATGTTCCGCAATACACAATTGATAAGTACGAACCATGCGAAACACAAAATATCAGATTTTAATGAGTATCTGATATAACGAACTGTTACCTACACACTGTATACTGGATTTTCATTATGTTGATTATACATGTATTTTCTTCTATCATTGTGTTGGTCATTACTGGTTGTACCCTCGCTTGAGGGAATGGAGCAGTTGAACTTGTTAAAACACTCAGCACTTCATTGTATTATGATGTGTTCTCCCCTATTGGGTAAAGTTTTTGTATCCACAGAACATATTTCTTCAATTTTACAGGAGAAAGTACTTACCGAACTGACTTTCCATACACTTTTAACAGGTCGTTGAAGTGTTTTTTTCCTATTGGTTAATTTATTTTGCTTGTAAATCATGTATTTTTGAAGATTAATGTCTCTCCAATGCACGAAAGCAGTTGCTTCTATGTCCTTCCACTACATGAATCATATGTTGTGTGCATTCGATGATGTAACCCCCGGTCAGTGTTTCCAACCACACCGTTGTTTTCCAAGAACATGACAATTTTAACTATGTTTGCCTAACCTAACCAAACATGCATGGTTCGTGTGGCTATTTATGAATGGTTTGTGGGGCTATACCTGCATGGTTCATGGGGTTTACGAACCTGGAAAAAAATACAAAATAAGTAACACAAAAGTAGGTATTTTTCGATGAAGAAGGTTGCAACACTGCATAAGCACTGATCATGGACAAGGCTAGTGAAGATTTCTCTGCCATACTGCGTGTAATGCAAGCGAAAACGAACAAACAAGAATTACTCGATATGTCGAAAATTGAGACTATTTGCATGAAAAAAACTAAATGGCACCTTTTAGTTTTTTTCATGCAAATAATCTCAATCTCTTGATGTCACCTTCAAGAATCCTTAGGAATGCAGAATACTTAAGTACCAATGTGAAAAAGAAGAAAATAAAGGAATTTCAGATGTTTGGTGGATACTGAAATTTTAATCCTTATTGCATTAGTGTAATACTACTATGTGATTAGTCATAAAAAGGCCTATCAAGTGCAGAAGCCAAATTGTGTATATTTGAAGGAATCCTGCTAAAAAATGAAGTAGCCATAAGTGGATATTTAGGTGGGGTTACAGGCAACCCCAGGGTAGTGTTAAAGGGTGCTAATTTCATGTTAGGGTTCCAATCTGGAGCGATTTTACAATACCGGGAATTTCTCCATTTTGTTTGAAATTCGGCATAGTCACTAAATTAGGGCTCCTAATCACAAATCTGAAGTTAAAATTTGGTGCTCACGTGTCAAACTTGCAAAATAAGAGGGTCAGTCATCGCAACCGACAATTGCTCATTATTTATCGCAAGATTTTCCATCTCGAATACTTAAAGAATGAAATATATAGTATATTCCTGATATTACTACGACCCTAATATTTAACTATGTTCCCTTACCTAACCTAGCGTAACCTAACCACGTGCCAATGGTCCGTGGGGTTAGCCATAATTCAGGAATTTCTATACGTGAGCGCCAAATTTTAAGTGCATTCGTGATTAGGAGACCCAAATTATTAACAGTTTCATAGATCGGAGACACATTTAAATCGGATATTTTGTTTTTCTCGTGGTTAGTACTTACCAATTATATATTGCGGAACATAGTCGAAGGTGCCATTATGCTTTTTGCACGAAAACAAACACATTTTCTGCTAAAATAAGCCATTTCCCTGAATGCTACGGAAAGCACCTCACGGTGCGATATCGCTTGCTTTGCGAATAATAATGCTTCTTTTATTTTCAAATATCAGTGTTTCCAACTCTATTGTGCATGAAAATTCCTATGTTCCATGAATTATTGGGTTTTTTTAAATTATACTTTCAAGTCACGAAACATGCAAAGTTAGCCAGGTTAGGTTACGTTTGGTTTGTTTAGGTTATGTTAGTAAAAAATAAGAGATTAACTTACCCTCACATTATCTTTCACGTATTTATTCCATGACACATCCTTCTTGCCCGCAGCCGGCTCTCCGGCATCCGTAGGGTAAGTAAGTTTTTTTTTTTACACTTTCTGTCACTAATCATTCACGGGAACAAAGCATGCCTATGAGGTTAGGTTAGGTTCCATTAGCACTCATTTCACCCCTAAAAATGTGC
The DNA here is from genome assembly GCF_977018435.1 of Lepisma saccharinum. Taxonomy (NCBI): domain Eukaryota; kingdom Metazoa; phylum Arthropoda; class Insecta; order Zygentoma; family Lepismatidae; genus Lepisma; species Lepisma saccharinum. The sequence goes on from NC_139234.1 coordinate 12,784,002, forward strand.
TTCATCATCGAAAAATGTCCTTAGTACGTTCAGTCACGCAAAACCGTTCTAGCAGACAGCCGGCGCTCCGGCATCCGTAGGGCAAGTTAGTTTTTTTTTTTCTTAGAGTCTGTCACTAACCATTCACGGGAACGGGGTATGCCTACGAAGTTAGGTTAGGCCTGTTAGGTTAGGTTCCATTAGCACTCATTTCACCCCTAAATATGTGCTTCATCATTGAAAAATGTCCTCAGTACGTTCAATCACATATATCCGGACAACATCAGTTTTTCTCGATTTTCTCCTCCAGGAAATTTTTCCTCGCCTTGGGATTTAGTTTGTTGAATTCCTTATACAATACTCCAAGGGATCTTCTACGCCCGATAATAACCTTAAGTCACATCTATGACATGCCATTTTCTCGATAAAAAGTGCGCGTTTCTCGACAAAAAACCGCACGTTTCTCGAAAAAACCCACGAACCATTCACACGAGGTTAGGTTAGGCCTGTTAGGTTAGGTTCCATTAGCACTCATTTCAGCCCTAAATTCATCCAAAAACCATTTTCCTTTCTCGAAAAAAAACCGCGCGCTTCTCGAAAAAAAAAAAAAAAAAAAAAAGCACGTTTCTCAAAAAGGTAAATTTCTCGTATTGGACAAACGGATTTCTTCAAATTTACAGGAGAAATCACTTACCGAATGCACTTTCTTTAGACTTGTGGAAGTTCGGGGAAGTGTTTTCTCGCATCGTTCAGTGAATTTTGCCGGTAAATCATCTATTTTTCGATATAAATGTGTGACCGATGCGCGAAAGCTCTTGCATCAATTTACTTCCAGGTGGATGTAGCCTGTGTATGATGATGTAATCCCAGTCAATCCCGGTCAGTGTTTCCAAACACGTGTTCTTGTAACTGAAGAAGGTACGTTTCCGCAAATGGTTTGTGGGGCTATGCGAGAATGGTGTGTGGGGCTACGCATATTTTCTTTAAACCAATTTTTAACTATTGTAACCTATAGTGACCCTACCTAACCTAACCTTACCGAAAATGGTTCGTGGGGCTATGCGTCAATGGTTTGTGGGGTTACGTAGGTATTTTTGGGTTCAGTGGGGTGGAAACACTGCATGCCGAGTATGGTAGTGAAACTGTGACCGCCATTTTGCGTGTTACCGAAGGCAAAAAGAAACGAAGGAAACTTACTCGATATGTCGCAAATAGAGCTTATTTCCGTGAAATAAGCGTAATGCCACCTTCAACAATGTTTCTCAATGCAGAATACGTAAGTACGAATATTCAAATTAAATGAACTAGCAAATTTCAGCTGTTTGTCCGATACGAGAAATTTACCCTAAAAAAAAAATCGCGCGTTTGGAAACCCTGACTCCACTAGCGAGATCGCGTGACTTCGACGCTAGAGCCATCTGCAGGTACATGTTGGAAACAACGGCATGATCTTGTCGATTTTCACAAAATGCGCAATATTATTGCATGACAAGTTATTATTTATTGTTCTGCTGCATTGTACGATGAAGTTTTAGGAAGAATATATATCGACGAAGGCTCTAAACCTTGGAGAAACTCATTTCCGTAAGTAGTTTCTTGTGTAAAATAGAAGAAATGTGTCTCCGATGCATGAAACTGTTACCCCCAAATTAGTAAGTATCCGAAATTTCAAACAAATTGGAGAAGTTCCCTGTATTGTTAAATTATACCTCAATTTTCGATTAAAAACCTTCTGTGAATAGTGTGTGCGGCATTTTTCGGTTAACAAGTTTGGAAACACTGCATATCAGCTGACAATAGACAACGTGAGTCAAGATTTGCCCGCCATATAGTGTGTAACGAAAGCGAATTAGCAACGAACAATAAACACTAGACAACGTGAGTCAAGATTTGCCCGCCATATAGTGTGTAACGAAAGCGAATTAGCAACGAACAATAAACACTTGTAATATGAAAAATTACGCTTTTCTCAGTGTAAAAAGCAAAATCCCACGTTCAAAAATGTTCCGCTATGCATAACAGGTAAGTACAAATGTAAATAATTAGAAAATAATCGAGTGAAATGTGTTTTCACTATACCATACTATTACCTAGTTCCGGAAAGTGTTTTCTATTGTCCCTCTCCGATAAAAAAAAAATATATATACAAATTACCTTATGGACGAATCCCCGAAACAGATCACACGACCTTCCCCAATAATTTTACTGTGAGATTACTGCACAGATTGTTTACGATGTGTTTATATGCCTTGCTTAAACACAGACTACTGTAGTATTTACATCGAACGCCACGCCATAGACATCGCGCTTTCCAGAACCCACCGGTGTTCGCGCTGGTTCACTGCAGTAGAGATGAGTCGTTCGCGAACGAACGAATCTTTTTGAACGAATCTTTCCAACGAACGACTGATCCGGTTCACTGATGCGTTTCGAAAAGGGTCAGTCGCGAACGAATACCGGGAGCTTATTATTGAAACTCGTTACGGTAGCTAGCTGACGAGTTGGTGGCTGAAGTCGGTTGCAAGACAAACGACATCGAATATACCGTATTATTGAAACTCACTCGTTCGCTGGCTCTCGAGTCGTTCCGTTCGCTAGCACTCGGCAGCTCATACCCAACCGAGATCAGTCGTTCGGTCGAGTCGTTACCAAAATTGTCGAAGATGGATGTATATTTATGTTTGCTTTTGGTACTTGAGACAAGGATAATGTGAGATGCAAGAGAATACTTACATTCCGGGCCATCTTAGGGTGAGTATGTTCGATTTGTATTATTATTATTATAAACTTGCACATTAAAATAACAGTAATCAGCGATGTAAATATGCCGTTGTTAGTCAATGCATTTTTTTCGATTTCTTAAGGAAATATTGGTTTCCGCGTACGCATGCTTGACTTTGTTGAAGACATATTTGTCAATGTATATTGTATTGCAGTAGTACAAGGTGTAAATAAAAATATATTTAAAAAAATACAATAGGTTTTTCCAATGTTCTTCTAAGTTGCCTTCATGACACGGTGCTATATCCACGCCCCACGGAAAACATTGCCTTTGCCCTTTTCTTGTGTAAAAAATAATATAAAAGCACTTTAATGCTCATGGGGTAAGGCGTTAATATATGATTGTCTCATCATATATATGTCATAAGTTCGCAGTTATTGTCGCGATTGATCCATATGATAGAAAAGCGGTGCAACAAAAATTAAATTGAAAATACAGAAGCACTTTAAAGGTCATAATTGAGAAATAGAACACTAGCAGCTAATCTGAATTATGTTTAACTACAAGAACACGTTTTGTGTTGATCAGAGTTACAAATTGTATAGAGAAATTTTGAAATAATGGAATGGATATAAAATGCAAATGTATACACACTTACTACTGAGTACTGATAATGTAGAACTAAATTCGAACATTTTTAGAATGTTTAATGATGTTTATATTTGCTTTTTTGCAACAGGCAGCTACTAGTTGGCAGTGGCAAGAGATTGCAGAATTTCCATTTCCTAGGCCAGAGTCAGGAATTGCATCAAGCAAGACTTTCTCCCAAGAAGAATACAGTGGAGAGGGTGAGTGTCTTTTTAAACACATTTATTCATGATTTCCAAAATTTAAGAAATGTTATTTTTGAAAAAGAAATGTAGAAAAAAATTATTTACCACACATATGTAGGCATTCTATTTTTCATTGATATGTGGTAAAATTTACATTTAGAGGTGTTCCACTAATTTATAACCATTGGTCCAATACTGACAATTTGAGAGGCCAACAAAATTAAAAATTAATATATACACATCAGTAATGTAAGTACTAATATAATCTGCATTTTTAAAAATATGTAGCAACAAAACATTGGAACGTCAACTTATTCCTCTGTGTCTGACACATATACCTTGTATTAACAAAACCTTCCATGTCATCATCACTAAAACCCATAGCAGCCTCCCCGATGGCATAGCGGTAATGCAGTCACCTTGTAATGAAAGCATCCCAGGCTCGATACCTGGTTGGAGGCATATAGTGTTCCAGATTCCACTTTAAACTGTAGGTCCAGTCCCAATTAGTCTATCTGTGCATAAAAGTGGACTTAAAACAAAACTCAATCTCAAACTAAAGACCTCTAACAGTTACAATTGAATGTATTACATAAATCATGACACCAGTATTCACTAGACTTTAAAAACTGAAACAAAATAAACAAGAGATAAGGTAACGTCAATGTCTGAACTTACTCTAAGCAGTTAAGAACATGGTTGACTGGAAGATACTGAGAATCCTCTCTTCTATGACTATGAGACTGAACTAACTAGTGTTGCCCGTGGGACAGGCTTTTAAAAATTCGAGACGAGACGAGATTGATCATGTGTCCCGAGACAAATTAATATTTTTGAGGCGAGACAGGCCAAAGTCTCGTCTCGTGGGCAACACTACAACTAACAAGAAAGTTGGATGGTTAATGTAGCTACATAACAAGTTAGTGAATAACCACTGATTGAGATTTGTTGTGTTTATAACTGACAATACTCACAATACTTTGCTGCTAAAAAAAATCTGCTTCTAAATAACAAATTTCTTGCTGATTTACAATATCAGAGATGAAATGCATGACATTATTTTAGAAAGTATTTAGAAAATGGCTCTGTGAAAGTAACTTCCCTTTTGAGGTCCTTAAGTTATATTCAATCTTAAGATTTTATGTTCATATGAACTTGATGCACACCTAAACTCCCCTTGCCTTAACAATATCATCCAATTTGTATTTACTGCGCATGTAACCACAGTTAATATATATTTTATAATGTCAAGTTTCATGGATTTAGAAGGCCACAATTCTTGTTCTAGTACATAATGACACACTTATGCCATAAATGATTCCAGTAAATGTTTGAAAAAATCAATTTTTTAACACGGTTGTGGGATTACGGTATTGATCCACTCGTTTATTTTCACATGCTTCTGTAGTTTGGCAACACTAATCACTTTGACTCCCAGTGTACAGTGGGATCCATGAGTATTACCGTGAAAATTGTCCATGACTATTTTAATTAATTTTTCTCTTAATCCTAAGTGTTTTTAAGCGATGTATTTTCATGTATGCTGGTGCAGAAGTTGTCAACAGCTTGTTTTGACTTTTCTTTTAATTCTTGAAGCTCTCATTGGGTCAAAGAAAGTGAACGAACATGGCGATGGACAATTTGCACGGTAATACTCGTGGATCCCACTGTACCTTTGTGGAAGAGTGCAGAAAGTCTGTTCATCCATTATGTGAAATATATCCATTGTTGACTTGTTATAAAGCTCACATTTCAGTGGAGCACAATAGGGATCCATGCAACCATTAACGGGAGTGTTTTCAGACACACAGTATTTCTACATATACTAGTAATAGTTTCTAATATCCGTTATAAATGTATGAAATCGAAACTACGAAAAGCATGTATGAATTTTGTAGGGAAAAGTAACAATAAATGTAACAAACTAAGTTGTTATTTTCATCATATTGAAATGTAATTCATTAGATTTAGAATTTCCTTACCTCTGTAATGTATTGAGTGAAATGACTTTTTTTGCTAACGAAACCAGAATACTATTCATAGGACATTATTGCTGTAAAACCATGCTAGCATTTCACATGCTGCTGTTATCAAGCTGGTGTGTGTGTTTCTTTTTTTAATAATCCTGTGTAAACAAAAATGAAAAATCCAGAGATCAGTGGGAAAGTTTCTTTTTCCCATGACATGACTGGTCGTGACGAACCCCTGATCATTGTCGTGGGTTTCCATGACCAGGTTATGCTACTCTTTCTTAGCTCCCAATTTCCTCACGACGGCTGGGGGCCATGGGTTCCATACACAGGCTGAAATCTTGGGAAAATTTGTTATGCTTCCCCCAGGAGACCCAAACCTATGCATATCCCATAGTCGGAACCAAATGCATGACACAGTGCAGATTAAACTTTTTTCCATTTATGTGTATGATATATATTTTTATAATCACAGTTTGTTACGAATGGGACAGCCCTAACAGTTAAGCATTAGTAGCAGCCAACGTGAGCATATCACATTGGTCCACCCCAACCATATATATATATTTTTTTCATTTGTCTCTTTGTGATGCATGTACTATTTATACTCTTTTATTTTTTAGGATTTGAATATACTGCATGGCAGACAGACATGACCCTGGAACATATTGACACTGTGATGTCAGATTACAGGAACTTGCAAAGTATTTCAAGTGTCAAAAAGCAAATTTTACTGAAGACTTTCAATGAGAGTGCAGTTTTATAGTGGTCCCAGCAAGTTAACCATTTTAATGGCGGTTTCCCTGTGTTGAGTGCACATGGGAGTTCTTCAGCATCCTGAATAGTAGACAAGTGGTCAAATGTCATGTATATAGGACTTTCCATCTGCAATACACTAGGAAACTGGCAAATTTCAGAAAACAAGTCGAGCAGGTGATTGGATATGTTTGTTTGATTACAGAAAATATAGTATCCTGATATCAACAATACCTGCCCAATTTGTCAGTGCTAAACCAGGTGATGTAACACAAACAAAATTTTTCAAGTGTGTTGTGCTTTAACAATTTTTTGTTTGTCAGTGAATAGCTACGAATGTTGTTTTGACAACAGTGGAATTGCTAAACCCATGCAATGAATTCAAACTAATCTATTCTCTAAATATACTATTGTGTATGGTGCAGTTTGGTTATTCACAGATCAACCCATATGCATAAATATTTCTAATAATTGTAATTTTTTTTCTCTCTGGAAAGTGTGTATGTCTCTCCATATGAAATATTTTTGGATACAAATAAAGTACTATTATAGAAAAGTAGGATTTATTAATTTATATAAAAATAACAATCCTGTGCGTAACAGCCCATGAAGGGCCTTGGCTTACCTACCGGCCTCCCTCCTATGCTTTCCTTCATCACCACTAAGTGTGGAGATCTTCAACCAGGATTGGAATAGTCGGGGGGTCAGCGTGACGTATCCCCAACCGTTGTAGTAGGTCTTCGTGACCGGATTACGCTTAATCATTCGGAGCTCCCCAATTTCCTCATGATGGTGGATTGCCACCGGCCGAAAATTCCTGGAGACTGAACTTGGGATCGAACCCATACCGTCCCGCAGAAGGCACGAGCACAGAGGAGGACTTAATTTATATAGGTTCACAAAATTAATATAATTGCAGTAAATTACAAACTATTTAGAGAAATATTGGATTGGTAAAAATATCTAATTTTACTTAAGAGTATAACTGCTCTAATGAAAGTTGAGGTTGGCAGTGTGATTGGTATCTCTGCACACTAATGCAAGTTATTTTTTTCTGTAAAATATATTTAAATATGCCCCCAGCATGGCAGTCAATGTCAAGGTTTAGTTGTGTGTGACCAAGAGCGGCTCTGCTGTAGTGCTTGTTAAAATATTGACCAAAGTGCTGCCTACAATGAAAAAAAGGTACAGCAGGTTTAGCTTAATTGCTTGTCAGTTTTGATTTGGTGAATCCTGCAATAACTGAACCGGTTACACGAATGCTCCCTTCATCTGACATTTATTTTTGAATAAATGTAAATAAAACTAAAAATAAGTCTGATTAAGGGAGCATATGATCTGCTGAAACGTCACAATGAAAAACTGTGTTTTTATGCTTGTAATGACTGTAGACTACAAGAGAAATAATTCTACAATGCAAGCAATGCGTACATACAAGAAAAATTATTTTCCAGAATATAGTAGTGGCACATTTTATGAAGAGATGGAAAAGTTTTCGGAACCATGGAACTTCCTGTTTGAGGTAATATGTATAACAAAACAACATGGGTGATAATTGGTTTTCTTGGGATATCAACATGGGTGATTGTTGTGCTGTTTCTGTGGCATTGGGTTTTTGCTGAATACAGCATTCATTGTGTGACCAATTCACCTCATGCAATTAAATTTCAAGTACATATACTCAAGAACCTTCATTTCCTCTCAGTAGACCAAATGAATATGTTACGTTTAGTTGTTCACAACCAAATAAGAGCCCTTCAGCTTCTATGGTGCTTTCCACAACCATTAAGACTGAAGGGTGGCTGTGTAAACAACGCTAACTGATAAAGTATCAGGGGGAGGGAAATGGTGACAGAATTAACTTTTGCTAAACTGATAAAGTATCAGGGGGTGGGAAATGGTGACAGAATTAACTTTTGCTAGCCAAATTAGGATGAAATTTCATTTCACATAGACGATGGTTCACCAAGTAAAATTTTAAGCAAAAAATACAGGCACGACCAGGACTCTATCAGAGCTACCGAAAGAAAGGTTCACCATGTATGTCAGCCTCATCTATGATAAATGTCAGCACCTTAATTGTAAAGTACATTTCCTTCCTTTTGATGCACACAACAATCACCACCAGAGATCTTTCAGAAAAGCCATTCACGAATGTCTCGCTTCTCATGCCAGCAGCACAAAGACATCCAAGCAGATTTTCATCCGCACCCATAGGATGTCAGCCAAAGGGTTGCAGGAAGCTTTGAAATATATTTTGCTTGTGAATTATTGTATGTTTGAAAAGAAATTGAGAACACTTTCAAGCACAAATAGAAACATTTTGTATAATTGAAAGGAACAGTCCACATAATTTGTCCTTTCAAGTTCCAACAAATGAATGAAGGTAGCTTTGTTACAGAAACCATTGTCACCAGAAAATAAGAAGAAATGTACTTTTAAACCATTGTACCACTTCGAGAGTTAATGTTTTCCTTTTTAATCAACCAATTTTGATGCTTTACGAAATATATAATTGATTATTGCATGCAGAAAACACAAATAACAGATATTTGAACCCAAATTATGGCCAGCACAAGTAGAAACCTGCCATCTCCGAATACTTTTGCTGCTTTTATTAGTAAAAAATGCTTGTATGCACACTAAAATAATGAAAAACATGGAACTTTCTATAAGCTCCAAACCTAAGGCCCCCAACATAGTTGTGGAATGTCTTATTGGGTGCTATATTCACTGCCGGGAAGTCTTTGGGCTGTGCTCCTTCACAGTAAAGTAACACGTTAAGGTATCAAATGTACTTTACTTCACAAAAACATGTTTCCGAGAGCTAAAAACAACTGAAAATGTTCACTGCAAAACATTTCACAGGTACAGAGGGTTAAGGGTACCAAACATACTTCAAATGAAGGATGAAAATACCCAAACAAAATTTCTACTTTAGCAAACACTTTTATTGTACGTAATAAACTAAGTAGAAAAGATTTTTTTAAAAAAAATTTACTGTTTTAGTTATGCACGTTTCTGCACTTTAGTTTATTTTTGTGGGTAGACAGGTATCAATTGTATTTATTTTATTTTGTTTCAATGAATGTTATGGTCACATAAAAAACCTTATGTATCAATAGCACTGTTGAAAATTTGATTGAATGGTTGCAGCAACAAACTTAATTTTAAAACCAGTTTTCATTTTTAAAACATCATCAGCTAAAGTGAACATGTTAACAGCTCAAGAACATTCTTGTGATAAACAAAGCAACTGAATAAATTCACATCATTCCACTTGAAATCCCAGAACAAAACTGGAGCACATGCTGCATTAAGTAGATGCTCTAATTTTCTACATTACCGAAAACTATGTAAACTCACATTTATAACAGCCAGTCTCAGTGGCGGAGTGGTTAGCACAGCAAGCTACAATGCTAGGGTTGTCGGATTTGAATCCCAGTCAAGGCATTGGTGCTCTTTTTTGAAAATCCCTTCTCAATTTAATCTCATTACCATTCATCCTCACCTTTGCAATTAGCCAAAATTGACAGAAAAGCGAAGTAATATAAACCAAACCAATCAATCACATATATAACGAAAACGAGCACTATACTTATTAATGGTAGTGTCACAGCACCCTTGCTGACAAGACAATATCTATGCATGTTTGATTTGGAATGCCTGGTCTTTTAGTACAGTACACATTTCAACATCCCCCAGAATCCTACATATGAACATTTTCTTCTCTGTAAATTTGTCTTTGTACCTGAAAGTAATAGGGATAATCTAGTTTCAACTTCATGAGATCATTGTCTTTAGTTCAGCAAGATGATTTCACAGAGCAAATCTCATTCACAGTAAAGTTTCTCAAACTATGGGCACTTTATTCCATATACTCCCTTCCCACAGCATCAGCAAATACTATTAACCATTCCATCTAGTATTGCGCCCATGCAAGGACAATTTTTGTTTAGGAATAACAGACATGTAGACATTAGTAGTAAGACCTTTGACTGTGTTCATACTCTCTCATGGGTTATACCTTAGTTACAAACTTCAGGAGAAAGGAAGAACTTGGTCTCAGTAGCTTAAAAAAATAGCGAAACAGATGGTGAAACTACCAGTTGTTTGATACAGTGTTCATCCCTGATTTGTACTGAAATCACTTTGAACTTCCTGCTTGACCACAAAATATAACTACATTTATTTTCCAAGTCTGAGCACAAATACAGGTAGTTTGAGTGCAACCTGGCATATTAAAGCACTTTTGATCACTAAATTTTGGCCAGGTGCCTAAATTGAATAACATAATTTTGAAGAAATACACCTCACTAGTCTTTTGTAGGTTTCGGAATGTTTACAAGAGACTGATATTCATCGGTGATTTCGGTATCACTTGTCATGTCCAACCTTCTTTTCTTCTGCACGGAAGCAACGAAGTCCATGATACTTATTGAAATGGTTAGTAGTGTTTACATATGAGGAAGCAGCCATGCATTTTCTTTTTCAATGCATGATAAATTATCCCTTTATTGTACATCAGGTTCAAGCATGAAGATGATTGCAGCAAGATGAGACCTCTCCAATACCAGCCATACACAAACACAAGCCATATGTTAGTTCCCCATCCTCTTTCAATTGGAGTTCTGGGAATGCTTAATCTGAAACGCTGAAAGAAAAATGAAACGAATTAGAATGAAAAATATATACATAACTATCTGAAGTAATACACTAGACAACATGGTAATGATTCACATTGTGTAATGAAATTTGCAAGTTGTACAGAAAGATAAGAAATACATTTAGAATACTGAAAGTAAATTTAGAGAAACTGGTAACAGTTTATTATATCGGAGACACATTTCTTCAATTTTACAGAAGAATCTACTTACGGAAATGAGTTTTTCCAAGGTTTACAATGTTCGTCAAGGTATTTTCTTTCATCGTGGAATATATTTGAGCGAGTTAAGGATCCTAATATATATAGTAAAAATTTAAGTAATTAAATGGTGAACTTTAATCCTCAATTTACATAAGACCATTATGTATTTGAGTTATAACTAAGTTTTCGGATACAAATATTAGGACGTAAATATTAGTGCGTCAATCAAGTTCTTGATATGTATGAGGTTTAGTAATTAATAAAATATTACATTTCATATTGTTTATTATATCCAAATGTAGTGATTCAGTCAATAAGTGAGATGTTAGTGTTGTATAATATTTAAAATTCTTTAGTCTAGTTGCGCCAAGATAAAGTACTACGTTAATTGATTGATTAGATTGATTGATTTAGTTTATTTTAGTTCACGTTTTGTGCCTCTTGGCTAATTTGCGAAGATGGGGATGAGTGATGAAATAATGAAATTGATGAATGGACATTCACAAACAACCAAGCCCGACCGGGATTCGAACCCGGGACCCTTGGCGTCACAGTGCGATGTGCTAACCACTCGGCCACAGGATCGGGCAGTACTACGTTAAATATTTCATTTTAGTGTTATCTATGATTGGCTACTTATGCATTATACTCAAGGTGTTAAAGTAAGTATAGTCAAAGTAACCAAGTAACCAAGGTTGGCAAAGTCTTAAGGTTCAGGCACTCAAGGTGGTTGAAGCCATACATTGATACAAACACCGAGCTTCGAATACTTGCAGTAACCCAATTTGATAAGACCCTGTACAAATTTATGGTCAATTCGGTGTATGGTAAGACCATAGAAAATGTCAGAAAGCATACTAATGTCAAGTTGGTTACCGACCCCAGCCAAAGCAAAAAATTGGTAGCAAAGCCTAATTTCAACTACAGAAGAATTTATGATGACAATCTGGCACTGTTCAACATGAAAAAACTAAGATCAAGTTTGATAAGCCTATTTATGTAGGGGCTGTAATATTAGAATTGGCCAAATTACATATGCTGGTGCTTTATTACGATGTGCTTAAGCCTTTTTATGGTGATCGTGTAAAACTAATGTATATGGACACGGATAGCTTTATTCTTGATATTCAGACAGATGATGTTTATAAAGATATAGCACAGCCTGCATTGCTTGAATATTTCGATACCAGCGAATTGCCTGGCCATCTGAATATTCAACCACACATCAAAAAAGTGCCTGGCAAGTTAAAAGACGAGACACTTGTCGATGTTATTGTAGGATTTGCTGGGTTAAGAGCCAAGATGTACAGCTTTGAAACATCCAGTGGTGCAGTGAATCACCAAAAAAGCCAAGGGCATTGGTAGAGTAACTGTAGACAAAGAGCTCAAATTTGAAGATTACGAAGAATGTCTCAAATCATGTAGTATAATCAGAACATCAGAATGTAGAATCCAGAGTGTGGATCAGTTGTTGACTACAAATATTGTAAGAAAAGTGGCTCTCAACCCACATGACAATAAGAGATGCGTTTTATCATGTAGTATACATACTCCACTCGTCAACGATTGGTCGTTTCATGGTTGTGTATATACGTCTCTACGTCTAGAAAATCGTAGATAAATAAGCCTTTCGTACAGTATACCAGAAATACATTTAATATGAATAATAAGAATTTCTGTATATCAAACCGAGCAGACCTGTAGTCCAGTCTATACGAGTCTGTTCTAAATCAACTCACAGGGGGTTCATGAAAATGATCATAAGCATGTGGACCAAGATAGTTATAGTCATGCCATCAGCATGTAGTCTTATTAGTACAACACATAAGACATAATTTAAGTATGCTATAAGTAGCTTGAAATATCACCCAGTATTACCAAGCAGATACACTAGGATTATCGACTCTGTGGTGTTTATATGCTTATGCGTGCCGTGCTGCTTATATCGTGTTTAGTTTGGATCTAAATAGCGTGCCGCAAAACAAGAATCGACCAAAGTCCTCTTAGCCCAATTAAAATATTCGGGTTAACATATTAATACTCTGAACTGACTATCAAGTATTTAAGCACACTTGACAGAGTATTACACTAAAGGCAATAAGCTCATATGAGCATCTTGGCTTAGTTTTAAGTGTAGCCAAAACAATATTAAGATGCTCATATATTTTACGATCTTATGGACAACAATCTGACAGAAGCAGCTTTTGTAAGTGTAGCCAAATCAATCTGAGCGGGGTTATATTTTTGTGTTATAGTTATAGGATATTCTATATTACACTTAATTTTTAACAAAAAAATTTATGAGGAGCACTGCAACAACACGTCCGTACTCTTCAAACATTGTCACGATACTGACTGATCAGTAATGCGAAAACCTTTAAGTAACCTAAGCACGGACTGCGTTGAAAACATCCGAAACAGTGAGCAAATCAGAAGACACTACATCATCATATTACGTCATAACCAACCAATCAGAAGACACCACATCATCGCATTACGTCATAACCAACCAATCAGAAAACAGAACGTTAGATACAGGTCACCATAATATTACCTAATATTTTGTTGCATAATATTGCACAATAGTTTACCTTACGAGCCATCGCAATGTTGCATAATAATTTGTTGCACAATATTGCATAATAATTTGTTGCGCAACATGATGCAATAGAAGTATACCAGAAGTAGACCAGAAGTAAACTTGTGTGTGTGCGTATGTGTGTGTATCTAATAAGATTACACTTTACAGAATATTACACTAAAGGCAATAAGCTCATATGAGCATCTTGGCGTTGTTTTAAGTGTAGCCAAAACAATCCCAAGAGGGCCATATTTTTTACAATCCTATGGACTACAATCTGACAGATGCAGCTTTTGTACATGTGGCCAAATCAATCTGAGGGGGGTCATACTTTTTACGGGAAATCCCCGAGGGCTTTTTTGTTAAATTCTTGGATTCGACAGAGTACCACACTGTAGGCAATAAGCTTATATAAGCATCTTGACATAGTTTTCAGTGTAGCCAAAACCAATCTGAGGCGGGGTCATACTTTTTGTGTTCCAGTAATAGGTCCAATACCACTACTCATAGGTTTTCCCTAAATCCCTCAGGCGGAAAGGTGACGTTGAAAGCACATATATTTACTAGCATTTGTTATGTGTCATTACTTTTGCAGATTTGTTGGCAAAGATTCACTTAAGCATACTTAATAATATAATAATATCACTAGTTTTATTGAACTATCTTACCGTCACTTTTCCATTTACAAAATAATTGAATATATATGTAAACTTTCGTCGTGCGTACACATGAGATACTTGTATCATAGAATAGCATGCTTGTATATACGTAGTGCGCTATACAACTGGCGGCCACAAAGACACGTCATATTTTAATAATCTGCTCTGCAGTTGATCATCCGACGTATTCTAGACGTCCACTCCTTCATAGTAGAAATTTAACAAATACCTTTCTTGACTATCGTCGCACAACTGATGAAAACAAGCATGGGCATCCGGAAGGGGAGGGGGCAAGGGGAAGTCAACCAAAATTATATATTTCACACATATAATATTATTTTAGCCACAATAATATGTGTTAATTATTGCATGAACATCATAAATTCAAATTTAAGCAATGTTTTTTTTTTAGGGAACAACACTATTTCTGGAGAAAATGTGCCTTGTTTCCCACCCTTGGAAAAAATACCTTCCTTGCCCGTCCCTGGAAAAAATCCTGCGGACGTCCATGAAAACAAGCGCTCATTTGTTAGTTCGTATGACGGTGAATTTGCACTGGCAACAACGGGGAGCGAAATTTCTCTTTCCACATATCCCAGGACGCATATATGCCAATCCCACTCAGTTCAGCATAGGCAATTTGATTCTCCTCTCCGATTGGCTGATTTTGCGGATGTGACGTCACACCAACACAAAAAACAATTGAATGGATAATGCGAATTGATAAACAACAAACATGCGTGTGTGCATTAAAAAAATATATATATATTAATGTAACAACGGTGGAAATTGTGTGTAGTGTGTACAAAAAAAAAGCCACTTTCGTACTGTAAACAGGAGATATAACAAACTATAGTGCTAGTTGAGTTAAGAGCAAATCAAAGCAAGAAGGATATCTGTATGTATTTTTAACATAATAGTTTACAATAATGACGAAAGGTGTTTGTCGATTGTTTGGAAAAATTGCAACATATATCAGTTTAAAAAAAATCAATACAAGCGAAAACGTAGACATTTGAAGTGAACCATGAAATTCTTTATCACCTGCTAAATTTTAGTTTCATACAGCAGAGAAATATTGTAATGGTGTAATGTGCAGAAAATAAAAACACGTTAAGTACGAAGCAGTATTCTTGATAACTTTAATTTTATCCTTTAAATATTTCTTTCTTGCTATTTTTACACTAAAATGCATCCAAGTTTTGACTGTGTAATCATTTTAACAATTTGTATAGAAGGGTGGAAAATGCATTTAGATAGGTCGCGACTATTTTCACCAGGTGGTGAGAATAGTATATGAGGCTACTGTCACCAGGTTGTGAGGATAGCATGTGGAGCTATTTTCACCAGTTTCTGAGAATAACATATGGGACAGTGGAAAGTGCTGAATACCACAAATCACATTATGATTATCAGGTATTGGAAGTATTTACAGAAGTATTTTTAACTCAAAAGCTGACCTGTCTAACCTAACAAAAAAAGCATTTGGGAATGTGTTAAGTACACGTTCGTACCTATGTCAAGTGACATAGCAGTAGCAGTGAATATTGGAACACCTTGTGGTAATTTTTCCAAACCCATGGTGTGCAGAAGTAGTAGTACTTGTCACCCAAACGAAAATAAATGCAAACTGACGTAAGCTTGATACATGCTAACAACTAAAGACAAGAACTTTAATTTTCAATAAACTTCTGATTTTTTTTCTGATTTCATTTGGTATGCATTTGCCGAGTGAAGAAATTTGTTATTGCAAACCAAACAATTAAACTTCACAATATGTTATAACAGGTATGTATTTCCAGGAGTTTGTTTTTGTGTCATGCATATGTGTTTGTGATGATCCCTTCATCGCTCTCATATTATTATCATTCATGTCCATCTTTGTGATTAGCCAAAGTTGCGGATAAAAGTGTCGTAAAATGAAACCAAATCAGGAAATAAAGATAAACTACAGGGGGTCATGTATGCAAAGTCCAATAAACCAGTTAAAGGGTTCCTTCTTGTGTTCTTTGGGTGTGTTAATTAGGATGGTAATTTGTCAAGGGGTGGATAAAATGTTAATATTTCAGCTGCTTTGGTTATTGTGTCTATGTCTGTTAGAATTTTAGTATAAATGTATATCTAACTTCAAATGCTAATTTTTGTCACCTTGAAATTTCTTACGTTCGCACTTTGATAAATATAACCCAATAAAATAATTAATCCCCCATACCCTTATTCCAATTTACACTAACAAAAATTAAAAAAAACAACCAAAAATAAGTGCAACCTAAAGTGTGCTACTCTTGAGACTTTCACTTATGCATAAAATGTACATCCACTCTTCTTAAACATTATAATATTTTTGGGGAAAAGTTTACTTAGTTATACATCTTTTTGTTCTTTGCTTATATAGTATGTGGTCGCAGCTGGTAGATTGTTACTAGCTATTCATATACATTACATGTACAGTCAACGGCAAAGATAATGCTAGGCAAATTGTCCACTGCCATTTTCATTTTCTTCTTTATTCTACATCCTGTGTTGTTTGAAGGAATGAAACTACGTTGGTTCGAAGCAGGCATTGTTCTCTGCTTATTGAAGTCATTATTTCAATTCGTCTTCATCACATTGTGTAATTCAGACCGAATGAAAATGATGGTGGACAATTCGCCTACTGTTTCTTTCGCTGTTTGGGTGTACATATATATTTATGTGTTCTGTATAGGATGCCGAATTAGAAAATTAAATAAAAATAGGGAAAATATCATGAAAATAGTTATACACTAGACTCTCGCTAATCCGGCTCTCAATAGACCGGCCTCTCAGTAGTCCGGCCCACATCTGGCCTGTAGTCACTCAAGCAGAAATGACACCCACAACAATGAATTATCGTGTTCAACAATGTTATTAGTTAAAAATGTTAAACAATGCTATACATACGTACAGTATTTGAAATTGTGACTTTCTTACAGTAAAGTTCAGTAGGTCAGTACATACTATGGCTTCTAAAAGGAAACACATAAAGTACAGCCAGTATAGTCCCTATGTGTTTAAACTACATAGTAGTACGGAATTTCCGACCTCTCAATAATCCGGCACTTCCGCCAATCAGGCACCCATATGTGCAAGGAATGGCCGAATTAGCGAGAAGTCTAGTGTATTTCCCATTTATGTATGAAAATCAATGTCGGGCATATGTCCACCCCTACTGAGTATGGATGCATTTATACTCTCCACAAAATTATTGATAACCCTCTCGCAGATGTCTGTCCTGATGCCTCCAATCACCCATATGATTTCCGCCTTCAGTTCCAAAAGGTTTTGTGGTTTGTTGGCATACACCTGTGATTTCACAAACTGTCATAAGAAGAAATCACATGACTTTGCCGGCCATTCCTGGGCACCGTGCAAAGAGATCACTCGTTGCGGGAATTTTTCATGGAGTTCCATATCGTAACCAGAAGAAACGAGTCAGAACATTGAGGCTACATTAATCTGCATAACAACAGATACCAACATTGGTAAGAACAGGTCTGACAACATCGAAACAAAACAATAGCACTCGATTCAAATTCGGCATCCTATACGGAACACCCTTTATTATCTTCAAATTATTGTTGTATTGTTATTTAATTTCTCTTCTTGTGTCATTTTGGCTAATCATGATGAGGATAAGTGATTATTGGATGAAATTGATGGAGACACACCAACGAAGAACATCTATGAACAGGTTGGGACTCAAACCTGGGAATTTCAGTGACACTTTTGAAATGTGATCACCTAATATATTCAGCAATCAAATCGACTATAAATTGCCTTTCATTCTAATTCATAATAATTGTAATCATAGAAACAAAGATTGATGGAAAATAAGATAGAAAATATCTTGCCACTAGTGGTCCTCCTGAGTCTCCCTATCATCAATGCTTGAAGTGGAAATTCCTAGCTGGGCTGGTGGAATGCTTGGGGGTAGAAGGGTGCTTGGGGCACCATTAAGTGAGGTAGTTAATTCAGTGGCTTTCAAGTGCAAGGACTATGGAAGCGACGACTTCGTCATCATAATGGGTGGATCTAATGACGTAGCAAGGAACGATACAAAATCAGCAATTATAGCCCTCAAAACTTGCCTTGAAACAGTAAAAAACACAAACGTTATTGTTAGTACCATCCCACTACGATACGACCTAATACAATCATCATGTGTAAATGTGGAAGTAAACAAGGCAAACTCCAAAGTTTGCAAAGTTTTCCCAAAAGTGCAAATGTTAAGTGCAAATGAAATCGGAAGAGATTGTCATACCACCCACGGCCAACACTTAAATAGAAGAGGGAAAGATTTGCTGTGTGACGAACTCTCCCTATTGGTAAACAGTACACCTCCCCCCCAAAACGGGAAAAATGCCATAGTTCTTCTGGCTCCAAATCCTACTGAGAAGACTAAGAATTTACCCTTGGCACAATCCTTACTTCAAGATATCACAGAAGTAAATCAGGAAGTAGTAAATATTGGTAACCAAATCAAGCAAAATGCTAAAAACAGTCAAGATGATAGTGAATCAAAGGAAAGTTTGACTAGTGAAATTGCAAATAGAAGTATTGAAGATACCCGTCGGAAATCTACAAGGGAAAGGAAAGTCCCGTCAATGCATGACAGTAATTTTTTTATGGGGAAAGTAATTGGATCAGTGGGCTGTATGGATAATATGGTAAGTTATAGGAAGTCAGAAACCTTAAATAATTCTCACCAAAACCTTCAATTTGTAAATTCAAATGTAGATAAGAAAATTATGTGTAAGAGGAATGTTAAGAGAAACTGTAATTCGGCAAGAAATGGTAGAGGATCAATATCCCTGAATATATTCCATCAAAACATCCAAGGACTAAACACTGAAAAAAAAACTAATGGTAGAAACACTCCTAGCTGATAAGTTAGCAGATAAAAACATCATCTGTTTCACTGAGCATTGGCTAAAACATGATGAAATATGTTGTGTAAATTTTCCAAACTTCATTTTAACTTCAAACTTTTCAAGAAGTAAATTCAGGAGAGGTGGTGCATGCATATATAGTAAAATTGATATCGCAGTAGAGGAATGCAAAAAGTTTGCTCACCTCAATATTGAAAAACACTTTGAATCATGCATTATCGAATTGCCAGAACTAAAATATATAGTCATATGTGTATACAGAACGCCAGATAGTGATTTCAATATATTTGTCAGTAACATGGAAGTTATTGTTGAACGTTGTACAAAAGACACACTTTCCCAACATGGTCAAATTGACTTATCATTTGTTTTTGCTCTGTAGTGAGTAGTCTGTGGAGAAGGCTCTCCAAGAAAGTTGTATTGTACCAAGAATGTAGCAATGTACATCGCGTCGCGTTAGACACTAATAAAGTGTTAATTAACTGTTAGCACGTGTTGTTACTCCTTGTACCAAGTCACGGAAATATCTGCGTTGAAGTTCAACAGGTTATGGGCCCAGATACGTTCCCACTGCGCCCGTGAAATTTGGTAGTTTGTCGGAGTGCAACAGTAAGTGTCGTCGTTGTTTGGAGTACAACAGGAAGTGTCCTTTGTCTTCCTAACCGGACTGGTGAGAGTTTTACACTTTCGGAAGAAGCGTGTTTCGTTTGCTGCTGAAGATGGAGTTCAAGACAACAGTAGACAAGCTAGAAGGTGCAAAGAACTGGCCGAGATGGAAACGACAAGTGGAGCTGCTGTTGCGACATCACGATGTCCTAAAAGTTGTGGATGGCACGTGTACTTCTCCACAGGAACTTGGTGCTGAGTGTACTACCGAAGATCGACGTAAGTACGAAGCAGAGTGTAAAACATTCCAGAAGGCGGACATTATGGCACAAATGATATTGGTGAATAGTATGGATGATGCAAATTCGGAACTTACCAGCACGTGTGATACGTCTAAGGAAATTTGGAACAAACTAATGTCAGTATATGAACAAAGTTCAGCACAGCGTTTGGATCGATTGTCAGAGCAGTTCTTCAATCAATCCAAAGATGCAGCGGAAGACATTGCAACATACGTGTCCAAATTACAGAGAAATTTTCGTGAAATGAATGACGAAATGGAACGTCTCACGAAGTCCAAGGTTCCAGAACTGCTTCTAATGAGTCGAATCATGTCTACCTTACCTAGTGAATATTTTGAATTCAAAAGTGTATGGGAATCAGTTCCAGTGCAAGAGCGTACTGTAGACAGGCTAACTGAACGACTTAGGCTAATTGAAATGAGACTTCCCAACAAGAGTAGTGACACAACAGCTTTTGTGGTAAAAAGTGATGATCCGAAGAAACACAAGAAACGTCCAGAAAAAGCGAAAAAGTGTTTTAAATGTCACAAGGTAGGCCATTTTGCCAAACAATGCAAGTTGGTGTTAAATAGATCTTCAACCAGTGAAAGTGGGCGTGTTCCAGAAGGAGGAGCCTTTGTGAACTTTGAATCGAACTGTCCTGTTTCTGAAGTTTGGATTGCAGATACTGGAAGCACAGCACACATGACTAACCGGAAGGACTACTTTCTACAGTACCAAAAATTCCCAGCACCAAAGGAATTACAGGTGGGAAATAAAGCCATCATATTAGCACATGGCAGTGGTATAGTGAATGTGGAAATGTTGGTCAATGGTAGGTGGGTGAAAAATCATCTTCGTGATGTGTGGTATGTGCCAAATATCAGTAAGAATTTATTTTCTGTGAACTCCACTACAAAAAGAGGTTTTCTATTCTGTGCAGACTCCATGAAGTGTTTACTAAAAAGGAATGGTAAGGTACATGCATGGGGAAGTGTTACTTTAAGTGGTTTGTACCAAATGCACATGCGTGCATTACCCCCCAAAAATCCTGCTGAAGTGTGCTTAGTGTCAGCTTCCGATACATTGCAGCTGTGGCATGAAAGGTTGGTACACCAAGGTAAGCAACATGTTCGGAAGTTTCTAGTGCAGCACGGAATTGATGTAAAAACTGATGATCAGTTTTGTGAAGGCTGTGTGGTTGGCAAGCAACATCGTAAAAGTTTTGGACAGCGGGTTACTCGTGCAGAAAAACCAGGTGAAAGAATCCATGCTGACGTGTGTGGACCAATGCAAACAAAATCATTGGGTGGTGCACTATATTTTGTTTGTTTCAAAGATGACTTTTCGAAATTCTGACGTGTGTTTTTTCTGAAACAAAAATCGGAAGTTGCTGCAAAACTAAAACAGTTTTTAGTTGAAGTCAGTGTTGCAGGTCATGTAGTAAAAGAATTGCTCACTGACTGTGGGAAGGAATTTGATAATGCGGAAGTGAAGGCTTTGTTGAAAGAAAAGGGGATCAATTTCAGAACCACCATGCCTTATACACCTGAACAGAATGGAGCTGCAGAACGTGAGAACAGAACATTGGTTGAATCTGGACGCTCGATGTTGCATTCAAAAGGTCTTCCAGTGAAACTTTGGGCTGAAGCAGTGAATACTGCAACGTATGTTCTGAACAGAACTGGACCAACAACTGTAGAGAAAAAGACACCACATGAACTTTGGTATGGAAAAGACTTACCAAGTGTAGATCATTTGAAAGTGTTCGGAACAGAGTGTTTTGTTCATGTACCAAAGCAAAAGCGACAGAAATGGGACAAAAAGAGCATTAAGGGTCTTCTGATTGGTTACTGTGATGAAAAAGATGGTTACCGCATCTGGAATCAGAAAACTGATAAAGTGTTGCTCAGTCGTGATGTTATTTTCTGCACGGAAACAATTTTGCCAGTAAAAGAGTCTTTTGAAATTGTTTCACCAGAAAAATCAGTAATGTTTGAATCTACTGTGGAAGAACCTGATAGCCCTGGTAGTGAGTCTGCAAACTACGATGATACAGGAAACAGATGCATCACAGGAGATGTAACTGGGGGAAGTGAACCACGTTATGAATTGCGAGATCGTCAAAGGGTGCAGAAACCAGTATGGCAAGATGGTTATGTGTTACAGGTAGATTGCTTAGAACCGAGCTCATATAAAGATGCCATGTCATCAAGAAATGCTGCAGAGTGGAAATTAGCAATGGAAGATGAAATGCAGTCTTTGGCTAAGAACCATACTTGGATACTAGTTGAACCTCCAAGCAATAAGAAAGTTATTGATAATCGGTGGGTTCTAAAAGTAAAGACCAAAGCAGATGGCAGTATCTTCAGATTTAAAGCAAGACTGGTAGCAAAGGGTTATCTACAGAAGAGTGGGATTGATTACGATGAAACCTTTAGTCCAGTGGCTCGATTTGATACTGTACAAACTGTGCTGAGTGTTGCAGCTTGTGAAGGGTTGAAGTTAGCTCAATTTGATGTGAAAACAGCTTTTCTTTATGGTGAACTTGATGAGGAAATCTATATGTGTCAACCTGAAGTGTTTGATGACGGGACTAGTCGTGTGTGTAAACTAAAAAGGAGTCTTTATGGACTGAAGCAAGCACCTCGTTGCTGGAATAGACGATTTGTGAATTTCATGTCGAAGCATGGTTTTACATGCAGCAAAGCTGATCCCAGTATGTTCATTCGTAAGAAAAATGGAAAGAAAATGATCGTAGCCATCTATGTGGATGATGGTTTGGTTGCTGGCAATAATATTGAAGATATCAACAGTTTTCTCGGAACTCTAAAAGAAGAATTTGAAATTGTGGTTGGGTCATTAGATTGTTTCTTGGGCATACAAATAACACAAAAGGAAGATGGTTCTATTTTTGTATGTCAAGAAAACTATACAAAGAAAATTCTTGAGAAATTTTGCATGAGTGAAGCAAATGCTGTGTCAACACCTGCTGAAAAGGGAAGTGTAAATGCAGGGGAAGAAAACACACAGCAGTTAGTAGACACTAGTGTGCCTTACAGAGAAGCAGTTGGCAGCTTGATGTATCTGGCTACAGTCACTAGGCCAGATATCTCCTATGCTGTTGGATTAGTGTCGCAAGCATTGGACAGTCCAAGACTATCTGATTGGCAAGCAGTGAAACGAATTTTCAAGTATCTACGAGGAACCACTGCTTATGGAATATGCTACAATTCAAATCATAATCCTGGGATCCTGGAAGCCTTCAGTGATGCAGATTATGGTGGAGATCCAACAACAAGACGCTCAACAACTGGAGTTCTATGCAAGTATGCAGGTGGAGCGATATCCTGGATGAGCCGGAAGCAGAAGTCTGTTGCTCTATCAACAACAGAGGCTGAATTTGTGGCAGCCAGCGAGGGAGCGAAGGAAGTGATATGGCTAACAAGACTGTTGGATGAGATCACTCATCTGACAGGAATGCCCACACTGCTGGTGGATAATGCTAGTGCTATTAAGTTAGTAAAAAATCCTGAATTTCATAAACGCTCAAAACATATTGCGGTGCGTTATTATTTTGTAAGAGAAAAGTTTCAGGAAAAAAATGTTAAATGTGGAACACATTGATGCTGAAAGTCAGGTAGCAGACATTCTCACGAAACCATTAGCAAAAGTTAGGTTTGCTAAATTATGTGGCTTAATGGGAGTGGGAAATTAAAAGTAGTGTACTTATTGTTATGTTAAAGTGTAACAATGTTTTTTTTGTAAAGGGAAGCTTGTGAAAGTTGTTTTTGAGGGGAAGTGTTGAACGTTGTACAAAAGACACACTTTCCCAACATGGTCAAATTGACTTATCATTTGTTTTTGCTCTGTAGTGAGTAGTCTGTGGAGAAGGCTCTCCAAGAAAGTTGTATTGTACCAAGAATGTAGCAATGTACATCGCGTCGCGTTAGACACTAATAAAGTGTTAATTAACTGTTAGCACGTGTTGTTACTCCTTGTACCAAGTCACGGAAATATCTGCGTTGAAGTTCAACAGTTATTCTAAATCACTTTCAGCAGTCCAACAAAAAGGTAGCAGTGATAGGTGATCTAAATGTTGATTTTCTAAAAAAGAATGTAAATCATGAATTAAACATGCTTCTTAACATGTTCAACCTAGAAGCAATGGTTAAAGTACCTACCAGAGTAACAAAAAATACAAAAAGGGCTCTGGACCAAATTCTATTGAACACACTAGTCGACCAATGCACAGTAGAGGTTTTTGACACTGGATTTTCAGATCACTTTGCACAGTCTTTCTCACTTTCAACACCATTTTCACAAAGCAATAGCAATGTTAAACAAATAAATGATTATACTATCAAAAGAGTTTTTAATGATGAAAATACAACTTACTTCAATCACTTACTCAGCAATGTAGATTGGAAACATATATATGAGTGTAGCACAGTAAATGATGCTTCCGACAAATTTCATTGCATATTTTCTTACTATTTTGATGTAGCCTTCCCGAAGAAGGAAGTTAAAGGGGCAACACAGAAAGAGAAACCTTGGATCACTAAAGGAATAAAGATAGCTAGTGATAGAATGAGATTCCTAAACAGGGCTAGGAAAAGCACAGCTGTAACAATTGATTTTGAAGAATACTTCAAGAAATACAAGTCAACATATAAACGCGTGTTACAAGCTGCAAAAAAAGGGCATAATGGGAAACTAATTTCAGACTCTTCAAATAAATCCAGAGCAATGTGGGGCATAATAAAAAAAGAACTGCAGGGAAATTGCAAAAAACTAGAGAACATCACACTTAATCAAAATTACACAAACGTAAGCGATCCTTTGGTAGTGGCAAACTTTTTTAATAAATACCTAATCAATGTAAATAAGGATAAAGTCAAAACCAATCAAAACTCTGGTAAGGTTAAAATGAATACACATAGTGCATCAATGTTTCTACGCCCAGTTTCTGTGGAGGAACTGACAGACATCATCTTAAAAATGAAGAACAAATGGTCAACTGGCTTGGATGAAATTCCATCCTCAATTATAAAGAAATGTCACACGCATATCCTACACCCATTATGTTATCTAGTGAACTTATCCTTTGTTACTGGTGTGTTCCCAGATAAACTAAAACAAGCAAAAATCAAACCTGTGTATAAAAAAGGGGATAAGTGTAGTGTAGATAATTACAGGCCCATAGCTCTGCTTTCACCCTTCTCAAAAATCATGGAAATTGCAATGAACAAACAAATTACAACCTTCTTAAATAAAAACAACATAATATCTAAATCACAACATGGTTTCCGTAAAGGCAAATCAACAACTACAGCAATATTTGAATACATCGAACATGTCAGACAACTCCTGGACAATAGGGAACAGTGTGTAGGTCTATTTCTTGATTTATCAAAAGCTTTTGACACAGTATCGCATGACCAACTTCTGAAAAAATTAAATCGCTATAGAATAAGGGGTATAGTAAACACCTGGTTTAGATCTTACCTGCAAAATTGCAGTCAAGCTGTAGAGATCTTACATGTAGAAGGGACAAATACCAATGCATCTTCCCATATCTCTAGGTTAGAAGAAGTGACATGCGGTGTTCCTCAAGGCTCTATTCTAGGGCCAGTACTATTTACCATATACATAAATGACCTGCCTTCAAACTTACCCTCAGTTAAAATTACCTTATATGCAGATGACACGAGCATTGTGATAACTGGCAAAAATGAACAAATTCTAAATTCAAATATAAAAAACACCTCAAACGAACTCTGCAAATGGTTCCCCACAAATAAGTTGAGGATAAATAAAAACAAAACTTTAGCAATAAAATTCCATCATTCAAGAAATAAGAACAATGAAGAACCAGTAATAAAAATAGAAAATGAACACGTCAAATATACAAATTCCATAAAATTCCTGAGTATTTGGATACAGGAAAATCTGAACTGGGACATACATATAGAGCACCTAGCAGGGAAATTAAGCAAAACCATATATGGTATACGAACCTTAAGAAACATAATAAACAGGGAGACAATAAGAATAACATATTTCAGTCTTTTCCAGTCACAACTAACATACGGAATTGTATTTTGGGGGAATGCTAGAAACAGTGCAAAAATTTTTATTTTGCAGAAGAGAGTAGTACGAATTATGGCAGGAAAGAAAATAAATGAACCATGTAGGAAAATTTTCAGGGATCTTGGCATTCTACCATTACCTTGCCTATATATATTACATTTACTGTGCTATGTAAAACAAGATATGTCTAGTTTCTCCAAACGTATCAAGGAAGTACATCAATACAACACAAGAAAAAATCACAATCTGGTTATACAAACTCATAATACCACTCTCCTTGAAAAAGGTCCTAAATTCGTAGGTATCCACCTGTATAATAAATTACCTGATCACATGAAAACAATGGAATCAACTACCCAATTTAAGAGGGAATTAACAAAATTCTTATTACGACATTGTTTTTATTCAATAAATGAATTTCTAAATTTGTAAATATTAAATTACATAAATTGTCAACAAAGAGGGTTCGGTTGTACAGAAAATGGAATTATACTATTTATATTATCACGTATGAAGTATTCACTATATGCTATTATTGTGCCAAAATAATCATTAATCGGTTCTGTATAGATATTGCATTCTTCCATGTTGTATAAGTTACATAGTTACTTTTACATCTTATTTTTACACTAAAAAAAAAAAAATTCTTTGCTTATTATTGTGCTCGCCTTAAATATTGTATGTAATTTTACTCCAATAGTGTATTCTTCCTCTATTTAGATTTCCTTATGCAGAAGTTCTTCAAATCATTGCTGTAATTCTTGTCTATAATTGTATTAATATTTTTATTAGTGTATTTGGATTTCCTTCATGTAGTAGTTCTTAAAATCATTACTGTAATCCTTGTCTAAAATTGTATTAATATTTTATTACTGTATGTATTGTTATGTGACGATTTCCATACCAATGGACATAGGTCAACGGAAATAAAGAATATATATATATAATATATATAATATATATATATATAATATATATAATATATATATATATATATGAACCAACATGGAAACAATGCAGTAGGTGGGAAGATGCCTGTGCAAATTATACAAACTGAGGGATGCTTTATAGAAAATTTTCCATGTTACCCGTCACTTTGAGCACTTGTAACAATTATATACACAAGTTATCCTGGATTAAATATACCCATGCAACAGTCTTGTTAGGTTGTAAATGAAACTAGTGCAAATGCTCCTCTTTTATATTGAGATACAGAAACATGTGTTTTTCTTACTTAAGCATAATGCTTCAAATTTGAAACCAATGATGGATGCATACAAATCTAGAAAGTCCTTTACAATGCCATGAACAGGGCTCAAAGTGAGCTGGAACTCCGTTCTGGTACTTTTGTGCCAGAACTCAGTTCCTGCCGGTCATCCATTTTATTTACTACACTACAAAAGTCTGTCCATTGTTACATTATTTTTTGCAAACAATAGATGAAGAGAAAGTTCTTGTACTAAATTTGTACTAAATTTTGAAAAAAAATACTATACTTGGGCAAGTGCTCTCTTTTATAATCCAAATGACAACTTAAATTTTCTGAAATGGTAAAGAGTCTAGTTTACGTCCTTTTCCTAAGGAATACGTGTCATATATCATTGGAAAGGTTGTTGTATAAGGAATTCAACAAACTAAATCCCAAGGCGAGGAGAAAATCGAGAAAAACCGATGTGATCCGGATATGCGTGATTGAACATACTGAGGACATTTATAGATGATGAAGCACATATTTAGGGGTGAAATGAGTGCTAATGGAACCTAACCTAACCTCGTAGGCATACCTCATTCCCGTGAATGGTTGTCTGCTACCCTAAGAGGTGCCGGCTGTCTGCTAGCATGGTTTTGAACGTTGCACTGAATTATCACTGGGGATAAACGTATTTTACACTATCTAGAAGTTTTTGGAACCTGTTGTTCTTTAACACGCATTCACAACGCAGACACAAAGACAAGCATGCAGTGTTGTTAACTCCCATCGGTTACCACCAAAAGGCAAGAAGGATGTAAACTAGACTCTAACCTTCTGAAATAACAGATGTGATAGTTTATGTTTATATTTACTTTGTATGCAATAATAATAATAATGCCAATCACCATTATTATTGTCATCATTAGTAGTAGTACTCATGTTGATTCATTTGTGGTTGACATTGTGGCTACTGACTGAAACCACTTAAAGCACTGGTCATGAAGGTATGTCTACAAGCAGCACTAGAAATCAGTGCATTAAAAGAGCAAGCAGTTAAACAATACATAAGTTTGTAATACCAACAAATTGTATTTGGCATGCTGTTTCTGCACTGTGAAACCAGGGATGCTGACTTTCAATCCTGGACAAGGCATGCATGTTTCTTCTGGTTTGCAGGAGATGCAGAAAATAAATCTAGATACCAACTTTCTGTGTGTGTGTGTCGACCTTGCGGGCGAGAATATTAACGACTAGGAGATGATGTGCTTTGAGATGGGCACTATGGGCTTTTAGGTTACTGCCCTGTGGAAAAGGGCATTCAGGATGGATAGGCATTGTTCCTTGTGATAGAAGCTACGGACTGGTATGGGGAATTTATTTCAGAAAGGTTGTATTTTACATCACATATTAACACCATAAAAACAACCAAGACAAAGTTGGTTGTGACTTTGCATTGCTTGCTTTTTTAGGGATATTTTTTACACTGAAGCAACATGTGTCAATTGAGGATGAGACAATCCAATGGTGGCTTGTGCAGTGGATCAGAGTGAATTGTTGCTATTCATTCCAAGTGACACATCATTTTAGTGTGAAGTGTCTCTTTAGTTTCCATATGTACCAATGTTTCAGAAACTGGTTCTGCTCCCGTTTTCTGGGTAGTGTACTGTATTTGCTTCCATCTTGTCCCATGTAAGAGTGAGACAGAACCAGTCTCTGAAACATAGGCACATACAAACACTAAAGTCAGTGGTTACATGTAGAAACAATTCAACATGCCACTCCTGACCACTTGACTGGAACGTTTGGTGGTGAGATCATGAGTCAACTTAACTTTGCTTCATGAAGATTGTATAATGAAGTTTATTGGCCTGTACAGCATGTTATCTTTTGAGGTTTCTTTATATAAAATCTTCTGTGCTCTCCATCCTCATGCCTTTTCTGCATGGCTTAGTATTTCAAGATGTTCATCATTAACACACACATTATATTACCATCGAAAAAATGCAATTTCTTTGCTATTATCTTTTTTAAACTTTAGGTGGGAGTTTTTCAGTTAATGAACAAGTATAAAAAATAAAATATAGTGAAGACAGCAGAACCACTTGAAGTATTGCATTAAAATCAATCATTTTTATCCAAGATAAGAATCATTTCTAAGTTCACATCTATGAAGCAGGATATTTGAATATTAACATTTGTTACCATTAGCATACTTCTTTCCATGGTATTATTTGTTCACCAATTAGATTCTGTATAAGACTCCATATCAGTTTTTTTATTCACGAACAAAAATTTATGAAGTGCGAAAGTAATAAACCTCCAGTACTTGTGGACACTGAAATTATATAGTTGCAGTTGCAAACTAGAAATCAACAGTGGCATGTCAGACACTCTGGAGAAACCGTTCTCAAATCTTGGTATGTAAGGTAATGGTCACTGGTATGTTGAACAATAAAAATAAATAAATAACAAGCTATAACATGGATACATTTACAGGGTGGCTACTCTAGGTACATGATAAAATTCAATTATAATTGCCAGTTTTCAAGACGAACTTTCAAAAAATTTAGGGATATACAGGTATTTCCATCTTACGTATTACTGCCTCTCACCATCCACACATATATACAAAGAGTCCGTGTGATTCAAACTTATCCAAAAAGTCTAATTCAATTAAATTGTGTATATACATTTAAAATAATTTAAGGTGCATAATTTACCACTGCACCATTGTGAAATGTTAAATTTGTTTACAATTGTGTGGGAAATGCTATTTAATACATATTTATTTATTTACTGACTAAATTTTAGATACAGCATGGATAGCCATTTTACGCTGAAATTGTCAACAATTTAAAGAGCAAAATTAAGAATATCATAAAAATGATTGACAAATTATCAAAAAATAAGTAACACTACTTGATTATTTACAAGCATGTCATGTGATGGAAGACCAAAAGGTATACCTAGTGTAGGTTTTTCTGTGCAAAATATATTTGTGATACGTCCTATGTGCATAGGCACTCGAAAGTGGAATTCCTGAAGGTGCGTGTTGCAAGGAATTTTGCCATTAACAATTTTGTATAGATAATTGATGTCATTCCGCAAATGGTGCTGATAGGGAGTCTCTAAGTTTAAACACAAGAAGAGATGCAGTGTTGAAAGATTGTGTAATGAGGGAACCCTGTAACGAACTATAGCTACATAAAAGTGAATCGATTCAAAAGGTTGTGGGGGTAGCACATGATGCTGAGATATTAACGTATCATCATTACATATTTGGAGGAAGATGCCTGACATGATCGTCATTGCACATGAAGCAAAGGTGTAACAAAAATTATTCATTCTAAGAGCACTGTTCAATGTGCTTGTTCACATATGAACAAATTAGTTTGCTTAAAAACCCTCTACAAGTAATTACAAAGTATTAATACAAAAATTCTTCCACATATGTTTGTTTTAAGACACATTTTCTTTTTTAAATTTTGTTTTCTATGAAGTGTACATGCCATATCATGATTAATTATTATTGATATTCTGATTTGGATATTGAACGATAATATCTCAGTGGATAGGAATATCATTACTTGTAGGGATGTGACGAAGCTGAAAATTTACTGATGCCGATGTACTCACCGATAATTTTTGGAATCGATACCGATGCCGATATTTAACCGATTCCGATACATAAGATTATTAAACAGAAATGGGATGGTATTTTCTGCATGACAAAAATAAATTTGGTATGTACATTTCTATTGCATATCATATGTATATACATATATATTCTCAAGAGATGCAAGTGTACATTTGCATCTACAAAAGGTTATGTGAACCTAGAGCTTTAACATTAGTACACAAGCAGTTCTTTGAAATGCAAAATGAATTCCTGTTCTGCCAGATTCAACTTCAGAAATACGAGATTTGGAAGCACTTCAGGAAGTAACATACTTCTTCTCTTATCGCAAATCTGTTCAGCAACACTGAACACTCAATCACTGAATACTGATGCAGCAGGTATGCTCAAGTATTTTCTCAGCACTTGCTTCAGGTTTGAATAATCATTTTTGAATTTCCAATACAACAGCAGAACCTGGTTCAGCAATGTACTGTTTTATTTCCGATTTATAGTTAGGTTGATCCTCTGAATGAGAGTTTGCAATAGTTTTATTACAAAAACTCTACAATAATGACGAATCATATCCAAATTTTCAATAAATCTTACAAAACTAGAATATAAAACTTATTACAAGGTAAAACTCTAGTATAATCTGTACCGGTTTAAATATCGGATTTTTGCCGATGCCGATATGTCAATTTCTGCCGATTTTCATACATCTGTAATCGGCTTTGGCACATCCCTAATTACTTGATATTTGGGCAGGCTATTATATCATGTTGGAAACCATAATTATTTTTGTTTACATCTTCAAACAACTGATAACATGAAATAAATAATGTTTGTGTTTGCTAACATATTATGCTATGTCATACTTAGGACAACTAATAGATATGTGTAGTAATCCCAGGTAAGATTCCTGTACTAGGTACAGGGCCTCCCTGATGGTGCAGTGGTAGCGTCGCCACCTGGTAATAAAGGGATCCTGATTTCGATACCCAGTGGAGGCACATAGTGGTTCGGATTCCACTTTAAACTGTAGGTCCAGTCCCGATTAGCCTTACTGTGCATAAAGTGGACTTAAAACAAGAATTCAATTCAATGTACTAGATACATTGCACACTAGTACTTAAAGGTTCGAAAAGGAACGGTAATTTCAGTGCCGATTAGCCTGTCTGAGCATAAAATCAACGTTTGAAAAAGACACTCAAGAGCTCTTAGGGTTGCTGCAAGTTTTTAATTAATACAAAGTTGTGAAAAAAACACAAACTGAAAAGTGAAATCATGTAGATAACATCTTGAAAATATTCACACTGAATTTTCGTATTTATTTATTTATTAGCGTTCAGGTCATACGTCTAACAGGCTGATCTTTCTCATTTATTACCAAGAAAAGGTTTTAAATTTACTAGCATCTTTGTAATTTTATTATTAACATTAATATGTCGCCTTCCTTTGACATGCTCATTTTTTATTCATTTTGAATTTGTTGTTTTACATATATCACTTTCAAGGAGAAATATAAGTAGTCAGATTTCTCCTGCAAATGAAACATACAACTTATGAGCTGTGTTCATTTGCATTTGATAGTTTTTATCCATTGTGTACAAATTCTGAATAAGAATTCACTAAATAAACTTCATTAAATTTTAGGAACATTTTTATACAAGGTTTCTATAAATATTTTGAAGCCGCTGATTTTTTTCCTGAATAAATGTACAAATAATTATGTACCATCTCACGATTTACATTGAAACTTGTAATCAATTGATTTCCTTTAGGTGCCTTGGCATGGGAATTGCAAATTATTCAAATTTGCCAGAAGCAGGCATTATTCCAGTAATTTACAGTACTACTCATTGATAAAATATTCCAAGTATATCTATGTTGCTTTCCCTCTCGCAGATAAAAAAATGAAACGCAAATCAAAGGACGTACAAGAATTATTTTGCTTACAAAGCTTCACTAAGTTGGAAAAATTTAAAGATTCATTTTACGATTTAAATGAATGGATTTTATTTTCTACTAGCTACAGTTACCTTCCGATGAACGTACCATCAGAATAAAAATACTTATTTTCATTATTTTTTTAGAAAATAGTGTACATTTTACA
This sequence comes from Lepisma saccharinum, assembly GCF_977018435.1. Lineage (NCBI taxonomy): Eukaryota > Metazoa > Arthropoda > Insecta > Zygentoma > Lepismatidae > Lepisma > Lepisma saccharinum. The sequence goes on from NC_139234.1 coordinate 12,817,183, forward strand.
ATTCTCATTAGGCTACATTTTCAACAAATATATCGTGTGGCTACAGCATACGTGTCTTGCTTTCAAAATACCAGCAGAAGACAAGTGTTAGGTCACTTCCGCTAAGTCGACCAATCAGGAGCAAGAATTGTTCCTCCTATGCTGAACTGAGTGGGATCCGTAAATATGCCTACTGACATATGCCGTGTCCGGATTGGCAAGCGCTCCGTCCAGTTCTCTCCCGTTGCTCTCGCGTGCCGTCGAATCACGTCGAAGTCGTCCGAATCTGCATGTCCCCTTGTAGTGCGGTTGTCACTTTTCCCGCCAGGTGTCAGCTCGAACTTCACCCACCGCGCTCTGGGGCGCAGGCGCATCGCACGGAAGCAGAAGGCAGACGCCAAACAAACATGACAATCATTTCCACCTATTTACTACTCATATTAAAAATGTAACACGCTATTTCATCATTTACAATTTTTCTGCATTCAGTATTATCGATAAAATGTTAAAGTATAACTGAGTTTTACATCCTCCAATCAGTAAATGTTGTCTGTACAAAGTGAAAGTTAGAATATGGCTGCCAAGCGCAGCGTCACAGCGAGTTCAAGCGTGCATCTGTCGCTCCTCTCTGCTCTCCCCTCCGACTCCACGTCTGCCGCGAATTCGGACAACGGAGGTTGGTTGAGTCCCCGGATGGAACGGTGCTCTACTAGGTGACATCTGCTGCCGATTCGGACGCGGCCATAGAGGAGTTAGGGAGTAGAGTATTATCCCACATTTAAACCTCGCTGCGCTTTGAAATTGCACTTCCATCGGTGGCCATGGCGCGGCCGTCTTCTTTTGCTGTTTCCAGCACAAACTGGGGGGAGAGCTCTTTCGGTGACAGTCACGTGGGTTTCAAACGTCCTTATTGGTCAGATCTCTTGTATCCCAGCAAGGCTGTTACCAATGGCAAGGGCTTTTTCGCTGGTTCCCTTCCAAGCACCGCTGTTAGGGGTGGGGTGAAGAGATGGGATGGGTGATGCCTGCGTTTCCGCCACCGCAAAGTTCTTCGGAATCTTTTACTCGAAAGTAAGGTTGCCTTTCCTATGCAATTGTTAACAGATTCTTTGAGTGTTTATTTGAAGGCGAAATTGTGAATGTAAAATGTAGACACTTTCAACTGGCGCCTGAATTTTCAAATTCAGTTCTCAAAAAATATATCATTTTCGCTTGTTGAAATAACGAGTACAGTGTGTGTTTTTTCTATATCGTGTATCATTAAATCAGAATAACAACCATACCAATAAATTCTTCAGATTTACTTGAAAGAGGCCTCCCCGATGGCGCAGTGGTAACGTCGCCTTGTAATCAAGGTGTTCGGGGTTCGATACCCGGTGGAGGCACATAGTGGTTCGGATCCCACTTTAAACTGTAGGTCCTGTCCCGATTAGCCTTACAGTGCATAAAATGGACTTAAAACACCAAATCAATCAATCAATTTAAAGTAAGACTTCGACCATATCGCTAACACTAAACCCCATGGTTTCAAGTGCCGGACCCAGTGGCCGAGTGGTTGCCAGACCCTGTGGCCGAGTGGTTAGCAGAGCGCGCTGCAACACCAGGGGTTTCGGGTTCGAGTCCCGGGTAAGGCATGGGTATTTGTGTCCGTCCAGATAATAAGAAATGAAAATTGAGCTAAAATGAGAAATGAAACACAGTGAATAAAAGTGAAAAACAGCGAAAACTACCGCTTAGGGATATTCCTTCAAAAAAAAAGAAAAGTGGTTATCTCATCGCGCTGCAATGCTAGGGGTCCCGAGTTCGAATCCCGCTCAGGTTTGGATGTTTGTGTTTGTCCGAATAATGAGAACCAATGTGAATACAGTGAAACTTGACATGTGTAAAAGATTGTGAAAAATGTGTGAATGACGGGGGATGCTGCCGATTAGGGGCATTCCTTTTTTTAAAAAAAAGAAAATGAATAGCACATCGCGCTGCGACGTTAAGGGTCCCGCGTCCGAATCCCGCTCGGGCATGGTTGTTTGTAAATGTCCATTCATCAATTTCATAATATTATCCCTCATCCCCATCTTCGTAAATTAGCCAAGAGGCACAAAACGCGAAGTAAGATTTAAAAAAAACAAACAAATGAATCAAATCAACCATGGTTTAAAGTGCATCGCCATTATTTTAATTTATCAGTCGTGGCGAAGTCTGAAACGTTATTAAAGGTAGTAACAGTTTTTTGAAGACACCCTTCTGACTTTTTAAAACATATATCTTTTTTCCTTTTCTTCTAGCCTTTCGGAATCCCGATTCAAATTTACAAAATGTCCTTCGTTCCCTAGATATTTAATTTCTTCATATAATTCCGATTCTACGCATTCGCATACACTACTGTCTCAAACAAGAATGACTCGAAAATTGTTGGCACTCTGGCATAGTTGTAAAATGTGGCAAAATGCCCCTTCCACGTCTGCGGGAAACTTCATTCTCCTAACCAAGTAATTTGCACTGGAATTCCAAATGATGAAGGCCCTCAGCAGCACTGAACAAAAGGAAAAAATGACGATAACTCATAACTGAAGTACAAACTGGTGGCGGCCACCTCTTTCACCGACGGAACAATCATTTATTGAATGCAACAATCTTTACTCGCCTCCGCCGCACAAGAAATGAAAATGAAAAGAATAACGTGATTCACATAATTTTTGTCTCATTTTGCTCGAAATAAAATTATTTCTTTAAGATAGGGTGACCATTCGTCTCGTTTTGACCGGGACAATCCCGTTTCATATGCGTGTCCCAGTTGCCCCGTCGATAAAAAAAAACACTATTTATCCCGTTTTATAAAAGTCAAGGAGTTAGCTTGAAAACCATGTTCCTATGTCTTGACAGAAATTCAAAAGACAAATCCCGCGTTTCGTGTTAGATATTGATAAGTGATGCAACTTTTTCAGGGAGTTCTGCAAATACTTCTGGCACTCGTCTACTTCAGCGTAGGACTAACATCAAAGGTTGATCAGAAGAGTCCAGAAACACTATGTAGTCAAACCGGGATTATAAAAATTAATAGCTCTAGACAACGAGAGATCATATTTTACATATATATCTTGTTCATGATGTATCATTTATGTGATACATACTATAATAAATAATAAAAAAAGGTAAAGTGCTCCCCTGTGCTTTGCACCATGCCATGAATGCGTATAGGGGGTGTGGAATTAGGGCCCCACACTTTCTTGATCTCGGCCGAAGCTTGGAGTGATGTGATCAGCACCACACCCCTGGCCGCCTTTACCCCCCAGAGTTTCCTCCAGGTTTCCACTCTATACAACGCTGGGTGATCGCCGGAGCCTCATGAACAGGTGGAAAAAGTCCCGGTTATCCCCCACCGGGGATCGACCCCGGGCCTCTCGCATGGTAGTCAGACGCCATACGGACTTTTTTATACGCGTATATAATAAAGAAATACCCCTATTCGGTAGTCTCCCTCGTCATTCACACACTTTTTCTCAACATTCATACATATCAGTTTTTCCCTTAATTCTCGGTTTCTCTCAAACATGCAAGTCCTAGCCGGGATTCGAACCTGGGACCCATGGCTTCGTAGCGTGCTATGCTAACCACTCCGCGAATACCGACTGAGCTACCGCGGCTACTATAATAAATTATAATTATAATGATACGTTAATGACAATTAATTACAATAATTTTATAATTAGTCCTAACCAATTTTTCAGGAGGGGGTAAAGTGACCGCCTTGGAATGTCTCGTTCTTGGGTCAAAATATTACGGTAACCCTACTTTAAGAGCAACATCAAAACGTAGTTGACCATGTTTTTATGTTTAAATTTTTGCAGCTTTTAAAAATTACGATATACCTACTATTGATGAAATCCTATGAGCAATACTTGTAGTTTCCTCGACCACTATAAATTTTTAATTCACCATACTCCTAAAAACGTGTAAAATTATTGCTTTTTTATTTTATGTTATTTATTTTATTTTCTTGAAGAGTGTCAATTGTCAATTCAACCTGTATGTGGAGTGAGTTGACTATATGTTCAGGGTCGGTTGACAATACTTGTCAACTTACCTTTGAAATGCCTTAAAATTACAGATTGCAAAAATGTGATCTAATGAACAGCATAAATGTTCCAAACCAGGGTTCGAAATCCGGGAGGACGGGGGGGAGGGGAATTTCCACCACCAACGATCTTGTCCTGAAATTTCCCCCAATTAGTTTGAGATTCGAATATACATGACTGGAATAATATCGAGAACATACAAAAAGAACTGACAACAAAGAGCCTTATCTCTAAGGACACTGAACCCAGCAATCCCCGGAACAGAAATTGGACCGACTTGTTACTTCTTCTCCATTTCTCATCGTCTTTCGTTAGCAACCACGAAGTATATAGATATATTAATAAGACACGTAATAGCATTTATATGTGAATTTTATACAGGAAACTATTATCTTCTTAATATCTCTTAATTCTTGTCCTTCCTCCCTTACGCAAATCATTGTTCGTCAATTTGCAATTACATTTTGAATGAGAGACAGTATATTTTATAATATAATTTGATTACTTAATAATTGACACACATTTAATGACATTATATAGTATATTGTGTGTGTGTGTCTGTTTGTCTGTCTGCTCCTTCCCCCCCCCACCAATCTGCAGTGATTTCACACCCTGTTCCAAACTAAAGAAAAAAATAACGATTACTACTCAATTTTTTACCCAGTGTTTTGACGCATATTCACAGAAATCTGCAATGTTGCCCATTCTCGTCTGGTAGGAAAAGGACACAATTTGGAAACTCACCCCAGTCTCCCCCACCCCCTACCTACTGATTGATTTCATTTTTTTATTTTGATTTGCTTTATTTTTCCTCGCTTTTTGTGCCACTTTTGGCTAATTTGCGAAGATGGAGATGAGTGATGACATGATGAAATTCATGAATGGACACACTGACTTATAGAAAACACTAGAAGTGATAATTAAATGAATGAGCATTTTCTGCAAAGGCAAAACTGTGAAATAATTGGTAATCATTTTTATGAAGTTGTTTCCTGCTATAGCTGTATTTATTACGAGACAAGAAGTATTCTCATCATTGATTATTATAGTGTCAGTTATTAAATAACACCTCGCTGTCGTATCAAAATAACTCACAAAGAAAACATTACAGGAAAAGTTGTTCTCCTTGATTTTGCATACGAGTTGAGAGAGTTCAGTTATGTTGTATTCTGGATACGTCGCTTAAACATAACTTTAAAACTAAACTAAACTTCGCGACGCAACAGCCCTGTACCCGGTGGAGTAACATAGTGGTTCGGATATATCTTTAAACTGTAGGTCCAGTCCCGATTAGCCTACCTGTGTATAAAGTGGAGTTACTCAAACTCAATCAACAGTCCTGCTTGGGCTATGGCGGCCAGAGCGTTAGTAGAGGCAGCACTTCGTTCCTACGCGTCAGCAAAAATTTGATGCGACTGGTGTTATGTTACATCCGGTCGTAGCGGGCCACGAGCGGTTTTATTGTTGAGTCAGCAGAACGTGTCTGATCACGTTGAAGACATCGGAAGCGGTGGGGGGAGGAGGTCAATGGATTTGTCACGTTGTTTCTTGATGTATGCTAACCTAACACGTGCATATGTTTGTGTGTGTGTGTGTGTGTGTGTGTGTGTGTGTGTGTGTGTGTGTGTGTGTGGAGGAAATGCGCGCGCAACCATTGCGTATGATGGAAAGACATGAAGAAATGATTTAAAGATGGCGCCGAAGGTGCTGTACCCCCCGAAAGCTTTGCGGCTAAGGTTATTGCTCTGTAAAACAAGAGGCGTCGAGGGTTCGATTCCTGGTAGAGTCAATATTGATTGATTGATAGATTGAGTTAGTTTTTTTTAAGTCCGTTTTATGCACGGCAAAACTAATCAGGATTGGAGCTACAGTTGAAAAGTGGTGATTCTGACCACTATGTGCCTCCACCGAGTATCGAACCTGGGACCCTTTGATTACAAGGCGACGATGTCAATATTGAATGGTCTCGATTAACCTGTGTGTAAATAAAGGCAACAAAATGTTTGAGTTCGAAAATCGAGTTGGGTTAGTGGTTAATGTTGTCACCTGGCAATGAAGAGGTCGCGGGTTCGATTCTCTAGGTAGTTAAATTAGGCCAATTGTTTAGTCCCGCCATTATAGGTTCCCGATTAGTCCATCTGTGCATAAATAGTGTTTGAATAAAATCAATATGGCGGCCTTGGGTTAGTGGTTATTGTTGTCGCCTGGTAATGAAGAGGTCGCGGGTTCGATTTTCTAGGTAGTTAAATGAGGCCAATTGTTTTGTCCCGCCATTATAGGTCCCGATTAGTCCATCTGTGCATAAATAGTATTTCAATAAAATCAAAATGGCGGCCGCGTTTTGTGTTTAGCGGCGGCGGCGGCGGCGGCGGCGGCGACCGGGGCGCGGCGCGGGGCGGGGCGGCGCGGCGCGGCACGGCGCGGTGGGTGTTTTTTATTCCGCGAGATGTTTTAACCAAGTGGTTGAGGGTTCGATTCCCAATGTTGGTGAAAATTGGATATTCAATTGTATTTGTTTAAAAGTTCCGATTAGCTTTTTGTGCACAAAGAGAAAATGAACTAATTGGAAATAGGATGTTTATGCTGTAATGAAAAGGTCCCCGGGTTCGATTCACAATGTCAAATTGGCTGATAATGATGTTGTTTTTTTAAAAAAAAAAAAAAAAAGAAGTGTGAATAAATTAGAATCTGTTGTTTTGCCGTGTGGGGCCCCAGTAACGATTATCTTAAATGCATAAAGAGTAGGTAAAATAAGCAAGATGGCCGTCACTATTGTTTTGTGATCAAAGAGGAGTCACAGGTTCGATTCAATCAAAGGAGGCAACATTCTGTTTCAATTCCATGTAAAAGTCTAAAGTTATGTTTCGATTAACCTCAATGCATAAAGAGGAATTAAACAAAAACAAGCAAAATGGCGACAGATGTGATAAAAGAAAAATTGAATTAGTTTTTTTATAGTGACAAGAAAAAATAGCGAATCACTGTTAGAAATAGAATGAAAATAAAGATACTTGCCTTTGCATGTCCAGCGCTGTGCAGAAAAGCTCTCATGCTTTATCTCCGACAAGTCCACAATACACAATTTTTTTTTATTGTATAGTTAATTATTAATGTTGTTATTAACACAGATTCTTACCAGTGTGAAGAAAAGCTCTCATGCTTTATCTCCGACAAGTCCACAATACACACTTTTTCATTATATAGTTAATTATTAATGTTGTTATTAACACCGATTTTTACCAGTGTGAAGAAAAGCTCTCATGCTTTATCTTCAACAAGTCCACAATACACATTTTTTCATTATATAGTTAATTATTAATGTTGTTATTAACGATTGTTACCAGTAAAAATATAAACCATGAGGATTTTTAAAGGGGTGATAAATGAAAAAAAAGCCGAGACATATATTTTATCCCTGTTTATTTACCAATATTTACAAAATTCAAAAGAGCCGCACACACACACATACATATGTAAAATGTTTATATTGTGTCACCAGTTTATCAGCATGTTATTTAACAAGTTTTTATTCTTCAAGTTTGTTCACTCACCCACATAAGTAATTGTGTCACTATCATATCCATTTTCTGCTGCAACCACTGAATTAAAATGTTTCACTATTTTTTCCACAAGCATGTTCTCGCAAAAAAGAAACACTTCTTTGGAAAGTCTTTTTCCGTCGATGTTTTGTATAGACAAAGGCTCAGGTTTTGTACATCCATGTAGATGGGAAAGCACAAACTTCTCCTTATTACATGCATGGACAGGGGAAATATCTGTGCAACCGAAACATTGTTCGCGAAGGTCGAGAATGCAAGATTCCATACAAGTAGTGGTATTTGTGGTAGGGACAGCACAAGAAAGTACGAACCCCCCCAAGCAGATTTGGCCACACTTAAAACTAGCTCAACATGCCCATATGAGTTTTTTGCTCAAGTGTGGAATCTTGTCTAATCCAAGATTTTTGTAAAAAATGCCCTCGAAAATTTTTCAGAAAGGAAGAGTTTTTTCAGAAAGGAAGAGCTCCCTCAGCCTACGCTTATAAAAGGCACTTCTGAGAGATTGTTGTCCATAAACTTGTCAAAAATATGCCCCTCTTGACCACACCTAAAACTAGGCCACCAACACACACACACATACACACACCTACACCCACCCACACACACCTACACCCACCCACACCCACCCACACCTACACCCACCCACACCCACCCACGCATATTTACTTCCGGTCCACTTCCGGTCCACTTCCGGTCCACTTCCGGTTTACTTCCGGTCCACTTCCGGTTTACTTCCGGTTTACTTCCGGTCCACTTCCGGTTTACTTCCGGTTTACTTCCGGTCCACTTCCGGTTTACTTCCGGTTTGCCTACTTCCGGTCCACTTCCGGTCCACTTCCGGTTTGCCTACTTCCAGTCCACTTCCGGCCCACTTGTGACCTACTTCTGGTTTATTTCTATTGCATCATGTTGTGCAACAAATTATTAGACATGTGTTGTTTTCTGATTGGTTGCTTATGACATAATGTGATGACGTGTTAAATTCTGATTGGCTTATTGTTTCAGATGTTTTCAATGCGGTCCGTGCTTAGGGTATATAAAGAGATTTTGCATTGCATATCAGCCAGTATTGAAAAAGTTGTTGAAGAGTAAGGGTGTGTTGTTACAGTGCTGCTCATATTTTTTAAACACAAAAATATTGCAGATTTGTATAAATTGAATTACAAATCTATTTGATTTAATATATAGAATTTTTGACAACCTGTCATAGGTTTATTAAGTATAGAGTTTTGATTTGAACCCCAAGAAATTTTATATAAATACCAAAGCCGAAAATATCAACACACATACACATACACACATACACATATACACATACACATACACATACATACACACATACACACGTACACACACATACAAAGTATAGTGTTGAACCCAACTGATCCAGCATAGAATTTTGATTTGAACCCCAAGAAATTTTATATAAATACCAAAACCGAAAATATTAAGTGTATACACACATACACACGTACACACATACAAAGCACAGTGCTGAAACCCAACTGATATTTTTTATTCAGTATAGAATTTTGATTTGAATCCCAAGAAATTGTATATAATAAACAACAACAAAAATGCCGAATCAAAAATATTGTAATCAATGCAATAAAAATATATCTAGCTCTAATTGGGCCAGACACCAAAAGATTTGTAACCCAGACAAATACAGAACTCCCACAATAATTTGCCCCAAATGCCATAACGAATATAGCATCCAATACTTCACATATACACATAAAAATACTTGCTCTGCACAATCATCAGCACAACCATCAACATCTGGTCTGAAAAGAAAGCACGAAGCACCTCTTAATGCCAGAGCAGCAAAACAGCCACGCTATGAACCCATCCGTAGCAGTTTTAACGGCCAATTAAGGGATCACCGGTTTGTATCAGAGCCAAGATGTGGCATTGAGAATTTCTTGAACAGTGTAAATCCTGATGTGCAGGCAATTCTCAATGCACAAAATGGCTCTTATAAGCTGTCCCTCAAATTGATTGCACAATATAAGAAACCAAATGGCACAAAATTTACACAGCCCCACATAACAGAAACTGTACCGGTTTATTCAAATGCAAATTCGGACAGAATAATAAGCAGTTTGATAAATCAATTGAATATTAAACACTCTGAATTTGCGGCAAAAGAGTCCGGATGGAGCCTATGTGGCTCTCCGCACAAGTTATATGTTAATATTTCTGAATTCAGCCCATTGCAAGGTTCCACTTATGTGCCATTACCTGCTAATATCAAAAACAAAAGAGCCGTGGTCAATATAAAAAACACCGACCAGAAATGCTTTTTGTGGTGTATTTTAGCTGCTTTGTATCCAGTTTCAAGGAATCCTCAGAGAATAAGTTATTACAAACAGCATGAACATGATTTTGACGATGCAATGGAGGGTTTGGAATATCCAATGTCTGTTCAGAATATTGATAAATTTGAAAGAAGGGCCAGGCACATCAATGGCAAACAATTATCTATTAATGTATTTATTTGTTCCACTGGCAATTGCTTGATAGCACCTCTCAGAATCAGTACACTTGATGATGAATCTGCTATTCCGATTGATCTGCTCTTAATTGAAGGGAATAATACATACCATTATACTCTGATACACAGTCTTGAAGCTTTAGTCAGAAAACAACAAGGCAAATCCAATACAATATTCAAGTCGTGCAGAAGATGTTTAACTGAATTTGATGGTAGAAAAATGGTGAATGGTGTTTGTGAAGAGAATGCAGAAATTGCCAAAAACAAGTTAATTGAGCATCTGAAATACTGTGGCAACCATAAACCTGTTCATATGGTGATGCCCAATCCAAGTGAAAATTGCAAATTCAAAAAGTATGAAGCCTCGTTGGAACACCCAGCATATATTGTCTGTGATTTTGAATCGAACCTCAAACCTCTTGCATTCTGCAATCCAGATCCTGAAGAATCTTCAATTACACCATACCAGCTACATGAACCTTCCAGCTTTTGTTATACAGTTATACGGGATGGAGTAGCTAGTGAGCCATACTTATACATGGGACCAAATGCCATCAAAATATTTGAACATAGAATAGAAAATGAGTGCCGTGACATAGCATCCAACATCTTATTAAAATCAAAGCCTATGTTGCCTTTAACAGAGAAACAGATTGAGGATTTCAACAATGCAGAAAAATGCCCGGTATGTGATTCTGAATTTTCAGATATAAATATCAAGGTACATCACCATTCTCATACAGATGGTCGATATAAACAGGCCCTGTGTAATAGCTGTAATATTCAGATCAAGAGACCAAGATTTGTCCCCGTATTTTTCCATGGAGCATCCAATTATGATTTCCATCATCTGATCAGGTACGGGGGGTTTGACAAGCAGAATTTAAATATTTTAGCTGAAAATGATGAGAAATATATATCTATTAGCAAGATAATTAAAGTTGATGGTGTTCCTATTCACATAAGATTTCTTGATTCTTACAGATTTTTATCGGCTAGCCTGGCCACACTGGCCACTCAATTACCTGATGATCACTTGAAAATCACACGTGCAATGTTTCCAAATCAGGACCTGAAATTAATTAGGCGGAAGGGTGTATATCCATATGACTATGTTACAGATTTTTCTAAATTTGATGAGTGTTCCCTGCCACCACAAGAAGAGTTTTACAGCAAACTCCGAGGATCTGGAATCACTGATGATGATTATCACCATGCTCAGTTGATGTGGAACAATTTAAAATGCAAGACATTTGGTGATTATCACATGGCATATTTGAAACTTGATGTCACCCTCTTAGCTGATATATTGCAAGCATTCAGAAAATCTTCCATGCAAAATTATAAACTGGATCCAGTGTATTTTTACAGTGCTCCGGGCCTAGCATGGGCCGCAATGTTTTTCAACACCAAAAAGCAATTGGATCTGATCCACGATCAAGATATGTATCTGTTTATTGAGAAAGGTATAAGAGGAGGGATGGTGCAATGTTCCCAGAGATATGCCAGAGCAAATAACAAGCATATTATGCTGCCTGATTATGATCCAGCACGGCCATCAAATTATATAGTGTATGTAGATGCAAACAGCCTCTATGGTCATGCCATGATGCAAAAACTGCCATATGCAGGGCTTGAATGGGTTGAAGATTTCAATATTGAAGATCTTCAGAACTTTGATGACAGTAATTATGGCCTCTTCTTAGAGGTTGATCTGACAATTCCTGATGATTTACACAATAAATTTTCTGATCTGCCCCCAATTCCCGAGGTTCAGTGCTCACCTGGCTCTAAACAGAAGAAGCTCATGATGACCCTGGAGCCGAAACAGGATTATGTTATATATTACAAAAACCTCCAGTTCCTGATGAAACATGGTGTTCAAGTAACCAAAGTTGGCAAAGTCTTGAGGTTCAGGCACTCAGAATGGTTGAAACCATACATTGATACAAACACGGAGCTTCGAACATCTGCAAAGAGCCAATTTGATAAGGGCTTGTTTAAATTGATGGTGAATTCTGTATATGGCAAAACAATTGAAAATGTCAGAAAACATACCGATGTTAAAATAATTACTGACCCCAGCCTGAGCAAAAAATTGGTTGCAAAGCCCAACTTCAATTATAGAAGAATTTATGATGAGCACATGGCACTTTTCAACATGAAGAAAACAAAAATTAAGTTTGATAAGCCTATTTATGTAGGGGCTGTGATATTGGAATCGTCTAAATTACATATGTTAACATTGTATTATGACGTGCTGAAACCTTTTTATGGTGATCGTGTAAAATTATTGTACATGGACACGGATAGTTTTATTCTTGATATTCAAACAGAAGATGTTTATCAAGATATTGCACAGTCTGAATTGTTTCAATACTTTGATACCAGTGAACATACAATAATTCAACCCCACAACAAAAAGGTGCCTGGCAAGTTAAAAGATGAGACACTTGGTGATGTTATTGTGGCATTTGCTGGGTTAAGTGCCAAGATGTACACTTTTAAAACATGTAGTGCTGTTGTCAAAAAAGCCAAGGGCATTGGCAAAGTGACTGTTGAAAAAGATCTCCAATTTGAAGATTATGAAAATTGCATCAAATCCCAGAGTTCAATCAAAACATCAGAAAATAGAATTCAGAGTATGGATCACTTGTTGACTAGCAATATTGTAAGAAAAGTGGCTCTGGACCCACATGATGACAAGAGATGCATTTTATCATGTGGCATACATACTTTACCATGGGGTCATTGTGATTTGAAAAGTGGCAAACAATGCCCAATTACAGAGCATGATTTGAAATAAATAAACATGCCTATGAACTTATTTGGGTTCAAAAAACAGGCTATTATGGAGCTGCCAACACCACAACCCTCTTCTGATATGCTGTCTAAACTGAGTGGCTTGTTAATTATTCATCTGAACAGCATACTTACAGATGTTGATGATGAAACAGGTAAAACATTGTACATATTTAACAATAATTTAAACCATTACCAATTACCTGTAGGTGGGCAATTACAATTTATTACAACCCCTGAGGGTGATGCCAAAATTTCAGTAGGGAGAAATATTTACAGAATTAAGCACTCAAACATGATTTCTGGCACTGTATATACTGTTTCTGCTGGTGACTGCTTATATATTGAGGTCCCTGGATCATATGACAAGCTTATACCTTTCTTTATAGAATTAAGAATCAGATACTCTATAATAAATAACCACTAAAACAAAAATGCCTAATGATATATTTGGCCATACAAGACATGAAGATCACAGTGATGAGATTCTGATGCTTGATGTCAGAGTCAAGAAATTAAGAAGTGATTTACAAGCTTTACAAACCACACTCAATGCCAGTCTTCAATTAGAAATTACAAATTTGCAATCACAATGCATGGACCCTCTTCTTAAAATTGACTCAGAACTCAAAGTGCTGCTTCAGAAATATACTGATCTGGCAACATTAGATAATTTTCAAAGTTTGGAAGAAGCTGTTGCAGCTCTTCAAGCCAAATTTAAGACCCAGGCTAACAACTCTGAGCAATTGAAGCAACAATTGGAAGAGCAGATAAATAATGTCCAGGCACAGCTCCAAACAATTGTCAAAAGCATAAAATCACAAGAAGATTTTGATTTAGTGATTTCCACTCTAAAAGAACAGATTCAATCACTCCAGATACCTAATCTGGATCCTCTGCACAATGCCATAGCCGAGGTTAAAGATAAAATTGAGACACTTGAAAATTTTATGAACAACTTGCCATCTTCTGATGCTTTGAGTGCAATAACTCGGAGTGTTGCCAATATTAAGCTGCAACTTGAAACATATGAAGATTTTGGAAAAATTCAAAGTACCATAACCCATCTTGAAGGTACCATAGCAGCAGTGCAAAGTGATTTGACAAATGTACTAGAATCTCGCCTGCCCGGTATTGTAGATACTCTTGTTAGTGTCCAGGAACAGATCACAAAGCTTGAAAACCTCAACACTGAATCTGAGCTATCACATTTTCATCACTTGATCGATGATATTCAAACAAAACTTGAAATTTTACAACAATCCACACCCACTCAGGCAGATATAGCCCTGCTCCAAAATGCTATGCAAAATGTGGCTGATGCTTCTGAATTAAACAATGTAAAATTGGCACTTGAATCTTTGCAAAATACAGTATCAAATCTTCCTACATCACAGGAACTTAAAAATATTAAGAGGGCAGTGAATCGCATATTGAAATCAGAAGATATCAAGAATATCCAGACAGAGATCAAACATCTCACTCGGACAGTGGCCACTCTACCAACCAATCAACATATTAATGAATTGCATGCCCTGTTTGAGGATATCAGAAGACAGGTCCATGATCTTACTGCTCAAAATTCAAAATTGGCAGTTGTTGAAAATTTACAACAAATTGTAGCTAATATCAAGCAACAGCTAGGGACCATGGAATCCAATCAAGCAAATGCTCTGTCTGTTTTTGCCACCCAGCTTCAAGAGATTGTGCAACAATACAAGAAACTTATTGTGGACATAAAAATCAAGCCAGGCCACGATGATGTTGTTAGGACCATCAATGAGCACCTTGAATCTGTAACAAGCAGATTGCTTACAGCAGAAAAGGAAATAACAGGCATAATCGAGAATCCAAAACATACAGTAATTCTTGAATTGTACAGCATCCCCAACAAAGAATATGATTCACCATTTACACCAGGTGGCAAAATATATATGCTGTCCCCTGCACAATTTTATTACCAGTTTTTTGTTGGGGGCACACTGAGACCAATCAAAATCAAATATTGGCATCAGCCACAGGCACACCACTACCCTACCTTATCAATAACAAATGCTGACAACAAACCAAAAATCACCAGTGTAGAGTTAGAGGATTTTACAGATCCCAACACATTAGAAACAGCCTATGCTGAAGATGATGGCTCTCTGGAATTTAAAATACAAATAGGGGACAAATTATATTTAGAAAATCCTGTAGTATCAGCTGCTGAACACCCCATAGTTGCAATATTCTTGTTTACATATTATGTCTAGACAAATTATTGTTGATGAATTACACAGACAAGCCAGGCATAATTATAAGAGACTCCCAGTAGTCACAAAGGGCATAGATGATTTATGGCAGAGCGACTTGATTGAGTTGGCAAGTGGGCAGTTGAAAAACTTAGACAAAATCAACAAGGGCTACAAGTATCTACTCACTGTAATAGACACATTTTCAAAATTTGCCTGGGCTGTGCCACTCAAATCCAAGACTGGAAAATGTGTTACAGAAGCCCTCAGGACAATCATCAATCAGAGTGGAAGATCACCGCGCTATTTGCAAACAGATAATGGCAAAGAATTTTATAATTCAGTGTTCCAACAATTTATTAAAAGCCAGTCAATAAAACATTACTCGAGTTACAGTGATCTCAAAGCCTCAATTGTAGAGAGATTCAACAGAACCTTAAAAAATCTTATGTATAAACAATTTACACTTCAAGGTAATTATAAATGGATTAATATTCTTCCAGAACTTCTACATAAATATAACAACTCTGTCCATTCCACAATCAACATGAAACCCTCTGAAGTAACTTCATCTGATGAGCAAAAATTGATCAGGACTGTTTATTATCCTAGATACCAGCCAACCACAAGAAGGGCCAAATTCAGGGTGGGTGATCAAGTAAGAATCAGCAAATATAAGCACTTATTCAAAAGAGGCTTTACAAGAAACTGGAGCACTGAATTATTTACAGTGGTTCAAGTTAAACCCGGGACCCTTAACACATATATAATAAAAGACCACCGAGGAGAAATTCTCAAAGGCAGGTTTTATGAACAAGAGCTCAGCAAAACTAAACAGCCTGACACATATCTCATAGAAAAAATCATACGCAGAAAAGGCAACAAGTTACTTGTCAAATGGCTGGGTCATCCGGAAAACAGCTGGATCGATGCAAACAAAGTGATAATATGAGCACCTGGGATGTTATAAAAAGGCTGCCAGAACCTGAACAACAGAATAAGAGAAATGGCAACTTGCTGCCTGATAATATTAGGTGTCTTATTGTTGGGCCATCAGCTTGTGGTAAAACTACATTAATGGTTGATAATTTTTTATTGGCACCCAACTGGTTAGACTGGAAAAACAGGCACTTGTATATCTTCTCTAAGAGCTTGGAACAATTAAAATATCAGCAGCTGATGAAGCTATATGATGGATTGGATATTGCTACTTTTGAACCAGATGTTAAGCCACTTGATGAATGTCTCGATAATTCTGTTGTTGTGTTTGATGACATTATACTGGATAATCAAAACGAGGTTAGAAATTTCTTTACACAGGGCCGACACAAAAATATTGATTGCTTCTACCTGGCACAGACTTTTTCAAAAATACCGAAGCAACTGATCCGAGACAACAGCAATTTTATATGTGTGTTTCATCAAGATCATACCAACCTCAAACACATACACGATGAATATGTAGGTGGGGACTTGAGCTACAATAATTTTTCCAAGTTTTGCAGTAGGTGCTGGAACCAGGACAGCTATGGGTTTGTCACTATTGATATGACAAGAACACCTAATACTGGAAAATACAGAAATAAAATCAACGATTTTCTAGACGTTGAGACGTATATAAATAACCATGAAACGACCAATTGTTGACGATCTTAAGTTAAGAGATTATCTTGTAAAAAGATTTAAGGGATGGAAATCAGAGAACCGGGGAATTTATGAAAAACACAAACAAACAGAACAGCCCGTAATTGATGCTATTAATAATTTAGGTAAAAATATCAAAACTGTTACAGAGCAAAATCAAGATTTGATCACAGAGCTTGTACCTGTTGCTGCTAGGAACATATTAGATTATCCATTCACCCCACTTTCCAGTATTCATACACCTAGTCCTGTTGCTCCTCGAAGAATTGAAGCTACACAGGATCCTATTGAATTGGGTCTTCTTGCTCAAAAATATTTAACAACACCTAAAGACAATAAAGATGAGGTGTTTGGCTTATATGCTGACACAGAGCTTGATGGTAGCATCATACATAGAATTGGCAATTTCAGAGTAACATTTATGGGAGATGATCTGATTGTTTATTCAGAATCTCGTCTCGGAGAAAAAGGTGGTTTTGTTAAGTACCCCGGAACACCTGGGTTGTGGGAATTGATGACTAGGAAAAGGCCCGGCAGCTATACAGATCAAGATTATGAACATTACAAAGAAATATTAATAAAATCAGATGCTCTATACCAGAACAATGATCCCACACAGAAAAGAGTCAAGTCTAGCAGTGGAGCAAAATACAATAATTTAATCAAGCCCATATGGTCACAGATCAAGACTGGCAGTGGAATCAAACAATACAACACCCTGCCCAAAGAATTTGTGTGGGTTGATGATGTCAGGAAACTTGTAGACAGGTTATTGGTAATAGCTGGGGAGGAAAATGCTGGCAACCACAATTTTTACAATGAAAAAGTTGGAATTATGGACATGATAAGCACAAAATTGTCTAATTTTATAGTGAATGACACTAAGGGGATTGGATATCTCATAAAAATTATTAATACTCTACCACCTAAATTTTGGAATATTTCTGAGGGTCGGGGGCTTGTTAATGACATTATAAACAAGCTCCCATTTGAACTACATATTCCAGGCTATCAGTATTGTGGTCCAGGCACAAAATTGGACCATAGATTAAGCAGAGCTGATCCTGGTGTAAATCCCCTAGATGCTGCTTGTAGAGACCATGACATAGCATACAACACACATTCTGATCTTGACAAGAGACATGTTGCAGACAAGAAATTAGAAGAGGCTGCATTTGGTAGATTTGTAAGCAAAGATGCTTCTTTAAGTGAAAAAATAGCAGCATTGGGGACCACCATAGCTATGAGCACCAAACAAAAACTGGGGTGGGGGCTGTGAATATGTATATAATAAACCTACAATGAAGGCCAAGGGTGTTATGTATCAAATACCTTATGCAGGTCTTAAATCTCTTAAAACTATTGATAGTCTTTTAACCAAAAAGCAGCGCAAGAAAAAAAGCTCTTGTCTTGCAAAGGGACATGGTATGAAATTGTTGCTTAGTACCCCCCAATTAAAAAAATTACAACAATCCAGGAAAAAATTGCATACAGGGGGTTTCATATTCACTATCCCCGCCATCTTAGCTGCTCTCGGGGCTGTGGGGAGCTTGGCTGGGGGATCAGCTGCCATAGCAAAAACAGTAATAGATGCCAAGTAAAATAGGGCGGAATTAGATGAGCAGAGGCGCCATAACCTGGCCATGGAGAAACAAGGCAAAGGTGTTAAGAGAGTCAAGAGTAAGTTTAAAAAAAACAAGAGCCGCTTACAAACCAAGATATTGAAGCTTTAATCAAGCCACTGGGCATCAAAAATTTTAGAGGTGTGTACATGTCTGATTCTTTACCAGAGCAACCACTCAACAAAGAGTGTGGCATTGTTAATTTGGATAAGTACAAAAATCAGGGCACTCACTGGATCTGCTATCTTAAATATTTAAACAATAAGGCATTTGTGTTTGATTCATTTGGAGGTGTTCCACCTGAAAATTTAGTAAAATATCTAAATTCAGCTAATCTCTTTTACAATAATACCCGTGTTCAAAACTTCAAAGATGTTAATTGCGGACATTTGTGTTTATCTGTTCTCAGATATATGTCTCAAATAAATAAACCATCAATTGAAAATTTTCAAAAAGCCTTGTGGTATTTGAAACATCATGGGGGTATTCCATCTCACCAGCCAAAATTCAATATTGAAACTCAAATTGCATGATGACATAGTGTATCCCAAAACAATAGCTCTCAGAGCATTTTATGGCATGTACTTGATCCCTAATATTACACACCACAACAACAAAATTGCAGTAGGGGATCAAAAAATTGTCATCACTCCAGGGCAGTATAATCTGTCCACTCTAAATGCTCAATTACCCAGAGGTGTAGTGTTAAGTCAAAATTCTGTCACTCACAGAGTAGAAATTGTATCTGCTACAGAAACAGTGGATCTGGGTACTATAGGAGAGCTGTTGGGCTTTGAGAACAACACAAAACTTGAAGCAGGCATCAAACACACTGCTATTAATATACCTAAATTCTTAGCCATAGAGACTCTGAATATTCACTGTAATGTGGCTGAGGGTATGATCACCAAATCAAATGGCATAGGCACTCACAAACAAACTGGCATCATTGCAACATTCAAACCTAATTCTGAATTCATGGAGCCCATCATCTACAATCCATCCCCAACATTATATTTTCCTGTGTGTCATAACAGAATAGATTATATTGAATTGATGGTCACTAATGAAAAAGAAGAATTAGTTGATTTTGCTGGAGCCACAACAACTGCAATCATAGAGATTAATATTTAAATAAAAATACATACAATGGAAAATATTGAGAGTTATGAGCTACAATCATTCCCTCCAAACAGGAGGACATTTGCAAATTTAAATCAACCCAACACAGAAATTGAGGTTGATCTTGATGTAGGGGATGGCTTTATACACCCCCACAGAGCAGATCTATACATCAAATTTGATGTTGTAAAGCTCGATGGAACAGATTATCCGGCAAATTCAAATATAAGATTGGTGGACAATTTTGTACCGCATCTGTTCTCTGAAATTGAGATCAGAAAGCATGGCGTTGTTATAAACAGAATAGATTATCCCGGCATTACCTCCACAGCTTTGGCCACACTAAAATTATCCAAAACAGAAGCTTCATACTACCAAATAGGTGGATTTGAGGCTGGTGATAAGATATTAACCAAGAGCCACACAGTGCTGTTCCCCATGCGCCTGTTGCCAGGATTCTTCTCAGATTACAAAGATATTATGTGGAAGGGCGGTTTAAGAATTACATTTAGAAGAGCTGCAAATGATAGCAATACTTTGATGAGGTACAGCACATTAAACCCTACAGGAGAAGCTTTGCCTAATACCCTACCAGATGCAGGCAAATGCATTATTCAGACTATGGAGTTAAGAATCCCGGTTGTTGAATATGAGGCCAGTTATGCTCTTAAATACAAAACTGATATAATAAAAAATCCACAGGTTCCTCTGCAATTTTATACATATCAATGTGTACAGAAGCCCGCAACTGGTTCTTATTATGAGTTTGATGCCACAAATTCATTCTCCAGTATACAATATGACATGCCGGATTTTGTGGTAGTATTGTTTCAGACTGGAAGACACAACAATCAGGAAAAAAATTCAAGCAAATTTGATAGCTGCAACATCAAGAACATATATCTTAAAAATGGCAGAAATGAGGTTTTTCCTAGAGAAAATTACAATTTAGACATTTCCAAGGATGATTTCCTCAAATTATATGAGGCATTTTCGGCTTTCAAGAGGGTCACTACTGGCAATACTGACATGTATTACACACCAGATGAATTCAAAGCACAGAGACCCATGTTTGTAATCAACACTTCAAAAAGAAAACAAGTTGTTGTGAATGACAGGACAAATATTAAAATTATCTGTGAATTCCATGAGGCGTTACCTGATGACACCATATGTAGTGTTATTCTCATAGGTGAAAAATCATATGTTTATGATGTAAGAAATGAGAGGGTCACAGAGCAATTCTAGAAGAGCTCTGCACAATATATTGTTTTAATAATAGATATGCAAGATGAGCCTGGTGTCCAATTGAACTTAAACCGGAAGTAAACCGGAAGTAGGCAAACCGGAAGTAGGCAAACCGGAAGTGGACCGGAAGTAAACCGGAAGTAAACCGGAAGTGGACCGGAAGTGGACCGGAAGTGGACCGGAAGTGGACCGGAAGTAAACCGGAAGTGGACCGGAAGTAAACCGGAAGTAAACCGGAAGTAAATATGCGTGGGTGGGTGTGGGTGGGTGTAGGTGTGGGTGGGTGTGGGTGGGTGTAGGTGTGTGTGGGTGGGTGTAGGTGTGTGTATGTGTGTGTTGGTGGCCTAGTTTTAGGTGTGGTCAAGAGGGGCATATTTTTGACAAGTTTATGGACAACAATCTCTCAGAAGTGCCTTTTATAAGCGTAGGCTGAGGGAGCTCTTCCTTTCTGAAAAAGCTCTTCCTTTCTGAAAAATTTTCGAGGGCATTTTTTACAAAAATCTTGGATTAGACAAGATTCCACACTTGAGCAAAAAACTCATATGGGCATGTTGAGCTAGTTTTAAGTGTGGCCAAATCTGCTTGGGGGGGTTCGTACTTTCCTGTGCTCTCCCTACCACAAATACCACTACTCATACAGTTTCCAAAATATGATTTCAGATACGGCGACACTGTTTCACACATAACTTTCGCATGCTCGATGCACACAAATATCTTCATAAAGTTCCGCCACGAACTTTCTGCGATGAACACTATCTCCAGGGAACCGTAAGCTGGTTTTTTCCTTATAATGATCTGACGACGATTGTACAGTGTGGTTATCAGCAATTCATGTTGCTCACTTAGTGGGTAGGAAACACGAGGCTGCTCACCTGGAATAGCGATGTAATTGTCGATTACTGGAAACAATTCCTGAAGAGCGTGCCACTCCTGCAACTGTAGTTCAACACCGGCCGCCCCGCTTCTGTGTAGCCTGACCACAGGTTGGAAATCCAGATGAGAGGAAAGTCCGATTGAGATAACCTTTGTTTTCGAAGCATTTAAATAGTAGACGTGATCAAATAATATCGACTGGCGTATAAGACTAGTTACTTGTTTTTGTTCTTCAGGTAAATGCTGATCGCTCTCTTTCTGAAGAACCCCCTTGAAATTAGTGTACGGTTGAAATCTTTTTTTCAGCGGCATCGAAATAGAGGATTCCATGACTAAGAACTGCGAGATACTGCATGCCGCAGCGTGCAGATATACATTTGAAGAAATGCGTGGGTGTGTTTTTGAGACGCATGCGCGCGTAGCAAACCAAGCATGTGCTGGACAAAAAAGGTGGAGGGGGGCGGGGCGTTACAAAGATCAATGGTGAGAGAAAAATCAGCAGAATATCATAGTCATATTGAGGAAATATTGGATAACAAATATTAATTAATTTAATTAAAGCATCAACCGCATTGTCGATCTGAAATTAGGTTTATAGACAGGGGGCAAAATGGAAAATATCGACGATGTTCTAGTATTGGATTGTTTCTGTATTTCCATCGGTATAATCCTCCACCACATTTGAAGCATACTGTTTTATCCTCTTTTTGAATGTAAAATAATCCTGCTTCGGACAGAGCTTCTACAAACGGGAATTCTTTTGATTGCCAGTTTCTGAAAGAGGACAATCTAGCATTGAAAGATCCCATCTCTGGATATTGCGTCATTGTTCTGTAAAGACACAAAACAAGATAAAGATTATAAGTAAGCTGTTGTAAACTGTAACGCTACAAAATTATTAATATACTATTAGGACTATATGTAACTTGTATAAAATTTCAAACAGTATTTACTGTCAATATTTTCTAGTATACGTACCGAGTATTATAAATTTAATTTACGAGTCAGCAAATAAGTTGTTATAATATTGTCGTTTTTTATCGGTACTGGGAATAAAATTTGAAATTTATGCATGGGTTTACCAGAGGCTCTATGGAATAAATAAAGAAAACAGTAATGCACACAGTACACAGACCCGTAACTTTGTATCTGATGAGTGTTGTACGTATAGAATTTAGAGTTACTTTCCAAAAATCGCAAATGGTTATGCACATGTGGAGGTTTTCCGTAACTATCAAAAAATTCCCCCCGGGAGTTACTGTCTATGTAAATTGCTACCCAGTGCTTCCCGGGGCTATCTTTGGGGTCTGTATTTACAATCAACGCTGCTGGTAGTTCCACATGTACAGGTAATTCATTAGCTGCGAAAACCCCAACATGATGATTGTCAAAGGCTCTATTTGATATTAACCCGTGAAGCAAATTTAAAGTCGACAGCATTGCTGGACACTAAATAGTAATATTGTGCAACTCACCTTGTTATACAATTAATCCAGATGAATATCTCTTTGATTATTAATTTCCATGAGAGCGTCAAATTCAGAGTAGATAACACAAGTCACAGTAGATTCCAAAGCCGATTTGAAGTGGACTTCCAAGCTAACAGCCCCTTGCCGTTGAAGACTGCAGTGGGATATGGCACTTGCAGCTGCGTCTGGTGTTATATCGAAAACAAGTAATGCGTATCCCTGGGGATATTCCTCACGCGATATATTGTTTCCTTCATCCATATAGTGTATCCCTGTTCCAGAGAATAATGTGTGATATGCTGTTATGTACTTGTTGTTTTCAAAGTCTGGTTGAAGTGGTTTGCCGGGAATTTAGACTCCATCAACATATAAAGTAAAGAAGTTGTAATTGAAATGTTGAAAATTGAATGGGTTTGTAGACAGAGTGCCGTTGAATGCATCGTTGGTAACAAACCCCACAACTAATCGTTTCGGAAGACGTCCAAGTATCACATTGTCAATTGTTTTTGAAACAATATCTTTTGGAATAGTTACAGCTTTAAGTTGTACTCTTGTTAGAGGGTATTTTGCTGTATGTTTTTGCAGTATGCGATTGTGACTA
Source organism: Lepisma saccharinum (assembly GCF_977018435.1). Taxonomy (NCBI): domain Eukaryota; kingdom Metazoa; phylum Arthropoda; class Insecta; order Zygentoma; family Lepismatidae; genus Lepisma; species Lepisma saccharinum. The sequence continues at coordinate 12,840,907 of NC_139234.1, forward strand.
AGTTTGATGGATGAACTGACCGATACTTTTCTCACATATAGTGTAGCATCCAGAATTTCCACTTTGCCTTCACTGTCATCTACTCCCATCAAGCAGAAAGTGTTTTTCGAAGGAATCAGTTTTATTCGCATTTCCACTCCATTGATCAAAAATTTCTCTTGATTGAAAATATCAGAATGCAAGTAACCAAACATATCAAATGTTTTACTCTGTTTTGTTAGTTGGTTACGTTTTGTAAAGCCTTTGTTGTCTTCCGAAACGTTATCAAAAGCGCCTGCTGTATCCTTGTACCACAATGCACTTTGGAGATGAGATGATTTTGCAGATATGTCATAGTTCAGTGCTTTTTCAAAATAAGACCTGTATGGGTGCATGTGAGATGGAAACGAGATGAGTTTGTTATTTAAGTAGATTTGTACTTCGCTGAACATTGCATTGAGAAAATCATTGACAGGTCCAATTGTTTTATCTGTGGGTAGCAATAACTGACCATTCGCTTTTACAATTCTGGCATCTATATTCAACATTGTGTGTGCTAAATCCATATAATCATCACCATGTCCAGGTATTACAAACTCGGTGGGAGCATTATCTGCCAGAGAACTAACAGGTTTGTATCCGATGGTGTGGTGTTCTAAGATGCTTGTCTGAGTAGGTTTTACCGAGAAAATATCCAATTCACTTTTAAAACACTCACATGATTTCTCCCTAATTAGCGCCATATCTAATCAAAAATATCTGTTGTTATTTGAATTTTCTTACGGTTGCGTTTGGTTGTTTTCTTGGTGTTTGTATTGGCACTGGATCTCTTCTTTCTCTGAGCGATCCTTCCAGTTCGCTGTCCCGAAGCAGAGTGATTCCTTTTGAAATGTTTATGCCCCTGATAACCTGAACCAATCATTTCCTTTAGCTTTGTTTCAGCTTTTCTTTTAAGATTTGATCTGGCATCCGAAATTCTGGATTGTAGTCACTGTTTTAGGGGTGTTTTGTCTACAACATCACCTAACACATTTACCCCTGTTTTTAACATTTCTTTCCCTACAGCTTTCGCTCCTTTCTTGATAAGAGGCAAAGCTGACCGAAAAAGTCCTCCAAGAAAACTTCCAATGCCATGTCCTTTTTGATAGGCAGCACCGTAATATATGTTACCCACACCAGATCCAGCTTGTTGATGGTAGTATTGAAAATATGGGTCATTCATAATCACAGATTTTCACCACAACATCTAAAATGAAGTTTCAAACACACTAGTCCGAAGGAGAATGGGATGTGTGCACCAGTGCTGTCCCTTAAGTCAATTTCTATTTGTTCGAAATTATGTTTCTGCACTGGGATGTAATGTTGTGAATCGAAAATTTGGACACCATCACTTCCAAAAGTATGTTCCATAGGATTAATGTTTATAATACGTAATAGAGGGGCGATAGCATCCCCCACCATATGTGATTCCACAATATCTGTGTAAATATACATCTGGGAAGGAATCTCTCTCACAACATTTGGAGGCGAGCGTCCAATTTTTACTTCTGATAGATCATCGGTCGGTTTAAAACCTAATATCCGTGCCAGTTGAGGTGACAATTGTACATTTATGTTTCTCTGCTTGGTAGATATATCAACAGTCACATGTTTGTACGCAGGATGATTTCGGAGACTAAAATTTAATGTTTCAGAAGATTTATTGATTTCTGCAACAATGCTGTTTATAGATGCGTAATAGCCTTCGGATATTCGAAGTTCGTTCCATTTGACATCATCCATAGATTTATATTGAATATAGTTGTTAAATCTTGTAATGTTTAGTATTGAATAAGGATAATGCACTTCTACCAATGCCATCTCCCATTTGTTGGTGTCCAACTCCACACGGTTCTGAAGCTTTGTGGTGTAATTAGTTAGAGTATTACTTGGGAAATATTTCATGGAACTGTTACTAGGCAAAGTAATGTAGAAAGCGTTTGCTTTTCTCATGATGTGTTATAAAGGTTATTTGTACCACTGATGAGAATATCTACAAAAATTTATGCCTCTCTCTCTCTCTTTTTTTGACTCCAAAAACGATGCGCTAATCCAACTGTCAAATAATCTGGAGTAACCTTTCCAATGAACTAACAACTTTTTACTGGCTCCTTTACCTTTGGTCGCAAGGATTTTATCAATTTCATGCATATCCGGTAAGCGGACCAGTTGCAACTCTTCCGTATAAAATGTTCCATCGATTTTATGTCCTTGTAGATCTTTTAATTCATACACTTGAGGATTTCTTTTCAAAATACGTTCCACCACAAATATTTCTCTTGTCCAATTTTCCATGTAACCTTTGTCAAAGCGTTTTTTGGTTTTTGTTATTCTCACTGTATCTCCTATTTTGAATGGCATCTTCAATGACAATAGTGGAGATGAATCAGATTTGAGTTTTTTGTCATACATATTGTGCCATACTTTCAAAACCTTCTCAGGAGTAACATCTGCTGGTGCCATTTTAATACTCGAGTGAATTTTATGATTATAAGCTTTCAAAAGCTTTGGGAGTACATTAACATAGCAGCTGGTCCTTTGCTTAGTAAAATACTTCCACATGCGTTCCTTTAAAGTTCTGTTGAATCTTTCAACAATACTAGCTTTAATATCAGGATTCTTTGTTGTAAAATAAATTACATTTTGTTTTTTGAGATATTCCTGCACAATACTGTTGGTAAACTCACGCCCTTTGTCAGTTTGTAATTTCAAAGGTTTTCTTTTGCTTTGTTTGAAAATTTGCTGGAAAGCCTTTTTTATACATACACCAGTTTTATTTTTTACAGGGACAGCCCAAGCATGCCTTCTAAAAATATCGATAACTGTGAGTATATATCTGTACCCTTTGTTGTGATTCCGCAAACTCTGCATGTCATTCAAGTCAGCCTGCCATTGGTCATCAATATTATGCACAAAATAAAAGTTTCCCGGAAATCGACGCTTTACAGGTCTATGCAAAGTGTATGCAGTTTGCTTTGTCAACCAATGTTTGATTGTTGACAATGGTATGGATTTTTTTACAGCTTTCCATAGTGTTGAAGCTGTAGAATAGGATGCTGGATGAGATGGATTGTACCAGATATTCTCTAATATTTTTTCGCTCATGGTTTGTATCTTGACCAAACTGGAACAGTACGTTTACGTTTGTGCCCTGGAAGTGATGATACAAAAGAAATTGGTTCTTTTTCTTCTTCTTCTTCTGGTTCTGTTAATTCTTGTGCCTCTTCTTGGTTAGCTCCGGACAGCGGAATATGGCGTCCGGGGTTGCCAAAAACAATCTGTTGAATAAACTCCTGTCTCCGGGGGTTTCCAATATATTCTTGAGGAATATTAGATAACGCCAGAGCTCTATTGAACAGTTGCCACCCAACAGGATTGCTTGTTTTTCGTGGTCGAATTATATCCGATACTAGATCGACAATATTTGAGCCTTCAATTTTATTATTGTTAATAAAAACTGTCCCATATTTATCCCAATCAATATTACTATTATGTAAAAGACGGTCATACAACAGTTCGGCTTTTCTACGATACATGCTAGGTGTAGCAGCTAGAATTTCTTCTATCATATCAGTCAACTTCTCAGTAGATTCTGTAATCGGTAGCGACACAGGTTCTCTTTGTTTTCGAGTAATAGACAGAAATTTTTGGAGCACAATGCTGTAACGATTCCATTTTTCATCATCCGAAAAACCTTTGAGATTCAAAATTACTTGCATATCCTGATCCAATTGCGATAAGGATGTAGACGGTGCAGACATAACAGGATGTCTTATGTTATCCATAAATTCTTGAGGTATTATAACAATTTTTTTGGCATGCTCCATGTTCAGATTTTTTTTTCACTTAAATAAACTTGATAACACACCTCCTATTAAAGGGGCTAATAACGCAGGTAGAAATCCTCCGTGTTGCACTAGTATCCGTTTCTTCTGCTTTGTAGAGTGTCCTTTGGCAGAGAGATTACGTATCACCTTCTTGTACCGGCTCAATCTTGTTTTCTGAGGTGTTGAAAGAGGAACATTCCCTTTTAGAACATTGTAACAACACTCACAGATTGAATTAACTAAGGAAGAATCAGCAGCTTGTAATATCGCTGTGCGAAGAGCTGGTTTAGCATCCGACAAAACTTGGAGCACTTTAGCGTGTTTCACTCTTGGAGCCGTGATGACAGAATACACGACTAGTGATTATGCTTGCTTTTTTTGTAGGAATATATACATAATTGATATCATCGTCGGGAAATATCCGCGACCGAAAACGTACTTCTTCCGGAGTGTTCTGCTTCAGATCAAACAGCAAATATCCATGGGGTTCAGCGGTGGCATTGTAATATGCATCTTTTATAAAATTTGGATTCTCCGGGTATACTTGTCTAGATAAATAATTAATTTGGGCTCTGTCTCTTGGATTTTTGAAGCATACAATATAATGACTATTTAAAGATATATCTCTATTCCCTTTTCCCTGATGGAATAGATTTTGAGTGATAAAGAAAAGACTAATATCACGATGATGACACCCTTTTGTGAATAAATCTGTGACTCTTTGATCGCATTCCCTCATCTGATCATCGATAATAATAAGATGAGGTCCAGAATTTGGCACAAATTGGTCAATATTAGGCATTCCTTCCCGAAATTGTACAAAACCAGGGAAATCATTGTATGCAGATTGCCATTCCCCGTAGCACACCAAAATATTGTTGAATTTTACATTTACCATTTGGGGTAAACACTGGAGAAAATGCTTCACAAAATATGTTTTTCCGCATCCTGATGGACCAGCCAATATTGCAGAGAACGGGTGTTTCCACAAGCACTCCATTTCTCAAACTGTGAAGAATGTTTTAAATTACATATAATATAAAAGTCGAATGTTATGAATATTTTTCTAGTTGTTAGATTTTACTGATATGTTGTATCTTCAAATTACATATATATATATATATATTACATTGTATTGTATTATATATATATATATATATACTTCATCAATAAATAAATATGTGTGTGTGTCTGTATATATATATATACACACACACACACATACAAACAATTTTCTTATAGTACAAAATTCACTTTACAACAGCACAACAAAATGCCAGGTAGCATTACCACTGTACGCATGCGCGTTTGTAAACCCCGCCTACATATTCCGAGCATCAGCGTTGTGTTAGATAGCTCTCCATTGTTTCAACAACGATAAACAGCTTGGTGGTCCAGATCAAATTGGTTCTGGAATCTACTGTGACGTGTACCGTCTACTTTGAAGTATAAAAAGGTGAGTTACACAATATTACTATTTAGTGTCCAGCAATGCTATCGACTTTAAATTTGCTTCACGGGTTAATATCAAATAGAGCCTTTGACAATCATCATGTTGGGGTTTTCGCAGCTAATGAATTACCTGTACATGTGGAACTACCAGCAGCGTTGATTGTAAATACAGACCCCAAAGATAGCCCCGGGAAGCACTGGGTAGCAATTTACATAGACAGTAACTCCCGGGGGGAATTTTTTGATAGTTACGGAAAACCTCCACATGTGCATAACCATTTGCGATTTTTGGAAAGTAACTCTAAATTCTATACGTACAACACTCATCAGATACAAAGTTACGGGTCTGTGTACTGTGTGCATTACTGTTTTCTTTATTTATTCCATAGAGCCTCTGGTAAACCCATGCATAAATTTCAAATTTTATTCCCAGTACCGATAAAAAACGACAATATTATAACAACTTATTTGCTGACTCGTAAATTAAATTTATAATACTCGGTACGTATACTAGAAAATATTGACAGTAAATACTGTTTGAAATTTTATACAAGTTACATATAGTCCTAATAGTATATTAATAATTTTGTAGCGTTACAGTTTACAACAGCTTACTTATAATCTTTATCTTGTTTTGTGTCTTTACAGAACAATGACGCAATATCCAGAGATGGGATCTTTCAATGCTAGATTGTCCTCTTTCAGAAACTGGCAATCAAAAGAATTCCCGTTTGTAGAAGCTCTGTCCGAAGCAGGATTATTTTACATTCAAAAAGAGGATAAAACAGTATGCTTCAAATGTGGTGGAGGATTATACCGATGGAAATACAGAAACAATCCAATACTAGAACATCGTCGATATTTTCCATTTTGCCCCCTGTCTATAAACCTAATTTCAGATCGACAATGCGGTTGATGCTTTAATTAAATTAATTAATATTTGTTATCCAATATTTCCTCAATATGACTATGATATTCTGCTGATTTTTCTCTCACCATTGATCTTTGTAACGCCCCGCCCCCCTCCACCTTTTTTGTCCAGCACATGCTTGGTTTGCTACGCGCGCATGCGTCTCAAAAACACACCCACGCATTTCTTCAAATGTATATCTGCACGCTGCGGCATGCAGTATCTCGCAGTTCTTAGTCATGGAATCCTCTATTTCGATGCCGCTGAAAAAAAGATTTCAACCGTACACTAATTTCAAGGGGGTTCTTCAGAAAGAGAGCGATCAGCATTTACCTGAAGAACAAAAACAAGTAACTAGTCTTATACGCCAGTCGATATTATTTGATCACGTCTACTATTTAAATGCTTCGAAAACAAAGGTTATCTCAATCGGACTTTCCTCTCATCTGGATTTCCAACCTGTGGTCAGGCTACACAGAAGCGGGGCGGCCGGTGTTGAACTACAGTTGCAGGAGTGGCACGCTCTTCAGGAATTGTTTCCAGTAATCGACAATTACATCGCTATTCCAGGTGAGCAGCCTCGTGTTTCCTACCCACTAAGTGAGCAACATGAATTGCTGATAACCACACTGTACAATCGTCGTCAGATCATTATAAGGAAAAAACCAGCTTACGGTTCCCTGGAGATAGTGTTCATCGCAGAAAGTTCGTGGCGGAACTTTATGAAGATATTTGTGTGCATCGAGCATGCGAAAGTTATGTGTGAAACAGTGTCGCCGTATCTGAAATCATATTTTGGAAACTGTATGGAATCTTGCATTCTCGACCTTCGCGAACAATGTTTCGGTTGCACAGATATTTCCCCTGTCCATGCATGTAATAAGGAGAAGTTTGTGCTTTCCCATCTACATGGATGTACAAAACCTGAGCCTTTGTCTATACAAAACATCGACGGAAAAAGACTTTCCAAAGAAGTGTTTCTTTTTTGCGAGAACATGCTTGTGGAAAAAATAGTGAAACATTTTAATTCAGTGGTTGCAGCAGAAAATGGATATGATAGTGACACAATTACTTATGTGGGTGAGTGAACAAACTTGAAGAATAAAAACTTGTTAAATAACATGCTGATAAACTGGTGACACAATATAAACATTTTACATATGTATGTGTGTGTGTGCGGCTCTTTTGAATTTTGTAAATATTGGTAAATAAACAGGGATAAAATATATGTCTCGGCTTTTTTTTTCATTTATCACCCCTTTAAAAATCCTCATGGTTTATATTTTTACTGGTAACAATCGTTAATAACAACATTAATAATTAACTATATAATGAAAAAATGTGTATTGTGGACTTGTTGAAGATAAAGCATGAGAGCTTTTCTTCACACTGGTAAAAATCGGTGTTAATAACAACATTAATAATTAACTATATAATGAAAAAGTGTGTATTGTGGACTTGTCGGAGATAAAGCATGAGAGCTTTTCTTCACACTGGTAAGAATCTGTGTTAATAACAACATTAATAATTAACTATACAATAAAAAAAAATTGTGTATTGTGGACTTGTCGGAGATAAAGCATGAGAGCTTTTCTGCACAGCGCTGGACATGCAAAGGCAAGTATCTTTATTTTCATTCTATTTCTAACAGTGATTCGCTATTTTTTCTTGTCACTATAAAAAAACTAATTCAATTTTTCTTTTATCACATCTGTCGCCATTTTGCTTGTTTTTGTTTAATTCCTCTTTATGCATTGAGGTTAATCGAAACATAACTTTAGACTTTTACATGGAATTGAAACATAGAATGTTGCCTCCTTTGATTGAATCGAACCTGTGACTCCTCTTTGATCACAAAACAATAGTGACGGCCATCTTGCTTATTTTACCTACTCTTTATGCATTTAAGATAATCGTTACTGGGGCCCCACACGGCAAAACAACAGATTCTAATTTATTCACACTTCTTTTTTTTTTTTTTAAAAAAAAAACAACATCATTATCAGCCAATTTGACATTGTGAATCGAACCCGGGGACCTTTTCATTACAGCATAAACATCCTATTTCCAATTAGTTCATTTTCTCTTTGTGCACAAAAAGCTAATCGGAACTTTTAAACAAATACAATTGAATATCCAATTTTCACCAACATTGGGAATCGAACCCTCAACCACTTGGTTAAAACATCTCGCGGAATAAAAAACACCCACCGCGCCGCGCCGCCCCGCCCCGCGCCGCGCCCCGGTCGCCGCCGCCGCCGCCGCCGCCGCCGCTAAACACAAAACGCGGCCGCCATTTTGATTTTATTGAAATACTATTTATGCACAGATGGACTAATCGGGACCTATAATGGCGGGACAAAACAATTGGCCTCATTTAACTACCTAGAAAATCGAACCCGCGACCTCTTCATTACCAGGCGACAACAATAACCACTAACCCAAGGCCGCCATATTGATTTTATTCAAACACTATTTATGCACAGATGGACTAATCGGGGACCTATAATGGCGGGACTAAACAATTGGCCTAATTTAACTACCTAGAGAATCGAACCCGCGACCTCTTCATTGCCAGGTGACAACATTAACCACTAACCCAACTCGATTTTCGAACTCAAACATTTTGTTGCCTTTATTTACACACAGGCTAATCGAGACCATTCAATATTGACATCGTCGCCTTGTAATCAAAGGGTCCCAGGTTCGATACTCGGTGGAGGCACATAGTGGTCAGAATCACCACTTTTCAACTGTAGCTCCAATCCTGATTAGTTTTGCCGTGCATAAAACGGACTTAAAAAAACTAACTCAATCTATCAATCAATCAATATTGACTCTACCAGGAATCGAACCCTCGACGCCTCTTGTTTTACAGAGCAATAACCTTAGCCGCAAAGCTTTCGGGGGGTACAGCACCTTCGGCGCCATCTTTAAATCATTTCTTCATGTCTTTCCATCATACGCAATGGTTGCGCGCGCATTTCCTCCACACACACACACACACACACACACACACACAAACATATGCACGTGTTAGGTTAGCATACATCAAGAAACAACGTGACAAATCCATTGACCCCCTCCCCCCACCGCTTCCGATGTCTTCAACGTGATCAGACACGTTCTGCTGACTCAACAATAAAACCGCTCGTGGCCCGCTACGACCGGATGTAACATAACACCAGTCGCATCAAATTTTTGCTGACGCGTAGGAACGAAGTGCTGCCTCTCTACTGCGTTCTTCTGTTCATTCGCTGATGCGTGGTCAGCTCATCGAGTCCCATCCCGCTGTTTTCTGTTATATTGTTATTAATAGAAAGCAATAGTTAAATAAAATCTAATTCTTATTAAAAACATTTAACCTATCATTTGATTTCTTGACATTTTAAACCAGTTGCTAAAGATATAATATTACTGATTTACATGAATAAATGTACGAAATTAATTTCTTTATAAATATTTAATTATTTAATAATTGATGTATTACATGACTATACCTATAATATACATAGTTTCGGGCTTGGCCCACCTCCTAAAAAATCCTGGATACGGGCCTGACGTAATAAATCATGGGCACGCCACTATTCTTTACATTATGAAACCAAGATTCCTCAATGACTGCAATACGAAACCAACCATATAAGGGGGGCATTTAGCGTTCCATCCGCACCGCAAGGTCTGGTCCCTTTTCGCCATCACTGAGCAGAAGGACAAAAAGACTTTGATTTCTTTCTCCAACATCGGGCTTTTCTCCAACTGATGTAGGTCCAGCCAGTCAATGTCTCAGGTTTAATGAATGTCTTAGGCTAAACCCCATGGTTTCAAGTGCCGGACCCTGTAATTGTAAACAGGAGAATCCACTTCACAGCAGATTCTTTGCTAGGTCTTTTGCCAAAATATTGCCTGAAGTACTTTTAACAGATAGTGTTATTTGTCCAAAACAATCAAGATTTTTTTTAATTTTTATTTTAAAATTTTGGGTGCGTCAGCACTAAGGCTATTTTGCACCCGTCACGCTATACGGGGTCCAGCTCCTTACCGTTTCACATAACAACTCTAACGTTGCTTAATTAAAATCATAAAATATTAAAAAGTTCTGACTTTCGTTAAAAGCCGAGACTGCAAGGAACACTCAGCACAAATAAGGACAAAACACAGGACAACACAAACAACATTATACTGGCCATGGGGCCAGTCGCCAGAGCCTCGTTAGTCTTCAGTCCAGGGTGTACTAACGTGGAAGTGAGGTTGACATTTGGGTGTACTACGTGGAAGGTCACCCCTTACACCCCAAAACACTCAAGAAATTAAGTGTAATATGATTAAAGAGATTCTGTCAATCGGAATATATTTTACTGCTACTTTTCTTCATTTCTATTTGTACTTGTCTTGATCATAAATACACACGGGGTGCGACCGTACAACAGTGACAACTTTCACAGCGTGTAGAGGATATGAAGGTGAAACAATTCTGAAAATGGCATTTTGTATCCCCCATGCATGCAATCCCATTCAATAGCTTCTTGGTTGCCACTGTCATTTATTTTTACTGTAGAATTAGATTCTAAAAGCGAAAATACACCATGAAACATTATTATGCCAACGCACACACTGCCAGAAAAATTCATTTACAGGGGTCGCACTGGCCTGAAAATCCTGGATAACTGGAGAAGACAGGAAAACAAGGCTAGGAACGAGATGATCATTGGAAACACAGAAAATTTATTATAAGCGTTCGAAACCTGGACTCGGGGGAATTTTTATTGCCATATTTGGTAACCGAAAATACATTTCGTTTTATCTTACATAGTGATTAATATATTTACAACATTAATGAACATAATGTACTTCTCCAGAGAAAATTTTTAAATTCCACCTATGGGTCTGCCCCTCCCTCCAAAAAATCTTGGGTACGAGCCTGACCCGTGCCGTACCTACCAACCGACTGCTGGCCTCACTCCCACCAGAAGTTGGATATCATCCAACCAGTTACGGGGTGAGGTGTGAATTGAAATTGAAATCGTAATTTTGGGTGCGTCAGCACTTAGGTTATTTTGCACCTATCACATTATACGAAGCCCAGCCCCTTACCATATATAAAATATAACTAACATAACAATACTATAATGTCAGAGGACTAAAATATTCTTACTTGAGTTAAAAAAGGGCAACACAGGATTTATACTGGCTGTAGGTCAGCAAAATGCGGTCCAGGGTATATTACGTGAAAGTGAGGTTGGCAATTGGGTGTACTACGTAGAAGGGGTGACGTGTGGTCAGAACGACCAACCCCAGTCATTATCGTAGGTTTTAATGACCAGGTTACACTACTCGTTCGTTCAATTTCCTCACGATTCTGGGTGGGCGACCACCTGCCACGACCGAAGGAGATGCGTCCAGCTCCAGACGCGTGCCCAATGGGGAAGGGGGCTTGGTGTTGGTGGATGTCAAAATATAGTGCAGAACTACTAAAAAAATAAGATGAAACACCTTTCGAAAACCCTGGGCACAGTGGCGCAGGAACGGGGGGGTACAGGGGTACATTGTACCCCCTAAATTTTTGAAGGGGGGTACTGTACCCCCTAAATCCGTAAATCGAGTTGTACCCCTTGTACCCCCCATGTTAAAAGAACCTATTTTCAGTTCGCCCAATAAAAAAGTGTATATTGTTTATAACAAATAAACGTTATCTTCCTTAACACAGAAATTCAAACCATTCTAAACTTATTCTACTATGGAGCGACCACAAGGAAAAAACCCTGGACGAAAAGTCCCCGCTTTCCCTTCTTCCGTTCAGCTCGGGCCATAAGTAAGCATGGTCCACTCTCCCCCGCCCCTCCTCGCAGGAGTACGGTGTACAGGAGTCGCGGGTGTGCGCAGGTTGTTTTGCTTATGGTTCCACTATACATTGTGGTTGCTACTAGTTAGTTCATTGACCTAAGTTCTTGGGAACCTCTATAAGGAGATGAAAATTGTTTAAAATGTGAATGGAACGATGGAATCAGATTTGCTCTCAGAAAATCACGCTGCAGACGAATGCACATTTTCTAAAGAAATCTTCGAAGATAAGATACAAATCTTCATCAGAAGGGTATATGACTGATCCATTTTCTTTTTGAATATTTAAAATGGAATTTTCCAAAACGAAATACTTACACGAACGAGACGAGACACTACAGACCAACTTGGGGGGTACAATGTACTGCTGTAACTCACCCATATTTTTGATAACTTTGAAAGAGGGTGTTCGGAAACTACACTTAAACCTATATATTAAGAGATTTTGAAAATAGAGTCCCGATTAGCCTATCTGAGCATGAAGTGAATCTAGAATAAGTTTTAATGACTTCCGAGTGCAAACCGAAACAAAAATTAACACAAACAAGAACAAGAAGGACCTCGCCACACAGGAGACGAGATGAGGCTGTGACAATTTTCTACTCATTTCATCGCGATATCATTCCTAGGTAAAATGAAATTTTTCCCAGACATTCAAACAAGGTGCAATTTGCGATATTATCAGAGGGGGGAATTATTTTTACCTATGTATTAGATATACTTATAATTGGACATTAATTGCTTAAAATCTAATTTTGGTATCAAATGCCACACAAACACGACGCCATTTTAAGTTAAACCCTAAAGTCAATCTGTACGAAAATTACATTAGTCAGATGAATGCACGAGATAAATGAAACGCACTGCAGGTTCTATTGGTAGATTTTGGATTTGATTCGCAAGGTCTTTGAGTGTGATGAGAATGTTTGATTGATTTATTTGGTTTATTTTACTTCGCATTTCTGCCACTTTTCTCTAATCGCAAAGATGAGGATGGGCGATGATATCATGAAATTGATGAACACTCACATGCTCTACTTCTGGCGTCAAAGCGCGCTATGCCAACCCCTCCGCCACGGAGGCTGGAGAGGTGGGAATGTTTTGGATTTTCCTTGTAGATGCGAAAATCTTTAACTCTGACGCGCACATGCTTTTGCTTACATTAAAGTTTACCTTTTCACATAAACGAGAAATTGACATGTCACCCTAAAACACGCATGTATCTGCATTTAATACCACTACATACGAAAAGAGACCTTGGGCGGTTCTTCATATTGTCCACCAAAGATTTAAACTAAAAAAAAAAAAACATTTTGAGCGTATGATTGTCCTTGCTTCCTCTGACATCTGAAGGATTTCGGTTTTGCATATGTAATGATAGTACTTTCAGTGCTTGAAGAGTGTCATTAGGTACAGCTAATTATATAACAAATAAATACTTTGTCAAATGTTTCACAATATTTCAAAGTTAGACTTCTTACGAGTTGGTCGGGAACCATCTCAACTCAGTTTATTTCTTTTTTTTTAATACAACGCCCTACAGATGTCTGAGTAAATACCAAATACATGGCTTCTAAAAGACATTGGATGTGGTACACATATGCCATAAATTCTTTAAAGATATTTTTATGCGTAGCTATGGGAATTTAAAATTAGAATGGACTGAACTCAAGTGGAACTCTATAGGTATGATATATTCATAATGTGGTTTCTATATTCAGTGGGTGGGAGCTGATTATTCCTGGTTGGGGTGGCTCAAGATCCTCCTCACCCCGTTTAATCTCAACCTGCATTAAAATGAATGGATGTATCTTTGTTCGCAATATTCACATTTCGAACTTCTGATTTTCCGTTCCGTTAAATTCAAATAAGGCCAGAACGAAGTCCAGAGCTTCATATGTTTCAGAATTGTTATCTGGTTTTAAAATCTGTTTAAAAAAAAATTCTAAGAAAAACAAAGAAAAAATAGTTATGCAAATTTTGCATTAAATAACAGGACATTCGTGTGTGCTGTTCTAAAATAGAATATTTCCCATGCCTTCACATTATACCTAAGTATCAAAGACATATTTAGGAGGGGTCCGGACACTCACCCGAAAGACTTACCAAGAAGTAAAAGTAAATAATCAAAATATAATTGTTTAGCGTTTGTTATATAATCGGTGGTTATTTCCGCTGAACTTATGGGAAGGCAAGGAATTTGGCTCATACGGCTTTGAAGGGTTCCAAAAGATTTATGCACACAACTAATGATAATGTCCATAAAATATTAATCAGAAACTTTACTTTTTGTTAATTGGATCTAACTCCTTGTTTGTTATTCAATAAATATTCAATTATTTTTCTATTTGACATTAAATTCCTTGCCAGGGCAGTTGTTTTTTATACAAATCTTGGCGATCTTAACTACATGTAACTTAGATAATGAATATATGCTTTTATATATCTATTATTTTACTATCTCTTACCTATTCATGTAATAACAACAATACAACAGCGGCGTATACTCTGGGTCACCTAGGTAATCGGAGATGACCCGGTTATAATTTTTTAAAAAGTTATTTTTTATTTCTTCGCAATATTCTTCCGAACCAATCTTTGATTCACATATTTCTTTGCTTCCAGCGCGCGAATGTTTTCAACCGTTTGCCGCGGAATGTCCGTGAGGCTTTTTCTCCAGCTGGTGGAATCTGGTGACGTCAGGGTGAGATTCCACCGGCTCCCTTTAAAACCCTTGACGGGAGGGGAAGGAAACACTGCTTCTCAGGCGCGGTTATTCCGTGGCAAGGGTAAGCTCCTTCTGGAAAGAGTCCATCGGTCGCACTCTCCACCCCAGAGCCTTTGCCGTTCCCTCGGCTGGCACCCTCTTCTGCCATTCTTCCCCGATGGCCTTTGTATCGTAGGAGCTGTGTTGTTTACGACAGGGAAATTTATCAGGAAACAGGTTTCTGGGTTCACAAATTACGTACTGAAAAGGAAAGAAGAGAAAATACATCTGAAAATGCGCGAGAAACAGAGAAATCTGAACAACATTTGCGAACCAATTCTATGAAAATTCTCATTTTACGTTTGCTTCTGTCTTCCTGATCTCTGCTATTTCAATAGATATTGTCAAAGGAAAAAAAAAACTATTACACCGACCTCCGTTGCGGAGTGTTAGCACAGCTCCCTTCGACGCCAGATCTTCAGGGTTCGAATACCGGTCTAGGCATGGGTGTTCTTTGTAAATGTCCCTTCATCAATGTCATATCATCACTCGTAGAGATTAGCCGAAAGTGACAGAAAAGCGACGTCAAATAACAATTTAATCAATCGATTAATGAAGTAATTAAACTATTTATATGCTTACTTTTTTCATTTTTGTATTTTAAAATGCGTGATTACTTTCTTTGTAGCCTTCAAAACCAGTGAGAGTACTTCTTTCACAGAAATGAATAATTTTTAAAAGGGAAAGCTAAAAAAAAAAAAAAAAGTAAAGTGTTCCCCTGTGCTTAGCACCACGCCATGGAGGCGTATAGGGGGTGTGGGGGTAACGCCCCACACTTTCTTGATCCGGTCATGAGTGGGGGTGATGTGATCAGCATCACGCCCCTGACCACCTTTACCCCCCAGGGTTTCCCCCAGGTACCCATGTTATTCGACGCTGGGTGGCTATCAGAAATAAATTATATATATACGTACACATATATTAGGTAATTTAAGTTGCTTTTCCCCCCTCTTTAGATTAACAATGATCATAATGATAAAAGATGTTTGAATGTAAAATATATAAACAAAAAACGCAATGATTCCAACTTATAGAACCTCGCGCATCGCAGGGAATATAAAGCTGGGAAAGGGAATTTTTCAACATCCATAGGGAATTTAATTCTGTGTCAAGCAGGAAGGAACCACAATAGAAGATTGGGGCAGGGAATTGAATGCGTGTTGTAGCGATTCGAGAATTTAATATTTGTTTAGCTGTTAGTGGTTTAGTATTTGTGCTAGTGCTGTGTTCACTGAAGTTAAAGGCAATGAATGGATATAATACAATATTTGCGTGCGAAAATGTTTGGATCGGGATCTTTTCCGGAGAAATTTCAAATAGTTAATGTAGGTAGGTCAGTAGCATCTCTTGTACCATAGATCTTGAACTTAAACTTCCTTGTATAAAAACAAAAATCGGGAATGCACAAGTGACTGGGTACTGGGGTAACTTGAATTTTACACTTCAATTAATATTGAGGGTTTTTATTTCACTACCGCATTCCTTTCATATTCTTTGTTACAGGTTTTTTCTTATAGATTTATTATATTCTCTTGTTTTATCATTTGAAATTCTAAACGTAGATTAACTGCAAGTGCAATCACAACAATTATTCGACAGTGGTCACAACAATAAGGTAAAATTTTTCACATATATATTCATAAATCCTGTTAGGATGTTGAGGTAAATTTGCAGGGAGACTTCAGGAGTGGGTGGATGAATCAAGTGTCGGAGATTACCCACTAGTTAAAACCAGCATACGCCACTGCAATACAATATTAATTAACTTACATATTTAATTAATATTTTTATTTAATTAAATATAACAATTATAATTATTTATTATTATTATTATTGCAACACTTGGTTGGACCCCCGAAATGTATTTCTAGGTGCTGAAGCATGTGTGTTTATACAATATATATGGAAGGCTGAATTTTGTACCCCCCCCAAATTAAAAACGTTCCTGCGCCACTGCCTGGGCACACCATTGAATGCGTCCCTCCCAACCAAGACAAAGCCTACATCACGCCGGCAAAAGACAGCACGGAGTTTGGGGGCTGTTTTTAAAGAATTCGTTGACGCACGACATCACTATAGTCAATGGATTCGTCTCTCCCACAACTTTCACTCGCTCAAGGACGACTGGTCCCATGGGGTTCCTCTATGCTTCGCAAGAAGTCGTCCCTTCTCCCCACAGGCAAGTTCCGTCCTGTTCTCTGCCTGAAAAAGCACATTTTTGCAAGGCTAAGGCGCTAACCCTCGCGGTCTGAAAATTCTGTGACGTCATCGTCGAAGCTCCAAGAACTTGCCTTCCTGTGATATCGTGTTCACTGTTCACGTGGAAGCACGTACAGGGGATACAAGATCTATGGCGCATAGAAATATTAATGATTGATTGATTGATTGAATTGCTTTATTTTACTTCGCTTCTTGTGCCACTTTTGGCTAAATTTGCGAAGATGAGGATGAGTGATGATATGATGAAATTGATGAATGGACACTTACAAACATCCATGCCCACGCCAGGATTCGAACCCGGGACCCCTGCATAGAAATATTAACATCAGTGGTGTACGCAAGGGGAGGGTACCGACGTTAAACTCCCTCTTGAGTTTTTAAAAGATAATGGAAAATTATGTGGTAAAAATGGCAAGTTTATTATTATCTGCGACAATAATAATAATAATAATCATTTGAATTATTATTCCCATACAGCACAGCATTCCGTATATTTAAGAGTGAATGCCTTGAAAGTAATCACGAATTTTTGAAAATAAAATATGAGGGCAACTATGAATTAAAAGAGAAAAAAGTTTGTTTTGTATCTTCTGCTGCAACAATGTTCACCGAACATGTATTTTTTTCCTGTGAATAATGAGCATCAAGTAAAGAAAGTTCTTGGTCCATTGTAATCGGCTAATAAAGACAAAGGCTAGGCCGACAAGAATACGCAATAACCAGTCCGTCACCCTTTTGTTTACTACAGCACGTTTGAATTTTAGAAATCGGACGACAATAAGCCTAACTATTGTGAAATATTTTGTTGGTAAGAACAGCGAGGCAATCCAGACGTAAATTATTGTACATGTGCATGGTAGATTTTGAGAGCGGTATTGGAGATTTCTCACGAATCTTTACAGTGTCGTTTGAGAACTTTCGATATGAATCCATGTAAGCTACCGCCACCGCAAAATTCAATTTTGTATCCCCCCCCCAAAGAAAAAGAAATCACTCAGTGACTCACGAAAAAAAGGGGGAATCTAATCAAAATGTCCGAGAGCTATTCATTGATTTCAAAAAAGCATATGATTCGGTCAAAAGAGATAAATTATATAACATATTAGTCGAGTTTGGAATACCTAAGAAGCTTGTTAGTATGATAAAAGTATGCACAAGTGAAACAGAAAATAAAATTCGTGTGGGTATTAATGTGTCTGACAAATTTACAATTCATGATGGGTTAAAAGAAGGAGATACATTATCTCCATTGCTCTTAATTTTGCCTTAGAATATGCTGTTAGGAAGGTAAAAGAAACTAAAGAAGGACTAAAATTAAATAGTGTGACTCAGTTGTTAGCATATGCAGATGATGTAGACTTACTGGGGGATGATGTGAATACAATTAAGAATAATGCTAAAATATTTTTCAAAACTGCTAAAGAGATAGATTTGGAAGTTAACAAAGAGAAAACTAAATATATGCTTATAGGCCGAAACCAAGTGTTAGGTAATAGTCAAAATCTAATTATTGATAACAACTCGTTTGAACCAGTTTCCAAATTCAAATACTTAGGAGTAATATTAACAAATGAAAATTATATTAAAGAGGAAATAAAAAGTAGGCTTAATTCAGGAAATGCATGTTACTTCTCTCTTCATAAACTTTTGTCTTCTTGTTTAATATCTTACAAACTAAAAGTTAAAATATACAAAACAGTAATTTTGCCTGTAGTATTATATGGGTGTGAAACTTGGTCCCTTACATTGAAACAGGAACATAAATTGAGAGTATTTGAAAATAAGATCCTTAGGAAAATATTTGGAGCTAAAAGGGATGAGGAGACAGGTGAGTGGGGAAGGTTACATAATTTAGAAGTACATAATTTGTATTCATGTCCAGATATTATTAGAATAATTAAATGAAGAAGCATTACATGGGCAGGCCGTGTAGCACGAATGGGAGGGGAAAGAGGAGTTTACAGGATTCTTGTTGGGAAACCTGATGGTAAGAGACCTGTAGGAAGGCCAAGACGAAGATGGAGGGACAACGTTGAGATGGACCTAAAGGAAATCGGTAGGGATGGAAAAGAGTATATAGATCTTGCTCAAGATAGGGACAGATGGAAGGCCTGTGTTTCTGCAGCCATGAACCTTCGGGTTTAAGAAGGCCCCTCTATACGCCTGCCAAGTTTCCTGGAAATCGGAGGGGGAGACTTAGACCTCCTTTGTAAGTGTATTAATTAATTACAAATCGCGCACGCGCGCACACACACTATATATATATATGTGTGTATGTATGTATATTATATATATAGATATGTATATTAGCAGGTAACAATATGTTATAAATACATTCTTACTTTCCAAAGAAGCGCATGTGGGAAGGCAAAACGGATCCGGAACCGAAAATTGCGAATCCGGATCCGAAAGTACTGGATCCGGATCCGAAAGTTCTGGATCCTTATCCGAAAGTTCTGGTTCCAGATCCGAAAGTTCTGGATCCGGATCTGAAAATCGCGGATCCGGATCAGGCCATCCCTAATCCCTTCCCGAAAATTTTCCGACATTTTCGGAAAATTGAGAATTTTCCCCGTCCCGAATGTCGGGATTTAAAGAATTTCCAGTCCCGACCCAAAAAATTCTGTCCCGCACACCCCTACCCTGCAGTATGGTAAACCTTATCTCCAAAGGGAAATAAACTGTCCTTATTGCCACTGTACTCATAAAAATGGGAACATGGGCGAAAGAGATCAGAGCTAAACTATACGAAATCGGACTGGGATGGATCTGGGAGGGGGGACACGTCGACCAGGGGACATTGCAATTAGTGAAACAAAGATTAGAGGATATAGATAGGCAGGAACTAATAGCGGAATGTGAAACCAAGAGATCGCTCGAACTCCAAAGAAGGGGACCGCGGGAATGGGGACAAGTAGCGTACATCAAGAAGGTGAGCATGGTGGCAAGAAAGGGGTTGACCTGGATGAGGCTAGGGGGATGGAGACATAACACAGTAAAATATTAGGAATGCGTAATATGCAATGGTGATGATGGGACAGAACATTTATTCTTATGTCAGGACACGCACGTTCTGCAGGAGAAGAAGCTACGCAACATCAGCTTGGAAACTGTGTTCAAATCAATCGTAGTGCAAAGGAACATGGAACTAATGGAAAAAGTGGGTATATATTTACAAACAGTTAGGGGGAAAAGAAGTGTTGCACAGAGACGGGATAAGGAAGAGGAATAAGTGTTAGTTTAAGTGAGAACAGTTAAAACGACCAGAACTGCTACTTAACACCTATACGGAATGTAATGGAAAGTGTTGTCTGTAAGAAAAATCATAGTTGTGTAATACGAATAGATGTAGTGCGCACAGCCGATGGCTCGCACATGAGACGAGCAATAAATACTTACTTACTTAAGCCCCTAAGTAGTGTAATTGGGCCGGTTCAAAATAATACTTTGTAGGTATGCCCTTTTTTATGAATGGAATATCAGTTTTTGACATATTTTGACAATTTTTTTGTCGATGTTTTAGCGTTTAGCGATGTTTTAGTACAAATTTTCACTATACTCATTTTTTTTTCCACTCATACTTGGTAGGTATATTATGATCTTACGTGGTATGACTTAACCCCATCTATTTTTTTATTCGTGCTAAACTACACGAGAGCGATCTTACGTGGTATGACTTAACCCCATCTATTTTTTTTATTCGTGCTAAACTACACGAGAGCGATCTTACGTGGTATGACTTAACCCCATCTATTTTTTTATTCGTGCTAAACTACACGAGAGCGATCTTACGTGGTATGACTTAACCCCATCTATTTTTTTTATTTGTGCTGAACTACACGAGAGCGATCTTACGTGGTATGACTTAACCCATCTATTTTTTTTATTCGTGCTAAACTACATGAGAGCCTCTACGTGTTTTGACCTACTTTAGAGTAGGACCATAAAGACAGTTCACCAACCGAAAATGGGGCTCGGAGTGAGACTCGGTGAGGCTCGCCTTAATGGTTTGCTCTTGTAAGGCATAAGCCTAATTTTCTTGCAGTGTTGCCAACACCTTACTCAAAAAAAATCACCAAGGTTTTTTTTCTTGGTCTAACCTAACCTAAAGCAAGGAGCTGGCGAGCTTTTTTTTATGCATTTAACCTCAGTGGTAGCATATTTTGACGATTTTTTTTTGTTGATTTTATAGCGTTTGACGATGCAATTTTCACCGCATCTAATTTTTTCCCACTCACACCTGGTACGAATGCCACGATCTTACGTGATATAACTTAACCTATCCTTTATTTTTCTTACGAACTTTTTAAAACTGCTCCGTCACCCTCTCGTTCTTCACGTCGTACGCGAAAGACTTCTCTGCAATCAGGATGACGCTGCACAGAGTATCGGCAGGCAGCGCGTCGTGGAACTCGCAGACGATCTTGATGTTGGTTCGATCGTTGACCACCACCTGCTTTCTTTTTGTGGTATTGATGACGAACATCGGCCTGCGTGCTTTGAATTCGCTGGGCGTGTAGTACATGTCCACGCTTCCCTCGGTCACGCGTTTGTAAGCCGTGTAAGCTTCGTAAAGTTTGAGGTAATCGTTTTTGGTCACGTCGAGGTTGTAATTCTCGCGCGGGAACACTTCGTTCCTACCGTTCTTCAGATAAACGTTCTTGATCTTGCAGTCGTCGAATCTGCAAACAGATTTTTCCTAAGTCTTACCGTTTCCAAGATAACCCCACTTCCGGTCGCCATTTTGGATTTCCGAGCATAGGTTCTATTTACATTTTACTTATATATAGGCGTACGTAATGAATCCGCAAACAGATTTTTCGCAAGTCTTACCGTTTCCAAGATAACCCCACTTTCGGTCGCCATTTTGGATTTCCGAGCATAGGTTCTATTCATACTTTTTCTCACGTATAGGCGTACATGATAAATCCCCAAACAGATTTTTCCTAAGTCTTACCGTTTCCAAGATAACCCCACTTCCGGTCGCCATTTTGGATTTCCGAGCATAGGTTCTATTCACATTTTACTTATATATAGGCGTACGTAATAAATCCGAAAACAGATTTTTGCTAAGTCTTACCGTTTTCAAGATAACCCCACTTCCGGTCGCCATTTTGGATTTCCGAACATAGGTTCTATTCATATTTTTTCTCACGTATAAGTGTACATGATAAATCCCCAAACAGATTTTTCGCAAGTCTTACCGTTTCCAAGATAACCCCACTTCCGGTCGCCATTTTGGATTTCCGAACATAGGTTCTATTCATACTTTTTCTCACATATAGGCGTACATGATAAATCCCCAAACAGATTTTTCCTAAGTCTTACCGTTTCCAAGATAACCCCACTTCCGGTCGCCATTTTGGATTTCCGAGCATAGGTTCTATTCACATTTTACTTATATATAGGCGTACGTAATAAATCCGAAAACAGATTTTTGCTAAGTCTTACCGTTTCCAAGATAACCCCACTTCCGGTCGCCATTTTGGATTTCCGAACATAGATTCTATTCATACTTTTTCTCACGTATAGGTGTACATGATGAATCAGCAAACATATTTTTCCCAAGTCATGAATTGGAGGGTTCTATGACCCTGTTTGTCAAAAATTTGAGATATTTGCAATTTAAGATTTTTAATGCTGGACTTGGAAAATTTTCGATTGATGAAAAATTGGTTCCATGACGATCTATGCCAATTTTGGTATGGGAGGACAGAGGACACCGAGACTCGACCGACACACTAAACCCAAGGTTAGGTTAGGTTAGGTTAGGTTAGGTTAGGCTAGGTTAGGTTAGGTTAGGTTAGGTTAGGTTAGGTTAGGCTAGGTTAGGTTAGGTTAGGTTAGGTTAGGTTAGGCGAGGTTAGGTTAGGTTAGGTTAGGTTAGGTTAGGTTAGGTTAGGCTAGGTTAGGTTAGGTTAGGCTAGGTTAGGTTAGGTTAGGTTAGGTTAGGTTAGGTTAGGCGAGGTTAGGTTAGGTTAGGTTAGGTTAGGTTAGGTTAGGTTAGGTTAGGCTAGGTTAGGTTAGGTTAGGTTAGGCGAGGTTAGGCTAGGTTAGGCTAGGTTAGGTTAGGTTAGGTTAGGTTAGGTTAGGTTAGGTTAGGCTAGGTTAGGTTAGGCTAGGTTAGGTTAGGTTAGGCGTTCAAAAGTTACGAGTGATCAAAGTTTTGGGAGGGGGTGGGCTAACTTCTTACCCCTTGACCCCAGGACCACCAAAACTTGGTATACGTATTCTACATATCCAAAATCGACAGAGGGGGGGGGGAAAAGTAGCTTCGCTACCGGGATGGGGGTGTTTTTCGATATATTTTTTCGATAACTTTTACCATTTTCGAGATATTTGCAATTTAAGATTTTTTTTAACGCTGTGGACTTGGAAAATTTTCGATTGATGAAAAAAAATAGTTCCATGACGACCTGGTATGAGAGGAGAGACGACACCGAGACTCGATGAACTAAGTGGTGCTTTGTTTGTGTGTGCAATGCTTTTTGCACTTGGTTATCATCACCTAACATGTTATTAATTGTTTTTTAAAATTAATTACAACTGAAAACTAATAATTAATATTATCTAAAGTTACTAATTAATATTATACAAATAATTGATATATTTTTTTTTGTTCTTGTTGCTAGTGTTGGGTAATTACAGTTGTTTCAAAATATTAGCTCTCGCGTATGACAGTTTCTGAGTTTTGTTGGGTATATATAGACGAATCGAAATTTTACTTGTTATGTTAAATTGTATGTTAGGGTACATGGTAGGAGAAATCATTGTATATTAGAGCGCTCTTTTAATGATTTGCCTATAACTGCATACAGGCAGCCGTAAATTTAGCATAAAATATCCTGATCCTGTTTCTTCTAGCATGTGCGACGTTTGTTGTGGTGGGATTATTGGGGGAAATGTGATTCTCCCATGATGTCATCTGACTTACTAGCATATGCGATACGAAGAACAGGTGTGTATGTGGCTTACTAGGATTAGGCTCATGGTAATGAGGTCCTAGTAGCTGAAACGTTGTCGGGGTATTTTGCATTTTTTTTTTCAAATATGAACATGTTAAAACTGAACTGTCTCGGATTTTGAGTTTTGTATTCACCCCGAGAAATTTTATATAAAATAACATACCTGAAAATTGTATTCACAGTAGATTGAATTCTTGAGTTTTTGTATTCGCACACAAGAAATTCTATATAAATAACATCTGAAAATTCTATTTACAGTAGATTGAATTTTTTGAGTTTTGTAATCACTCCAATAAATTCTATATAAAATAACATACCTGAAAATTGTATCGCTATATACTAGACTTTTTGATTTCCGTGATTTTGGAGAAAGCAATGGCATCCACCACCAGTTTCAATCGTAAAAATGATAAAACTGAATGTGTTACTTGTGGGAAGCTAATCTCAAGGAACAATTTATCGGTACACAGGGCAAGATGTAGCGAAACAGGTTCGAGAATTAATCGTTCGTTACCTTCTAAGCCCTGTGCTCGATGCGAAAAAATGATCAGCATTGCAAATTTAAGTAAACACCTCAAAATTTGCAAACCATCGACCGAACAAGGAACATCGAAAAGGAAAATCGATAATTCAGAAACGGAAGCTTCCACTTCCAAGCAAATTAAATTATCCAATGAACCCAAACCAATTAGATCTGCATTCAACGACCAACTCCAGGATTTTTCAATTAAGTCAGAACCAGGCCGTGACATCCTTAGTTTCTTGGATGAAACGAAAACATCTGTACTAAATATTTTGAAAGATAAACTTGAAAACAACTCTATAAAAGTATATGTTGTTCTGTTTTCTGAATACGAGAAAGTTGATGGCACAACGAGTATTTTTTATCATTGTACAAAAAACCAGACACTTTATTTTGCCGACGTCGAAAATTTGGACAACTTCTATTATAAAGTTTCCAACGAGCTGGTTAAGAAACATGACGATTTCGAGGCTAAAGGGTCGGGATGGTCTCTATGTGGAAGTCCTCACACGTTAACTGTTTACGTGAACCAATTCTCGCCTCTTCGCGCTTCCAGCTACGTTCCTCTTCCACCGAACATTCAACACAAGAGAGCTGTGTTAAATATACAGAACAGCGATAACAAGTGTTTCCTTTGGTGTATATTGGCTGCACTGCATCCTGTTTATTGCAAAAATAATCCACAGTGGGTTGGACATTACAAACAATACGAGACCGAGTTTGAAAGTGTAATGTCTGACATTGAATACCCGGTGACATTGTCGGATATAACAAAGTTCGAAAATCGTGCAGGAAAACGCATCGCTATTAATGTATATTCCTTCACGTCAGATAAATATCTCGTGCATCCCGTCAGGATAAGCGATATCGACGATGACGATGCTTGTGTAATAAATCTCCTTCTCATTTCCAACGAGGATGTCTATCATTACACGCTAATTCGTTCAATGTCTCGATTACTAGGAAGCCAAACAACCAAGCATGAACATTGTATCGAAGTTTGCCCGAGATGCCTAACCACGTTCGACGATCGTGACCGACGTGATCATCAAAATCTTCATAGTCGTCAAATTGCTCTGGAGAAACTTGCCGAACATAAAATTTATTGCGGTGACAACAGACCGGCTAGAATGTTGATGCCCGAAACGAACGAAGTCGAAGAATTCAAAATGCACAAGGCATTGTTGGAACATCCCGCAATCATCGTCGTAGATTTCGAGGCGTTCCTCAAACCACTCTCGTACTGCGAACCGGATCCTAAAATTTCCTCCACAACGCCGTACCAGCTTCATCAACCAAACAGTTTCGGCTATGTTGTTGTGCGACGTGATAAAATAAATGAAGCATATATATACCGCGGACCAAATGTAATCGAACACTTCCTGGAAAAAATGGTGGAGGAGGTTGAGGTAATTGGTAGCGTACTGCTTACATCAAAACCGATGGCACCTTTAACTGAAAATGAACTTCAAAATTACAATTCCACTGAGGTGTGTCCGGTATGTGATCAAAGTTTCACTGATGAGAACAAAAAAATATTCCACCACGATCATTTCAGCGGAAACTACGTAGGTGGAATTTGCAACACGTGCAATCTTAAAATCCAGAAACCTAAATTCATCCCCATATTCTTTCACAACGGAAGCGGATATGATTTTCACCACCTGGTGAGACATCTTGGCTACGATCCGAAACGTACAGGTGTCTTGGCCGAGAATGAAGAACGCTACATTAGTCTCAGCAAGCAAGTGTCGATTCCGGGAACGAAAAATACAATCGAGATGCGCTTCCTGGATTCGTATAGATTTCTCTCTGCAAGTCTGGATGCTTTAGCGAACAAACTCACCGACGATCAATTTAAAATAACTAGAGCTAGTTTTCCCAACGTAGACATAGAACTCGTTAGACGTAAAGGGATTTATCCTTACGAATATGTTAGTGATAATTCTAAATTTAACGACGACGCTCTTCCACTTCCAAGAGAATTTTACAGCAGACTCAGAGAGAAAGGAATCACGGACGAAGAATACCAACACGCGCAACTCATGTGGGAGAAATTAGAATGTACAACACTCGGAGACTACCACGACGCATACTTAAAACTGGACGTGACGATACTCGCGGATGTTTTTCAAGCGTTCAGGAAAACGGCAACGAATATTTATAAATTAGATCCAGCGTATTTCTACAGTCTACCGGGATTAGCGTGGTCGGCAATGTTATTCCAGACAAAGGTCAAGCTGGAACTGATATCGGACGTTGACATGTTACTTTTCATCGAAAGAGGGATACGAGGTGGAATGGTGCAATGCGTACAGAGACATGCAAAAGCTAATAACGTACACATGAAAGAAGATTACGATTCAAATCGAGCATCGAATTACATCTTCTACGCCGATGTTAATAATCTCTACGGACATGCCATGGTTCAGAAACTTCCTTACGGGGGATTCGAATGGTTAGATCCCACTTCGATAGATATTATTCATTTCGAAGATAGCGAGTGTGGTTTCTTCGCAGAGGTAGATCTCCAATTCTCCGACCACCTGCACGACACGTTTTCGGATTTGCCTCCGACTCCCGAAATCAAATGTCCACCCGACACGGTTCAAGACAAGCTTTTGTTAACATTGGACCCTAAACAGAGATACGTCGTCCACTACAAGAATCTCCGGTTTTTGATTGGGAAGGGTGTTCAGATAGTAAATGTTAGAAGAATACTGAAGTTTAAACATTCCACGTGGTTAAGACCTTACATAGAAACTAACACACAACATAGAACAGCTGCCACTTCCGATTTAGACAAGGACTTCTTTAAATTAATGAACAATGCGGTGTACGGAAAGACCATGGAGAATGTTAGAAAGCACGTAGACGTGAAATTAATTTCCGATAAGAATAAATGTCGGAAGTGGATAGCCGATCCTAGATTCAAGTCGAGAAAAATTTACAACGAGAATTTGGCACTTTTCAATCTAGATATAAAATTGATGAAATTCAGAAAACCAATTTACGTTGGCGCAACGGTTCTCGACTTGTCGAAACTTTACATGTTCGAATTTCATTACGACGTGATGAAACCCTTCTACAATGATAAAATATCACTTTTGTACACGGACACCGACAGCTTTATTTACAGCATACAAACACCTAACCTATACAAAGACATAAAAAATCCTTCCATGCTTGAGTATTTCGATACTTCTGCGTATCCTCAACCCAACAGATTTGGAATTCCATCTCGTAACAAAAAAGTCCTAGGTAAACTGAAAGATGAATGTAACGGTGATATTATTGTTGAGTTCGCGGGTTTGCGTTCGAAGATGTATGCCATGAGAACAGAGAGTAGCGTCACAAAGAAAGCAAAAGGTGTGGGCAAAAATACGGTGGAGAACAAACTCACCTTCCACGATTACATGGATTGCCTTTACTCACAATCGACGATACTAAGTATAGAACAAAGAATCCAAAGTGTAGACCACGTGATTACAACAAACAAAGTTAGGAAAGTAGCATTAGATCCGCATGACGATAAAAGATGTATTTTGTCTTGTGGAATCCACACGTTGCCTTGGGGACACTATCGTTTAGAAATTAGTAAAAATTGTAGGCAATGCAATTGAAAAAAAACTTTAACTGTCTCACATACACAATAAAATAAATAGCAAGGACAATGAATCTGTTTGGTTTCCGAAAGCAAACAATGGAGACTGTACACCGCACGACGACAGATCATGAATTTCTACCTTCTATGTTAACTAAACTCAATGGTCTACTGATTATTCACCTGAACAGCATTTGGACGAAATTGGACGAGAACGTTGGTAAAATGTTTTACGTCTTCAACAACAATTTACATTTCTACGAAATTCCGATCGACGGGAAACTTCAAATCACCGTGAATCCGGAAAACGCAGGCGAAATCAAAATTTCTACCGGCAAGAATATTTTTCGAATGAAGCACGACAAGGTACTTTCTAACATGGCGTACGATGTGTCTGCAGGAGATTTACTTTACGTGGAACTCCTAGGAGATTACGACAAACTCGTTCCTCTCTTCGTAGAATTACGAATCGTCTATCCTATTATAAATAACCGTTAACCAAAATGCCTAACGACATTTTCGGCAACACCAAGCGTGTAGACCACGCAGAAGAGATTCTCATGTTGGACATTCGAGTTAAGAAGTTGAGGACCGATTTGATCGCTTTGCAGGAGACCTTAAACAAAAGTTTAGAGTCTGAGATCGCTACGCTCCAAACGCAATGTCTCGACCCCATTCTGAAAATCGATTCCGAACTGAAGACGCTGATAAAAAATTATGTCGACGTACCTTCTTACGACAGCGTTCAAAATATACAGTTGAGCGTGGATTCGCTTCAAAATGATTTGGCCAAATTACAGCAATTTCAATCGAAAAATGAAGATTTGGAAAAATTGAAACTCGAAATCGAAGAACGAACTTCCGCAATAGAAAAGAATTTCTCCGAACTTCAAACCGTCGTGAACGATATTGATGTAGAACGCTTGCACGTCGTCGTTTCCAAATTACAAGAAGAATTCACCGGCACGTTGGAAGAAATTAAATCCAAGTTGCAGACTTTGGAAGATACCATGACGAACCTACCATCGTCGGACGAACTGCAGGTCATCGGTAAAAGCGTCGCGAACATAAAAATTCAATTGGAGGCCTATCGAGATTTCGAACACATTCAAACCACCATCGCTACGCTTCAGGCGTCCTTGGAATTGATCAACGAAGAAATTAAAAATATTCACGCTGAAGCAAGAGCGTTGACGAGCATTCAAGACACGTTGAGCACGGTTCAGCAGAAGATCGAATATTTAGAAAATTTGAACGTCGAAACGAATCTCGCTCATTTTCATCACGTACTCGACAACATACAGGGTGACTTGGAATCGTTACGGACGAGCGTGCCTTCGAGCGAAGATTTGGAAAAATTGAAAACGGCGGTGACGGCACTATCCGAATCGAGCGACATCAAAAGTTCGTTGAGCGATCTCGAGAGTAAAGTGGCCAATCTCCCCACCTCCAAAGAATTGCACACTTTGAAAAGAAACATATCTCGAATGCTGAAACGACTGGAAACGGAAACGGCGAACGTGGAACAGATTCGAGACGAAATCAGTTCGCTGGTTTCGACGCTGCCCACTTCGCAGAGCGTCGCCAACCTTCACACGCAGTTTACAGAGATGCGAAGCATCGTGAACGATCTTACCGAGAAGAGCTCGAAATTGAATCAAGTCGAGAACCTTCAGAACATCGTCGTCAACATCAGAGATCAAGTTGGAGTGCTGGAATCCACGCAGGAATCGACGCTGACCTCTTTCGGTGCCAAGTTGCAAGAACTCAACGAAAACTACAAGCAGTTGAACGTGGAAGTGAAAATCAAACCGTCGTTTTCTGCCGTAACGGATACCATAGTCGAGCATCTGCTGCCCATCGAAAATAAACTCGGACAAGTTCACAGTAATCTGCTCGGCGTCGACACTAAATTCGCTAAACTGCATTCTCTGCAAGCCATCGAAATCAACAGCGTACTCAATCAACAGAGAATCTCCACGTTCGTCGAAGGTAACAAACTGTACATGTTGCATCCTTATCATCCGTACTACAAGTTTCTCCTCGATGGCACGATTCAGATAAACGAATTTTCGTACTGGTCTCACGGTAGAAAAGCTAGCGTTCCCACCATGACGTTGATATCGAATCGTGGTGTCCAGAAAGCAGGAAACATTCCTCTGGCACGTTGGAACGAAACGCGCAACATATATGAAATACACGAAGACGAAGATCTCACCGTTTTCGACGTGAGTGCCGGCGATAAGCTGATCATTCAAAACACGAGCGAAGTGCCACCCTCTTTGAATCCCATCACGCTTGTGCTTCTCTTGAAACGTAATCTCTAAAAAAAAATGTCTAGGCAAGCCATCGTCGAAGAATTGCATAAACCTGCACGCCGCAACTACGAACGTTTGGCCGTGGTAACCAAGGGCATCGACGACCTCTGGCAAAGCGACCTCGTGGAGATGAGCAGCGGCAATTTGAAAAACGTGCATAAATTGAACAAGGGCAACAAGTACCTTCTCACCGTCATAGACACGTTTTCGAAATTCGCATGGGCTCTACCTTTGAAGGCGAAAACGGGAACGTGCGTCACGGAAGCATTCAAGACAATTTTTCGCGAAAGCGGCGGCAGACGACCACGGTTTCTGCAAACGGACAACGGTAAAGAATTTTACAACGCCGTATTCCAAAAGTTTATTCAAAAACACAAGATTCGACATTATTCGACCTTCAGTCACATCAAAGCCAGCATCGTGGAAAGATTCAATCGAACCTTGAAAACACACATGTGGAAACGATTCACGCTTCGGGGAAATTACAAATGGGTCGACATCCTGCCGGAACTCGTCGACACCTATAATGAAACGGTACACAGAACGATAGGCATGAAGCCAGCCGACGTTACCAAGTCCGACGAGCAGCGTTTAATTTCTACCGTTTACTGTCCAAAGTACACACCCACGACAAAAAAAGCTAAATACAAAATTGGAGACCAGGTGAGGATCAGCAAATTCAAACGCACCTTCGAGAAGGGATTCACAAAAAATTGGAGCACAGAACTTTTTACGGTGGTTCGAGTTCTACCCGGAAACCGACACACGTATATAATAAAAGATAGTAGCGGCGAGATTTTGAAAGGAAGATTTTACGAAGAGGAACTCTCTAAAACGAAACACCCCGACACGTACCTCATCGAGAAAGTATTTCGTAGGAAAGGTGACAAACTGTTTGTCAAATGGCTGGGACTTCCGGAAAAGAGTTGGATCGACGCGGACGAAGTGATCTTGTGAGTACGTGGAACGTGGTGAAGCGTCTACCGGATCCGGAAAGTCAAACGAGAAAAAAAAAGAACGGTGAGTTGCTTCCCGACAGCATCCGCTGTCTGATCGTAGGTCCTTCGGGGTGTGGGAAAACGACACTGCTCGTGGACAATTTTCTCCTCGCACCGAATTGGCTAGATTGGAAGAACAGGCACCTGTACGTGTTCTCGAAAAGTTTGGAGCAATCCAAATACCAGCAGCTGATGAAAGTGTACGATGGTCTGGACATTGCAACGTTCGCTTCGGAAATAAAACCACTCGACGATTGTCGTGAAAATTCAGTCGTCGTGTTCGACGACGCCATCCTGGAAAATCAAAATGAAATTCGCAACTTTTTCACGCAAGGTCGTCACAAAGGAATGGATTGCTTTTACCTAGCTCAAACGTTTTCCAAAATTCCAAAACAGTTAGTGCGCGACAACGCTAATTTCATATGTTTGTTTCGTCAAGATCACACCAACCTCAAGCACGCGTACGATGACTACGTAGGCGGAGACATGAACTACAATCAATTTTCGGAACGCTGCTGCTCTACTTGCTGGAACGGTGACGATTTCGGATTTGTGACGATCGACATGACGAGGAAACCCAACGACGGAAAATACAGAAACAAAATCAACGACTTTCTAAACGTTGCAACGTTGTGAGAAACGACGTATATAAATAACGTCATGACGAAACGAAAAATCGAAGACGAAAATCTCAAGTTGCGAAAATACCTCGCGAAACGCTTCAAAGGTTGGAAATCCGAGAATCGCGGATTCTACGAAGAGAAGAAACGTCAGGATCAACCTGTGATCGATGCCATCAGCGGTCTAGGTAAAGAAATTAAAAGTGTCACGGAACAAAATAAAAATTTGATTAATGAACTCGTACCGCTCGCAGCTAAAAGTTACGCCGTACCCACGCCTATTTCGAGCATTCCTTCGACGCCGTTCGAACTGAAGGATGCACCGGCACGACGTCGAGCCATAGGCAGCACGTCGTCTTCGGATAAAATCGAGTTGGGACCTTTGGCACGAGACTACCTGAGCACGGGGAAATTCGACAAGGATGAAGTGTTCGGATTGTATCCCAGCATGGAAACTAGCGAAGGCGGCGGTGTGGTGTGGAAGATTGGGAAATCGAAGGTGACCTTCGAAGGCAACGACATTAAAATTAATTTAGGCGACAAGGATAGTTGGAACAGGTATCCGGGTACGGTGGGACTGTGGGAACTCGTTGCCAAAAAGCAGCCGAAAGATTACACCGACGAAGATTACCAGAGTTACAAGGAAATTCTCATCATGACGGATGCCTTGTACCAGAACAACGACGCCTCGCAGAATAGGGTGAAATCGAGCAGCGGCGAGAAGTACAGGAATCTCATCAAACCGATTTGGAACCAGGTCAAAACAGGCAGCGGCGTCAAACGCTACAACACGTTACCCAAAGAATTCGTTTGGGTGGACGACGTGAGGAAGCTCGTGGACCGATTGTTGGTGATAGCCGGCGAAGAGAATGCAGGCAACCGTAATTTCTACAACGAGAAGGTTGGCATCGTGGACATGATCAGCACGAAACTTTCCAACTTCATCGTGAACGACGACAAGGGCATAGGTTACCTCATCAAAATCATCAACACGCTGCATCCGAAATTTTGGAACGTGGCCGAAGGAAAGGGACTCGTGAACGACATCATCAACAAGTTACCTTTCGAGATGCATCTACCTGGCTACCAGTACTGCGGACCGGGTACCAAACTCGAGAAAAGATTGGAGAGAGGAGACAAGGGTGTGAATCCGTTGGACGCCGCATGCAAAGATCACGACATCGCCTACAACACCACGCAGACGGATCTGGACGCACGTCACGAAGCAGACAGAAAATTGGAACATGCAGCTTTCGAAAGGTTCGTGAGCAGAGACGCATCGCTGGGTGAACGGGTCGCCGCACTGGGTACCACCATCGCCATGAACACGAAACAAAAATTGGGGTGGGGTATATAAATAACATACCGTAAAAAACTACACAAGAAAAATCTCAGAATATATATATAAATAACATACCGTGAAAATAACACATAGAGCATCAACATGAAGCCCAAGGGTGTCGTGTACCAGATACCATACTCCAATCTTAAAAATCTAGGTGCTCTCGATGGGTTACTCACCAAGAAACAACGCGAGAAGAAACGTTCTTGCTTGTCGAAAGGACACGGAATGAAATTGCTGCTCAGTACACCTCAATTGAAAAGATTGCAGCGTTCGCGGAAACAGCAAAAGGTCGGAGGTTTCATATTCAGCATCCCGGCCATCCTGGCAGCATTGGGGGCCGTTGGAAGTTTAGCCGGCGGAAGTGCCGCCATCGCGAAAACCGTCATCGACTCGAAGAAGAACAAGGCCGAGTTGGAAGAACAGAAACGTCACAACCTGGCCATGGAGAAAAAAAGAGGCAAGGGCGTGATGAGAAAGTTTAAAAAAAAGAAACAGAAGCACTCACCAACCGAGACATTGAATCTCTGATCGAACCGTTACAAATCAAACACTTCAGAGGAGTTTTCATGTCCGACTCGTTACCTTCAAGCGTGAAAAGAAGAGAATGCGGAGTAGTCAACTTGGACGGTCAAGAAAATCCAGGCACGCATTGGATATGTTACCACAAAAACGATGATAAAGCATTCGTTTTCGATTCTTTCGGAGGTGTTCCACCTACAAATTTAATTTATTATCTGAAAACGAACAAAACCTCTATATACTACAACGACGAACGCATTCAAAATTTCGGAGACGTGAACTGCGGCCATCTCTGCCTCTCCGTGCTCGCGTTTCTCTCTAAAATAAATAACCCTACAATCGAGGATTTCCAGAAAGCATTGTGGAACCTCAAACAGCATCACTAGGATGGGCGTGTTCCATCTCACGAGCGAATCTTCAATCTTGAAACTCACGCTGCACGACGACATCGTCTATCCTAAATCCGTGGCTCTGCGTGCATTCTACAGCATGTACCTCATACCTAACGTTACGCAGCACAACAACAAAATTAGCGTCGGAAGCGAACACATCGTCGT
This sequence comes from Lepisma saccharinum, assembly GCF_977018435.1. NCBI lineage: Eukaryota > Metazoa > Arthropoda > Insecta > Zygentoma > Lepismatidae > Lepisma > Lepisma saccharinum. The sequence continues at coordinate 12,875,391 of NC_139234.1, forward strand.
CACGCCAGGCCAATACAATCTTTCCACTTTGCAAGCTCAGTTACCCAAAGGCACATACCTTTCTCAAAATTCGGTCACGCACAGAGTGGAAATCCTATCCGCGACGGAGACCGTGGACCTGGGCACCATGGGAGAACTTTTAGGTTTCGAGAACGACACAAAACTCGAAGCTGGCATCAAGCACACAGCAACCAACATTCCTAAATTCTTGGCCATAGAGACTCTGAACGTACACTGCAACGTGGCGGAAGGTATGATCACAAAATCCTCGGACGGATTATTAGGAAGTCACAAGCAGACGGGAATCATAGCCACTTTCAAACCAAGTTCCGAGTTCATGGAACCGATCATCTACACGCCCTCTTCGCCGATCTATTTTCCAGTATGCCGCAACCGCATAGACGACATAGAGTTGGTGGTGACGAACGAGAAAGGAGACGTGGTGGATTTCGCAGGTGCCACTACGACGGCCATCGTGGAGATCAACGTGTAATAAATAACCATACATGTAAAATGGAGCAAATCGAAAGTTACGAATTGCAATCTTTCCCTCCCAACCGTCGCACGTTCGCCAATCTGAACGAAGCAAACAGGGAGATCGAATACGACGTGGACGTAGGCGACGGGTTCATTCATCCTCACAGAGCGGACCTCTACCTTCAATTCGACGTGGTGAAGAAAGAAAGCGGAGACGCGTTTCCTGCAGCAGCAAACTTGATACTCGTGGACAACTTCGTGCCTCACCTGTTCTCGCAGGTGGAGGTGAGAAAACACAACACCGTCATCGACAGAATAGATTATCCAGGCATCACGTCGACGGCAGTGGGAACTTTGAAATTATCCAAAACGGATGCGGCGTACTATCAGGCGGGAGGATTCGAAGCGGGGACCAAAATATCGACGAAAAGTCACACGGTGCTCTTTCCCATGCGTCTGCTGCCTGGTTTCTTCTCGGACTACAAGGAGATCATGTGGAAGGGAGGACTGAGGATCACGTTTCGAAGAGCGGCCAAAGACAACGACGCACTAATGCGATACGCTACTTTGGGTCCGGACGGCACCACGCCGATAGCCAACACTTTACCCGAAGCAGCGAAATGCGTCATCCGGAGCATGGAATTGAGAATGCCGGTGGTGGAATACGAAACAAACTACGCCCTCAAGTACAAAGCGGAGATCTTGAAAAGTCCGCAGGTGCCGATTCACTTTCACGGTTACCAGTGCGTGCAGAAGGTGGCGTCGGGAAGTCACATGGAATTCGACGTGACGACGCAGTTCAACAACATACAGTTCGACATGCCAGATTTCGTCGTAGTGCTTTTTCAGACCGGGCGCGATAACGATCAGGAAAAAGATTCCAGCAAGTTCGACGACTGCAAGATCAAGAACGTTTATCTGAAGAACGGTAGGAACGAAGTGTTCCCGCGCGAGAATTACAACCTCGACGTGACCAAAAACGATTACCTCAAACTTTACGAAGCTTACACGGCTTACAAACGCGTGACCGAGGGAAGCGTGGACATGTACTACACGCCCAGCGAATTCAAAGCACGCAGGCCGATGTTCGTCATCAATACCACAAAAAGAAAGCAGGTGGTGGTCAACGATCGAACCAACATCAAGATCGTCTGCGAGTTCCACGACGCGCTGCCTGCCGATACTCTGTGCAGCGTCATCCTGATTGCAGAGAAGTCTTTCGCGTACGACGTGAAGAACGAGAGGGTGACGGAGCAGTTTTAAAAAGTTCGTAAGAAAAATAAAGGATAGGTTAAGTTATATCACGTAAGATCGTGGCATTCGTACCAGGTGTGAGTGGGAAAAAATTAGATGCGGTGAAAATTGCATCGTCAAACGCTATAAAATCAACAAAAAAAAATCGTCAAAATATGCTACCACTGAGGTTAAATGCATAAAAAAAAGCTCGCCAGCTCCTTGCTTTAGGTTAGGTTAGACCAAGAAAAAAAACCTTGGTGATTTTTTTTGAGTAAGGTGTTGGCAACACTGCAAGAAAATGAGGCTTATGCCTTACAAGAGCAAACCATTAAGGCGAGCCTCACCGAGTCTCACTCCGAGCCCCATTTTCGGTTGGTGAACTGTCTTTATGGTCCTACTCTAAAGTAGGTCAAAACACGTAGAGGCTCTCATGTAGTTTAGCACGAATAAAAAAAATAGATGGGTTAAGTCATACCACGTAAGATCGCTCTCGTGTAGTTCAGCACAAATAAAAAAAAATAGATGGGGTTAAGTCATACCACGTAAGATCGCTCTCGTGTAGTTTAGCACGAATAAAAAAATAGATGGGGTTAAGTCATACCACGTAAGATCGCTCTCGTGTAGTTTAGCACGAATAAAAAAAATAGATGGGGTTAAGTCATACCACGTAAGATCGCTCTCGTGTAGTTTAGCACGAATAAAAAAATAGATGGGGTTAAGTCATACCACGTAAGATCGTGGCATACCTACCAAGTATGAGTGGAAAAAAAAATGAGTATAGTGAAAATTTGTACTAAAACATCGCTAAACGCTAAAACATCGACAAAAAAATTGTCAAAATATGTCAAAAACTGATATTCCATTCATAAAAAAGGGCATACCTACAAAGTATTATTTTGAACCGGCCCAATTACACTACTCCCCTATCACACGGAACTGGATTTCTAGTAGGAATGCCCTAGTTGGCGCTGAACTAACTTTTTAGGTAGCAATCATGGCCGCCTGGCTGACTGCTTGACTGGTTTGGAGGAATAAGACATGTTCTAATTGCTACTAATTCTTCGACTAGATTCTGTGGAACAGCCAATCAGAGCAAAGTTTCGCCATGTGAAGATAACCTGTGAGTTTGCAAAGTAGCTTTTTTGTCTGTGGTTTCCGAGTGCATACAGCACGAAAGGCATGTCGAGTACCATCTATGGTGACTGAGTGCACGGTGTTTACAATTGAAAAAGCTAAAATATTCTTCCATACGTGTATAGTGAACGTTGTAAAGTATGTATTTTATCAGCGCCATTCTTCTCTACCTAAAACTATTTAATACGACGCCATATTCCTCTCGGTTGAATAGTTATCGTATTTTAAAAGTGTGAAGTGATACGTTGTTTACATCTCGCGCGGCCGCCATTATGGGAACGAAAGACTATCGACAAGTACGGTGTAACAAGTACCGTGTGAGGCGAAAACTAGCAAATGGGTAGCCAGTCCAGCGTCAACTAGAGCATTCCTACTAGAAATCTAGTTCCGTGTGATAGGGGCTTTACTTACATAAAAATGAGTATTTTTTCTTTAACGACTTTAACTATAATTTACTGGGAAAAGGTTGACTTTGTTTTGTTCAAAACCAGTGACGTGCACTGAGGAGTAGCTAGTCTAGCAGAGATAGATCAATCAATCTCAAATCTCTAATTATTTTCAAATCACAATATTTATTGTTTTGTTGAAACCACAGTTCATATGCAACACTTTTTTTCACGCGCTTCTCGTCCCTCGGTGCGTTCAGCGGCCTAGCTCGCTCTTTCTCCGCCTCACAGTTCCAGGTAGAAACGGGTTTTCGAAGGGAAAGGGAAGATTTCTGCCTCTACCTCCCTTGCCCACTCGCCGCCGCTCCAATGGTTGAAAGCCCGTGCTTTCAGGTCCTCCAGTCTATCTCCTATAGGACAGATAGGGGATCGGATTCCCTTCGCTTCCTTTGTAAATCCTCTAAAGAACTAAGGGGAAATTTTTCTGCAATACTTATGTTCTCTGTATTTACATTACTTTTTACACGTTGTTACAATATGTATGTATAATATGGGATGTACTTTTATCATTTATGTAATTGGAACGTCTTATGTGCAGACAAAATTTTATGCTTTTTTTAAAAAAATATGGAATATATAATGATTGATTAAATAACAAATATTTGCTCACGCTCTCTCTTGCTCTCGTTTTAGTAATGTTTATTTAAATATACTAATCTCTTGGCCTCCAATAAAAAAATGGATAAGCTAAACAATCATAAATACGGATGTACTTATTTGGGCAAGTGAACGCGCGTTCTAATTCTTGTTGTTGGTTTGGTTTATTTTACTTCGCTTTTCTGCCACATTTGGTTATCTCGAAAATGAGGATGAGTGATGATATGATGAAACTGATGAAAGGACCTCACAATGAACAATTCAGGCCGGGATTCGTGACGAGCGTGCATTCTTGTTCTTATGTGTTGTACTCTGCCTGCAGTGAATAATTAGAAAATTAGAAATGAAAAATGTATCCCAGAACTCAAAAAGCCAAATTAATATCATTGAAGAAAGTAGAAAAATGGTTTGTTTAAAGTTGTTTTTTGTAGCCCATTGCTTTTTCTAGCTGTATAGATTTAATCGGAATAAGTAGCTAAGAGCTTGGAAAGTCGTGAGGGACAATCATAAACAGAGAATTCTAGGCTCCTGATTTCACAGTGCCCTGCAGATGCACTGGGAGGAAATTATTTGTATTTTCTTCTCTCTTGCATCGCTTTACCTAATTTCTGCCATGACGATGAACGTTGATTAAATTAAACGGGTGAAGAGTGGTTGCAAAGGAACACTCATGCAAAGGCCAGGGCTCGAGCCCGGATCCTTCATTAACGAGATCGTGAGATTGGGAAATTATGGAAATCAAGCAATGCAAATTTTTGGAAAAAAAGTTAATCATATATAAAGATGGTATTTCAAAAATTCAATTGAAAATTACTACTCAGGAGAAATACAGTTTTTTTTACCGATACCCACGTATCCGAATGGTTAGCGCCTTCCTCACATGTTTGTTGTCGGCCGACCTACCTGGGGGAGTGGAAGTGGTCCCGGATCTGTACCCGATGGAGGCATATAGTGGTTCGGATCCCACATTAAACTATAGGTCTAGTCCCGATTAGCCTTTCTGTGTATGAAGTGGACATAATCAACCAAATGTATAAAAAAGCGAATCAAATAAAATCATTCATTGATTGATTGTTTGATTTGGTTTATTTTACTTCGCTTTCCGCCATATTTGGATAATCGCGAAGACGATATGATAAAATTGATGAAGGGCAAGGGGCACACAAAGATCACCCATTGAAAGGCGAGATTCAAACCCGGCATCTCTGGCTCCGTAGTCAAATCAAATCGTTTTTGATTTTCGAAAGTGGGTGGAAGTTATGTGTTCAACTTTTTGTAGTCATTCCTAACTTTGCAATTTTTCCTGTATTTGACGTTCTTCTTTTAGGAATACTGGGCCCTAAAAGGTGGGGGATTATGACCCGTAGGGCACGCCACTCATTGCTACCCCAAGTGTCGACGTCACCGCACGTCACTGTTCAAAACGTGTTTTTTTAACTCATGTTTAAAACAAAAAAATGTTTTAAACAAAAAAAAGTTTGTTTTGTTCTTTTTAAAAACAACACAAATTTTGCCAACCCTGATACGCATTGATGATGTCAGAGGGATGGACAGACGTTTTAACCCAATAGCTTTCATTACGAAAAGGATAGAGAAGAAAATGGGGGGAGAGGAGCTCGCAGCATTGCGTAGAAAGCAAACATGTCTGTAATAGGTTACAAGATCGATATACTTTTTTGCCAATTAAAACAACGTAGTGTATATACAGCTTTGCTAAGAAATGCTCTTGGTTATCAGGCATTCTGGTAACATATATTAAGAATAGCAAGAAATTAGTGCGGTTACAAACACTGCTTTTGAAGGGCGGAGAACTCATTATGAGGGTTGTCACTGCCTCCGCGGTCAGCTCGAACACTTTCTCCCCAGAGCTCAACTTGTGGCGCGAGACCTATAACAATAGGTCTGGTGTTTTCTTTGTGGTGTTCCTGTGTTACGACTGACTGTTGTATAAAGCTTAAGTATTTCGAAAATTTAATAATTTAAAAATGAAATCAAATTATCGACATTCAACAATTACTGCGTTTTTATCCAAAATATATTTGTGTGTTTTTATCTCTTTTACAAGTTTAGTATGTGACACTTATAACTGTTTATGTTTAACCCATATGAGTTATTTGTATTTTTGTGTTTGCATTTTGTTCTTTTTATTGTAATCTTACTCCTTTTGTAATATTTAGTATTGTATGACGTTTTCCACACCCATGAATATGGGTCTACGGAAATAAAGAATTTATTATTATTATTATTATTATTATTATATAACGACTTTGGGGAGGATGCGTCGACGGCCTTGGGGGAATGGGCACCCCTGGGTCTTCCCGTCAGATTCGCCAATGCTTACAATATGCCTGTTTTTGGAGAAGAATTATCCTAAGAGAAAAACCGCAAACACAAATAATAAACCACGGAAACCTATTCACGCTTTTACCTGGCCATTCCCCGCCCCCTTCCCTCTTCCCAACACGTGTTTGCAGCGACTGGCAACAGGCGGAGCTGTTATTTTTAACTCCCCAAATCGAGGTTAAGGCAAGAAAGGAAAGAGCTTTTTTTGAATGGTCTGAATTGTAAAAGAAGGTATAGACCATCAAAACCTTACATTTCCTCTGATTTTTTGTATATTTATTATTTTCTCTTGGAATGTTAACGACTTTTGTTTCTGACAGAAACACACTTGTTTGGGGGTAGTGATCTCAAAAGTAAAAGCCCATACTTGCCCGCGGGGAAGAAAGGGGAGGGGGATTTCTTCTAGTGATGTAGGGACGACAAGTTGTTCCTGAGCGAGGGAGGGTTGGGGGTGAAACGAATCCCTTGAGCATACTTTGCGGTGTGTCAGATTTCTTTCTAAACAAGCCCCGAAACTCCACGTCGGTTTTCTCGTGGGTGGGACGCATCCAGTAGCGTGCACGTATGTCAAGTGGAAATCGCCACATATTAATAAATTATAAAATTATACCTCAGACGTTTGCACATCGTTAGCACATGAAAACACACTATTTATTTTAATAAGCACACAAATATTAATAAAGACATTACTTAGTTTATTGTGGCGATTCTGGCTTGATATCAAGATAAAAACGCCACAAATCAAAAAAATATTTTTGAGCAACCAAATTGTACTATCTTTTAGGCATTCGTTAGCACAGGAAAGCACACTATTTATTTTAATAAGCACACAAATATTAATAAAGATATTAATGAGTTTATTGTGGCGATTCTGGCTTGATATGAAGATAAAATCGCCACAAATCAAAAAAAATATTTTTGAGCAACCAAATTGTACTATGTTTTAGGCATTCGTTAGCACACTATTTATTTTAATAAGCACACAAATATTAATAAAGATATTAATGAGTTTATTGTGGCGATTCTGGCTTGATATCAAGATAAAATCGCCACAAATCAAAAAAATATTTTTGAGCAACCAAATTGTACTATGTTTTAGGCATTCGTTAGCACACGAAAGCACACTATTTATTTTATTAACCACACAAATATTAATAAAGATATTAATGAGTTTATTGTGGCGATTCTGGCTTGATATCAAGATAAAATCGCCACAAATCAAAAAAAATATTTTTGAGCAACCAAATTGTACTATCTTTTAGGCATTCGTTAGCACACGAAAGCACACTATTTATTTAAATTAGAACACAAATAGTATTCAACATCTTTGACATTAATACCTGAATCTTCAGGATTTTGACTTGATATCAAGGTAAATTTGCTGCAAATCAATTTTTTTTAGCAACAAAACTGTAAATATAGAAATTTTACCTATTTGATAAAATCTACCAATCACGTCAATTCTGGAAAAATTACGTATGGTGAACACTGATCTAAATTAATGCAACGATACTCGGATATGCTAATCGACACTGGACCTGCAGTTAAAAGTGGAAACAACCCACCTACAGTGAGTTTTTAACTGACAACAAACCTGATACCCTTTTATAACTAAGCCACAGTGCTGCCACGATAACATTGGGTACGTTTTTTTTTGCTAAGTAAAGTAGGATACACAAGTATTTCTATGTAAATTTCCATAATTCTCCTATGGCATCCAACTTGATTTTAAAAATTTAATTTCTACTTATGTTGCTCTATAGGCACATAGATCAAGATAAGAACAAAACACAGCTTGTTTTGAATTTTTTACAATACATGAGGCTCGCATTCTATTAAACAAGTAGAACAAACATTGTGATGGACAACATTTGCTGGGTAATACTTATTCATCCCACTTATCAAGCCTGCACAAGAGTTTCTCAATTTTATTAAATAGGAAGAAAAACAAACGCAGTATATTTTAGGTATTTAATATATTCTTTCATTGCGGTTTATTCAACAGATTTAATATGCACAATGAAATTTCAATATATCGAAACCTTACATTTTCATGTTAATTTTAACCATCATAGGCACACATTTTTTTAAAGTTATGGAAGTAACATATTACCTAGGTAAATATGATTGAAGTACAAAAATTCTGAGTGACATTTGACAACGAATGAAAGCATAATTCAACTTCAGAGAATACATTAAGTTTTGCTACACAAAACATTTATAACAAACAATAAATGGACAAATAACACTTTTCTACACACATTTTGTTACCGAAATGAAAGTAGCCATTCTTTAATAATTTGAGAAGATATAATCTTATCCAGGGCCTCGAAATAGGTATGTTTTTACGCCACTTCATGCAAAGAATGCTTACATTGCAAATAATTAAATATATGACACGTGGGAGCTTTCGAAGAATAAACATAAAGGATGCAGCAAGTAGGCCAAAGGCGTATCCATGCATGGGCTCACCGACTCAGGGCACTTTTTGCAAAACTACCCTCCTGACGCAAACACAAGAGGCGTTCTTTATGGATTTGGGAGTGTTGAATTCGAAAGTGAAATTGACTTGTGTTGGTTGGTTCTTGTCATATATCCTTTAAATTTTCCTACATTACGGGCGCACGTAGGATCTTTTTCAGGTAGGACTCAATTATCGATGAATAATTTTGAGGAAGGAAGTAGGCAAGTACACAGCAGAAAAGAATAAAGAAGTAAAGTTATCCCCTGTAAACTGTACCGTGTCATTAAAACGGTGTGTAGAGGTAGGATCCTACACATTCTCGGTCTCGGCCATAGTGGATGTGATGTTATCAGTTACGCTTCAACAGTCTTCAACCAATTGCTTAGAGGCTGATCTAACTTAAAATTACCGTTATCCCGTCACAGTAAGATACCATAACGATCTGTGTGGTCAGAATGCATACATTATTAAAGATAAAGCATGAAGTTAAACTTCAAGGAATACATTACAAAAAATAAATGTTTTAGTTAAAGTTATAAGTGATCCATTAGACAAAATAAAATATATTGGTGATATGTACAAAGTAATAATTAGATGAGATGAAGCATGTAGGTATTCTACAAGGAATACATTGCAAGAAAACTGTCACATACACAACATTTTAAAAGAAGCTTCAAATAATACTTCACAAAGATAAAGCACATAGATAATGTTCAACTCATATAATACAAAAATAAAGCAAATAGGTTACCTTGAAAAGACATTACAATAGATAAAGATCATTGGATAAATTTCAAACAATACATCACAAAGAATAAAACCATTTCTATTCCATTAATTAAAATATTATCTAAAAACCTATGCAATAATTAAGGGACAACACATCCTCCATGTTAACACCTTTGTTATCTATATATACAGTATTGTGTGTGCTGCGAGACTATACTCTCACTAGACATCTTCACGACAGACACCCAATTTGATGCATAAATAATGTATCACTACATGATATTAAAATATTGAACAATTACTTATAAATTTTACAAAGTAATAATTTCGTATTAAATTTTTCCATACGAATATTGTTTTCTACGAACTGTTAAAATGATCAATAGTAAGAAAAATCAACATGTACATTATTTTTGTAAGTTGATATTTCAAATTAATTTTAAAGCTTAGAGTGAGCTTGTAATTTTGCAAAAGATTACGCAAGTATGCGACCAATTTGCTTCAGCGAAAGTAATTACATTTTCAGAAAGCTTACCATCAGTGATGACAGAAATGACATTTCGTTCCTTTTCATCACGTCAGGATTTTCTTTTTTTTTACGCTTTTTCAATTTCTAACGAAACTGCCTTTTTGCTAGTATAAGACAATTAGTTAGGATATATCTACTTAGTAATTTGCAGTTAGAGTCCAGCGCAGATAATTCTGCCGTGCGATGCGCGAAACAACTAAAGAAGCAGTGTTGCTAATGGAGCAGATAGAAAAATCGCTGCAGTGCGCCGATGCACAGCTGTTACGTACAACAATAAAATTAGAGAATTCAGGTCTATCTAACGTTGAGTTTTAAACGTCATGCATTATACCAGGACTAGGATTAATATGTACTAACAAGTGGCTTTGTTTGTAGCTACATACATATGGACTAAAAATTCGCAAAATATGAACTAACACATAAGTAAAATTGCCAAAAGTGCTGCAAAGAAGACTTCTTCATACGATTCCTTATTTGAGTGATTTCAAACAAAATAAAAAAATATATATATTATTTTTCATTGCATTAATGCACTGGTGGCGTTCTAACTTTTCACTCCCAAAACCCGTATACACTGGTATGGAACTGCAACGGCAGATAATAACATGCCAACGTGTTAAACCGCTACAATTGCACCATAACACTCCTCCTGAAGCAGTATTATTATTTCCTCTCTGAGATCGGCGACAGTCGGTTGCCTTTGTTGTACATTTACAAAGGATGCCGGCTTCCACAACATTAACAAGTACATACACTGCCACTAGACGATAAGCTGCGTGGCTTTTTCTTTTGTTATGAACCAGGGCCGGCGCTAGTCATTTTGCCTCCCTGGGAGGTGGCTGCAGATGCCGCTCTATTTCGACCCCCCCCCCGGTCATTACGCAGCAACGAAAAATTGAAAATCAACATATTCCTAACTAAAACATCAAAATATAAAATAAATAATGAGACTTCTTATGCTATTTCAATACTATTCAGCGCAAAAGAATATCTCGCTCGATCACAGTTTTCAATAGGCTTATTTTTTTCTTCTCTTCAAATTTTGCCGCTCTGGGCGATGGGACGGTTCGCCCTCCCCTTCCGCCGGCCCTGCTATGAACTTGGTCACCCATCAAAGCATGGCAATTTTAACACAGAAAACAATATGTATCGCATTAAGCAGCAAAAATGACAGCCTCCTCTATGCAATTTCTACAAGAACACGTGCCGGAGCCAGAGTTGAAATGATGTTGGAGCCACATAATTTATTTATTTTGAATAATTCCAAAATTATGAAATATGAACAATTTGTTGCTGCTGTTCGCTGCTCTCTTGCCAAAATGCTTTATTGGGATGCTAACACCATGACTGGCTTCCTCCTTCATGAACTCGTGCACGTTGCTTAGAATTTCCCGAGCTTGGCTATGCAAGGTTTTTGATTTCAACTTCGACAGAACTGGAGGCATTATGGAATTTAACGTTCATTAGCAAACACACACTTTTACATACACACACGCAATACACGCACACAACGTCAAACCGGTCAAATACTTAGTATAAAATAAAAATATGGTGCTTCCAATCCAAGAAAACTCACCGGCACTTTACCTGCCTTTTCCCCTTCCGTGACAGAAATAGTGCTTCATTATTACAGTTGGCAACACTAGTTACTAGCTAGCCAATGAACATGCACTGCATAAAAGAAGCAAGCACTACGCCGTGCTATATTGCCACATTAGCGTCCCTACCGAACGGTGGGAACCGCGAGCTGGAGCGCTATTCAATTGTTTTCAATGATGTTTGCGCGAGTGTGTCCAGGAATGGAATGACAATGTGGCAACAATAGCGAAGGTTTTCGAGCAGGGTAGAACACATGATGCTAAGAGAGAGGGAGACGAAACGAAAATTCGTTTCTACGCAACGGCAAATTTACGTGTGTGGCACTCTAATTTCAATTTTGTTTTAAGAAACTTGGCGTCCAACAATGCCCTGATATGGGCTTCAACAATGCCCGAGTATTGCTGATACAACAATGTCTACCTATTGTTTCAAAATGCACGCCAAGAAAATACTCATTTCTTCACTGGCGTTTGTTAATTTCATTTGGGAAATGCTGCTCACTTGTTGAACAGTTTTTCTGTCTTGGATTTAACTGCTTTCAGGTGGTCTATATGTGTTTGTGTGTGAGCTTATCGAGGAAACCTAGTTTTGAGATTGTAGTGTGAAGTGGTGCTGAAAAATGTCTCACCGGGCGTGTAGAAATCACCCCGATAGTTTCTGTTACACTTGTGGAAGTTATATGTTGCCAACACAGAGGAGAAATATTACTTCTTTCTGCAAAAAGGCCTACTTGGCATATTTTGGTGTTCGTCTAGGCGATCAAGACAAAGCCTGGGCACCTCATTACATATGTAGAACGTGTTCAGTGAACATGAATCAGTGGGTGAAAGGAAAACGCGCTTCACTGCAGTTTGGTTGTCCAATGGTGTGGTTGGAACCCCGAGATCACACAAGTGATTGTTACTTCTGTTTATGTAACTTGCAAGGCATAAACAAGAAGAACAAGAAATTCGTGAAATATCCCAATCTTAGATCAACCATCCGCTCCCTTCCACACAGTGATGAATTGCCAGTCCCTGCACCTACGCAGCTGGAGAATAACAGTGGTGAATCAGAAGAGATCTCTGAACACGAACATGATCCTTCATTTCAAACAAGTGGACCTTCTTCTCCTCATCTGTTCACACAAGGTGAGTTAAACGGTTTAGTTAGAGACCTGTATTTAACCAAAATTAGTGCTGAACTTCTTGGATCGCGACTCAAAGAAAAGAATTTACTTGCTCCGGGAACTACGTTTGCTTGGTACAGACATAGGGAAAATGAACTTGTACATTTTTTTTTCAAATGTGGATAAACTGGTGTACTGCAATAACGTGGTAGGTTTGATTGATGCCCTTGGAGACGAGTATAATGCTGCTGATTGGAGGTTATTTGTTGACAGTTCGGTGAGGAGCATGAAAGCAGTACTGCTTCATAACGGCAACTTGCTGCCCTCAATACCTGTAGGATATTCAGTAGTTTTGAAGGAAACGTACATAAACTTGAGGTTCATGTTGGAAAAGATAAAGTACAACGAGCATAACTGGATTATTGTTTGCTCTGATTTAAAAGTGTTAACAATTGTTCTTGGTCAACAAACTGGTTTTACTAAGTATCCCTGCTTTATGTGTTTCTGGGATAGCAGAGCACGAAATGAACACTGGACGAGAAGACACTGGCCAAGACGTACTGATCTTATACCAGGACAGAAAAATGTTGTGAGTGAATCTTTGATTCCTAGAGATAAAGCTGTCCTTCCTCCACTCCCATATTAACTTAGGTATCATGAAGCAATTCATAACAAGTCTAAGCCAGCAAAGCAATGTCCTTCAATATCTGAGGTCAAAGTTTCAAAATAAATCTGAAGCCAAAATTCAGGCAGGTGTATTTGATGGCCCACAGATACGCATTCTTATGAAAGACCAACATTTCCCTAAGTGCATGAATGAAGTGGAAAAATCAGCATGGATGTCAAAAGTGTATGTGAAAACTTTCTGAGCAACAAGAAATCAGAAAACTACGAACAGATTGTTGACGAAATGCTACAAAACTTGAAATTGTTAAGGTGCAGAATGAGTGTTAAGTTGCATTCTTGAATAGCCATATTGATTACTTCCCTGAGAATCTTGATGCAAAAAGTGATGAGCAAGGTGAAAGATTCCACAAAGATATCAGAACCATGGAAACGGACGACGTACGTCGACTTATGGTCATGAGAGACAGAGCTTACACCAAATACAGAAATGACGTAAAAAAAGGTGACCCTAGCACATGCAGCTTCGAAAATTATAGAACCCTGAGGAACAGCTGCAATCAGGAGGTAAGAAAAGCCAAGCGCCGATTCGCATACGAATTGCTCAACCACCAAAATAAACCGGACGTTCTATGGAAAAAGTTGAAAATTCTAGGTGTTGGGAAACAGAAAAAGGACGACTACATTCCTAAGTTTGCACCAGATGTACTGAATAATCATTTTTGTGACCTCCCGACTATTGCAAATAATGTTAAAATTGAAACTATTCGGAACATCGCAACGCACTCCACAAATGCTTCAAAATTTTGCTTTTCCTGGATTTCACCGGAAGACGTTAGAAAATATTTACTTAAGATAAAATCGTCGGCCGTAGGAGTAGATGAAGTTTCCATTCTCATGATCAAAAAAATCCTCCACCATGTCCTTATTCCCATCACGGACATATTCAATTTCTCCTTGCTTTCTGACACATTTCCGTCGCTTTGGAAACTCGCCCAGGTACGCCCTATACCTAAAACAAGCAACGAAATCAATTTAAACAATTTTAGACCAATCAGCATCCTCTCAGCTCTGTCTAAGGCTCTAGAACATCTTATTAGTGGTCAAACCCGTGACTTCCTAGCACGAAATAACCTAATAAACCACTTTCAATCTGGGTTCCGTAGCAACCACAGCACATGCACGGCTCTCGTCAACGTAACCGACGACATCAGGTTAGCCATGGACAATCGACAACTTACAATCCTTGTTCTTCTCGATTTTACCAAAGCTTTCCAAACCATTAATCACGAAATTTTACTCACAAAACTATCATCCCTATTCAGCTTCTCGAACTCTACGGTTAACTGGTTCCGTTCCTACCTGTCTGGACGTCAACAATGTGTCGTCGACCCACATCGAAGATCATCCTGGAAAAGCATCCCCTGTGGCGTCCCTCAAGGCACCATACTGGGCCCCCTCCTGTTTACACTGTATATCGTTACGTATCCCTCATTTTCATTTTCGAGTTACGTGTAGCTAAGCAGCCTGACAGGAAGTATAGGAAAGTGTTAACTTCAGCACCAGCTCAGCGAAAAGCATTCGCCAATATTTGCAAAGGAAAATTGATGAGAGAGAAAAAGGGGAGGAGTTTTGATGAGGAGGAAGGCAAGTTGGATCTGGCTCGAGAGGGAGACAGGGAGTTGGTCTTGGGTTTTGAAAGAGAACAGGAGAGTGGTTCGAGAGTAAGAAAAGGAGTTGGATTTTGAGAGAGATTGAGGCTGGATGCGGACTTTGAGAAACTGGTTTGGAAGTTGAGTGCAGCGAAGCTGAGTGATAATTTAGGAGGCGAACTTCAGTGAGCGAGTGACAGTTACTTTACAAATCCTTCGGTCCGCGCTTCTAAAGAGAGACAGGTAATATGCTTTTCTAATGCCATCCTCTGCCAATGCAGGCTTAAGGTCATAGTAACCCAAATCATGAGAGTTGCCATTTTATAAAGGGTTCTGTATATTTTTAGTTTGTTCAGGTACCTCCTGCAGTTAGCAGATGCAGCCAAGCGAGAGCTTACGAGCTACCGCTAACCCCTGACACAAGACGATATTAACGACCTCCCGTCGGTGCTTAATCACTGTAGGTATCACATCTATGCCGACGACTTTCAATTATACTTTTCTTTCCCTCCTCAAGAAATATTGAATGCAACCGAACGTGTAAACAACGACCTGAAAAAAATCAACAAGTGGTCTGTAGACCACGGCTTGCACGTCAACCCGACCAAAACCCAGTGTATGCTCGTAGGCTCCCCAAAGATTCTGAACAGAATTGACGAATTAAATCTCCCTAATCTTACGGTCAACGATAAACACTTGCTTCTCTCTACCACGGTTAAAAATCTGGGAATTACACTAAACAATAATCTTACCTGGAGAGAACACGTAAACTCCGTGTGTAAAAGAGCTTTCGGTGCACTACACTCTCTTTACCGGCTTAAAAACTTCCTCCCCGAACGTATAAAAACCAAACTTGTTCAATCTCTTGTTTTCCCTATTATGGATTACTGTGACACTGTTTACTCGGACGTAAATTGTGAGCAAGCTAAACGCCTTCAGCGAATCCAGAACGCCTGTGTCCGCTTCGTTTTCGACATAAAATATTCAGAACATTTGACACCGTATTATGCGAAGGTCGAGTGGCTGAAATTAAGTGATAAACGGATTTACCATAACCTTGTCCTACTGTACAAAGCCCTAGAAATAAAAGATCCAAAATACCTTTCCTGCGGGTTTCAATATCTTTCGGACTTTCACTCCCGCAACACCAGATCACGTGAAAAATCTCTGTTATCCATCCCTATCCACAGATCTAACTTCTACGCCAATTCGTTTACCGTTACCTCTGCAGGACACTGGAACAGACTGCCCCCCGAAATCCAAGCCTCCTCCTCAGTTGTAGCATTCAAAAGACAATTAAAATTATACATGCTAAACAATTGGACCTAGATTAAATTCCCAGAAAGAAATACGTTATACATTTAGCCCACGAAATATGCTTTCTATGTAGGTACTTGTGTGTAAATGTGTGTTTGTGTGTGTGTGTGTGTGCATGTAGAAACTGTATTGCTTTTATTTTTAATTTCTTCTAAGCTACATTTTTTCATTGTGTTAGTAAAAATAATGAGCAATGTACGTAATTAATGGTTAATCCAGGGCTTGACTGCTCGTATTCAAACTGTATTGCTTTCATTTTTAGTTTCATTTTACTTTCACTACTTTATTTTTCTTTTATTATTTTATTTTTCATTTATCTTTTTTAATTTTTTAATTGTATACAATTTACTGCAAAGAAAAAAATTATCCCTGTAATTAATGGTTAAGTGGAAGAGAAGGCATTAATGCCTTAACTTCGCCATGTAAACAAAGTCGTAAATAAATAAATAAATAAATAAATAAATAAAGATATCAAGGGCGGTGGAATGAGGCCATGATGGCTGATTACTGCTGGTGCCTCAAGGGAGATACTTCTGTCAATTACAGTAGAAGCTCAGTGAAACGGCGCAAAATATCTTCTGTTTGATCTGTTAGGGTTCACTCACACTCTATGAACTTCTCTTTATGATGGTGCACTGACATCAATAACAAAACTTGTATGAAATATGTAATTCCTATGACTGTTGTAATACTTCAGTTTCATTGAAAATACTCCAAACTTGATTAATGTACATTAATTTTAAAACCATATTACAAAAGAAATTGACGTGATAAGAGAAAACTGAAAGCAGATCTGAATTCAGCACACATAAGTTTATGTAAATCAGTTCTTACTTGCAGTGAAGCAGATAAAAAGTTTCAAAATGCATACTTGTGTTATTAGTTTCGAAACACATAATGTGCTTATTAAAATAAATAGTGTGCTTTCGTGTGCTAACGAATGCCTAAACGAAGTACAATTTAGTTGCTCAATTTTTATTTTTTTATTTGTGGCGATTTTATCGATATCAAGCCAGAATAACCACAATAAACTCATTAATATCTTTATTCATATTTGTGTGCTTATTAAAATAAATAGTGTGCTTTCCTGTGCTAACGAATGCCTAAAAGACAGTACAATTTGGTTGCTCAAAAATATTTTTTTGATTTGTGGCGATTTTATCTTGATATCAAGCCAGAACTGTAGGTGCAGTCCCGATTAGACTTACAGCATAAAGTGGACTTAAAAAACCAACTTAATCAAATCAGCGTGCGTCCCGTAGCCAGAACCCAACGCCTGGCAGAGACACGTGCTGAGTTTAGTTACGGTAGGGGGCTGGGCCACGTATAATGTGATGGGTGCAAATAACTCAAGTGTTGACGTAGCCAAATCAATCAAAAAAAATCAAAGGACAATAGGGTCTCTGCAGCGCCGTCCCTGACCCCGGATACTGTACCAGGGATACAGGGCTCATAGTATCGCCAATTCGATTTCGAAGGTAACAATTTTATTTCAGAATATATTATGCATATAAATACTAATCAAAATTGAATCAGTAGTTTTAGATGTGCTTCAAAAATTAATGTTCTTACACAGAATCTAATTTGTCCACTCTGACGGTACTGCAGAAGTTGTTTTCTAACCTTACAAATGATAATTAATTAACATGTAACTGCGAGCAAAGATAATTGCCCAAGGATATTGATTTTCGCACCTGGGCCTCCCTGATGGTACAGTGGTTGTGTCGTCGCCTTGTAATCAAGGGGTCCCGGGTTCGATACCCGGTAGAGTCATAAGTGGTTCGGATCCCACTTTAAACTGTAGGTCCAATCCCGATTAGCCTTACTGTGCATAAAGTGGACTTAAAACACCAAATCAAATCAAACTCATGTTTTTCGCACCGTATTGCAATGATTAGTTGATTTGATTTGTATTACGGTCCACTATATGCACAGAGGTCCTCCTCCGTGGCCGTGCAGCCTAAGTCGCTGTGCTTTGAACTCCGACTGCGGGACGGCATAGGTTCGAGTCCGCCTGGGTTCTCGGCCTGTCTCGGCCTGTGTATAGGACCGGTGGCAACCCACCATCGCGAGGAAATTGGGGAGCTACGAGTGAGTAGCGTAATCCGGTCTCGGAAATCTCCTATAAGGCTGGGGATTCGACGTGCTGACCCCACGTCATCCCATTACCGGTTAATAAACTCCAGACCCCTAGGGTAGGATTGTGGGAGGGAGACTTGCAGTCGGGAGATAGGCCTAGGGCTGTCGAGCCACGGATTATTATTATTAGAGGCTAATCAGGACAAGAGCTAAAACTTCCAGTGGAATCCGAACCACTTCATGAAATGTTACCTCCACAGGGGATAGAAACCGGGACACCTCGATATCAAAATAACCGTTTTATCGCTAGACTATCTGGGCTGGGAGCCCAATTTTAATATTTCGAATTCTTAGCATTTCAAAATTAGGTAGTTGTGTACTCTTTGATTCCTTAACATCGTATTTCTCCCTCTCGAATATTTGCAGCGAAAGGAATAGATATAACGATGAAACCAATGAGGGAGCATCGCTAACACTCATGCAATTGTCAAAACTGGAATGAGGAACTAACGAACAGAAAATGAATACTGTATAACATTCTTTAGATTTTGAACGTCGTCATAAATATTAATTTTTTATGCTTGTTAGACCTACTTCGAAATATACTGATACGATTTATAGAGGCTAATAATGCCCCAATGGAAGTTTTATAATGGAAAATGTAAACTTCTACTTTTTAAGTTTTCGGTCCGCAGGTTGTTGCCCCAAAGATGTTTTTCCCTGATTGTACATATTATCCGTTTGACAATAAATAACATCATTATAATGTATAATGCATATGTTTAACACACACGCATGTAGGCTATATATACTAATTATATTTTACATTGCAAAGGTTATGTGCAAATGTAACTGTTGATCAGTGTGTGATTGGGTTCCAAAACTAGAGGGGCAAGGTGCAAAAAGTGGGGGAGGGGAGGGCAAGAGCAGTTTACTTTCCCATGGTATGTAAGATTTGGTATAGTGCTAGGGTAAAAGTGGCAAAAAGTGAGGGGAGGGCAACTGTTCCCCTAATCGCCGCCACTGCTGTTGATACATAAACAAAATGAAAGATCACGAAAAACAAATGGAAGAAGAAAAATCTCTTTTTGTAAAAACTGTGACTGACGACTCATTGCGAAGGTAATTATTTAGCCTACTCTAGGCCTATTGCGAAAATTGTTTTTCAAATAATTGTTTCATTAAAAATAGCTCAACATTGTTTGTAATAATATAGTATATTACAATTATAGGACAACCTATTGCATTTGCTTTTGTGATGCAAAAATAAAAATAATAAACAATGAGTAAAAAAAATAAGTATATTCTTCCGAATATAATCTTTTTTTCTTTAGTTTGAAACATTTATTTTACATATTATGCTGTTCATTAGATAACATTCTTGTAATCTGTAATTTTAAAGGCAGTGTATTGTTTGTAATAAAATATTCCAAACCATATCAAGGGTAGAACTACAAATATTGTCAACTGACCCCGAACATATGGTCAACTCACTCCACATACGAGGTGAATTTACATTACTGACACTCTTCGAAAATAAAGACAAACTCTTACAAGTTTTAGAAGTATGGTGAATTTTTAATTCATAGTGATCGAAGAAACTAGAGGTATTGTTTGTTCATAGCCTGTCGTCAATAGTAGATCTTATTTTTTAAGAACTTCAAAAACAGAAGGGTGCCTTAGAAAAATTGTTAAATGTTTCAAATTTCGCCACGACAGATAAATGAAAATAATGGCGATACACTTGAAATCATGGAGTTTATTGTTAGGAATATAGTCTAAGTCTTACTTTCAAGTAACTTTCAAGAATTATATGGCACGTTTGTTATTCTGATTTAACGATACAAGTGTTGCAGAAAACACATGCTGCACTCATGGCCGTCCGGAAGGGGGGCCGTGTCCCCTTCCTGGAAAATGAAAGTCAACAAAAAATTATCTATTTTTCACATATAATTTCATTTCAGCCACAGTAATATGTGTTAATTATTGCATGAATATGAGAAATTCAAATTTAAACAATATTTTTTGAGGGAGAAACACTATAATTGGGGAAAATGTGCATTGTTTGCCATACCCCCTGGAAAAAACTACTTTCCTTGCCCCTCCCTGGAAAAATACTGTGGACGTCCATGGCTGCACTCCATATTTTAAAAATGATAATGAAAATTTCCATAAGAGAACTTGAAATATTAAATATATATATATATGTGTGTGTGTGTGTGTGTGTGTGTGTGTGTGCGTGTGTGTGTGTGTGTGTGTGTGTGTGTATGCATATATATTGAGAACTGAATTTGAAAATTCAGGCGCCAGTTGAAAATCCCTACATTTTACATTACCAATTTCGCCTTAAAATAAGCACTCAGGGAAGCTATTATCAATTACACAGGACAGGCAAAGGCAACCTTATTTTCACGTAAAGATTCGGAAGAGTTTGTGGTGGATGACACGCATCGCACACCCAAACCCAGAGCTATAGATCGACCACAAGGAAAAAAACCTTGGGACGGGAAGTCCCCGCGCAGCTTTCCCTTCTTCCCTTCTTCCCTCCACCTCGGGCCATAAGGAAGCATGGTCCACTCTCCCCCTCTCCTCTCGCGGGGGTAGGGTGCACAGGAGTCGCGGCTTCGTCGGGTACAAGAGATCTGACCAATAAGGACGTTTGAAACCCACGTGACTGTCACCGAAAGAGCTCTCCCCCCAATTTGTGCTGGAAACAGCAAAAGAAGACGGCCGCGCCATCTACTGGCCACCGATGGAAATGCAATTTCAAAGCGCAGCGAGGTTTAAATGTGGGGTAATCCTCTACTCCCTATGCTACTGATGAACACTTCGGCTCTGCGCATTTCACTTGCGCGTAAAACTTTCACCTGCGTGGATCAGACTGGTGCACCAACAATGACGTCAATTTCGGTGAAATTAGGAGAGCTTCATGCTGCAGCAAATGGAAGCTAGTAGCGTGTGCGGGATCCTAAAAAGTCGGGACCGGGATCGGGAAAAAATTTTCCCGTCCCGATCTGGACTATTCGGCATCCCGGGCTCTCGGGAAATTCCGAATGGTCGTATTAAAAAGTTGTTAATTCCCGACGTTTTCTGCATTGCAAGTGTCTGGAACATATCGGAAATTGTTTGTTTTTATTCCAGAAATGCAAAAACAACCACTTAAGTTGAAAATGACGAGTACAATTCGATATTTTCAGAGCTTTGGAAAATTTCGAACATTTCCCGTCCCGAATGTCGGGATTAAAAAATTTCCCGTCCCAACCAAAAAAAAATCTGTCCCGCACACCCCTAGAATGACCCTAGAACAGGCGCGGCTCGTGCATTATTTACCCGGGGGTTCACTGAAGTCATGTGACATATATTCAGTTTCCGCAAAATAGACTTCCTTCGCCTAACAAAAGGATGGGGGGAGGGCTTAAAAGATTTGTCCAGAATGTTTTCATCTGGGAGCATAAGGTTTTGTATTAGGGGTGTGCGAATAAATTTAGGGCTGAAACTACAATAAATTGTGCCTTTATGAAAAAAGTTGAGTTTTGTTGGAATGTCATGGACGTCCTCAAGTAGGGGCAAGTAATATATTTTTCCCCAGGAGGAGCAAAAAACACTCCTTTGTATGCTACGCCCTCCCTTGCCCGGGAAAACAAATGCTACCACTACCTAGATAGAGGCGGCAAAATCTCCCTCGGACAAGCGAAATAGCGTTACGGTCCAGGTTAAGTTCGTGTGTAGGAACCGGTGACCAACAGTGCATAGTAATAAGCCATATCGAATAAAAACAAAGACATATGTACTTTCAAATTACCACCTCTTTACCTGTAGCCGGGGAGCGGCTAGCTGCATACCTGAAAATCACGGGTAGCGACATGCATACGAAAATGATATAGCCCAAAATTAACATGAAAATAAAAAGTATATTCTATTCATAACCAACAAAAATGGAATTATTACAGGTCCCCACACTTGCACTCTCACATTCTCTCTCAGATTCAATCCTCATGGGGTCATCGACACAAGAAATTATACATGACATGTACAGGTTTTATGACGACAAGCCCTAATTATTGCATTCTCAATTAATTTTATCTTACTTTTTGTCTAATCAGGTCATTTGTGATTTTGCTCCAGTGCTACTTAAATCCTAGCCAGCCCTTACTTAAGTTCACCTTTTGTTTTTAAAAAAGAAACTAGTCGGCGCGGTGACCATACATTACTTGACCAGTATAAACAAAGGCGTCTCAACGGCAATTACATTCACGTGGGCGGACGTTTTCCTTTTACAGGACCTCACGTGGTTCCAAACATAACAAGTAACCTCCGTTGAGTGGCGCAAACATATACTCTCTAGCAGGCGGGACTTAAACACTTCGCCGTGACGAGCAATTCACATTACCAGGCAAATACTTTAAAAAATAATCACATATGCGACCTGACATAGCTAGCAGCGACACAGCGCTGACACATAAAAATGAACAAACCTCAAGTAGAATATGCAATTAAGCGGGCGGCGCTTTACTCTAATAGTACGCACTTTAAACAAATACAAAGGAGCACAAACAACAATAAATTTAAGACTATTAAGAAAAATATCACAAGGAATAAGAAAAATTGACCTGAGACGAATAAATTACAAATGACAAGCGCGACGGGAGTTCGATATAAAATTTCGAGTTGAGTGGGCGTTTTCAAAATGTCGACGAATTTCAAGGGCGTTCTCTAAATCAATCGGGCCATCACGTGTTAAGGTTCACACAGATGAATACTTTACCATCTCTCAGCTTCCGGGGTGCATCCTGGCGTCTTTATGGGCGATTGAAAACACATAGTATCCACGCGAAAGGTTCCTTTGGTCGCGACGATGAAGATGCGAAAAGGATTCAAACACCTAGTTCGCCGGCTCCTCTTCCTCTCGGGATCGGTGGATCTCCGTGGTATGGCGCGGTTCGGACGTCGCATCTGAGCGGTCGTTGTAGGCGTCGTCGGCGTCGTCGGGGCGTCAACATCTCTCTCTACGTCTCTCTGTCGCGGCTGGTAGGCGTCGTCGGCGTCGTCGGGGCGTCAACGTGGCGGATGGTAGGCGTCGTCGGGGCGTCAACATCTCTCTCTACGTCTCTCTGTCGCGGCTGGTAGGCGTCGTCGGGGCGTCAACGTGGCGGATGGTAGGCATCGTCGGCGTATCAATAGGGCGGCGTTCGACGTTCTCTCTCTCTCCATGGCGGCGGATAGGCATCATCGGCGTAGTTTCTTCTGACATCGGTCGAATCGACGTAACGCCCTCATCTCTCTTCTTCCTCTAGCCCGCCATAGTTTCCGGTGTTCCTCGTTTCTCAAAAATTATAAATGGCGTAAGGTAATCACGGAAACACGGTTTCGCTTCAACTTCCCCCAGCGGTTGAGGTAGGCGCACTCGTGTAGACTTACTGCCTATCACACACACTGGTGTTCGCACAACACAACAAAGTCCACTGTACACGAAAGGTAGCACGAAGGTGCTCTCGTTCCAAGAATCGCGGCAAAACTGTATATGGAGAGGTAGCACGGAGCTGCTCTCACTACAAGGATCGCGGTAAGACTGTATATGGAGAGGTAGCACGGAGCTGCTCTCGCTACAAGGATCGCGGTAAGACTGTGTATCGAAAAACCATGTCCTTCGTTTTATTTGGATTTTGAAAAAGGACGCTAGGCGCACGTTGGAGTGACGCTTCCGGAGAGGTTATTCCACCACGCTCTATTGTCTCCAAACTAGGACGGACCGTGTCCGAAGTTTACTTGTGCGGATTAAGCTTCCGCCTGGCTGTCGCCCATAGCTCAATTGCAATCGCTGTCCACAAACTGATCAATTAGAACCGATTTGATCTGGCGTCCGTAATTGTCGCTTGATCGTGACGAAACTCCACACATCCGTCCTTGCACACATGCCGCTGCGCTGGTATAAGTTTCACATGAATCTGACCGTTGGAAACCGAGATATTTAAATGTTTGTCATTACGGTCGAATTTCCTAAGCTTTAGACGCATAGCGTGACCCTTCAGGTGCTCACCCTTAACACACGCGAACGTCTCGTTCCTCCCGTCGGCTTGGCAAAAATCAAATATGTAATCTTACAAATTAAAACACTCAACACTTTGAATCAACACGTCTTTTTACCGCTACATACATGAATAATAATGATAATAATAATAATGACGGTAAATCTGACTGTCACACCTTCAGTCTGAACTTACTGCAACGCTTTTATAATAATTACCAAAAATTACTGTGACTGAAATTAAATTATATGCGTGTAATATATAATTTTTGGTTTACATTCGATTTCCATGGGGGGCGGCCCCCTTTTCCCCTTCCGGACGTCCATGCCGACTAATCAGAATTGGTCCTACATTTATTAAAGGGAAATGGCAACTAATGGTATGTGCATTATAGAAATCAAACCTGAGACCCTTTTCATTGATACGCGACAGCTTTGTTCAAATTTGGGGCTGGTCAACCAGCACACGCTTTTTTTCAGTGGACAAGGAAGTTTGTTTAAGTTAATTATGTGCATTTCTATCGGTCATTTCTTACCTGCGCGGACAACAACGCGTACACTGCATCAAATGACATAACCTAGGTAAAGTCCATCCCTCGCTTCACTCGCAGCATCACTTAATACTTTCCAACAAGTATCCAAGCACTTCAAAAACTAACAAACTTGAGACGATTGACACCGAGCGACAGCGAGTCACGTCTTCGCGCCATTTTTTCTCTTTCGCGAACCCGAAGTGTTTCCACCTTTAAGGAAAAACCTCTGAATGCATGCACGAGCTATTTTGGTAATGTATCTCCTTTATTTTAATTCATCGCATCTAATTCCAGCTTTTGTTTCCACTCATCCATCTCTGCCACAATCTTGCATTTATTCCAAGAAGTTCGGTGCAAAAATGATACAAAGAGAATATTGAATATGTAATGTGTGCGCTTCAAACTTGAACCGCACACAGCAACACTGGAAGGGTGGAAGCAGCGAGATCGGAGCCTTGTCCCGCGCCTTCTGCGAGAGAACGAACTGCGCATGACCGTTGGGTGGAGACATAGGTTCTGCAATCTCATCTTCCATGTATTTTGTCCTATACCCTCCTCGAGCTTCTGCTCCCGCACGAAGCTTTCACAATGGCAAGAGCTGTCCTGTGGGGGTTCAACTGAGGGTCTGTATCAGGGCGGTCGATTCGCGGTTTCTTCTTCTCAGCAAAAGAGTTCGCGGTATTACGGGCACAACTACATGACTTATTGTGTAGAATTTTTAGCGAAATAATGTGGAAATGTAAAGACATTGTTTATTGTTCATTCTCAAGGTGATTATCGTATATTACTGGGGGTTCATTGATCCTGTGCGCTATAGGGCCAACCGCGCCTGCCCTAGAAGCTAGATTCGGAACGCGCGCGCATAAAATGTCGACAGTTTATGCCTGCATTCACTTTATATGCCATCTGGTGAGACTTTTAGGAACTAGTCTAAATAGGATACGTTGTGTTGAAGTCGTTTAAAGAATGGGGAATGTGCGAAAGAGTAAAGTCTACTGTTCAGTTTTTTTGTGCTCTAAATCGTTCTATGAGACAGGGCAAATGAAAATTTATCATGTGTTTCCACCCCGTGGAATCAACAAAATGAAATTTAAAAATAAATCAGGGAAAACGTAACTGATTGACAGAAGATTCTGGCATGGGGAATGACACTGCAATTCGGCAAAGAAATTACGAAGAATGCACGAGCCTGCTCATTTTCTTTTTCGAGAGAAAAATATTATATTGCCATGAAATTAAAATTTTAAATTGTAGTTGAATGTCTTTCCAGGCCACTTCTTTACTTGTCAGTGGGGGACATGTTCAAAAGCGTTGTTACCGGCCATCAGTACGACAATTATGTATGTTAGACGTTATTCCTTCCCGCCCACCAGATGTGATCGATCTACATTTTTGTTCATTTCATTGTTTTTTTGTTTGTATTTTCTCAACCCCTGAGTGATTTATGCACACACCTCCAGAAAGAACTAGCAATCATGAGACATCTCGAAAATCCAACGAATAGTGGTCGAGCCCTATTGTCAATTCTTCATCACTTTTTCTTCAAATGTATTTATTTATTTTGCAATTGAGGTGAAAAGGGGAAGAAGAACCCTATAATTTTCGGGTCAGTATGACGTTTGTGCCGTGAGCAGACGACAGAATTCCGCACTTTCAGCGACTGTCAGTTTGGTACGAACTACTGTTGCCAAGTTAGTTTTTTTGGAGCAAGACTTCCTCGCACCGAGGAAAACACCATTGTTATCTGTTGTCTAACCAAAGGAATGGTTGTAGTTAATTCCAGTCTTGGCTTTCCAGATAAATGAATTTCTGACACCTGTATGTGCAAGTAAATATACGTAATTTAAATTTTTAATATTTTCGTCTCATTTGTTCTGATCTGTTATTCGTGACGATGAGAATGTATGGATAATTTATTGAAGATCAAGAAACATTGACATGCCCACAATCATGTCACCTGGCTTCGTAACGTGTTAGGATGACCACTACGGGGCGGAAGCGTTAAAGAAAAAATGAAGGTAAAGGTGACCTCTCTCATTCAGTGTGAATACTTCGCATTGTAGTTTGTTCTGCCCCTCGTGTGAGTAGACACCTTTACATGGTAATAGGATACATAGGATCCTTGTTTGGGACCCTTCTATGATGGCAACACGACAGGTTACTTGTAACATATAAACAGGTTGTATATAATTAATGTAGTTGCTTGAGAGAATAGAATCCTAATTTTTAGGCGCGATTTAGCTCTTTTCTGCCAATCCAATGTGACAACACTGGCCTGTTCCGCCAGACTTGAACCGAAATAATCCCATAGCACTCTTTATCCAAATCCCCAAAAAAGTCTTCCCTTGAATTGTACTCTCCAAGCCCTCTCCTCTTGTTATCTCTTCAGGGTAAACGAAACGGCCTACCTTTTTGCTTGTGACGGCTGCATAAAAAAAATGTCTGCTTGCAATATCTATTCGACGACAGTGTTAACGCATTAAATAACGTTTCACCAACTTTCAAATTTTTCATATTTTGCTGTCACACTTGCAAAGGAAAATAGAGTTGAAAACATTTTAGAAATTATTGTTATAAGAAGGAAACATGAAAGAACAAAAGTGGTCTTACCTTACCGATAATTACACCTTCACTCAATTAAGAACTCAATTGTTCTTGCATTTCAGTCCAGCACTTTCTTGCATAAATCTGATCGCTGCACACGACACGACTCGCAAACAAAGCTCTACCGCCACGAGCTTTGCGTTCCGCCCCCGCTGCCTTGTAGCGTTGTGAGCAGAGGCAAGTTTTCACAGACAGGGAACAAACGAGGGAATCCCCGTTCACAATAAAAATAAATAATTCTATTTCCAGTGAAAGTAAAACTACCTTGTAAAGATAGGGCGTAACTAGCATTTTAATTTACATAATTTGGTATGACGACTTACTTTACAAATATAAGTTTTTAGACTTTCTGTTTACGCTACGCTGTTGGGTGAATCGACAAGACAATCAGCACTCTGACCAGAAAACGAAGTCAGAACTACAGTATTCCGTAATTTTGAATTTCCCTTACTCTTGTCGATGAAAGGAAGGAAAAGTTAAGTTTCGTACAAAATGTGGAGAATGTACAATTGAAATAGAAATCTCTCTGCACGAACACAGGCTAATGTTTATATAAAATGCTGGTATTGTGTTTTTAGCTATTGCTTACTAGATAAACTATACTAATATTTGTACACTTTGCACTTATACGAGGTCAAACGTGTACTGTAACTAACATTTTAATGTGTCTATGAGGACTGAACCGTGGTCGTGTGGTCTAAGGCACCCTGCTTTGGACGGCGACTACGGGACGGCATGGGTTCGATCCCGGGTTCAGTCTCCGGGAAATTTCGACCTGTGTATAGGGCCGGTGGCTACCCACCATCGTGTGGAAATTGGGGAGCTTCGAATGAGTAAGTGTAATCCGGTCACGGAGACCTACTATAAAGGCTGGGGATACGACGGGTTGACCCCCCCCCTCACGGCTATTCCAATACTGGTTGAAGGTCTCCACGCTTAGAAGTGAATTTTTTCAGCGTGGGAGGGAGACCGGCAGTCGGGATGTAAGCCTAGGCCCTTCATGGGCTGTTGCGCAAAGGATTCAATTCAATTTTCCTTTATTCAAGGGCAAGGTTCAGCCTGCAGCTATTCTACCAAGGGGTCCATAACTGGACGTTTATTAATATTTATTTCTTTCCCCCCCTTAAATATAACAATATAATGACAAATCACAGGACAAGACGATACTAGTCCACCTGCCAAACTTTTCTTACCATGCTATTTATCCTTATAGGCTTTTATTCAGGGTAATTTTCAAGTATTACTGACTTTCTTGAGTGATAGACTTAATATCAGGGGTTACTTGTATCTGTTATATCATACGATGCTTATGCTTTACTACAATCGCTATATGTCACAGAGGGCTAAAATTCACTGATTGAAGCTTAATGCTTAGGAGTAGATGTATTTGGACAGTTCAACGCCCTCTATTGGGGCTCAGGGGGCTCGCAGTGTTGCCAGCTTCTTACTCGAAAAAATCACCAAGGTTTTTGTTTTTGGGTCTAACCTAACCTCAAGCAAGGAGCTGGCAACGTTGCTTGAGGTATTTTCTCGCAGTGTTGCCAGCTCCTCACTCGAAAAAATCACCAAGGTTTTTTTTTGGGTCTAACCTAACCTAAAGCAAGGAGCTGGCAACTTTGCTTGAGGCTTGCTTTACAGTGCATAAAGCAAGGTTGCCAACCCACTGGTACTTTGCCATAGCCTTTTACAAGAAAAAAAAGAGAAAGGGAAGAGTTAAACAACCGACAGCTTACCCACAGCTTTTTTTGCTCTAACCTAACCTAAAGCAAGGAGCTGGCAATTTTGCTTGTGCAATCAACCCGGTTGACCGCCCTCAAGTAAAAATCAGCGTTGCCAACTTCTCACTCGAAAAAAAAATCACCAAGGTTTTTTTTGGTCTATCCTAACCTAAAGCAAGGAGCTGGCAATTTTGCTTGTGCAATCAACCCGGTTGACCCCCCTCAAGTAAAAATCGGCGTTGCCAACTCCTCACTCGAAAAAAAATTACCAAGATTTTTTTTTGGTCTAACCTAACCTAAAGCAAGGAGGTGGCAACTTTGCTTGAGGCTTGCCTTACAGCGCATAAAGCAATTTTTGCCAACCTGCACACACTGGGCAAGGAGAGCCGGCACTGCTGTAAAAGAGAGAGAGATGGGTGGATGGCAACGCAG
This sequence comes from Lepisma saccharinum, assembly GCF_977018435.1. Classification (NCBI taxonomy): domain Eukaryota; kingdom Metazoa; phylum Arthropoda; class Insecta; order Zygentoma; family Lepismatidae; genus Lepisma; species Lepisma saccharinum. Next base: position 12,905,037 of record NC_139234.1, read on the forward strand.
TATGTGTGTGCGTGTGTGTGTATAATATGTAGCATTATTAACTAGAGTGTGTTGGCAATTTACTTACAACTAAAAAAAAATAGAGATGCCAACGTTGGTGTAAGATGAAGAGAGAGAGAGAGACCCGTGGCTGGGAACAGTAATGAGCGAATGCGCCACATCGTAATTTTCCAACTCCCGGGGGCCAACGTTTGTATATCGCGACTTTTGTAAACCTTTCTCTCTCTCGAGGGAACGACGTGCCGCGCACACACACACGCACACGCACGCACGCACGCGCGCGTATGTATTGTAACACAAACAAACAAACAAAATAATAATTGTTGTTTTTAGGATGCCTGGCCCCTATAACCTCGCCAGGGTGCGTGGTGCCCAACCAAAAATGTAAAAGTTTTCTAATGGCTGCGGTTATCTACAACCGCACCTCTGTAGAGTTTCACGTGTTTTTTTTTTCCCCCAAACTTCCATGAAACCCTACGGAGGACCTCCGTAATGCATGCAACGTGTACTAACGACTCTAGTGTTATTTGATGTTGTGATATTTTTGGATATAGAGTTTTATTGTGAGATATAGATAAAAATAATTATGTTTATTATTAATATTTTCTTGATGAAGATGGAGAATGTATGTGTATGTGTTACAAATAAAGTTGCATGTTTTTTTCTAGTGTGTGCGTGTATGTGTTTCAGATGTTTCGACAGCATCTGAAACGACAAAAAAAAAAGAAATTTTATTGTTAATTTTCACGTGTAAAAACAACAACAAATTTTTTTTGTGCAAATTTTCTGATTGTTTTTTGTGCTATAGTGCAAAAAAGATATTGTAACTGATAAAGGTAAAAAAAAGGTAAAGTGTTCCCCTGTGCATAGCACCACGCCATGAAGGCGTATAGGGGGTGTGGGGGTAACGCCCCACACTTTCTTGATCCGGTCGTGAGTGGGGGTGATGTGATCAGCATCACGCCCCTGACCGCCTTTACCCCCCAGGGTTTCCCCCAGGTACCCATGTTATTCGACGCTGGGTAGGCGCCGGGGCCGCTTCCACCGTTAGAAAAGTTCCCGGATTTGAACCGGCCGGGGATCGAACCCGGGACCTTGAGCATGGTAGTCAGACGCGTTACCGACTGAGCCACCGCGGCCACTGATAACTAATGAAATTTACATTTGTAACTGATCTGAACTAGTGAAATTCGTATTGTGCCATTGTAACTGATTGTGCTAGTACAAAAAATTACTTATTGTGCAAGAAAAGATGTTAAAAACCTGTTAAAACTGCTCTGTGACTCTCTCGTTCTTCACGTCGTAGGCGAAGAACTTCTCTGCAATCAGGATGACACTGCATAGGGTATCCTCGGGCAAGGCATCGTGGAACTCGCAGACGACCTTGATGTTGGTTCGATCGTTGACCACAACCTTTTTTCTTTTAGATGTGTTGATGACGAACATCGGCCTGTGGATTTTGAATTCGCTGGGGGTGTAGTACATGTCCGCACTTCCCTCGGTCACGCGTTTGTAAGCTGTGTAAGCTTCGTAAAGTTTGAGGTAATCGTTTTTGGCCACGTCGAGGTTGTAATTCTCGCGCGGGAACACTTCGTTGCGTCCATTCTTCAGATAAACGTTCTTGATCTTGCAGTCGTCGAACTTGCTGGAATCTTTCTCCTGGTTGTTATCGCGCCCGGTCTGAAAGAGCACTACGACGAAATCTGGCATGTCGAACTGTATGTTGTTGAACTGCGTCGTCACGTCGAATTCCATGTGACTTCCCGACGCCATCTTTTGCACGCACTGGTAACCGTGAAAGTAAATCGGCACCTGCGGATTTTTCAAGATCTCCGCTTTGTACTTGAGGGCGTAGTTCGTTTCGTATTCCACCACCGGCATTCTCAATTCCATGCTCCGGATGACGCATTTCGCTGCTTCGGGTAAAGTGTTGGCTATCGGCGTGGTGCCGTCCGGACCCAAAGTAGCGTATCGCATCAGTGCGTCGTTGTCGTTGGCAGCTCTTCGAAACGTAACGCGCAGTCCCCCCTTCCACATGATCTCCTTGTAGTCCGAGAAGAAACCAGGCAGCAGACGCATGGGAAAGAGCACCGTGTGACTTCTCGTCGATATTTTGGTCCCGGCTTCGAATCCCCCGGCCTGGTAGTACGCTGCGTCCGTTTTGGATAATTTCAACGTTCCCACTGCCGTCGACGTGATGCCTGGATAATCTATTCTGTCGATGACGGTGTTGTGTTTCCTCACCTCCACCTGCGAGAACAGGTGAGGCACGAAGTTGTCCACGAGTATCAAGTTTGCTGCTGCGGGAAACGCGTCTCCGCTTTCTTTCTTCACCACGTCGAATTGAAGGTAGAGGTCCGCTCTGTGAGGATGAACGAACCCATCCCCTACGTCCACGTCGTATTCGATCTCCCTGTTCGCTTCGTTCAGATTGGCGAACGTGCGACGGTTGGGAGGGAAAGATTGCAATTCGTAACTTTCGATTTGCTCCATTTTACATGTATGGTTATTTATTACACGTTGATCTCCACGATGGCCGTCGTAGTGGCACCTGCGAAATCCACCACGTCTCCTTTCTCGTTCGTCACCACCAACTCTATGTCGTCTATGCGGTTGCGACATACTGGAAAATAGATCGGCGAAGAAGGCGTGTAGATGATCGGTTCCATGAACTCGGAACTTGGTTTGAAAGTGGCTATGATTCCCGTCTGCTTGTGACTTCCTAACAATCCGTCCGAAGATTTCGTGATCATGCCTTCCGCCACGTTGCAGTGTACGTTCAGAGTCTCTATGGCCAAGAATTTAGGAATGTTGGTTGCCACGTGCTTGATGCCAGCTTCGAGTTTGGTGTCGTTCTCGAAACCTAAAAGTTCTCCCATGGTGCCCAGGTCCACGGTCTCCGTCGCGGATAGGATTTCCACTCTGTGCGTGACCGAATTTTGAGAAAGGTACGTGCCTTTGGGTAATTGAGCTTGCAAAGTGGAAAGATTGTATTGTCCTGGCGTGACGACGATGTGTTCGCTTCCGACGCTAATTTTGTTGTTGTGCTGCGTAACATTGGGTATGAGGTACATGCTGTAGAATGCACGCAGAGCCACGGATTTAGGATAGACGATGTCGTCGTGCAGCGTGAGTTTCAAGATTGAAGATTCACTCGTGAGATGGAACACGCCCATCCTAGTGATGCTGTTTGAGGTTCCACAATGCTTTCTGGAAATCTTCGACCGTAGGGTTATTTATTTTAGAGAGAAACGTGAGCACGGAGAGGCAGAGATGACCGCAGTTTACGTCTCCGAAATCTTGAATGCGTTCGTCGTTGTAGTATATGGAGGTTTTGTTCGTTTTCAGATAATGAACTAAATTTGTAGGTGGAACACCTCCGAAAGAATCGAAAACGAATGCTTTATCATTGTCGTTTTTGTGGTAACATATCCAATGCGTGCCTGGATTTTCTTGACCGTCCAAGTTGACTACTCCGCATTCTTTTCTTTTAACGCTTGAAGGTAGCGAGTCGGACATGAAAACTCCTCTGAAGTGTTTGATTTGTAACGGTCCGATCAGAGATTCAATGTCTCGGTTGGTGAGTGCTTCTGTTTCTTTTTTTTAAACTTTTTCATCACGCCCTTCCCCTTCTTCTCCATGGCCAGGTTGTGACGTTTCTGTTCTTCCAATTCCGCCTTGTTCTTTTTCGAGTCGATGACGGTTTTCGCGATGGCGGCACTTCCGCCGGCCAAACTTCCAACGGCCCCCAATGCTGCCAGGATGGCCGGGATGCTGAATATGAAACCTCCGATCTTTTGCTGTTTCCGCGAACGCTGCAATCTTTTCAATTGAGGTGTGCTGAGCAGCAATTTCATTCCATGTCCTTTCGACAAGCAAGAACGTTTCTTCTCGCGTTGTTTCTTGGTGAGTAACCCATCGAGAGCACCTAGATTTTTTAGATTCGAATATGGTATCTGGTACACGACACCCTTGGGCTTCATGTTGATGCTCTATGTGTTATTTTCACGGTATGTTATTTATATATATATTCTGAGATTTTTTCTTGTGTAGTTTTTTTACGGTATGTTATTTATATATTTTCAAGGCCTCGCAGTCGTTACACAAATTCTATTACGTGCTTTGTTTTCTTGCCAAGAAGTTCTTTTGCCCCCTTGTACACGATTCGAGTTTTGTTCTCGATTAAAATAGATAGCTTCTCGTCAGATAACATGTTACCGTATCGATCTGGTAAAAATAGACTGTATTGTGCGTTGAGCAACAGGCGTACCTTGGGACCATACTGGGTAGAAACAATTGAACCAGAAGTTATCGTGTAAGGTTTGTCGACTTCCAATTCCTGAATTTTTACATACTCGACTGACAAATTTAGCATTTGTTTTAATGCTTGGAGATCACTTATTTTTTCAGTCGTCATATCAAAAAAAATTTCAAAGTGTTAGAGAGAAATTTAATTGTTTTTTCACGATGTGTGTTATTTATATATACCGAAGATTATTTATTTATATATCAAGTTTTTTTTGACACGTATATATATTATTATTTTTTAACAGAGGAAGAAAGTCCGTGCTTCGGAAAACGCGATGATGTGCGTAATGATATCTTCCCTCTCCTGCATAGACTTGTACCAATCATCAGTGTACCGTCTTCTTCCCTGCATTGCCTCGTGCAGTTCGTCCGACCTATCGTTTAATTTCTCCCCTGCAGCCGAAAGCAGAATGTTGAGATCACCGCACCTCAGGCCGCTGATCTCCCGAAGACGGTCCTTGAGAACCATTTCACACGGAATTCGAAATTCCGGCGTCGTTCTTGCTATGATTACACGTTTTCCTACATCTCCGTTTACTACTTTTTTGAATATTTTAGATAGTAGTTCGTGCGGCAAATCAGTTATGCGAGACATGTTGTTATTATTATTATTTTTTTACGGTATGTTATTTATATACCCCACCCCAATTTTTGTTTCGTGTTCATGGCGATGGTGGTGCCTAGTGCGGCGACCCGTTCACCCAACGATGCGTCTCTACTCACGAACCTTTTGAAAGCTACGTGCTCTAACTTTCTGTCTGCTTCGTGACGTGCATCCAGATCCGTCTGCGTGGTGTTGTAAGCGATGTCGTGATCTTTGCATGCTGCGTCCAACGGATTCACACCCTTGTCTCCTCTCTCCAATCTTTTCTCGAGTTTGGTGCCTGGTCCGCAGTACTGGTAGCCAGGTAAATGCATTTCGAAAGGTAACTTGTTGATGATGTCGTTCACGAGTCCCTTTCCTTCGGCCACGTTCCAAAATTTCGGAGGCAGCGTGTTGATGATTTTGATCAGGTAACCTATGCCCTTGTCGTCGTTCACGATGAAGTTGGAAAGTTTCGTGCTGATCATGTCCACGATGCCAACCTTCTCGTTGTAGAAATTACGATTGCCTGCATTCTCCTCGCCGGCTATCACCAACAATCGGTCCACGAGTTTCCTAACGTCGTCCACCCAAACGAATTCTTTGGGTAACGTGTTGTAGCGTTTGACGCCGCTGCCTGTTTTGACCTGGTTCCAAATCGGTTTGATGAGATTCCTGTACTTCTCGCCGCTGCTCGATTTCACCCTATTCTGCGAGGCGTCGTTGTTCTGGTACAAGGCATCCGTCATGATCAGAATTTCCTTGTAACTCTGGTAATCTTCGTCGGTGTAATCTTTCGGCTGCTTTTTGGCAACGAGTTCCCACAGTCCCACCGTACCCGGATACCTGTTCCAACTATCCTTGTCGCCTAAATTGACTTTAATGTCGTTGCCTTCGAAGGTCACCTTCGATTTCCCAATCTTCCACACCACACCGCCGCCTTCGCTGGTTTCCATGCTGGGATACAATCCGAACACTTCATCCTTGTCGAATTTCCCCGTGCTCAGGTAGTCTCGTGCCAAAGGTCCCAACTCGATTTTATCCGAAGATGTGCTACCAATGGCACGACGTCGTGCCGGTACGTCCTTCAGTTCGAACGGCGTCGAAGGAATGCTCGAAATGGGCGTGGGTACGGCGTAACTTTTAGCTGCGAGCGGTATGAGTTCATTAATCAAATTTTTATTTTGTTCCGTGACACTTTTAATTTCTTTACCTAGACTGCTGATGGCATCGATCACAGGTTGATCCTGACGTTTCTTCTCTTCGTAGAATCCGCGATTCTCGGATTTCCAACCTTTGAAGCGTTTCGCGAGGTAATCGCGAAGCTTGAGATTTTCGTCTTCGATTTTTCGTTTCGTCATGACGTTATTTATATACGTCGTTTCTCACAACGTTGCAACGTTTAGAAAATCGTTGATTTTGTTTCTGTATTTTCCATCGTTGGGTTTCCTCGTCATGTCGATCGTCGCGAATCCGAAATCGTCACCGTTCCAGCAAGTAGAGCAGCAGCGTTCCGAAAATTGATTGTAGTTCATGTCTCCGCCTACGTAGTCATCGTACACGTGCTTGAGGTTGGTGTGATCTTGACGAAACAAACATATGAAATTAGCGTTGTCGCGCACTAACTGTTTTGGAATTTTGGAAAACGTTTGAGCTAGGTAGAAACAATCCATTCCTTTGTGACGACCTTGCGTGAAAAAGTTGCGAATTTCATTTTGATTTTCCAGGATGGCGTCGTCGAACACAACGACTGAATTTTCACGACAATCGTCAAGAGGTTTTATATCCGAGGCGAACGTTGCAATGTCCAGACCATCGTACAGTTTCATCAGTTGCTGGTATTTGGATTGCTCCAAACTTTTCGAGAACACGTCCAATCTAACCAATTCGGTGCGAGGAGAAAATTGTCCACGAGCAGTGTCGTTTTCCCACACCCCGAAGGACCTACGATCAGACAGCGGATGCTGTCGGGAAGCAACTCACCGTTCTTTTTCTTCCTTTGACTTTCCGGATCCGGTAGACGCTTCACCACGTTCCACGTACTCACAAGATCACTTCGTTCGCGTCGATCCAACTCTTTTCCGGAAGTCCCAGCCATTTGACAAACAGTTTGTCACCTTTCCTACGCAATACTTTCTCGATGAGGTACGTGTCGGGGTGTTTTGTTTTAGAGAGTTCCTCTTCGTAAAATCTTCCTTTCAAAATCTCGCCGCTACTATCTTTTATTATATACGTGTGTCGGTTTCCGGGTAGAACTCGAACCACCGTAAAAAGTTCCGTGCTCCAATTTTTTGTGAACCCCTTCTCGAAGGTGCGTTTGAATTTGCTGATCCTCACCCGGTCTCCAATTTTGTATTTAGCTTTCTTTGTCGTGGGTGTGTACTTTGGACAGTAAACGGTAGAAATTAAACGCTGCTCGTCGGACTTGGTAACGTCGGCTGGCTTCATGCCTATCGTTCTGTGCACCGTATCATTATAGGTGTCGACGAGTTCCGGCAGGATGTCGACCCATTTGTAATTTCCCCGAAGCGTGAATCGTTTCCACATGTGTGTTTTCAAGGTTCGATTGAATCTTTCCACGATGCTGGCTTTGATGTGACTGAAGGTCGAATAATGTCGAATCTTGTGTTTTTGAATAAATTTTTGGAATACGGCGTTGTAAAATTCTTTACCGTTGTCCGTTTGCAGAAACCGTGGTCGTCTGCCGCCGCTTTCGCGAAAAATTGTCTTGAATGCTTCCGTGACGCACGTTCCCGTTTTCGCCTTCAAAGGTAGAGCCCATGCGAATTTCGAAAACGTGTCTATGACAGTGAGAAGGTACTTGTTGCCCTTGTTCAATTTATGCACGTTTTTCAAATTGCCGCTACTCATCTCCACGAGGTCGTTTGCCAGAGGTCGTCGATGCCCTTGGTTACCACAGCCAAACGTTCGTAGTTGCGGCGTGCAGGTTTATGCAATTCTTCGACGATGGCTTGCCTAGACATTTTTTTAGAGATTACGTTTCAAGAGAAGCACAAGCGTGATGGGATTCAAAGAGGGTGGCACTTCGCTCGTGTTTTGAACGATCAGCTTATCGCCGGCACTCACGTCGAAAACGGTGAGATCTTCGTCTTCGTGTATTTCATATATGTTGCGCGTTTCGTTCCAACGTGCCAGAGGAATGTTTCCTGCTTTTTGGACACCACGATTCGATATCAAAGTCATGGTGGGAACGCTAGCTTTTCTACCGTGAGACCAGTACGAAAATTCGTTTATCTGAATCGTGCCATCGAGGAGAAACTTGTAGTACGGATGATAAGGATGCAACATGTACAGTTTGTTACCTTCGACGAACGTGGAGATTCTCTGTTGATTAGGAACGCTGTTGATTTCGATGGCTTGCAGAGAATGCAGTTTAGCGAATTTAGTGTCGACGCCGAGCAGATTACTGTGAACTTGTCCGAGTTTATTTTCGATGGGCAGCAAATGCTCGATTATGGTATCCGCTACGGCAGAAAACGACGGTTTGATTTTCACTTCCACGTTCAACTGCTTGTAGTTTTCGTTGAGTTCTTGCAACTTGGCACCGAAAGAGGTCAGCGTCGATTCCTGCGTTGATTCCAGCACTCCAACTTGATCTCTGATGTTGACGACTATATTCTGAAGGTTCTCGACTTGATTCAATTTCGAGCTCTTCTCGGTAAGATCGTTCACAATGCTTCGCATCTCTGTAAACTGCGTGTGAAGGTCGGCGACGCTCTGCGAAGTGGGCAGCGTCGACACCAGCGAAGCAAGTTCGTCTCGAATCTGTTCCACGTTCGCCGTTTCCGTTTCTAGTCGTTTCAGCATTCGAGATATGTTTCTTTTCAAAGCGTGCAATTCTTTGGAGGTGGGGAGATTGGCCACTTTACTCTCGAGATCGCTCAACGAATTTTTGATGTCGCTCGATTCGGATAGTGTCGTCACCGCCGTTTTCAATTTTTCCAAATCTTCGCTCGAAGGCACGCTCGTCCGTAACGATTCCAAGTCACCCTGTATGTTGTCGAGTACGTGATGAAAATGAGCGAGATTCGTTTCGACGTTCAAATTTTCTAAATATTCGATCTTTTGCTGAACCGTGCTCAACGTGTCTTGAATGCTCGTCAACGCTCTCGCTTCAGCGTGAATATTTTTAATTTCTTCGTTGATCAATTCCAAGGACGCCTGAAGCGTAGCGATGGTGGTTTGAATGTGTTCGAAATCTTGATAGGCCTCCAATTGAATTTTTATGTTCGCGACGCTTTTACCGATGACCTGCAGTTCGTCCGACGATGGTAGGTTCGTCATTGTATCTTCCAAAGTCTGCAACTTGGATTTAATTTCTTCCAACGTGCTGGTGAATTCTTCTTGTAATTTGGAAACGACGACATGCAAGCGTTCTGCGTCTATATCGTTCACCACGGTTTGAAGTTCAGAGAAATTCATTTCTATTGCGGAAGTTCGTTCTTCGATTTCGAGTTTCAATTTTTCCAAATCTTCATTTTTCGATTGAAATTGCTGTAATTTGGCCAAATCATTTTGAAGCGAATCCACGCTCAACTGTATATTTTGAACGCTGTCGTAAGAAGGTACGTCGACATAATTTTTTATCAGCGTTTTCAGTTCGGAATCGATTTTCAGAATGGGGTCGAGACATTGCGTTTGGAGCGTAGCGATTTCCGACTCTAAACTTTTGTTTAAGGTCTCCTGCAAAGCGATCAAATCGGTCCTCAACTTCTTAACTCGAATGTCCAACATGAGAATCTCTTCTGCGTGGTCTACACGCTTGGTGTTGCCGAAAATGTCGTTAGGCATTTTTGGTTAACGGTTATTTATAATAGGATAGACGATTCGTAATTCTACGAAGAGAGGAATAAGTTTGTCGTAATCTCCGAGGAGTTCCACGTAAAAATAATCTCCTGCAGAAACATCGTACGTAATGTTAGAAAGCATCTTGTCGTGCTTGATTCGAAAAATATTCTTGCCGGTAGAAATTTTGATTTCGCCTGCGTTTTCCGGATTCACGGTGATTTGAAGTTTCCCGTCGATCGGAATTTCGTAGAAATGTAAATTGTTATTAAAAACATAAAACATCTTGCCCACATCGTCATCCAATTTCGTCCAAATGCTGTTGAGGTGAATGATCAACAGACCGTTGAGTTTAGGTAACACGGAAGGTAAGACTTCATGATCTGGTATGGTTTCCATAATGATCTGTTTTTTGAAACCGAACAAATTCATTGGCATGCTGGTTATTTAAGAATACGGTCAAAGTTTTTTGTAATAACAGTCAATGTTTTTTTTTTGTAATAACAGTCAGTGTTTTTTTTTTGTAATGACAGTCAAAGTGTTTTTTTTTTGTTTTGTTTTGTTTTTTATGAATCTTCTGTTGAAGATGGGCATATGTTGCAGGTTTTGCTTTCTGCTAAGCGATAGTGCCCCCACGGCAATGTGTGAATACCACACTCGAGGACGCGCCTCTTATCGTCGTTGGGATCCAGCGCAATTTTTCTAACTTTGTTTGTGGTCAACACATGGTCGACGCTCTGGATGCGCTGTTCTTCTCTTAGAACCGACGACCTGGTCTTGAGGCAATCAACAAAGTCCTCGAATGCGAGATGCTCCCGAACCACCTGTCTGCCGACACCCTTGGCCTTCTTGGTAACGCTGCCCTCGGCTTTGATGGCATAGGCCTTGGCGCGAAGACCTGCAAACTCGAGAATTACATCACCGTCCTTCTCGTCTTTGAGTTTGCCAGGCACTTTTTTGTTTCGGGGCAGGATGCCGTACTGGTTCGGCTGGGGATAGCCCGAGGTGTCGAAGAGGTTAACCAAAGCTGGTGCCGTGACTATATCCCCGTATGCATCGGCTGAGTGGACGTGGTACACCAAGCTGTCCGTATCCGTGTAGAGAAGCGAGATGTTGTGGCTATAATGTGGACGTAATATGTCGTAGTACGTCTCGAACATGTGCAGCTTGCTCAGGTCTAATACTGAGGCACCAACATAAATTGGCTTGTCGAGCTCCACCTCGCTCTTCCTCATATGCACCAGAGCAAGCTGTTCGTTATAAATGGTCCTCGATTTGAATAACGGGTTTGCTACGAGCCTGCGACATTGTGCTTTCCTCGTTACCAATTTTATGTCCATGTAATTCCGTACATTCTCCATAGTTTTGCCAAACACCGCATTATTCATTAACTTGAAGAAATCACGATCAAAATCAGAAGTGGCGACTGTGCGATGTTCGGTGTTGAGCTCGATGTATGGCTTCAACCATGGAGAATGCTCGAACATCAAAACTCGATGTACTGTGCGGACGGTAACCCCTTGCTTCATCAACCACCGGAGATTCTGGTAGTGCAGGACATAACGCTCTTTGGACTCGAAATCCATGACGAGCTTCTTCTGGTTGGAATCGGGTGGACACTTGAACTCGGGTGCAGGGGGAAGATCGCAGAACAAATCCTGCAGCTTCTCGGAGAACTCAAGGTCCACCTCGGCGAAGAACCCATGTTCCGAATCGTCGAAGCTTTCGACGTCGAAGTTGGAAGGGTCAGCCCACTCGAAGCCTCTAAAAGGGAGTGGCTGCATCATGGAGTGTCCGTAGAGGTTATTGACGTCCGTGTACATGATGTAGCTGGACGGTCGTGAGGGGTCGTAACCGGTGGACATGTGGTGATTGTTGGCGTGCGAGTGTCGCTGCGACACCTGGACCATTCCACCCCGCACGGCACGTTCCACAAACAGCATCATGTCCACGTCCGAAAGAAGCTCCAGCTCGATCTTCGTCACCAGAAACATGGCTGACCACGCCAGTCCGGGGAGACTGTAAAAATAGGCAGGGTCCAGCTTGTAGATGGTCTTCGCTGTCGCACGGAACGTCTGGAACACGTCGGCGAGGAGCGTCACATCAAGTCTGAGGTAGGCGTCGTGGTAGTCCCCGAGAGTTCGACAGCCCAGCTCGCGCCACATGGACTGGGCGTGGTGATATTCCTCGTCGGTGATGTTCGAGCCTCGCAGCTTGCTGTAGAAGTTTGCTCGAGGAGGTAGCGACGTCTCTGCGAACTTGGAAGGGTCTGTGACGTATTCGTAGGGGTAGACCCCCTTACGCTTGAAGAGACCGGCGTCCAAGTTCGGAAAGTTTCCGGAGGTAATAAGCATTTGCTCGTCGCTAAGCTTCCCTGCGAGAGCATCGAGGCTTGCCGGGAGGAACCTCAGGGAGTCGAGGAAGCGAAGCTCGACGGTAGAGCGTGATCCTGAGATCGACACTCGTTTGCTCACACTGATGTAACGCTCCTCGTTCTGCGCCAGGACGCTGATTCTCTCGTTGTCGTACCCAAGATGCTTGACGAGGTGGTGGAAGTCGTATCCCGAGCCATTGTGAAAAAACACAGGGATGAAGCGCGGGTCCGGGGCATTGAGGTTGCATCCGTTGCACCAAGGACCAACATACCTACCGTTAAAGTGATCGTGGTGTTGGACTTTACGGTTGTTGGCGGTGTACTTCTTGTCGCAGACAGGGCAAGCGATGGCCTCGTCGTGTCTACGCTGATCGTCGGGGGACAGTGGGAGCATAGACTTGGGGGTCAACAGTACTTTTGTTATCTCGTTGGCCTCGACAACCATCCTCTCGAGGAAGTGTTTGGCGGCGTCGGGACCGCGATACACGTAGGGCTCGGGGGCGATGTGCTGGTCTCGTCGCACCACAACGTATGCATAACTCGAAGCCTCGTGGAGTTGGTAAGGGGTGGTGGAGGAAACGTCGGGATCGGGATCGCAAGTGGACAGGGGTTTGAGGAAGGCCTCGAAATCCGCGATGATGATAGCGGGATGTTCTACCATGGCACCGTGCATGCGGAAACGCTCCACAGTGCCAGGTTTGGGCAAGACTGCCACACCCGGCTCGTTGGCATTGCAGTAGATCTTGTGGCGAGCGAGCTTCTCTGCAGCGATGTTGGGACCTCTGATGTGCTGATAATCCTGCTGTTTTCGATTGTCAAAAGTTGACAAGCACCTTCGACAAACTTCTATGCTACCATCATGCTTGCTTTTTTGACTTGACACCAACCGGGAGAGGGAACGAATAAGAGTGTAATGGTGATGGGTCTCGCCCTTGATGAGCAGAAGGTGAATTTCCTGCGCATCATCGTCGTCTACGTCGCTCACCCGGATAGGGTACACCGCATTTTTGTCAGCGAGGCCATAAACGTTGATGGCCAACTGCGCACGAGCCTCAAACTTTCGAATATCCAGGACCTCCACCGGGTAGTCGATCCCAGCCATCGCATCTTCCAGCTCTGCTTCGTAGGGTAGGTAGTGGTTAACTCGGTGTGGATGGTTTTTCCAGTGGACAGGGTGCAACGCTGCAAGCACCGACCAGAGAAAGCACTTGGCGTCACTGTTCTGAATGTTCAGGACAGCCTTCTTATCCACAATGGCAGATGGTAAGGGGACGTAGCTGGAGGCGGAGAGAGGCACGAACTTACAAAGTTTGACGCACAGTTCGTGAGGCTCGCCACACAGCGAACCCCCCGAGCCTTTAGCTTGATGTTCTTCTTGTTTTGCCACCAGCTCCTCTGCAAACTGGTTGTAGATAACCTCGAGGTTGTCGCCATCCGCCAGATGCAGCGTCTTCGCCTTGGTGTTGTGGCAGAAGCTGTAAATTTCATCGGACAGCTTCTTGTACTGGCAACGTAGCGATGCGTAGAATTTGGTAGAGTGCGTAGCCAGTGCATCGCCGAGGATGGAAACTATCTCGGCTCGCACGTTCTCCAAAAAGCTACGCACGTCGCATGAGCCCTCCGAAGTGAGGACAAAGTCCTCTAACAACCGCTGGAAAGCAGACTGGTTTGTTTTTGTCACAGGCTTGACGCGTTTGGCGGATGGTGGCGAGTCGGCTTCCGCTTTCCTCTTGGTCGAGCTGGTCGACGGTTGTGGAACAGGTGCTCCGACGACAACTTTGCATGATGTTATATGCCTCTTCAAATTATTAATAGTAATATGTATACCGCACCTGGGACATGGTTCGGTGGCAGCCAAATGCTTGCCTAGCACGCAGGTACGACAGTGTCTTGCAAAACGTTTGCTTGATATGCTTCTTTTGCACACAGGACAACTTTTCATGGAGCGCATTTTTTTGGGGGGGTATGTTTATTTATGTGATCTGTTGGTGGTAGAGTGTTTACAAAAAATACCTTACGAGAAAAATTTTGCAGGATAATTCTAATTAGTGTTAGTTTAAGGGGGTTTATTTATATATGGGTGGCGTTGTTTTCCTCAAATATGTACTTTAATAAACCCTGTAAAAAAATTTAAAACGTTGAAATTATCCAAAACGGACGCAGCGTACTACCAGGCCGGGGGATTCGAAGCCGGGACCAAAATATCGACGAGAAGTCACACGGTGCTCTTTCCCATGCGTCTGCTGCCTGGTTTCTTCTCGGACTACAAGGAGATCATGTGGAAGGGAGGACTGCGCGTTACGTTTCGAAGAGCTGCCAACGACAACGACGCACTGATGCGATACGCTACTTTGGGTCCGGACGGCACCACGCCGATAGCCAACACTTTACCTGAAGCAGCAAAATGCGTCATCCGGAGCATGGAATTGAGAATGCCGGTGGTGGAATACGAAACGAACTACGCCCTCAAGTACAAAGCGGAGATCTTGAAAAATCCGCAGGTGCCGATTTACTTTCACGGTTACCAGTGCGTGCAAAAGATGGCGTCGGGAAGTCACATGGAATTCGACGTGACGACGCAGTTCAACAACATACAGTTCGACATGCCAGATTTCGTCGTAGTGCTCTTTCAGACCGGGCGCGATAACAACCAGGAGAAAGATTCCAGCAAGTTCGACAACTGCAAGATCAAGAACGTTTATCTGAAGAATGGACGCAACGAAGTGTTCCCGCGCGAGAATTACAACCTCGACGTGGCCAAAAACGATTACCTCAAACTTTACGAAGCTTACACAGCTTACAAACGCGTGACCGAGGGAAGTGTGGACATGTACTACACCCCCAGCGAATTCAAAATCCACAGGCCGATGTTCGTCATCAACACATCTAAGAGAAAAAAGGTTGTGGTCAACGATCGAACCAACATCAAGGTCGTCTGCGAGTTCCACGATGCCTTGCCCGAGGATACCCTATGCAGTGTCATCCTGATTGCAGAGAAGTTCTTCGCCTACGACGTGAAGAACGAGAGGGTCACAGAGCAGTTTTAACAGGTTTTTAACATCTTTTCTTGCACAATAAGTAATTTTTTGTACTAGCACAATCAGTTACAATGGCACAATACGAATTTCACTAGTTCAGATCAGTTACAAATGTCAATTTCATTAGTTATCAGTTACAATATCTTTTTTGCACTATAGCACAAAAAACAATCAGAAAATTTGCACAAAAAAAAATTGTTGTTGTTTTTACACGTGAAAATTAACAATAAAATTTCTTTTTTTTTGTCGTTTTAGATGCTGTCGAAACATCTGAAACACATACACGCACACACTAGAAAAAAACATGCAACTTTATTTGTAACACATACACATACATTCTCCATCTTCATCAAGAAAATATTAATAATAAACATAATTATTTTTATCTATATCTCACAATAAAACTCTATATCCAAAAATATCACAACATCAAATAACACTAGAGTCGTTAGTACACGTTGCATGCATTACGGAGGTTCTCCGTAGGGTTTTATGGAAGTTTGGGGGGAAAAAAAAACACGTGAAACTCTACAGAGGTGCGGTTGTAGATAACCGCAGCCATTAGAAAACTTTTACATTTTTGGTTGGGCACCACGCACCCTGGCGAGGTTATAGGGGCCAGGCATCCTAAAAACAACAATTATTATTTTGTTTGTTTGTTTGTGTTACAATACATACGCGCGCGTGCGTGCGTGCGTGCGTGTGCGTGTGCGTGCGTGCGGCACGTCGTTCCCCCGAGAGAGAGAAAGGTTTACAAAGGTCGCGATATACAAACGTTGGCCCCCGGGAGTTGGAAAATTACGATGTGGCGCATTCGCTCATTACTGTTCCCAGCCACGGGTCTCTCTCTCTCTCTTCATCTTACACCAACGTTGGCATCTCTATTTTTTTTAGTTGTAAGTAAATTGCCAACACACTCTAGTTAATAATGCTACATATTATACACACACACGCACACACATACTGCGTTGCCATCCACCCATCTCTCTCTCTTTTACAGCAGTGCCGGCTCTCCTTGCCCAGTGTGTGCAGGTTGGCAAAAATTGCTTTATGCGCTGTAAGGCAAGCCTCAAGCAAAGTTGCCACCTCCTTGCTTTAGGTTAGGTTAGATCAAAAAAAAATCTTGGTAATTTTTTTTCGAGTGAGGAGTTGGCAACGCCGATTTTTACTTGAGGGGGGTCAACCGGGTTGATTGCACAAGCAAAATTGCCAGCTCCTTGCTTTTGGTTAGGATAGACCAAAAAAAACCTTGGTGATTTTTTTTTCGAGTGAGAAGTTGGCAACGCTGATTTTTACTTGAGGGCGGTCAACCGGGTTGATTGCACAAGCAAAATTGCCAGCTCCTTGCTTTAGGTTAGGTTAGAGCAAAAAAAGCTGTGGGTAAGCTGTCGGTTGTTTAACTCTTCCCTTTCTCTTTTTTTTCTTGTAAAAGGCTATGGCAAAGTACCAGTGGGTTGGCAACCTTGCTTTATGCACTGTAAAGCAAGCCTCAAGCAAAGTTGCCAGCTCCTTGCTTTAGGTTAGGTTAGACCCAAAAAAAAACCTTGGTGATTTTTTCGAGTGAGGAGCTGGCAACACTGCGAGAAAATACCTCAAGCAACGTTGCCAGCTCCTTGCTTGAGGTTAGGTTAGACCCAAAAACAAAAACCTTGGTGATTTTTTCGAGTAAGAAGCTGGCAACACTGCGAGCCCCCTGAGCCCCAATAGAGGGCGTTGAACTGTCCAAATACATCTACTCTTAGGCTCTAAATCATGTTTATTGATTAATCACACGAACCTTACAGAGGATTGTAGGAGCCATAGGACCACACGCCAGAGCCTTATTAGACTGCAAGAAGCACTTACAGGGAGTACTACGAGGAAACGAAGTTGCTTTTTTTTTTTTAGTGCTTTACTATAAGGTTACCAGTTACACAGCCAATATTCGCTATTTCAAGTACCTACATGTACCAGAACCCCTTACAGACCAACACTAACTAGACTTCAATTTATACCATATTAGTTCCTAAATGCAGCAAGAACACTGATTGTACAACTAGATCAGGATTTTTCTATGTAAGTATATTTTTATTGATTACTAAGTTTAACAGACCAAACTAGAAGACGGCAAAATTCACTAAACATAGTACAATAGCGTAGGTGATTGCATGAAAAGTAGAAATTATAACAAACACAAGACTTCGCTTTTTGCTTTTGTGACTAATCGCGACGCTGAGGATTTGCGAAAGGACAAAAATCTTATGGACTGGACATATATTACCAATACAGACGCCTATGTAGGAACGCTAGAGTACTGTTAGCTTTCAAAATTGAGGTTATACTGTACTGTTTGTTAAATATTTTGTTTTTGGTAAGTGGTCCCTAGTGTCGAGAGCTCTCATGTTTTAATCCCCACAAGCTTGATCTTCTGATGAAAAATCCCACTAAAGTTTGAAAACCGCTAATTCTTTCTAAAGGCTGGCAGGGTAATCGTAAGTAAAAAGGTTAATTTTGTTATTTTTATAAATATATGAGAGAGTGATTTTCTTTCTTATATTTATTTTACCAGGATAATCTAAAGTACTGGTGTCAACTCTTGTATTGAGGTTTACTCATGTAAATCAAGAACCACCAGCGAATCAGTGTGAACCTATAATTTTTTTGTGAATATATTTTTTAGTTTTCTTCTGTAATAAAATAAAGAAAAGGTAATTGGTTATTCTTTTCTTCATATATTAAAAAGTATAATAATATTTGATATCAGTTTATCTCAATCGTTCTGTAGCTAAAAAGCAAAGCTTAGTATAATAATAAGAATAATAAAAGATATACACATTTTATCGTTATAGACACACTACATTAATTGATTTTATTTATTTGTTTTATTTAACTTTGCTATACTTCCACTTTTGGCTAATCACGAAGATGAGGATGAATTTTAATAAGATGAAGGGGAGGAAGAGAATAATCACAAACACACATTTGCAGATCACAAAACCACAAAACAAGCTCCGCGTAGGATTGTACTGGCTGAGAGTCCAGACAGTCTCCAATCCTCCAAAATCCTATTCGCTCCGAAATCCGGATAAGAAATTTTTCGTATTCGGATTTCAATTTTTCCGAAATCTGGATTCCAGTTTTTTTTGGTCATCCCTACTCTCAACAAGCGCTCGAGTAGTATTAAAGGATGAAGCGATCCGACAAACGTGAAAACACGCCAAAGTTTTAGTATTGCATACAAAAATACTTCTGAAAGATACTGAATGCACGACATCTAAAATAGAATAGATGTGGTACACTTCCGCTATAAATTGATTAACGATATTTTTAATGTGGTTATGAGGCTCTAAAGTAACTGAACTGACTCTATAAATGTTATGTATTTGGTAATGTACATAGTTTACATATTCAGTGTATCTCTAAAGTCTATAGTTTTAGACTTTGCACACGCGCGTGCGCACACGCGAACACATATACATGTGTGTGCATGTTTGTGTATGCATGTATGCAGGGTGGGTGAGAAGTAACTACGCATTGAAAATTTGCTGTAGTTCTTATTACAAGCAATCTCAATTAAGTTTTCTGTATATATACATTATGGAATTGGATTACATATGTGCCCAGGCCCGTAGCTAGAGGGGGGCAGGGGGGCAATTATCTCTAAAGTCTATAGTTTTAGACTTTGCACACACGAACACATATACACAGTGGCGTCTCGTGGCCTCAAATTTGGCCGGGGTTTATTTTTTAAAGAATTTAAAATGTAATGACAATTCACATGAATTACAAAAAATATGTATTTTTTTCTTCTAGACTACAAAACTGGACTTACTTTTTTGAAAGAATTTAAAATGTAATGACAAATTACATGAATTACAAAAACACGGGTATTTATCTTCTTCATAACTACAAAACTGGACTTTTTTTAAAAAAAGAATTTAAAATATAATGACAATTCACATGATTACAAAAGAAACAGGTATTGTTGTGAAACATACCTTTCTACGAACGTTGACTCCTGTTCTTCTGCTCAGCAAATTTTGTTATTACATTTTCGTTGAAGCCCTCTATGTTTGAAATGTATTCTATCTCTATTGTAAGCAAGTGCCAAGGCATTTGGTCTGTCTTGTCCCATTGCATTTCTTAAGCAGGTTTTAATACGCTTCAATGTGCTGAAACATCGTTCAGATTCAGCTGTTGCCACTGGAGTTATTAAAATTATGTTTGTCATTTTTACTGTTTCTGAAAAGGTATCCTCTAAATAATTTTAAATAAAAAATGAATGCAATCTACTGATAGAGTTTATGTTTTTCAACTACAACTACAATAAAGAACACGAAGTTTTCTCTTTAGTTTTCCCTCTTCTATGAAGGGATAATAAATCTGGGAAGATGCCTCTGTTTAAAGATTGTTCTCTTTCAATATGTCCTCGTAGAGCAAGTTCATGTCGACCACAGAATTTTAAGCAATCGATAATTCTATTATTAATTATCGAAACTTCGGGATGGTATTGAGGCATTCCTTTAATGATTAGTAACATAATTAAAACATGCTACTTTTAAAAGAGGGAAAATTGCACATGCAAACGTATTTTAAAAATTCATGTTTCTGAAACCTGATCGATATAATACAAAGAAGGTTGTCCGCGTTCTCATTAGAATTTCAGATTTCATTATTTCGTAAATCGCATTATGATTTTAATAAGAAACGTTGCATGCTAAAGAAGAATTGCATAGTGAAAGAGTTACAAAGAAAGAATTGAATGACAGATTTGGTTTATTTTTGCTTTTCTGTCTTTTTTTAAATATGAAAGTAAAACCCATAAGAGGATCTCTTTCTTTGTTTCCAATAGCCGGCCTCCTTGGCGTAGTGGTTAGCACATCGAACTTCAACTCCAGAGGTTTGGGTTCGAATCCTGGCTTGGGCATGAATGTTTGTGAGTGTTCAGTCATCATTTCATCACTTATCCCTATCTTCGCAAATTAGCCAAAAGTGGCACAAGATGCGAAGTAAATGAAGCAAATCAATCAATCAATATTTGTTTTCACACATACTATCATATTTACTAAATTCTCAATTTTCTCATTAAGGACAAATCAATGTCTTACCCGTTTGGATTCGAATCCGGGACCCCTGGCGTCGAAGCGCGATGTGATAACCACTACGCCAAGGAGATCGACAGAGGCCTCCGAGGTACTACGGGCCTCACAGAACGTCACAGGAGTACTATCGGATTATAAATTATGGATATTAGAGTTTGGATAATAAATAAATAAATTATATAATATATAATCTATATATAAAAAAACACCCGTTCTTTATTTATAGAATATCAAAGAGAGCTATAGTTTGCCAAACTAAAAAATAATCCTATTTTGTTCTCACGATGGTAAAAATAGAAGGCATAATCAAAAATAAATTGGTAACTATAGATTGACACAGAATTGAATAAGCTGAATTTTGATGTAACTCGTTTTTATGTGGTTCTACTGATTAACTTTTAATTGGAGTCCAAACTTGAATATCCGTAATTTTTAATCCGATAGTAGTCCGGTATAATCTATTTACAACATTTAACACAACGCAGTACAAAAGCCTAATATTTAGTTTTCTGACTGAATAGTTCCTTCTTATTCATTCAGAACATTGCAATCATTTCCAGGAACATTTCAAATTTTACATAACATCAGAAAGTATTAAAATTATACTGATATACTTAAAATCCAATCTTTACCATTCTCCATAATGTAACTTTATTTTTGAAATTATCAAGTGAAAGAGGCAATATACAATCTAGATAAAATTTTACTCTGCATTTGAAACTTACTCTAAATTCGAAAGAATTCCCAACCTTCTTCACATATTTATTTACTGTACAATAATTTACGTACGGATCAAAGTTCCACATGCAAAATTTTTTTGGAAAGTTTTATGTGGAGGAAGAATGATGAAATAGTTTGTAAGATAGTAGTTTCAGATTTTGAAAACGCAATTCCAGTTTGTAATTTGCAGATATTTTAAATTTATCTGGTTCAAATTTGGCTGCAAGTTATCGTTGCCATAGTTCTAAAAAGTATTTTTTCATATTAAGAACTTTACATACAAACGCATGCAGAAGACGAGACAAAGTGTACAAGTACTAATTTAACTAAGTTAACCTACTCTAAATACTTGATGAGTACTAGGAACATCAAACTTAAATGTCTTAACCTACTAATTCAAGCCTATAGAAATAGATTTATGATCACACGGTAAATGAAACGCTTTGAGAATATCGATGAAAATATCTTAGTTTAATTAAACAATAAAGGAGAAAAGTTACATGAACTCGCAATGATTGACCGTGCAACTGTACGAATCATTATTCGTTAAAGGACTTTGTCGGCAGAGTTTCCATTTCCATTTGCATGTGTGTCTGAGTTGTATAACCGGAAAATATACTCCAAGGCTGATATGCGACACACATTTGTACATTAACGAAGTAACTTGCATTACACTAATCTTAGATCTTGCTCTTTTCGACAGAAATGTACTACAAAGAAATAATGTAACATCCATTGGTTTATATTGAGTACAAGGGTACAAAATTATTCACAATATATTTGTTGTGTTGCAAAAATTTCAATGATGGGTGTAATATTCACTCATGCGATATTTACCATCGTGCATACAACGCTATGTAACTCGAATTGAAGATGTACTAAGTGAATTTCATTTCGAATAGCGTGAAAGTTAGTACACGATCTTCGAAATGCCCATTTCCGACAACGTTGTTCACAATAATGTGAACATACAAATCACAAAGACTTGTGCTACTGTCGGTTAGGTTACGTTGTAGATTTTGAACTTCTATATTCAGTTATATCAGGTTGACAGAGGTTGTTTGTAATCTTTAATTTATTTGCTTCATTATGAAGACGTGTGTTTCTGCTTTGTAAACGATTGAATATGTTTTAAAACAACAAACCATTGCTTGCAGTTTGTGCATATACCTTCGTCTATATATTTTTCTCTTTTCTGGCAGCATAGTCTTAAGCTTGTTTAGGGCACGTCTCCTTATTGCATATCTTTTGTAGCGTACATCTCTGCAAACCTTATCAACACGTCCTACAAGCGAATCATATTGTGAAGATAAGTGTTTAGGAGAACTACACAATTTCCTCGATTATTTGATACTAAAGTAATTGTGAGAAATTTTAGCGATGGCACTGTAGTTGGCTTCAGCACGTTCTTTGGTGGAAAATACAGAAATTCTGCTTTTAGATCTCGCACATAGTCTTCTTCACAATAATTGGCACTGCACACTCGCGTTTTTTACATTTCGTCTACAAGCATGAATCCACTGTTTACGTACGCAATTATCGACTGGAAATCTATGATATTTTATGTCAGTTCCTTTAGTTTTCTAGTTATAGTTCTCATAGCTTGCTAAAGCACAATTAGACATGATTGCAGTCTACAAGTACAAAAATACAATAAAAATAAATCGAACGCTACAAAATCAATAACCTGCTTGTTCCGATTTTTGCGACGTGTTTGGTGTTAGTAGCTAAATGTACCCCGCACCAAACTTACTGCACATAGCAACGAGCACCGTCAAACCCGATCCTCCCAGATGACGTAATGCATACGTACTTCACATACCAACGAGCACCCCCTGACCTTCACTGTAGCGTAGGTGAGTGTAGGCCACGCCTTCCTTTGCGACGTGCTCCGGACAACGATAATTGACATCAATGCCGCTAGGAGCGCTGTCGTATCCATTGCAACAGACAATGAATTTACGTGTGTAAAAATCGCCTTTTAAAAGACTGTGTGATAGTTATGCGTTATGGTGATTGATAATTACGTGAATACGTTCGTTTTTCTTTAGGGGCTAAGCCCCGGAAGCTCCAAGGGACGAGACGCCACTGCATATACATGTGTGTGCATGTTTGTGTATACATGTATGCAGGGTGGGTGAGAAGTAACTACGCATTGAAAATTTGCTGTAGTTCTTGTAATATACAAGCAATCTCAATTAAGTTTTCTGTACATATACATTATGGAATTGGATTGCATATATGCCAAGGCCCGTAGCTAGAGGGGGCAGGGGGCAGTTGCCTTGCCCCCCCCTGTGAAAAATACAGAACATATTCCTACTGTAATTCTTACTATCCTTTACAATTATATCCTCTATTAGGCTACTCTAGCAACATAACAAAGACACTTATTGATTTTTTTATTCATTAACGTGTGTGGGATTCCGAATAATGTCGTACTAGGATTAGGTGGAGAAAATCCCTTCTTGATTCAGACTTTGGGAAATTATTTCGTAATTTTCAGTACCTAGAACAGTTGTAACATTTTGAGAAGTCTTGTATGAAAGGTACTTATGTGTTTGGATGTTTTTCTTGGATGTGTTGTTATGAAGTTTGAACTGCTTGATCTTTTGTTTCCGAAGTCTACTTATTGGTAATAGTGATTCATGTGGGAGAGAGAGGGAGTGGATATTCGATTTTTGTTACTTAGCGTTGCCTTTCTGCCACTTCGAGCTAAACGTGACAATGAGTGATGACGTGAAATTGATGAAGAGATACTCACAAACAGTGCTGCAACCACAGCAGGGGACAGGGGCATTATCACCTCCCCCCCAATTTTAGTCGGAAGTCTACTCTAGGGGGGGGAGGCAAACATTGAAGTAAAGAATCATGACTAGCAGAGGGTAAGAATAGCAGTACAAATGGATATTGAAGATGGAATTAGTTTTCAAGTTTTTCTTGGATTTTTCTTCCAGACAGCCAAGGGCAGTTGCAGGGGGCACAGAAGGGCAATTGCCAACTCGCTTTCAAATTTTATAGAAATAAAAAGTACATTTCGTAAAATTTTCTTGCTCGCTTCGCTCGCAAGTACAAGTTTTCCTATGCTTATAATCCAAAACCCTGGGAGCCAAAACGATCTAAATGAAAAAAAAAAAAAATATTAAAGAGAATGCCATGGCACCCTTTGAAATTATTTGCGCCCTATTAAATCAATATTGTTTTCAGTTTGCAAATATTTGGATCTAAAGATTTTCCTGCTCGCTTTGATCGCAATATGATTTTTCTCTGTAATGCATTCTAAATTACCAGAGAGAGAAGTAAGTAAGTAAGTAAAAAAAAAGTAAAGTGCTCCACTGTGCTTAATACCACGCCCTGAAGACTTTCTTGATCCGGTCGTGAGTGGGGGTGATGTGATCAGCATCACGCTCCTGACTGCCTTTACCCCCCAGGGTTTCCCCCAGGTACCCATGGGTGGGTGCCGGGGCTGCTTCCAACTTTCGAGAGAGAGAAGTAAGGCCATATATATATACTTCAGATTGTTGCTGCTTTGCTGCTTAAATGAATGAACAATTCTTTTGAGGAAAAGGAGCGCTCACATTTGAGAGAAAATTTGGCATATGAATTGATCACGTAATGTATTTTAATAATAATATATAATAAATAAACTTTGAATACGTACACAATTTAGCGTTAACATGTTGCATATGCATTTTCTTATTTTACGTTGCATATGTGTAAAATATACGTTGTACATGAAAGTTATACGTGTCATATGTAAAAAAATAAGTTCGCCATGCATATTCTGTCTTTCAAAAATACAGTTTGTGTGCTTGTTTTCCATTATTAGCTAATATGAAATTGAACATGTTGGAAAAATACCGGGTGATCCGTTTGAGATGTTAGAAAAGTAAACCTTTATACACAAGAGATTAATGTACGTATCTCCGAGCAACTTGTAATATAAGCAGAAAGGATGCAAGTTTCGAATTCAGCCACATGGTGGCGCTAATGTGGATGGTAATTCGTATGGTATGCGAAATTTTCCAGTATTACATGCATGCTACTGCCGCCACGCAGCTGAAATCCGTAAACCTCCACTTATTCGAAACTTACACCTTTTCTGCTTATAATACAACAAGCTGCTCGGAGATTCGTACCTTAACCTCTTGTAATACAAAAAATGTATTACAAAGTTTTACACAATTCATCGAAGTGTAGGTGTAATGTAATCATTATTATTTAATTAATTCGATTTTTCTTGCATAACACAACACAATGGTGGTGTTCGATTCTCGTTAGATTCCTTTTTGCGTAAAAATCTTGCATACTGGAAACTAGAGTACTACATTATGAAGCACGATTTATAAAGGACTTCCTTAATCAGTTCTGCAGAGAAGCCCAAAACTGTTGGTACATATTAATCGTCTATTAACCTTTTCGACCTGTAAATATAAAGTCGATACAGTCGCTATTTACGTTAAACTTTATCTATGTATTCTTTGGTATTCCGAAGAGTCATTATCGAAATATTGTTATTTGATGTTGCTCGAACTTTTTTTCTTCATTGGAGTTTAAAGATATCATCTCTTTCCTGTTACATATCACTTTTGGAGGAGGGGGACAAGTGCCCCTCTGTACCCTGCTATATCTGCCAATGCAACACAATATATTAAAAATTTACTCCCTCTAGGATTGAATTTGCCCCCCTAATAAGAATTCCTGGCTACGGGCCTGTATGTGCCAGCTCAGAATTCAATGTAGTCACCGGCGCCATCCACCAGCTTCCTCCATCGAACGGGGATGGAATCTTTCCGAGACATTGACTGGGACGACGAGGACCTCACGAATGGCCTGTCAGAAGTCCAGACCTCACTCGCTGTTACTTCTTCCTATGGGGCTGGGCAAAGGAGGAAATGGACTTCACAAACGTCCCAAAGGAATTCCTGTATAAGAAATCCATCCCCCCTTTATCTACGTGTGTGTGTGTGTGTGTGTGTGTGTGTGTGTGTGTGTGTGTGTGTGTGTGTGTGTGTGTGTGTGTGTGTGCGCGCGCGCGCGCGTGTGTGTATAGTAAGTTGGTCTTAACGTACTATCCCAGTGCAAAGTTTTTAGGTGTTACAAACTTCCTCTTCCTCACGCACACATTTTGTCAATGATTTATTGATGGGCTACTCGCTTGTGCTTTACTGTGGAACGTTATAGTTGAATTATTGTTTTAAGTCCACTTTATGCAAATATATGCTAATCGGGACTGGACTTACAGTATAAAGTGGAATCCAAACCACTATGTGCCTCCAAATGTTATCGAATCCGGGACCCCTTGATTACAAGGCGAAGCCACTACCACTGTGCCATCGGGAAGGTGGAATGTTATAGTATTCGGTTGTCAAGATTGTGGCTATTACCTGTGGCAGTAATAGCTGCTGTGAACATTGTAAACTTTCTGTCCGAAAAGTCGATGGAATCTAAGATTGGAAGAAATTCAAAGGAACACTTCAACTCCAGACCTCCCTCCCTTTCACTTGTACAAAAAATAAACACTCAAATTTGAAACAATGAACTGAATTGTAGATGAAGTTCATTAAAACATTTAGTTCTACAGGACCTTCTAAATGCCATCTTCACAATCAGTCTCCTACTTTTGCTTCATGAAGCGTTTACTCAAGCTGAGGTAATGATCCAATTGAACCTCAATTGAAATAAATAAATAAATATTATATATATATATATCTTTCAAGATGCGAAAGAGAGAGTGGTATGCGGAAAGCAACGGGAAGCTACCGCATATATATATTTTCCCTAGAAAAACTGCAATCATGATGAGTCGTTCCAAGGCAAAATATTCCGGATGTAAACTAGCCCCCCATTCGAATGTCTGGGAGGGGGATGTCTGAGAAGGACACATTATGACAAAGGACACTGATGGGGAAAAGAGAAGCAAACAGAAGTTAAGATTAAGGATTGGAACGTGGAATGTCAAAACCCTGTTACAGTCTGTAAGCTAGATAACTTAAAAGCAGAAATGAGAAGAAACAAAGTAGATGTTATGGGAATATCAGAAGTGAGGTGGGAACAAAATGATGAAATAGTGAGTGATGAGTTCAAGATGTTTTATTCTGGAGGTGATCAACAAGGAAACCGCGGTGTGGGAATAGTGCTAGGACCATGTGTGAGACATAAATTTATAGCAGTGCGTTATGTGAATGCCAGAATCATAATGGTGAAACTTCAAGGAAAGAAGAAAGACTTAGAGTTAATTCAAGTGTATATGCCACATAGTGGGTTGTCAGAAGAAGAAGTGGAGGAAAACTATGAGAAGATAGAAGACTTGATGGAAAAAGAGAGAAAGGGATCATGCATTATCATAATGGGTGATTGGAATGCTGTAGTAGGAGAAAGGCAGATTGGAAGTACAGTAGGAAGATATGGATTAGGTGAGAGAAATGAGAGAGGGGAAAGCCTGGTAAACTTCTGTAAAAGTTCCAGCAACATAAGAGAAGGAGATACACCTGGATATGTCCAAGAGATTCCAAAAGATACCAGACAGATTACATACTGCTACAAGAAAGATTTCGAAATTGTTTCAAAAATGCGAAGACATTGCCAGGAGCTGACATTAATTCAGACCAAATCTTGCTAATAGGATAAATCAATCTTAGATTGAAGAAGATAAAACAAAATCAGGTGAGCAAGAAACCCCACTTAGAGAAGCTAAGGGAAGAAGAAGAAAGACAAGAATTTGCAGAAAATTTCGAAGGAAACTATACTAAGTTCAAAGCTAGTTGTAACAATAAGGATGAGATGTGGGACGGAATAAAAAGCTGCTTACAGAAGGCAGTGGATGAAACAATAGGCTACAGGGAAAGGAAAAGTGCAAAGAAACCATGGATTACTGAAAGTATGCTGGAAAAAAGAGGAAGGTATGACTTGATGTATTATGAAGTAAACTGCTTGGGCTTCCAAAAGAAGAAATGGAAAACAATGTGGATGATAGAAGACGAGGTAGGATGTGAAATCACAGACAAAAAAGTAATATCGAATGTGTGGGGGAAAGTACATTGAAGAGCTCTACCAGAAAGAGAATCGCCCAGACAGTCTGAATGTAGAAAATGAAGACGACGTGCCTGATGATGAGAAAGGATACTATATCCTGAATGAAGAATTTGAGCAAGCACTCAAAGAAATGAGGAATGAGAAAGCAACGTGAACTGATGAAATTCCTATTGAACTTATCAAATGCCTGGGAGATGGAAAAAGAGGAATGCTGCACTTATGCAATGAAATCTATGAGAAAGGGGATTGGCCACAAGATTTCACGGATACTGTTTTGGTACCTCTGCAGAAGAAAACCAATGCCAGAAAATGTTCTGAGTGCAGGTCAATCAGCTTGATATCTCACTCGGCAAAAATTCTTCTAAGAATTCTGAACAGACGTCTATACTCGAAGGTCAGTGGCGAGTTAGAGGAAGAACAGTTTGGTTTCAGGAAAGGAAGGGGTACAAGGGATGCAATTGGTTTACTGAGGATCATTGGGGAAAGATATTTAGAGAAAGGAAAGGAGGTGTTTGTAGTATTTCTAGACCTGGAGAAAGCCTTTGATAGAGTGAATTGGGTTAAACTTTCAGAAATTCTGAAGAGAATTGGTGTAGATTGGAAAAAGAGAAGACTTCTAAACAACTTATACATGAATCAAAGAGTTAAAGTGAGAACAGGAGACGAAATGACAGAAGGCTGTGAAATTGGAAGAGGAGTACAACAAGGATGCTGCCTATCGCCTACTTTGTTTAATATCTATTTAGAAGATATAGTGAAAAATTGTTTTCAGGGCACAGGAAATGTCGAATTGGGAGGAAGAAGAATAAACTGCATAAGATTTGCTGATGACATGGCATTATTCGCTGAGGATGAAATAACCATAAATAGTATGATAGAAGAGTTAAACAGCAGCTGTGAGCAGTATGGGATGAAGATTAATGTAAACAAGACAAAGGCAATGGTTATAGGATGGAAACCAAGGAATATTAATGTGAGAGCAAACAGTGAAAGAATCCAGCAAGTGGATAGCTTCAAGTACCTCGGATGCACTATAAGCAGTGACATGAGCTGCAAACAAGAAGTGAAAATGAGAATCGCAATAGCAAAAGAAGCTTTCAATAGATGAAAAAATGTTTTTGTGGACCCATGGACATAGGTCTAAGGAAGAGATTAGTGAAATGTTTTGTGTGGAGTGTAGCACTATATGGAGCAGAAACTTGGACATTGAGAAGAAATGAAGACAAACGACTCGAAGCTTTTGAAATGTGGACATGGCGAAAAATGGAGCATGTAAAATGGACGGACAAGGTAAGAAACGAAGCGGTACTGAAAAGAGTTGGTGAAAAAAGATCTATACTGGAGACGATCAAGAAGAGGAAAAGAAACTGGTTAGGACACTGTCTAAGAAGGAACTGCCTGCTAAGGGATGCCTTGGAGGGAATGGTCGAAGGAGGAAAAGTCCGTGGAAGAAAGAGATATCAGCTTATGGATGATATTAAATTAACTGGGTCATATGCTATTACATAGCGTAAGGCAGAGAATAGGGAAACCTGGAGATTGCAGTGAAAAACCTGCCAATTAGGCAGAAAACAATGAATATATATATATATATATATATATATATATATATATATATATAAAAAGTTTCCACATCAAGATGTGTAAAAAAGGTGTGTCAATAAACCATTATTTACTCTTCAAATTATAAATTATTTCACGATCCCTCTAGGCAGAACACGATTGATATCTATGAAGGAGCAGATTGCATTTTGTCTCTGCGGCATTTTGTATGTTCATCAGATAAATTATTTTCCAGATATATTTCTATTTAAACTGTAAATCCAGTCCTTATAGCCTTACTGAACACAAAGTGAATCTAAAATAATAAGTTGTAACTAATAAGTTGTAACTAATAAGTGTAGTGCCACTTTCAACATGGCTAGTTCTATGCGTGCGGGAAGGTCTCCATGTTCAGTGATACATCGAATCGGTGACGCAGTTTGTTTACAGAAGGTCTCAGGGTTGGTGATTTACACTTTAGGTATATAATCCGCAAAACAATTTATGTTAAAAAGAAATATGCTGTTCTTATTCTTTAGTCTATCATTGTGCATAATTTTCCATTAAATCTCAAGCGACAAATAGTGTTTGTTCGACTTGGACTGCAAACCACAGATTCAGGGTGCAGACGGTTTGCTGCTCGAGTTCAATATCTGTCTATAATACATTTATGTCTGTGCGCACTCTATTGCCACCAGAATCGCATGTTAAATGTAGCAATACAGCATTGTTTCCTTTGAATTCGACCTTAAGCTGATGGATTCACATTCGGACTGTTGGCAGGTTGAATCTCCACACTAGGCCATCCAGGCCATTGTGGTCAGTCTGTAGCTGTACCATTGCAATTTATGAGTGTGTTGATAATTTGAATCAAAATGCAGTTAATCTGAATCTTAAATGAAGTATTAAAAATTTGGTAAAATTTCGTTGATAGTTTTGAACAAAGATTAGATTTTTTTTTCTTACTCTGTCCATCCAATCTCTTTTCGATATTGTTGTGAAGAAAATAGTACTAGGAGAAGTTGAGAAAGCTGAATTGGTGAAGCAGTTAGCATTAGCAATAGCTTCCAGAAAACCAAGTTTGCAGTTTCTGCGATGGGTGAAATATGTGTTGCATGAGGAATCTGTCCAGAATTTGCCTGGGTATTCCACAACTGAAATTTATTTATTTATTTGAAAATTCTGAATACAGAAAAAAATATTTTGCCAGGGACCATTTAATTACAAGGTAATATCCGTAGGGCGCCCAAAGGGAAGTTCAAAGGTCACTTGACAGCCCTACAAGGAAAAATCACGGCTTACTTTTCCCAAGAA
Source organism: Lepisma saccharinum (assembly GCF_977018435.1). Classification (NCBI taxonomy): domain Eukaryota; kingdom Metazoa; phylum Arthropoda; class Insecta; order Zygentoma; family Lepismatidae; genus Lepisma; species Lepisma saccharinum. The sequence continues at coordinate 12,935,835 of NC_139234.1, forward strand.
GAACCTGGCGCCTGATCCCACAGCCATTATAATCCTCTGTGGAGTTGTGTTGTCCTTACGTGTGCTGAATGCCCCTTTTACAGCTTCAGCTTTTAGCAAAGATTTGGAGATTTTAAGAAAGTTTTATGGGTTTTATTTAGTCTTGGTAGGGAGTTCATCTCTGATCGCCTATGTATGAATGTATGTTTGTGTACACACACACAGAAATATATACATATATATATATATATATATATATATATATATATATAATGTGAAGGAAAATAAATTGTAAGAATTGGTTGGTGGATTTAAGAACTTGCCTCCCCCCCACCCAGTGATGTGCATTTACGCATAAACAACGATTGTCTACATTCTACGTGTAGACAATGTAGACCATGTAAACTATGTAATCAACGTGACAACATGGCGCTCGGCGTTCTCCGTGCAAGGCACACGCATCGTTTTAGAAGCACAACAAGCATCAGCAGGTGGACAGAGAGAATTGGAAATAGTCCACTTTGCAGAAATAAGTGTTTTAAGTATTTATTTACGTTCAACCAATTCCCTAAGTACTAATTGAACTGCAAAATGAACTTGTCGCGACATACCAAAAAAAAATATATATATGATGTCCGTAGAATGAGAAGATTTCTTTTACTTCTACGTGTTCCATCATTTCACACATGGAAAAATCTGCTTTATATATTACTATGCAGTAATAAGACAGTAGAGGAAGTCAGGGCATTCTGCAACATCAAGTGAGGAGCTGAAGTGAGGAGCAGTGTTGCCAGCTTCTTACTCGAAAAAATCACTAAGGTTTTTGTTTTTGGGTCTAAACTAACCTAAAGCAAGGAGCTGGCAACCTTGCTTGAGGTATTTTCTCGCAGTGTTGCCAACTCCTCACTCGAAAAAATCACCAAGGTTTTTTTTTGGGGTCTAACCTAACCTAAAGCAAGGAGCTGGCAACCTTGCTTGAGGCTTGCCTTACAGTGCATAAAGCAAGGTTGCCAACCCACTGGTACTTTGCCATAGCCTTTTACAAGAAAAAAAAAAGAGAAAGGGAAGAGTTAAACAACCGACAGCTTACCCACAGCCTTTTTTGCTCTAACCTAACCTAAAGCAAGGAGCTGGCAACTTTGCTTGTGCAATCAACCCGGTTGACCGCCCCTCAAGTAAAAATCAGCGTTGCCAACTCCTCACTCGAAAAAAAATCACCAAGATTTTTTTTTGGTCTATCCTAACCTAAAGCAAGGAGCTGGCAATTTTGCTTGTGCAATCAACCCGGTTGACCCTCCTCAAGTAAAAATCAGCGTTGCCAACTCCTCACTCGAAAAAAAAAATCACCAAGATTTTTTTTTTGGTCTAACTTAACCTAAAGCAAGGAGGTGGCAACTTTGCTTGAGGCTTGCCTTACAGCGCATAAAGCAATTTTTGCCAACCTGCACACACTGGGCAAGGAGAGCCGGCACTGCTGTAAAAGAGAGAGAGATGGGTGGATGGCAACGCAGTATGTGTGTGCGTGTGTGTGTATAATATGTAGCATTATTAACTAGAGTGTGTTGGCAATTTACTTACAACTAAAAAAAAATAGAGATGCCAACGTTGGTGTAAGATGAAGAGAGAGAGAGAGAGAGACCCGTGGCTGGCAACAGTAATAAGCGAATGCGCCATATCGTAATTTTCCAACTTTGTATATCGTGACCTTTGTAAACCTCTCTCGGGGGAACGATGTGCCACACGCACGCGCGCGTGTGTATTGTAACACAAACAAACAAACAAAATAATAATTGTTGTTTTTTAGGATGCCTGGCCCCTATAACCTCGCCAGGGTGCGTGGTGCCCAACCAAAAATGTAAAGGTTTTCTAACGGCTGCGGTTATAGATTACCGCACCTCTGTAGAGTTTCACGTGTTTTTTTTTCCCCCAAACTTCCATGAAACCCTACAGAGGACCTCTGTAATGCATGCAACGTGTACTAACGACTCTAGTGTTATTTGATGTTGTGATATTTTTGGATATAGAGTTTTATTGTGAGATATAGATAAAAATAATTATGTTTATTATTAATATTTTCTTGATGAAGATGGAGAATGTATGTGTATGTGTTACAAATAAAGTTGCATGCTTTTTTCTAGTGTGTGCGTGTGTATGTGTTTTTGATGTTTCGACAGCATCTGAAACGACAAAAAAAGAAATTTTATTGTTAATTTTCACGTGTAAAAACAACAACAAATTTTTTTTGTGCAAATTTTCTGATTGTCTCTTGTGCTATAGTGCAAAAAGATATTGTAACTGATAACTAATGAAATTGACATTTGTAACTGATCTGAACTAGTGAAATTCGTATTGTGCCATTGTAACTGATTGTGCTAGTACAAAAAATTACTTATTGTGCAAGAAAAGATGTTAAAAACCTGTTAAAACTGCTCTGTGACCCTCTCGTTCTTCACGTCGTAGGCGAAGGACTTCTCTGCAATCAGGATGACACTGCATAGGGTATCCTCGGGCAAGGCATCGTGGAACTCGCAGACGACCTTGATGTTGGTTCGATCGTTGACCACAACTTTTTTTCTCTTAGATGTGTTGATGACGAACATCGGCCTGTGGATTTTGAATTCGCTGGGCGTGTAGTACATGTCCACACTTCCCTCGGTCACGCGTTTGTAAGCTGTGTAAGCTTCGTAAAGTTTGAGGTAATCGTTTTTGGCCACGTCGAGGTTGTAATTCTCGCGCGGGAACACTTCGTTCCTACCGTTCTTCAGATAAACGTTCTTGATCTGCAGTCGTCGAACTTGCTGGAATTTTTTTCCTGATTGTTATCGCGCCCGGTCTGAAAAAGCACTACGACGAAATCTGGCATGTCGAACTGTATGTTGTTGAACTGCGTCGTCACGTCGAATTCCATGTGACTTCCCGACGCCACCTTCTGCACGCACTGGTAACCGTGAAAGTGAATCGGCACCTGCGGATTTTTCAAGATCTCCGCTTTGTACTTGAGGGCGTAGTTCGTTTCGTATTCCACCACCGGCATTCTCAATTCCATGCTCCGGATGACGCATTTTGCTGCTTCGGGTAAAGTGTTGGCTATCGGCGTGGTGCCGTCCGGACCCAAAGTAGCGTATCGCATCAGTGCGTCGTTATCGTTGGCCGCTCTTCGAAAGGTGACGCGCAATCCTCCCTTCCACATGATCTCCTTGTAGTCCGAGAAGAAACCAGGCAGCAGACGCATGGGAAAGAGCACCGTGTGACTTCTCGTCGATATTTTGGTCCCGGCTTCGAATCCTCCCGCCTGATAGTACGCCGCATCCGTTTTGGATAATTTCAACGTTTTAAATTTTTTTACAGGGTTTATTAAAGTACATATTTGAGGAAAACAACGCCACCCATATATAAATAAACCCCCTTAAACTAACACTAATTAGAATTATCCTACAAAATTTTTCTCGTAAGGCATTTTTTTGTAAACACTCTACCACCAACAGATCACATATAAATAAACATACCCCCCCAAAAAAAATGCGCTCCATGAAAAGTTGCCCTGTGTGCAAGATAACCATATCAAGCCAAAATTTTGCAAGACACTGTCGTACCTGCGCACCTGGTAAGCGTGTAACCGCTAAAAAATCATGTCCCAGGTGCGGTATACATATTACTATTAATAATTTGAAGAGGCATATAACATCATGCAAAGTTGTCGTCGGAGCACCTGTTCCACAACCGTCGACCAGCTCGACCAAGAGGAAAGCGGAAGCCGACTCGCCACCATCCGCCAAACGCGTCAAGCCTGTGACAAAAACAAACCAGTCTGCTTTCCAGCGGTTGTTAGAGGACTTTGTCCTCACTTCGGAGGGCTCATGCGACGTGCGTAGCTTTTTGGAGAACGTGCGAGCCGAAATTATTTCCATCCTCGGTGATGCGCTTGCAACGCACTCCACCAAATTCTACGCATCGCTACGTTGCCAGTACAAGAAGCCGTCCGATGAAATTTACAGCTTCTGCCACAACACCAAGGCGAAGACGTTGCATCTGGCGGATGTCGACAACCTCGAGGTTATCTACAACCAGTTTGCAGAGGAGCTGGTGGCAAAACAGGAGGAACATCAAGCTAAAGGCTCGGGGGGTTCGCTGTGTGGCGAGCCTCACGAACTGTGCGTCAAACTTTGTAAGTTCTTGCCCCTCTCCGCCTCCAGCTACGTCCCCTTACCACCTTCCATCGTGAAAAAGAAGGCTGTCCTGAACATTCAGAACAGTGACGCCAAGTGCTTTCTCTGGTCGGTGCTTGCAGCGTTGCACCCAGTTGAGCGAAAAAACCAACCACACCGAGTTAACCACTACCTACCCTACGAGGCAGAGCTGGAAGATGCGATGGCTGGGATCAACTACCCGGTGGAGGTCCAGGACATTCGCAAGTTCGAGGCTCGTGCGCGGTTGGCTATCAACGTTTATGGCCTCACTGACGAAAATGCGGTGTACCCCATCCGGGTGAGCGACGTAGAGGACGATGGTGCGCAGGAAATCCACCTTCTGCTCATCAAGAACGAGACCCATCACCACTACACCCTTATCCGTTCCCTCTCCCGGTTGGTGTCGAGCCAAAAAAGCAAGCATCATAGTAGCATAGAAGTTTGTCGAAGGTGCTTGTCAATTTTTGACAATCAAGAACAGCGGGATTATCAGCGCATCAGAGGCCCCAACATCGCTGCCGAGAAGCTCGCTCGCCACAAGATCTACTGCAATGCCAACGAGCCGGGTGTGGCAGTCTTGCCCAAACCTGGCACTGTGGAGCATTTCCGCATGCACGGTGCCATGGTGGAACATCCCGCTATCATCATCGCGGATTTCGAGGCCTTCCTCAAACCACTGTCCACTTGCGATCCCGATCCCGAAGTTTCCTCCACCACCCCTTACCAACTTCACGAGGCATCCAGTTTCGCATACGTTGTGGTGCGGCGTGACCAGCATATCGCCCCCGAGCCCTACGTGTACCGTGGTCCCGACGCAGCCAAACACTTCCTCGAGAGGATGGTTGTCGAGGCCAACGAGATAGGGAAGGTACTGTTGGCCCCCAAGTCTATGCTCCCACTGTCTCCCGACGATCAGCGTAGACACGACGAGGCCATCGCTTGCCCTGTCTGCGTCAAGGAGTACACCGCCAACAACCGTAAAGTCCAACACCATGATCACTTTAACGGTAGGTATGTTGGTCCTTGGTGCAACGGATGCAACCTCATGGCCCGGGACCCGCGCTTCATCCCTGTGTTTTTTCATAATGGCTCGGGATACGACTTCCACCATCTGGTACCTCACTTTAGGTACGACAACGAGGGAATCAGCGTCCTGGCGCAGAACGAGGAGCGTTACATCAGTGTGAGCAAACGAGTGTCGATCCCAGAATTATGCTCTACCGTCGAGCTTCGCTTCCTCGACTCCCTGAGGTTTCTCCCGGCAAGCCTCGATGCTCTGGCGGGGAAGCTTAGCGACGAGCAAATGCTCATCACCTCTGCGAATTTTCCGAACTTGGACGCCGGTCTCTTCAGGCCTAAGGGTGTCTACCCCTACGAATACATCACAGACCCTTCCAAGTTCGCAGAGACGTCGCTACCTCCTCGAGCAAACTTCTATAGCAAGCTGCGAGGCTCGAACATCACCGACGAGGAATATCACCACGCCCAGTCCATGTGGCGCGAGCTGGGCTGTCGAACTCTCGGGGACTACCACGACGCCTACCTCAGACTTGATGTGACGCTCCTCGCCGACGTGTTCCAGACGTTCCGTGCGACAGCGAAGACCATCTACAAGCTGGACCCTGCCTATTTTTACAGTCTCCCCGGACTGGCGTGGTCAGCCATGTTTCTGGTGACGAAGATCGAGCTGGAGCTTCTTTCGGACGTGGACATGATGCTGTTTGTGGAACGTGCCGTGCGGGGTGGAATGGTCCAGGTGTCGCAGCGACACTCGCACGCCAACAATCACCACATGTCCACCGGTTACGACCCCTTACGACCGTCCAGCTACATCATGTACACGGACGTCAATAACCTCTACGGACACTCCATGATGCAGCCACTCCCTTTTAGAGGCTTCGAGTGGGCTGACCCTTCCAACTTCGACGTCGAAAGCTTCGACGATTCGGAACATGGGTTCTTCGCCGAGGTGGACCTTGAGTTCTCCGAGAAGCTGCAGGATTTGTTCAGCGATCTTCCCCCTGCACCCGAGTTCAAGTGTCCACCCGATTCCAACCAGAAGAAGCTCGTCATGGATTTTGAGTCTAAAGAGCGTTATGTCCTGCACTACCAGAATCTCCGGTGGTTGATGAAGCAAGGGGTTACCGTCCACACAGTACATCGAGTTTTGATGTTCGAGCATTCTCCATGGTTGAAGCCATACATCGAGCTCAACACCGAACATCGCACAGTCGCCACTTCTGATTTCGATCGCGATTTCTTCAAGTTAATGAATAATGCGGTGTTTGGCAAAACTATGGAGAATGTACGGAATCACATGGACATAAAATTGGTAACGAGGAAAGCACAATGTCGCAGGCTCGTAGCAAACCCGTTATTCAAATCGAGGACCATTTATAACGAACAGCTTGCTCTGGTGCATATGAGGAAGAGCGAGGTGAAGCTCGACAAGCCAATTTATGTTGGTGCCTCAGTATTAGACCTGAGCAAGCTGCACATGTTCGAGACGTACTACGACATATTACGTCCACATTATAGCCACAACATCTCGCTTCTCTACACGGATACGGACAGCTTGGTGTACCACGCCCACTCAGCCGATGCATACGGGGATATAGTCACGGTACCAGCTTTGGTCAACCTCTTCGACACCTCGGGCTATCCCCAGCCGAACCAGTACGGCATCCTGCCCCGAAACAAAAAAGTGCCTGGCAAACTCAAAGACGAGAAGGACGGTGATGTAATTCTCGAGTTTGCAGGTCTTCGCGCCAAGGCCTATGCCATCAAAGCCGAGGGCAGCGTTACCAAGAAGGCCAAGGGTGTCGGCAGACAGGTGGTTCGGGAGCATCTCGCATTCGAGGACTTTGTTGATTGCCTCAAGACCAGGTCGTCGGTTCTAAGAGAAGAACAGCGCATCCAGAGCGTTGACCATGTGTTGACCACAAACAAAGTTAGAAAAATTGCCCTGGATCCCAACGACGATAAGAGGTGCGTTCTCGAGTGTGGTATTCACACATTGCCGTGGGGGCACTATCGCTTAGCAGAAAGCAAAACCTGCAACATATGTCCATCTTCAACAGAAGATTCATAAAAACAAAACAAAACAAAAAAAAAAAACACTTTGACTGTCATTACAAGAAACTTTGACTGTATTCTTAAATAACCAGCATGCCTATGAATTTGTTCGGTTTCAAAAAACAGATCATTATGGAAACCATACCAGATCATAAAGTCTTACCTTCCGTGTTACCTAAACTCAACGGTCTGTTGATCATTCACCTCAACAGCATTTGGACGAAACTGAATGACGATGTGGGCAAGATGTTTTATGTTTTTAATAACAATTTACATTTCTACGAAATTCCGATCGACGGGAAACTTCAAATCACCGTGAATCCGGAAAACGCAGGCGAAATCAAAATTTCTACCGGCAAGAATATTTTTCGAATCAAGCACGACAAGATGCTTTCTAACATTACGTACGATGTTTCTGCAGGAGATTATTTTTACGTGGAACTCCTCGGAGATTACGACAAACTTATTCCTCTCTTCGTAGAATTACGAATCGTCTATCCTATTATAAATAACCGTTAACCAAAAATGCCTAACGACATTTTCGGCAACACCAAGCGTGTAGACCACGCAGAAGAGATTCTCATGTTGGACATTCGAGTTAAGAAGTTGAGGACCGATTTGATCGCTTTGCAGGAGACCTTAAACAAAAGTTTAGAGTCGGAAATCGCTACGCTCCAAACGCAATGTCTCGACCCCATTCTGAAAATCGATTCCGAACTGAAAACGCTCATAAAAAATTATGTCGACGTACCTTCTTACGACAGCGTTCAAAATATACAGTTGAGCGTGGATTCGCTTCAAAATGATTTGGCCAAATTACAGCAATTTCAATCTAAAAATGAAGATTTGGAAAAACTGAAACTCGAAATCGAAGAACGAACTTCCGCAATAGAAAAGAATTTCTCTGAACTTCAAACCGTCGTGAACGATATAGACGCAGAACGCTTGCATGTCGTTGTTTCCAAATTACAAGAAGAATTCACCAGCATGTTGGAAGAAATTAAATCCAAGTTGCAGACTTTGGAAGATACAATGACGAACCTACCATCGTCGGACGAACTGCAGGTCATCGGTAAAAGCGTCGCGAACATAAAAATTCAATTGGAGGCCTATCAAGATTTCGAACACATTCAAACCACCATCGCTACGCTTCAGGCGTCCTTGGAATTGATCAACGAAGAAATTAAAAATATTCACGCTGAAGCGAGAGCGTTGACGAGCATTCAAGACACGTTGAGCACGGTTCAGCAAAAGATCGAATATTTAGAAAATTTGAACGTCGAAACGAATCTCGCTCATTTTCATCACGTACTCGACAACATACAGGGTGACTTGGAATCGTTACGGACGAGCGTGCCTTCGAGCGAAGATTTGGAAAAATTGAAAACGGCGGTGACGGCACTATCCGAATCGAGCGACATCAAAAGTTCGTTGAGCGATCTCGAGAGTAAAGTGGCCAATCTCCCCACCTCCAAAGAATTGCACGCTTTGAAAAGAAACATATCTCGAATGCTGAAACGACTAGAAACGGAAACGGCGAACGTGGAACAGATTCGAGACGAACTTGCTTCGCTGGTGTCGACGCTGCCCACTTCGCAGAGCGTCGCCGACCTTCACACGCAGTTTACAGAGATGCGAAGCATTGTGAACGATCTTACCGAGAAGAGCTCGAAATTGAATCAAGTCGAGAACCTTCAGAACATAGTCGTCAACATCAGAGATCAAGTTGGAGTGCTGGAATCCACGCAGGAATCGACGCTGACCTCTTTCGGTGCCAAGTTGCAAGAACTCAACGAAAACTACAAGCAGTTGAACGTGGAAGTGAAAATCAAACCGTCGTTTTCTGCCGTAACGGATACCATAATCGAGCATTTGCTGCCCATCGAAAATAAACTCGGACAAGTTCACAGTAATCTGCTCGGCGTCGACACTAAATTCGCTAAACTGCATTCTCTGCAAGCCATCGAAATCAACAGCGTACCTAATCAACAGAGAATCTCCACGTTCGTCGAAGGTAACAAACTGTACATGTTGCATCCTTATCATCCGTACTACAAGTTTCTCCTCGATGGCACGATTCAGATAAACGAATTCTCGTACTGGTCTCACGGTAGAAAAGCTAGCGTTCCCACCATGACTTTAATATCGAATCGTGGTGTCCAGAAAGCAGGAAACATTCCTCTGGCACGTTGGAACGAAACGCGCAACATATATGAAATACACGAAGACGAAGATCTCACCGTTTTCGACGTGAGTGCCGGCGATAAGCTGATCGTTCAAAACACGAGCGAAGTGCCACCCTCTTTGAATCCCATCACGCTTGTGCTTCTCTTGAAACGTAATCTCTAAAAAATGTCTAGGCAAGCCATCGTCGAAGAATTGCATAAACCTGCACGCCGCAACTACGAACGTCTGGCTGTGGTAACCAAGGGCATCGACGACCTCTGGCAAAGCGACCTCGTGGAGATGAGTAGCGGCAATTTGAAAAACGTGCATAAATTGAACAAGGGCAACAAGTACCTTCTCACCGTCATAGACACGTTTTCGAAATTCGCATGGGCTCTACCTTTGAAGGCGAAAACGGGGACGTGCGTCACGGAAGCATTCAAGACAATTTTTCGCGAAAGCGGTGGCAGGCGACCACGGTTTCTGCAAACGGACAACGGTAAAGAATTTTACAACGCCGTATTCCAAAAGTTTATTCAAAAACACAAGATTCGACATTATTCGAGCTTCAGTCACATCAAAGCCAGCATCGTGGAAAGATTCAATCGAACCTTGAAAACACACATGTGGAAACGATTCACGCTTCGGGGGAATTACAAATGGGTCGACATCCTGCCGGAACTCGTCGACACCTATAATCACACGGCACACAGAACAATAGGCATGAAGCCAGTTGACGTTACGAAATCTGACGAGCAGCGTTTAATTTCTACCGTTTACTGTCCAAAGTACACACCCACGACAAAAAAAGCTAAATACAAAATTGGAGACCAGGTGAGGATCAGCAAATTCAAACGCACCTTCGAGAAGGGATTCACAAAAAATTGGAGTACGGAACTCTTTACGGTGGTTCGAGTTTTACCTGGAAACCGACACACGTATATAATAAAAGATAGTAGCGGCGAGATTTTGAAAGGAAGATTTTACGAAGAGGAACTCTCTAAAACGAAACACCCCGACACGTACCTCATCGAGAAAGTATTTCGTAGGAAAGGTGACAAACTGTTTGTCAAATGGCTGGGACTTCCGGAAAAGAGTTGGATCGACGCGGACGAAGTGATCTTGTGAGTACGTGGAACGTGGTGAAGCGTCTACCGGATCCGGAAAATCAAACGAAGAAAAAGAACGGCGAGTTGCTTCCCGACAGCATCCGCTGTCTGATCGTAGGTCCTTCGGGGTGTGGGAAAACGACACTGCTCGTGGACAATTTTCTTCTCGCACCGAATTGGTTAGATTGGAAGAACAGGCACCTGTACGTGTTCTCGAAAAGTTTGGAGCAATCCAAATACCAGCAACTGATGAAACTGTACGATGGTCTGGACATTGCAACGTTCGCCTCGGAAATAAAACCGCTCGACGATTGTCGTGAAAATTCAGTCGTCGTGTTCGACGACGCCATCCTGGAAAATCAAAATGAAATTCGCAACTTTTTCACGCAAGGTCGTCACAAAGGAATGGATTGCTTCTACCTAGCTCAAACGTTTTCCAAAATTCCAAAACAGTTAGTACGCGACAACGCTAATTTCATATGTTTGTTTCGTCAAGATCACACCAACCTCAAGCACGCGTACGATGACTACGTAGGCGGAGACATGAACTACAATCAATTTTCGGAACGCTGCTGCTCTACTTGCTGGAACGGTGACGATTTCGGATTCGCGACGATAGACATGGGAAACCCAACGACGGAAAATACAGAAACAAAATCAACGACTTTCTAAACGTTGCAACGTTGTGAGAAACGACGTATATAAATAACGTCATGACGAAACGAAAAATCGAAGACGAAAATCTCAAGCTTCGCGATTACCTCGCGAAACGCTTCAAAGGTTGGAAATCCGAGAATCGCGGATTCTACGAAGAGAAGAAACGTCAGGATCAACCTGTGATCGATGCCATCAGCAGTCTAGGTAAAGAAATTAAAAGTGTCACGGAACAAAATAAAAATTTGATTAATGAACTCGTACCGCTCGCAGCTAAAAGTTACGCCGTACCCACGCCCATTTCGAGCATTCCTTCGACGCCGTTCGAACTGAAGGACGCACCGGCACGACGTCGAGCCATAGGCAGCACGTCTTCGGATAAAATCGAGTTGGGACCTTTGGCACGAGACTACCTGAGCACGGGGAAATTCGACAAGGATGAAGTGTTCGGATTGTATCCCAGCATGGAAACCAGCGAAGGCGGCGGTGTGGTGTGGAAGATTGGGAAATCGAAGGTGACCTTCGAAGGCAACGACATTAAAGTCAATTTAGGCGACAAGGATAGTTGGAACAGGTATCCGGGCACGGTGGGACTGTGGGAACTCGTCGCCAAAAAGCAGCCGAAAGATTACACCGACGAAGATTACCAGAGTTACAAGGAAATTCTGATCATGACGGATGCCTTGTACCAGAACAACGACGCCTCGCAGAATAGGGTGAAATCGAGCAGCGGCGAGAAGTACAGGAATCTCATCAAACCGATTTGGAACCAGGTCAAAACGGGCAGCGGCGTCAAACGCTACAACACGTTACCCAAAGAATTCGTTTGGGTGGACGACGTGAGGAAGCTCATGGACCGATTGTTGGTGATAGCCGGCGAGGAGAATGCAGGCAATCGTAATTTCTACAACGAGAAGGTTGGCATCGTGGACATGATCAGCACGAAACTTTCCAACTTCATCGTGAACGAGGACAAGGGCATAGGTTACCTGATCAAAATCATCAACACGCTGCCTCCGAAATTTTGGAACGTGGCCGAAGGAAAGGGACTCGTGAACGACATCATCAACAAGTTACCTTTCGAGATGCATCTACCTGGCTATCAGTACTGCGGACCGGGTACCAAACTCGAGAAAAGATTGGAGAGAGGAGACAAGGGTGTGAATCCGTTGGACGCGGCATGCAAAGATCACGACATCGCTTACAACACCACGCAGACGGATCTGGATGCACGTCACGAAGCAGACAGAAAGTTAGAGCACGCAGCTTTCGAAAGGTTCGTGAGCAGAGACGCATCGTTGGGTGAACGGGTCGCCGCACTAGGCACCACCATCGCCATGAACACGAAACAAAAATTGGGGTGGGGTATATAAATAACATACCGTAAAAAAAATAATAATAATAACAACATGTCTCGCATAACTGATTTGCCGCACGAACTACTATCTAAAATATTCAAAAAAGTAGTTAACGGAGATGTTAATAAACTTGTAATCATAGCAAGAACGACGCCGGAATTTCGAATTCCGTGTGAAATAGTTCTCAAGAACCGTCTTCGGGAGATCAGCGGCCTGAGGTGCGGTGATCTCAACATTCTGCTTTCGGCCGCAGGGGAGAAATTAAACAATAGGCTCGATGAATTGCACGAGGCAATGCAGGGAAGAAGACAGTACACAGTAGATTGGTACAAGTCTATGCAGGAGAGGGAAGATATCATTACACACATCATCGCGTTTTCCGAAGCACGGACTTTCTTCCTCTGTTAAAAAAATAATAATATATATACGTGTCAAAAAAAACTTGATATATAAATAAATAATCTTCGGTATATATAAATAACACACATCGTGAAAAAACAATTAAATTTCTCTCTAACACTTTGAAATTTTTTTTGATATGACGACTGAAAAAATAAGTGATCTCCAAGCATTAAAACAAATGCTAAATTTGTCAGTCGAGTATGTAAAAATTCAGGAATTGGAAGTCGACAAACCTTACACGATAACTTCTGGTTCAATCGTTTCTACCCAGTATGGTCCCAAGGTACGCCTGTTGCTCAACGCACAATACAGTCTATTTTTACCAGATCGATACGCTAACATGTTATCCGACGAGAAGCTATCTATTTTAATCGAGAACAAAACTCGAATTGTGTACAAGGGGACAAAGGAACTTCTTGGCAAGAAAACAAAGCACGTAATAGAATTTGTGTAACAACTGCGAGGCCTTGAAAATATATAAATAACATACCGTAAAAAACTACACAAGAAAAAATCTCAGAATATATATATAAATAACATACCGTGAAAATAACACATAGAGCATCAACATGAAGCCCAAGGGTGTCGTGTACCAGATACCATATTCGAATCTAAAAAATCTAGGTACCCTCGATGGGTTACTCACCAAGAAACAACGCGAGAAGAAACGTTCTTGCTTGTCGAAAGGACATGGAATGAAATTGCTGCTCAGCACACCTCAATTGAAAAAATTGCAGCGTTCGCGGAAACAGCAAAAGATCGGAGGTTTCATATTCAGCATCCCGGCCATCCTGGCAGCATTGGGGGCCGTTGGAAGTTTGGCCGGCGGAAGTGCCGCCATCGCGAAAACCGTCATCGACTCGAAGAAGAACAAGGCGGAATTGGAAGAACAGAAACGTCACAACCTGGCCATGGAGAAGAAGGGGAAGGGCGTGATGAAAAAGTTTAAAAAAAAGAAACAGAAGCACTCACCAACCGAGACATTGAATCTCTGATCGGACCGTTACAAATCAAACACTTCAGAGGAGTTTTCATGTCCGACTCGCTACCTTCAAGCGTTAAAAGAAAAGAATGCGGAGTAGTCAACTTGGACGGTCAAGAAAATCCAGGCACGCATTGGATATGTTACCACAAAAACGACAATGATAAAGCATTCGTTTTCGATTCTTTCGGAGGTGTTCCACCTACAAATTTAGTTCATTATCTGAAAACGAACAAAACCTCCATATACTACAACGACGAACGCATTCAAGATTTCGGAGACGTAAACTGCGGTCATCTCTGCCTCTCCGTGCTCGCGTTTCTCTCTAAAATAAATAACCCTACGATCGAAGATTTTCAGAAAGCATTGTGGAACCTCAAACAGCATCACTAGGATGGGCGTGTTCCATCTCACGAGTGAATCTTCAATCTTGAAACTCACGCTGCACGACGACATCGTCTATCCTAAATCCGTGGCTCTGCGTGCATTCTACAGCATGTACCTCATACCCAACGTTACGCAGCACAACAACAAAATTAGCGTCGGAAGCGAACACATCGTCGTCACGCCAGGACAATACAATCTTTCCACTTTGCAAGCTCAGTTACCCAAAGGCACATACCTTTCTCAAAATTCGGTCACGCACAGAGTGGAAATCCTATCCGCGACGGAGACCGTGGACCTGGGCACCATGGGAGAACTTTTAGGTTTCGAGAACAACACCAAACTCGAAGCTGGCATCAAGCACGTAGCAACCAACATTCCTAAATTCTTGGCCATAGAAACTCTGAACGTACACTGTAACGTGGCCGAAGGTATGATCACGAAATCCTCGGACGGATTGTTAGGAAGTCACAAGCAGACGGGAATCATAGCCACTTTCAAACCAAGTTCCGAGTTCATGGAACCGATCATCTACACGCCCTCTTCGCCGATCTATTTTCCAGTATGCCGCAACCGCATAGACGACATAGAGTTGGTGGTGACGAACGAGAAAGGAGACGTGGTGGATTTCGCAGGTGCCACTACGACGGCCATCGTGGAGATCAACGTATAATAAATAACCATACATGTAAAATGGAGCAAATCGAAAGTTACGAATTGCAATCTTTCCCTCCCAACCGTCGCACGTTCGCCAATCTGAACGAAGCGAACAGGGAGATCGAATACGACGTGGACGTAGGCGACGGGTTCATTCATCCTCACAGAGCGGACCTCTACCTTCAATTCGACGTGGTGAAGAAAGAAAGCGGAGACGCGTTTCCCGCAGCAGCAAACTTGATACTCGTGGACAACTTCGTGCCTCACCTGTTCTCGCAGGTGGAGGTGAGGAAACACAACACCGTCATCGACAGAATAGATTATCCAGGCATCACGTCGACGGCAGTGGGAACGTTGAAATTATCCAAAACGGATGCGGCGTACTATCAGGCGGGAGGATTCGAAGCCGGGACCAAAATATCGACGAGAAGTCACACGGTGCTCTTTCCCATGCGTCTGCTGCCTGGTTTCTTCTCGGACTACAAGGAGATCATGTGGAAGGGAGGATTGCGCGTCACCTTTCGAAGAGCGGCCAACGATAACGACGCACTGATGCGATACGCTACTTTGGGTCCGGACGGCACCACGCCGATAGCCAACACTTTACCCGAAGCAGCCAAGTGCGTCATCCGGAGCATGGAATTGAGAATGCCGATCGTGGAATACGAAACGAACTACGCCCTCAAGTACAAAGCGGAGATCTTGAAAAGTCCGCAGGTGCCCATTCACATTCACGGTTACCAGTGCGTGCAGAAGGTGGCGTCGGGAAGTCACATGGAATTCGACGTGACGACTCAGTTCAACAACATACAGTTCGACATGCCAGATTTCGTCGTAGTGCTTTTTCAGACCGGGCGCGATAACAATCAGGAAAAAAATTCCAGCAAGTTCGACGACTGCAAGATCAAGAACGTTTATCTGAAGAACGGTAGGAACGAAGTGTTCCCGCGCGAGAATTACAACCTCGACGTGGCCAAAAACGATTACCTCAAACTTTACGAAGCTTACACAGCTTACAAACGCGTGACCGAGGGAAGTGTGGACATGTACTACACGCCCAGCGAATTCAAAATCCACAGGCCGATGTTCGTCATCAACACATCTAAGAGAAAAAAGTTGTGGTCAACGATCGAACCAACATCAAGGTCGTCTGCGAGTTCCACGATGCCTTGCCCGAGGATACCCTATGCAGTGTCATCCTGATTGCAGAGAAGTCCTTCGCCTACGACGTGAAGAACGAGAGGGTCACAGAGCAGTTTTAACAGGTTTTTAACATCTTTTCTTGCACAATAAGTAATTTTTTGTACTAGCACAATCAGTTACAATGGCACAATACGAATTTCACTAGTTCAGATCAGTTACAAATGTCAATTTCATTAGTTATCAGTTACAATATCTTTTTGCACTATAGCACAAGAGACAATCAGAAAATTTGCACAAAAAAAATTTGTTGTTGTTTTTACACGTGAAAATTAACAATAAAATTTCTTTTTTTGTCGTTTCAGATGCTGTCGAAACATCAAAAACACATACACACGCACACACATACATTCTCCATCTTCATCAAGAAAATATTAATAATAAACATAATTATTTTTATCTATATCTCACAATAAAACTCTATATCCAAAAATATCACAACATCAAATAACACTAGAGTCGTTAGTACACGTTGCATGCATTACAGAGGTCCTCTGTAGGGTTTCATGGAAGTTTGGGGGAAAAAAAACACGTGAAACTCTACAGAGGTGCGGTAATCTATAACCGCAGCCGTTAGAAAACCTTTACATTTTTGGTTGGGCACCACGCACCCTGGCGAGGTTATAGGGGCCAGGCATCCTAAAAAACAACAATTATTATTTTGTTTGTTTGTTTGTGTTACAATACACACGCGCGCGTGCGTGTGGCACATCGTTCCCCCGAGAGAGGTTTACAAAGGTCACGATATACAAAGTTGGAAAATTACGATATGGCGCATTCGCTTATTACTGTTGCCAGCCATGGGTCTCTCTCTCTCTCTCTCTTCATCTTACACCAACGTTGGCATCTCTATTTTTTTTTAGTTGTAAGTAAATTGCCAACACACTCTAGTTAATAATGCTACATATTATACACACACACGCACACACATACTGCGTTGCCATCCACCCATCTCTCTCTCTTTTACAGCAGTGCCGGCTCTCCTTGCCCAGTGTGTGCAGGTTGGCAAAAATTGCTTTATGCGCTGTAAGGCAAGCCTCAAGCAAAGTTGCCACCTCCTTGCTTTAGGTTAAGTTAGACCAAAAAAAATCTTGGTGATTTTTTTTTTCGAGTGAGGAGTTGGCAACGCTGATTTTTACTTGAGGAGGGTCAACCGGGTTGATTGCACAAGCAAAATTGCCAGCTCCTTGCTTTAGGTTAGGATAGACCAAAAAAAAATCTTGGTGATTTTTTTTCGAGTGAGGAGTTGGCAACGCTGATTTTTACTTGAGGGGCGGTCAACCGGGTTGATTGCACAAGCAAAGTTGCCAGCTCCTTGCTTTAGGTTAGGTTAGAGCAAAAAAGGCTGTGGGTAAGCTGTCGGTTGTTTAACTCTTCCCTTTCTCTTTTTTTTTTCTTGTAAAAGGCTATGGCAAAGTACCAGTGGGTTGGCAACCTTGCTTTATGCACTGTAAGGCAAGCCTCAAGCAAGGTTGCCAGCTCCTTGCTTTAGGTTAGGTTAGACCCCAAAAAAAAACCTTGGTGATTTTTTCGAGTGAGGAGTTGGCAACACTGCGAGAAAATACCTCAAGCAAGGTTGCCAGCTCCTTGCTTTAGGTTAGTTTAGACCCAAAAACAAAAACCTTAGTGATTTTTTCGAGTAAGAAGCTGGCAACACTGCTCCTCACTTCAGCTCCTCACTTGATGTTGCAGAATGCCCTGACTTCCTCTACTTAAGACCAAAAATATTTTTAGGCTTCCCTTTTGTCAGGGTAAAAAATTGTCAGTTTTCACTATGATTGTCATTTGTTTTTCTTCCGGTAGTCCCTTTTCCTCTCGTTAGTGAAAATTCGATAACTTTGATTATGTCGGGTGGTCTTAAGTTGGTTATAGGCCCAGACTATCGACATGTTTGAAGAAAAAAATACTTTCTTTTCAAAGACCACTGGGATTTCTTTCTTCCCTGTTGTTTGCATTGTCTACAGTAGACTATGTAAACTTATAAGCCAATGTAATCTTCATGTAGATACGTGTAGACAATGCATGTAAACGTAAACTTATAGTCTACGGCACATCACTGCCCCCCCCCCTCCAACTCTGAAATAAGTTTCGACGTCCCTGTCTTTGCAGCATCTTCTTGTAACTCGATAACTCTTGTCCATCCAGAGGGAGCGGTTCAATGTACAGTTATATTATTTAGTAAAATGAATATTTTAATATTACGCATTTAAATATAAATAAATTTGAGGAAAGTATAGTATTAATATCATTTCTTCTTTCCCATCCGATTCCAGGACATTTGTGTACCCCGAAGAACTATTCGAGACACCAGGACAAAATATATCATTCCGGGACGTATAGCAGGCCTAATAATGAACAGGCTATCAAAATCCAATATATCAATCAGGTTATCCAACATTTTGACTCACTGCTTCAGTGAATGAGGGATAGCCATTTACCATTTTTGGAATATGTTGTTGCATTATTGCAATGTATTGAATCACAGTTGTCGCGATTGGGGGGCGGCGGCACTTGCCCCCCACTTTTCGCCACTTTTAACCCTGCACTATGCTAAACCTTATCTACAAAGGGAAATAAAACTGTCTTTGCCCCACCAGTTTTGATACTTCGCCCCCCTATTTTGGAACCCAATCACCGCCACTTTGAATGTGTTCAGAGAAACGTGAGTTCAATTCTACTACAAAATGGTCCAAAAATTGACAATGAAAGTTTACCTTGTAATAATCAATTGTGCTCTCAGATGGTGCATTATTCCTTCAGATTTGACGGCTGGGTGTTCTAGGTCTTTTATTTCTTCAACATGGTCTCTAAGTTTTGTGTGCTTTGGAATAAATTTCATTAAAGTTCTCAGAACTCTCTCTTAGTTCTTTTTTTTTTTAAATATCTCTATTAGAATACTGACATGTTCACAGTACTTGAACAGTTCACCTTCTGTGTGCAACACAATCTTGCACTGCATGAAAATAATTTGGTTCGAACAAGTGGGGAACTTTTCTGTTCATCTTGTGTCAAATAAATTGAGAATGTTACGGGTTTTCCCTGATTTTCTTGCACTGAATATTTAAAAACCAAATTCCTCTAAGAAGACTCGAGGGAAAAAACGGTACAGTCCCAATGCAGTTTCTTATCACAGAAATTCCGAAACTATCAGGAAATTACTACATAATTTCCTTCCCATCCGTATCTCGTCCTATAAGTCTCTAATTTAGGAGAATAAAATAAGTGCGAAGAAATTTTTATGAACAAGCTAATAGAACAGGTAATCTGGTAATTTTACTGGACCTAAGGGGGGGCCTTTGAATCCTCCTTAAATACGCCCATGTTCACGGATTAACGTGTTCACAATAGCTGGGTCTTCAATGAAGGAAGAGCAGGGCAATTATTTCCACTGGGATTCTTCCGGCTCCCAACTTGCCCTTTCACCTCCAGCCGCTCTTTACACATGCAAATATGCTGGAAAGTTAAAAGCCTCTAAACTTTTGGGTGTGTATGAAAATGTATACTGCATAACATCCTCAGTTCCCCAAATACTGTTGGATTTCTACGTCGCATGGAAAAATGTAATGACTTGGACGTGTTTTTACTCCGGTGCCACTTAACGGTGACTAATCACCTCAAAGGCATCAAAGGCATGTAAGGAAAAGAAAGCATGTCAGAACAAAGGTACGAATGTCTTTGTGCTTTCACGAGTATAGTGTAAATAGGTTACCTAGGTTACCCATTATTATGGGGCAAGGAAAAAAATTCAATGTTTTAAAAAAAGGTGGCACCAAGTGCTGCCATGCAGGTTACAGAGGGTTCAATGCAAATACCATGTCACTTTATTCCCACTGCTCTATGCTATTCTATTCTATTTTGTCTACTAGTCAACAATTAAATGTATAGTGGAAAAGCATCGTTATGCATATTACACTTACTTGTTAGTTATTTCATCACTTACACCAGGGGTCCCCAAACTTTTTCGTTTCACCACGCCCTTAGTGTTTCAAGACTTTTCCGTGGTGCCCAAGTCAGAATGTAGGCTATCTGACACTTGCAACGCTCAGTTACTGTGGTTAGGTTGATTGCCTTAAGTTAAAAACTAAACACACATTTCAAATTCATAAACATTTTACACATAAAAAGTACTAAATAAGCACATACATTGGAATACATGCTATTCAGTGAAAATATTACAACATTTCGCGGCGCTCCTGTAAGCCATCCACGGTGCACACTTTGGGAACCGCTGACTTAGACCATGGAAAAAATCACCTTTGTTAAACAAGCAAATTATGTCTCACATGGTTGCCGTTGATACATTTCCACTCGCTCAATTTTTCACTTAGTACAGTTGGTCCCAGTAAAGTATAATTTAAAAACGTGTTAATTAAACCTTATTTTTATGTAATGCATTTATACATAATTCGGAGTTATACATAGGGGAAAATGGGGTTGCCCCGGACATGTTCACACAGTGATGTGCTTTTGGTAAGAAGATGCAAAATTGTTTTAAAACAAGCCTGAAATATTTTTTAGGAATGTGATCTTTATTGACAAAGCAAAGTTATCGAAAGAAATGCAAAAATAAGTACATAAACAAATGACAATACAGATCGCTATATTTTACATATTTTTACATATTGGCAGGTACCACCAGACACTTAAGATAATTGAAAAAAAATCATATTCTACACTTGGAAGGAACAATAAGAACACCTACCCACGAAGTTTACAGTGATCACATGTGTAATGGATATAAGTTGATTCCATATTGGTGTAGTTGTCATGGGCCCAGCCATCGCAGGATTGACACTGAACCCAGCCTTCATTGAACGTTTCAACGCAAATGATGCATTCAGTAGTGCTTTCCTGTTCGTCTGGTCGTATGTCCTCTTTGTTATTGTCACAAGCAAGCTGATCGTGGCCCATTAGCTTCTTGCGTCATTTCCTTGCTAGTACATGTATTGAGGTCACCTTTCTTTCAAGTTGCTTCTTATATGGTGAAGATGTTAGTATCTCACTCACAGCAGTTCTTCTTGTTCGTGACGCTAAACGTCTCTTACGATTTTCTGGTAATGGTGATAACTTGTCAATAATGGAGAGCCCTTTGCTAGTTGATGGACTAGGAGATTCAGGTTCCTCGGTGACATGTAGAGAACGTGGATCCACTGCAGACGACGGAGAAGAAGCAGCACCCGTTGCCTCCACCGCTGCTGAAGTTGAAGGTTCTGGGTCTTCACAGGTTTGCGGAGTGTAACATCTTTCAACGCTAGTCACGTTTGCGGGCAAGTAGTCAATGTCTGTGAATATATTACGGTTGAATGGATATATTCCAGTACACGCAAATCCATTGAGAGCAATGTCCATGCGACACACCTTACGGTATGCCTCTACAACAAGGTGCGCTACATCATAATCGGTTATCTTTACTCCAGCATTCTTGCGCATCCACATCGAACAAGCTTCATTGTATGCTCCTTTAAACGGTTTCATAAAAGACCTGTCAAGGGGCTGAGTCTTGTGCGTGGTATGTGGAGGAGTACTGAGCATGTGAATACTATGATCCCTCGCATATTGGATCACTTTCAAATCCTTATGACTGCAATGTCCGTCAACAAGTAGCAGAACTGTGTTCTGAGGGGAAGGGTGACAGAAGAAGGGAAGTGGGCGACTCCAGAACATTTATTTTTTTATTTATTTATTTTACCCTGTTTTCATGCTAATCTTCAAAGCGGAAAATATATATATAAAAAACAAATTTTACCATTTTTATAGTGTGAAAAATAATATTTTTTTTAATAAAGGCCAAAACACCTGAATTTTACAATTTTTTTATAGTGTGAATTTCACAATTTCTATAGTCTATAGGACAAGAAATTGCATTTTGAAGCAAAATAACCTATTTCAAGCAAGCATTTAAAATTATCATATTTTTAAAAAGAAAATAGATGTGCACAGTACTTGCTGTACAGTACAGCGTAGTGCAGTGAATGTGTATATATATATTTAAATATATATATATTATTCAAAAGTGTATCTACAATTGAAAATTTAGATACTGATAAAAAGTTATTACCAGTGGCAGTATATATATAATTATTTCTTCCAAATATATATATTCTGAAATCATGTACGTCTGAAAAATGTACATTTCTGTAATTTTTTAAAGAAAAGCAAAATGCTATATGTATAAAAATATATATGCACCTCAAAGTGTATAATGCTAATAACATAAAATTTAGAATTTTTTTTATTGAGTATAAATTATTTTAACATTTTTTAAAAAGAATATATAAAACCAAACATTTTTTAAAAAAGAAAATTAAATATATAAAAACCAAAGAAATTTTTATTTTTTAAATTTTTAAAAAAATATATAAAACTTAACATTTTTTAAAAAGATATATATATAATTATATATATATACAAATTATATAAAAAGAAAAATAAATAAAATGGGTATAATAACAAAAAACAAGAAATTTTGTGTACAAAAATATATACCACATCAGACATAAATAACGAAGATACAGATATTCCAAATTTTCTAGCAAAATTAGAGCCAAAAATTATAAATGCAATCAAAATAAACTTGAAATATGTTCGCTCAAAGTATATTTTATTTTATCATCAAATTATAGAATTCTAAAAATGAAGAAAAACAATGTACACACCGTACCAATGTATTATTTCAATATCATAATAATATTCATTCTTTGCAAGATATTTATAAAAATATTTGCGAAGAACTTAAGACAAAACACGAAGAATTCCAAGATAGAGGATCTGGATGGACACTTTGTGATACAAACCATTAACTTAAATTAAAAATAGCAAAATATGTCCCCCTTGGGGGTGGATCAAGTTATATTGAATTACCCAACCAGATCAAAAACAGAAATGCTGTAATAAATATTCAAAATGAAGATAATAAATATTTTGTCTGGTGCATTATATCCTATTTTCATCCAGTACCTCACAATAAACATTGTGTGTCTAATTACAATTACCCTCAATATATAGCAGAGTTTGTTATACCTATGTCAGGCATAACATATCCTGTCGATCCAAAAAACAGCACTGCTATCAGTCGATTTGAAAAACAATATGATGAATACTACAAACAACCAATAACTGTGCTTGTTTTTGGCTATAATAAAAATCATGTTATTTATCCACTCAGACACAAATGGTCAGCAGATGGTGCACATATTATTAGATTATTATATGTTACAGAAAAAAACAAGAAGCATTTTTGTCTTATACAGGATTTATCACGATTGATAAGAAAACAAATAACATTACATCAACATAGAATAGCAATATGTGATCGATGCTTGTCAAGATTTTATGGAAGAGGTGAGAAAACATGTGAAGAGCAATTAAATGAACATATTCAATATTGTTCTCGTTACCCTCTTGCAACTTATAATTTTTCAACCAAAAGTGTAAAATTTAGTAATTTTAAAGCATTGATACTACACACATATGTAATTTGTGGTGATTTCGAAACAATATATGAATTAATAGCAACATGTTTCCCAGATCCAAATGTATTAAGTACGAGACACATACAGCCGAACATAAAGCATGTGGTTTTGCACTAAAATTAATAAATACTTGTGAACCGAATAAATCAGAAGAATGTGTTTATCGAGGTGAAGATGCAGTTGAAAAATTTATACAAAAACTTAGAGTGGGTATAAAAATATGGTCCAAACTTATATAAAAAATTATCAATGAAGCCTCTTACACCAGAACAACAACTGGAACATGACAATACTTTAAGTTGTAAATACTGTAAAAATAATTTTAATTCAGATCATTCAAAAGCTTAACATCACGATCATTTTAGTGGAGAATATATTAGTACAATTTGTAAAATGTGTAATTCGAAAATACAGAAACCGAATTTTATTCCAGTATTGATTCACTATTCAAAAAATTTTGATTCCCATTTATTTATTAAATATTTAGATTATGATACAGAGAAAATTAATATTATACCACAAGCAACAAATAGATTGATTACCATAGAAAAAACTATCAGATTAGAAAATGGAAAACCAGTTGTTCTTAGATTCCTGGATTCATATCAGTTTCTTCCCAGGAGTTTAGCTACTCTGATGAATCATTTAATCAACGAGGAACTTGTTTATACAAAAGAATATTTTGAAGAGGATAAGATAGATTTGTTAAAAAGGAAGGGGATTTACCCATATGATTACATGGATGATTTTGAAAAATTTAAAGAGAGACAGTTACCACCAAGAGAAAAAATTAATAACAAGCTTCAAAATGAGGAATGTAGCAAGGAAGATTATCAACATGCAAAGAAAATTTGGACATACTAAATTGTACAACAATGGGCGATTATCATAACAAATACTTGATGTTAGATACTCTCCAGTTGGCTGATGTGTTTGAAAATTTTCGAAAAAATATTTTTAGAGAATATGGACTACATCCTGTATTTATGTACACAACACCAGGTTTATCCTGGCAGGCTATGCTGTTATATACTGGAGTTCAACTTGACCTCATTAACAATATTGACCAGTTCATGTTTGTTGAATCTGCTAAACATGGTGGCATAGTTCAGTGTCCTAAAAGATATGCAAAAGCAAACAATAAATATTTGCTAACTATAATCCTTGTCAACCATGAAAATACATATTATACATCGATATGAATAACTTATATGGGAATGCTATGATACAATCTCTCCCAATTGGTAATTACAAATGGATGAGCAAGGAAGAACTTGAAAAGAAAGAATTCTTAGATTGGCCCGAAGATTGTCCAGTGGGTGCTTTCTTAAATGTTGATATGTTATATCCATCTGATCTCCATGACTATCACCATGCATTAGCTATGGCACCAGTTTTTCAGAATGTCCCAGGTACAGAAGAAACAAAATTACTGTCATCTTTCGAAACTAAAAAAATTACCATATTCACTATCGACTGTTGCAATATTACAAAGAGCAAGGTATGAAAATTACCAAAGCCCATCAGGGGTTAAAATTTGAACAACGTAAATGGCTAAAACTTTATATTGAGAAAAATACAGACAAACGAAAACGAACAGATTCGAAAGTTGAGCAAAATAATCGTAAATATATGAATAATTCAATATATGGGAAAACTGTACAAGATAATAAGAAGCATGTAGTGTGTAATTTAGAAAATGAACCAAAAAGAATTCAAAAACTTGTTGATGATCCTAGATTCAAAGGTTTTACAGAAATTGATGATAGCAATCTAATTCTTATTGAAAGAAGAAATACTAATGTAAAATGTAATATGCCAATAGCTCTGGGTACTGCAGTTCTTGAATTGTCTAAATTAGAAATGTATAAATTTCATTACAAAGTCATGTGGCCAAGATGGCAAGATAAAATTGAAATATTATACATGGATACTGATAGTTTTATATATGAGATAGAAACAGAGGATTTGTACAAAGATTTGCTAGATATGAAAGAATATTTTGATTTTAGCAACTATCCAGAAAAAAACATCCATTAAATAATGTTAAAAATAAGATGGTCCTTGGGAAAATGAAAGATGAGGCAGCAGGTTCTATAATATCAGAATTTGTTGGTCTAAGACCAAAAATGTATTGTATGAAAATAGATGGGGAAGAAGAAGAAGAAGAAATTAAAAGAGCTAAAGGTGTGAGTCAACCATGTACAAGAGAACTTACAATGGAAATTTTAAAGAATGTTTATTTGAAAAGAAAACAAGAAAGATATCTGCATATCATTTTACTGACAAAAAAGAAGCTCTCTATATGTCATTAAAAAATAAAATAGCCCTCGATGGCAATGACAATAAATTACAAGTATTAGATTGTAACATCCATACTAAAGAATATGGACACTTTAAGGTAAATGAATATGTAGGAAACACAATAGTATACACATAAACCAAAGTCACATGGTTCTAGGTCCCATAGGAGCCAAGAAAATCAATGTCTTGGAAAACGTCTTAAGACAAATATCTTTAAGAAAGTCGACTTCCGGTTTGTCAAGATGTTACTTCCGGTCTGTCAAGAAAATTTTCTTAAGACAAATATCTTAAGGATGTTTTCCAAGACATTGATTTTCTTGGCTCCTAATTGAGCTAGGATGATGATTTTAGGTTTGTTGGATAGGATTCGACGAAAACTATTCGACTAGCAAATAAAATCGATTCTACCCCCTCAAGTTTCGGAAATACAGACAATTTTTTTTATTTTTTGAGAAACTTGATTTGCTGCCTTAATTTTTACCCTAATTCGAAAATTTTAATAGCATTCGATAAAAATTTAGAAGTACTCTACAACCTATTGGAGGGATGATGACTAGTGCTTGCTGTTTTCGAGTTATTTTGGATTAAAAATTCAAGATGTAATTTCTAAGATGTTTTGTAATTCATAAACTATGGGTTGTAGGAAAACGATTCTTGCTCTATCTGCTATTGCTCGACGAATAGTATAAACATAAATAATGCTTATGGTTTGATTTAAAAAATGGCGACCGGAAATAACTCTGTTTTCTGAAATTATGATTTATACTTCATACGCCAAGAGGACTGAGGGTTAGAAAAAATTGTTTGGTAGAAAAACTTAAATAGAATTATGTACACATAATATTTTTGTGTTTTCTATACACATACATATTTTTTTTCATTTATTTACAGGATTAATTAAGGAGCAAGAATAGCATATACATAAATAATACACACCAAACCAGCACCATCGTGAATTAGCCTTCCAACGTTTTTTTTATTGCAAAGTATTTATTTTGTGACACTCCACAAATAAAATAACATCTTCTTATAAGGCGCTACAGCTCTTTATGGGCTTTGGCCTGCTCAATTACATCCTTCCACTTTTCTCTACTCAACACACATTTCTTCGAGTTCTGTATCTTCAGTTTTCTTGTCATTTCTGACATCGTCTATCCATATGGTTTTGGGCCTTCCTTGTGATCTTGTAGCAATAGGTCTCCAATTGTAAATTTGTTTCACAATTCTTTCTTCGGGCATTCTTTCAATATGACCCAACCAGCTCAATCTTTGTGATTTGATAAATCTTCTTATATTCTTACTCTTTATTAATATTTCGAGCTATTCGTTTGTTTTTATTCGTCATATATTATTAGATTGTCTTGTTGGGCCATATATTTTCCTTAATATCTTTCTTTCAAATATCATTAGTTTTCGAATTATATCTTCTTTCAGCACCCACGTTTCACAGCCATATGTAACCACAGGTCTTATTATGGATATATACAGCTTTAATTTTATTTCTCTGGTAACTAGTTTGGATCCTCTTATTTGCGTAAAATGCTCTGTTTCCAGCTGCAATCCTTTCTTTAATTTCTTCTTCAATTTCATTGTTTCCATTTACTATTGACCCGAGATATTTAAATGACTGTACCTGCTCTACGTGCATTGTATCTATATCCTCTTTTTGTTGTTGGATTTTTCTTCTTGTACACCTCATATATTTTGTCTTTTTTTCGTTCACTATTAATCCATATTTCATTGCCTGTTGCTTTAGTTTCACTAGTGAGTCCACCATTGCTTGCTTAGTTCTTGTAGTAATTACTATGTCGTCTGCATATGCACAGGCCTGTCTTATTCTTGTTGAAATGTTTCCTCTGATTTCCAACTTCTGAATTATTTCATCCATGACTATGCTAAATAAAATTGCTGATAATGGGTCTCCTTGTTTTACTCCTCTATTTATTGCAAATTTCTGTCTAAAATCATTGTTTCCTTTTACTACTGCTGTAGTGTTTTGTAATGTCATCTTTATTAATCTTATTAGTTTGTTTGGAACATTAATTTTCTTTAGACATGTAGGAATTATATTTCTATTTACTGAGTCAAATGCTTGCATAAAATCAATAAATATATTATGCAGTTCAATATTATATTCATAACATTTTTCATATATTTGTCGCAGTATGAATATATTGTCAACTGTAGATCTATTTGGTCTAAATCCCATTTGATATTCTCCCAATTTGTTTTCTGTAATTTCGGAGATTCTATTTTGTAGAAGAATTGCAAAGATTTTGTTGCATACAAAGCGTAATTGGTCTGTAGTTATTACACTGCAACCTATCTCCTTTTTTAAAAATTGGGCAAATGATACCATGTAACCACTCTTGTGGCATTTCCTCTTTATTCCATATGTTGAGTATCAATTTATAAATTTAATTCCTTATCATATAACCTCCATGTTTTATTAGTTCTGCTGTGATATTATCTGAACCAGGTGACTTATTCATTTTTAAGGATTTTATGATTTTATTTACCTCCTCATATGTTGGTATTGGAGTTTCAGTATCATTTTCCAATTTTTCGGATATTTCATCTTCAGACGGTAAGTGCTCCCAATTTAATAATTCCTGAAAGTACTCTTTCCAACGGAGTAATACTTTTTCTTTCTCAGATATTATTTCTCCAGATGCATCTTTACATAATGATGTTGCATGAGTGTAATTCCCTACATGAGATGTCACAGCCTTAAAAAATTTCTTGAATCCTTTCTTCTATGGTATTCCTCAATCTCTTTGATTGTATCATTTATCCATTCTTTTTTCTTCTTTCTGCATACATTGTTGGCAATTCTCCTTTTTTTCTCATATTCTTCACAATTTGCCCTTGTGTGTCTCTGTAAACATCTTTGTCGTGCAGCATTTTTCTGATTTATTACCATTTTACATTCATCATCCCACCATTCATTCCTTGATTTTCCACCTTGCTTTTGTATTAATTCAGTTGCTGTTTTCAGAATAACTTCTTTGAGTTGTTTCCAATCTTCATTTATATCTTGGGTATCAATAAAGTTTTCCAAATTTTGGCTCATTTTTTTTCTATATTGTTTCAGAATTGCTTTACTATGCATATTGCTTTTATTCCATTTTATCTGTTGTCTTGGAATACTTTTTCGTACAGGTATTAATTTCTGTTTAATTACTGCCTTGACCAAAAAATGATCCGAATCACAAATCAGACCCCTCATTGTTTTTACATCCTGCACCATTTCCTTTTTATGTTCATTTACTAAAACATGGTCAATTTGGTTGGTAGTTTTTCCATCTGGGGATACCCAGGTACCTTTATGTATTTTTTTATGTTCATACTGTGTACTCATTACAGTCATATTATTTGCAATAGCATAGTTGCATACTAGTTCTCCATTATTATTGGTTATCTCATGCAATGTATGTTTACCTGTTACTTCTTTATATGCATCCTCTTTTCCTATTTTTGCATTTAAATCTCCCAACAGGACTATCAGGTCAT
Organism: Lepisma saccharinum; assembly: GCF_977018435.1. NCBI lineage: Eukaryota > Metazoa > Arthropoda > Insecta > Zygentoma > Lepismatidae > Lepisma > Lepisma saccharinum. Next base: position 12,965,277 of record NC_139234.1, read on the forward strand.
GTCTCGGTTTTTTTTTATCTTGCACTACTTGTAGTTCTTCATAAAACTTATCTTTAATGTCATCATCTTTCTCTTCTGTTGGAGCATACACGTTTATAAATGTCACATTAAAGAACCTTCCCTTCACTCTAAGTTTAGATATTCTTCCACTACACGGTTCAAACCCTAGTACATGTTTTACCATTTCTCTCATTACTAGGAATCCAGTTCCGTGCTGACCCGTAGTTTCTTTACAACTGTAATACACAGAGTATTTGTCTTTCTTGATTTCTCCTTGCCCTTTCCATCTTACTTCCTGTAATGCGACTATCTGCAGATTTGTTGCTAAGACTTGATCAGCTATTTCTTGCATTTTTCCCGGTTTTAGCATAATCATGATATTCCATGTTCCTACACATATTATATCTTTCTTATTCCTTTTCATATGCCTAGGTCGTTTTCCATTAATCCATCCGGCTTTCTGTAATTGAGCTCTTTTAGCGGGAGGTTATTTTTATGAGACCAGGGTGCTGGCGTAGTGCTCAACCCCCATTTCTTTGGAGGACCAGGATTTTCTGTTAGGGTTTACTCTCTTAGCTGATAACATCCAGTTTAGACGCTGGATACTCGCCTTCACCCTCCTCCGTCTACTACAGCATCGGCCCGCCGGCGGGTCGTATGAACTTTTTTGCTGCATTGCCCAGGGGTCACGCGGCTAACAGCCTTCGGGGACGTGGAGGTAGGATTTGTTGGTAGTATTGGTAGTTGATATACCCAATGGCGTTCCTCAGTATTTATAGAGTGCTCATATCAGCATCCGAACACTCCCTGAGACCATACCAACCTTTGACCCCCAATAAATAAATAAAATAACATACCCATAAATATTTTCAACAAGATGCAATCTGTGAAAATTTGCCCTATATGTGAAACTGGTGTTTCAAGTAAAAATTTCGAAAGACACTGCCGTACCTGTGTACCTAGTAAGCATGTGACCGCTACAGAGACATGTCCCAGGTGCGGTAAACATATTACTATTGGTAATCTGAAAAGGCATATAACAACATGCAAAGTCGTCGGAGCACCCGTCCCACAACCGTCGACCAGCTCGACCAAGAGGAAAGCGAAAGCCGACTCGCCACCATCCACCAAACGTGTCAAGCCTGTATCGAAAGTGAACCAGTCTGCTTTCGAGCGTTTGTTAGAGGACTTTGTCCTCACTTCGGAGGGCTCATGTGACGTGCGTAGCTTTTTGGAGAACAAGCAAGCCAAAATTATTTCCATACTCAGCGATGCGCTTGCAACGTACTCCACCAAATTCTACGCATCGCTACGTTGCCAGTACAAGAAGCCGTCTGATAAAATTTATAGCTTCTACCACATTACCAAGGCGAAGACGTTGCATCTGGTGGATGTCGACAACATTAAAGGTCATCTACAACGAGTTTGCCGAGGAGCTGGTGGCCAAGCAGGAGGAACATCAAGCTATGGGCTCAGGAGGTTTGCTGTGTGGTGAACCTCACGAACTGTGTATCAAACTTAACAAGTTTGTGCCTCTCTCCGCGTCCAGCTACGTCCCCTTACCACGTACCATTGCGACAAAGAAGGCTGTCCTGAATATTCAGAACAGTGACGCCAAGTGCTTTCTCTGGTCGGTGCTTGCAGTGTTGCACCATGTCCACTGGAAACAACAACCACACCGAGTTAACCACTACCTACCCTACGAGTCAGAGCTGGAAGATGCGATGGTTGGGATCGACTACCCGGTGGACGTCTCGGATATTCGCAAGTTCGAGGCCCGTACACACAACCCGCAGTTGGATATCAATGTTTATGGCCTCATGGAGATGAAAAACAAAGTATACCCTATTCGGGTAAGCGACGTAGACAACAATGATGCTCGAGAAATCCATCTCCTAGTCATCAAGGATGAAACTCACCATCACTACATTCTTATTCGCTCTCTCTCTCTCGCCTTGTTTCTAGCCAAACAAGCAAACAAAAACACCACATAGAAGTTTGTCGCAGGTGTTTGTCCACTTTTGATAATCGAAAACAGCTGGATTATCAGAGCATCAGAGGTCCCAACTTTGCTGCCGAGATGCTTGCTAGCCACAAACTCTATTGCAATGCCAACGAGATAGGGGTGGCAGTCTTGCCCAAACCTGGCACTGTAGAAACATTTCACATGCACAGTGCCATGGTAGAGCACCCTGCTATCATCATCGCCGATTTCGAGGCCTTCCTCAAACCTATGTCCACATGCGATCCCAATCCCAAAGTTTCCTCTACTACCCCTTACCAACTCCACGAGGCCTCGAGTTTTGCTTATGTTGTGGTGTGGCTAGACCAACTTGTTGACCCCGAGCCCTATGTGTATCGCGGTCCCGACGCAGTCAAACACTTTCTAGAGAGGATGGTTGTGGAAGCCAACGAGATAGGGGAGTTCCTGTTGACCCCCAAGTCTATAGAATCGCTGTCTCCTGACGACGAAATCAAGCACGAGAAGGCTACTACCTGTTTGTGTGCACCTGGAAGTTTACCACCAACAACCGTAAAGTTCAACATCAAGATCACTTCAACGGCAAATACATTGATCCTTGTGCAACCGGTGTAATTTGTTGGCACGGGACCCCCGCTTCATCCCTGTGTTTTTCCACAATGGCTCGGGGTACAACTTCCACCATCTGGTGCCACATCTTGGGTACGACGACATGCAAATCAACGTCCTGGCGCAGAACGAGGAGCGTTATATTAGCTTGAGCAAGTGGGTGCGAATCCCAGAATCAGGCTCTCGCATCGAACTTTGTTTCCTCGACTCCCTAAGATTCCTCCCGGCCAGCCTCGATGCCCTGGTGAAAAAGCTCAGCGACGAACAAATGCTCATCACCTCTGCCATCTTTCCGAACATGGACGCCGGTCTCTTCAGGCGTAAGGGGGTCTACCCCTACGAATACTTCACCGACTCTACCAAGTTTGCGGAGAAGTCGCTGCCTCCTCGAGCGAAGTTTTACAGCAAGCTGCGAGGCTTAGGCATCTCTGAGGACGACTTCAACCATGCTCAGTCTATGTGGCGCGAGCTGGATTGCCAAAATCTTGGGGACTACCACGATGCCTACCTAAAACTCGATGTGACGCTCCTCGCTGATGTGATCCAGGCGTTTCGTGCAACTGCGAAGACCATCTACAAGCTGGACCCTGTATACTTCTACAGTCTTCCTGGACTGGCATGGTCGGCCATGCTCCTTGTTACAAAAGTTAGGCTTGAGCTTCTTTCGGACGTGGATATGATGCTGTTTGTAGAACGTGCCGTCCGGGGTGGAATGGTCCAGGTGTCGCAGCGACACTGGCACGCCAACAATCTCCACATGGCCACCGGTTACGACCCTCCCAACCGTCCAACTACATCATGTACACAGACGTCAACAACCTCTACGGACACTCCATGATGCTGTCACTCCCCTCCAAAGGGTTTATGTGGGCTGATCCCTCCAAATTTGACGTTGAAGATTTTTGCGATTTGGATTTCGGTTTTTTTTGCCGAGTTGGACCTTGAGTTCTCCGAGAAGCCGCAGGATTTTCTCTGCGACCTTCCGCCAGCCCCGGAATTCAAATGCCCGCCTGGCTCGAACCAACCAAAGCTCGTCATGGACTTCAAGCTCAAAGAGCGTTATGATCTGCACTACCGAAGCCTCTGGTGGTTGATGAAGCGAGGGGTTACCGTTCACACAGTACATCGAGTTCTTATGTTCGCGCATTCTCCATGGTTGAGGCCATACATCGAGCTCAACACCAACACCGCACAGTCGCTACTTCTGATTTCGATCGCGATTTCTTCAAGTTAATGAACAACGCAGTGTTTGGGAAAACCATGGAGAATGTGCGAAATCGTGTGGATGTAAGGCTAATATAAAAAAAAGCACAATGTCGCAAGCTTGTAGCAAGTCCGTTATTCAAGTCAGGTACTATTTACAATGAGCAGCTTGCTCTGGTGCATATGAGGAAGAGCGAGGTGATGCTCAACAAGCCAATCTATGTTGGTGCCTCAGTATTAGACCTGAGCAAGCTGCACATGTTTCAAATATATTATGGGATACTACGCCAGCACTATAACGACAATATCAGCCTACTCTACACGGACACAGATAGTTTGGTGTACCACGTTCGCACGGACGACGCATATAGGGATATAGCCACGGTACCAATTTTTGTGAACCTTTTTGACACGTCAGGCTATTCCCAGCCGAACCGATACAAAATCCTGGCTCGCAACAAGAAGGTGCCTGGCAAACTAAAAGACGAGAAGGACGGAGATGTAATTCATGAGTTTGCCTGTCTTCGCGCCAAAGCCTATGCTATTCGGGCAGAGGGTTCCATCACAAAAAAAGCTAAGGGTATGGGCAGGCAGGTCGTCCAAGAGCACCTCAAATTCGAGGATTACGTCGAGACTCTTCAAACTAGGATGCCAATTCTAGGAGTGGAGCAGCGCATCCAGAGTGTCGACCATGTGTTGACAACCAACAAGGTGACAAAGGTTGCCTTGGACGCACGCGACGACAAGAGGTGTGTTCTGAAATGTGGGATTCACACGCTCCCGTGGGGCCACTATCGTCTAAAAAAAATAGTAAGACATGCCTCAAATGTAGTAGTATGAAGTAGTAGATAGTATGTATGAAAAAAACTCATGTAACAGAAGTTCCAATTTAATATAGCCAAAATACTAGAACAATAGTGTTTATCTTCAAATGCAAACAGGTGGAGGTTTGGGATTTTTTTTAACGAAACTAACTCCCTGCCGTGGCCTACGGGATGAAAAAGGGGCACACGCAGGGCCAAAGAGGAAGTTTCTTTGTGCGCTCAAGTGTGATTATTTCTAAAATGCATCATAATTAATTTTTTTTTTCAGATTACCCTCAAAAAAACTTCTCCACAAATGTAAGAAGATGTTCCATGAAGTATGCTCAATTATCAACCTCCACTCTTCGCAGTACATCCTGGACACTGCGTTGTTGCACGTTAACAAAAAATCTAATGTTTGAACTTACGGTCAGTATCATTTTTATAGAATTATGCCATTTTTTTTCTTATACTTAAAACTGTTCGGTCACTCTTTCATTCTTGACATCATGCACAAAAGTTTTCTCTGCAATAAGAATGACGCTGCACAGGGTGTTGGCGGGCAAGGCATCGTGGAACTCACAGACAATCTTCATGTTGGTGCGATCGTTAACAACCACCTGCTTTCCATTCGATGTGTTAATGACGAACATGGGTCTGCGAGCTATGAACTCATTGGGGTTGTAGTACACGTCCACATTGCCGGAGATCACTCTCTTGTAAGCTGTGTATGCCTCGTACAGTTTCAGGTAGTCGTTGTTTGCAATGTTCAGGTTGTAGTTCTCACGCGGGAATATCTCGTTCCTGCCATTTTTGAGGTAGATGTTCTTGATCTTGCAATTGTCGAACTGGCTCGAATCTTTTTCTTGGTTGTTGTCCTCCCCTGTCTGGAAGAGCACGACCACAAAATCTGGCATATCGTACCGGATGCTGTTAAACTGTGTGGTCACGTTAAATTCAAAATGGTTGCCGGAAGCAGGTTTCTGCACGCACTGGTAACCGTAAAATTGGATGGGTACTTGGGGATTCTTCAAAATGTCTGATTTGTAGTTGAGAGCGTAGTTAGTTTCGTATTCCACTACGCCCATGCGCAGCTCCATGGACTGGATGATGCACTTGGAAGGATCAGGTAGAGTGTTGGGAAGTGCTGAACCGTCTGCACTCAAGGTGCTGTAACGCATCAGCGCATCGTTGTCGTTGGCGCTTCTGCGAAAAGTGACGCGCAAACCACCCTTCCACATAATCTCTGTGTAGTCGGAGAAGAAGCCAGGAAGCAGGCGCATGGGAAACAGTACTGTGTGACTTTGAGTTTTGATTTTTGTACCTGCTTCGAATCCCCCTGCTTGGTAGTATGCTGCATCGGTCTTGGAGAGTTTCAATGTTCCCACAGCTGTAGAGGTAATCCCGGGGTAGTCAACCCTATCGATGACGGTGCCATGCTTTCTAACTTCCACCTGCGAGAACAGGTACGGCACAAAATTATCTACAAGTCTTAAATTTGCATTGGCAAGAAATGCTTCGCCGTTGTCTCTCTTCACATCAAACTTGATATACAAATCAGCTCTGTGAGGGTGAATGAACCCGTCCCCGACGTCCACGTCGTATTCTATCTCTCGATTCGCTTCATTGAGGTTGGCAAACGTGCGACGATTGGGTGGGAAGGACTGCAACTCGTAACTTTCGATTTGCTCCATAATGGTTACTTATTATATGTTAATCTCCACGACGGCAGTGGTCATCGCTCCTGCAAAATCAACCACCTCCCTCTTCTCGTTGGTAATTGCCAATTCTATGTTGTCTATGCGATTACGAGATACAGGATAGTATATCGGTGAGGATGATGTGTAGATAATTGGCTCCATGAACTCAGAGTTTGGTTTGAACGTAGCGATAATACCTGTCTGCTTGTGACTCCCTGGGATGCCATCCGAGGATTTGGTGATCATACCTTCTGCCACATTGCAATGTATTTTCAGAGTCTCGATGGCTAGAAATTTAGGAATGTTAGCATCGATGTGCTTGATGCCAGGTTCGAGTTTTGTGTTGTTCTCGAATCCCAAAAGCTCTCCGATGGTACCCAGGTCTACGGTTTCCGTGGCAGACAACAGTTCCACGCTGTGAGTTACAGAAATTTGCGACAGCAGTACACTTCTTGGCAATTGAGCCTGCAAGGTAGACAGGTTGTACTGGCCAGGGGTGATGCTGATTTTTCGCTGCCAATTTTGATGGTATTGTTGTGTACCGTCACATTAGGTATCAGGTACATGCTGTAGAATGCACGAAGAGCAATAGATTTAGGATAGATGATATCGTTTTGCAATGCGAGTTTCATAAGCGAACTCTCGCTTGTGAGATGGAATATTCCCATAGTGCTTCAGGTGCCACAATACTTTCTGGAAATTCTCAATCGTTGGGTTATTTAATTGCGAGAGGAAGACGAGCATGGAAACGCAGAGATGGCCACAGTTCACATCGCTGAAACCCTGGATGCGTTCGTCATTGTAGTAGAGGTTGACAACACTGAGATATTTTACCAACCCAGCAGATGGCGTGCCTCCGAATGAATCGAAAACAAATGCTTTGTTGTTGTTGGCTTTGAGGTAGCATATCCAATGTGTACCTGGATTTTTCGTAACTGTCTAGGTTAACCACACCACACTCTTTTTCTTCACAACAGAAGGTAGAGAATCAGACATGAAAACGCCCCTGAAGTGCTTGACCCCCAACGAGTCGATCAAAGATTCAATATCGAAGTTGGACAGGGGCTCTTCTTTTTTTTAAAACTTTTTCAAAGCTTCGAGGTTGTTTTTTCGCTTTTTGGTCACACCTTTCCCCTTCTTCTCCATAGCCAGGTTGTGGCATTTCTGCTCTTCTAACTCGGCTTTGTTCTTTTTTGTATCGATGACGGTCTTGGCAATAGCGGCACTGCCTCCTGCCAAGCTGCCTACAGCACCCAAAGCTGCCAAGATAGCCGGGATGCTGAATATGAAACCTCCAGTCTTCTGCTGCTTTCGCGAACCTTGTAACCTCCTCAACTGAGGAATGCTAAGCAGGAATTTCATTCCATGACATTTTGCCAAGCAGGAATGTTTCTTCTCGCGCTGCTTTTTGGTGAGCATTCCATCTAATGTTCCGAGAGACTTGAGGTTTGTGTAGGGTATTTGGTAAACGACACCTTTGGGCTTCATGGTGATAGTATGTTATTTATATATCGTGAGAGGGTAAGGCTTTGCCCCTAATGCAATGAAGTGATGATAGGTTGGTTATACAAGTTGCTTTTTTTTCACAAGGGTTATTTAGTTACAACCCCCACCCTAATTTTTGTTTTGTGTTCATGGCGATGGCCGTACCGAATGCGGCAACCCGTTCACCTAGCGAAGCATCTCTCCTGACGAGTCTCCCAAAAGCTGCATCCTCCAACTTCCTGTCGGCATCGTGACGTGCGTCGAGATCTGTGTGTGTGTTGTAAGCAATGTCGTGATCCTTGCATGCAGCATCCAGGGGATTCACACCCTTGTCTCCTCTCTCCAGTCGCTGTTCGAGTTTGGTACCGGGGCCGCAGTACTGGTAACCTGGCAGGTGCATCTCGAAGGGTAGCTTGTTGATAATATCGTTCACGAGACCTCGACCCTCGGCTACATTCCAGAATTTGGGAGTCAGGGTGTTGATGATTTTGATAAGGTAACCTATACCTTTGTTGTCGTTGACAATGAAGTTGACAAGCTTGGTGATAATCATGTCCATGATGCCCACCTTCTCGTTGTGGAAGTTGCGATTGCCTGCATTTTCTTCGCCTGCGATAACCAGCAATCGATCTACAAGCTTTCTTACGTTGTCTACCCAAACAAACTCCTTGGGCAAGGTGTTGTAGAGTTTGATACCGTTGCCAGTCTTGAGCTGGGTCCATTTCGGCTTGATGAGGTTCCTGTACTTTTCACCACTGCTAGATTTCACGCGATTCTGTGTTGCATCGTTGTCTTGGTACAGTGCGTCCGTCATGTTCAAAATTTCTGTGTAACTTTGGTAATCCTCGTCTGTATAATCTTTAGGTTGATTCTTAGTGATAAGTTCCCACAGTCCCACCGTGCCGGGATACCTGGTCCAGCTGTTCTTCTCGCCCAAATTGATTTTCACGTCGTCCCCCTCGAACGTGACTTTCGATTTTCCAATTTTCCAAACCACACCCTTATTATGTTCCACGGTCGGGTACAATCCGAATACCTCGTCTTTTTCTAATTTCCCAGTGCTTAGGTAATCCCTCGCCAACGGACTCAGCTCGACTAGCTTGTCCGAAGAGGTACTGCCTAGGGTCTGACGTCTCGGAGCCGGTGCGAGTTCGAACGGAGTAGTGTGAATGCTGGATATCGGTGTGGGTATGGTATAATTTCGAGCAGTGAGTGGCACAAGCTCGATGATTAACTCTTTGTTTTGCTCGGTGACGTCTTTGTTTTCTTTATCAAGTCCACTGATGGCATTGATGATAGGTTGGTCCTGACGCTTTTTCTCTTCGTAAATTCCACGATTCTCGGATTTCCAACCCTTAAACCGTTTTGCCAGGTAGCTACACAGCTTCAGGTTTTCGTCTGCAAGTTTGCGTTTATTTTTTTTGCGTGTAGATATTTATAATAGGTCAAGACGTTTCTTGTAACGTTTAGAAAATTATTAATTTTGTTTCTATATTTTCCATTATTGGGTTTCCTCGTCATGTCTATTGTGACAAATCCGAAATCATCTTGGTTCCAGCATGAAGAGCAAAATTTAGAAAACTGATTGTAGTTTATGTCCCCACCTACATAATCATCGTAAGCGTGTTTTAAATTGGTGTAGTCTTGACGGAACAAACAAATGAAATTACCATTGTCTCGGAGTATCTGCTTGGGGATTTTGGAAAAAGTCTGAGCAAGGTAGAAGCAGTCCATGCCTCTGTGCCGACCCTGAGTAAAAAAATTGCGAATTTCATTCTGGTTCTCCAGGATCACATCGTCAAAAACCACCACCGAATTCTCGAGACAGCAGTCTAGTGGTATCACTTCAGAAGCAAATATAGCTATGCCTAGTCCCTCGTACAATTTCGACAGCTGTCGATACTTCGGTTGCTCCAAACTTTTGGAGAAAACATACAGGTGTCTGTTCTTCCAGTTTAACCAGTTGGGTGCAAGAAGAAAATTATCAATAAGTAACGTTGTTTTTCCACATCTAGAAGGTCCAACAATGAGGCAGCGAATGTTGTCGGGTAGAAGCTCGCCATTTTTCCTATCCTGACGTTCCGATGGAAAATCTGGCAGTCGCCGTACCACATCCCAAGCACCCGTTACACAATCACCTCGTTTGCGTCGATCCAACTTTTTTTCTCGAGTCCCAGCCATTTCACCAACAGTTTGTCACCTTTTCTACGTAATACTTTTTCAATAAGATACGTGTCGGGGTATTTTGTTTTAGAAAGTTCCTCTTCGTAAAATCTTCCTTTCAGAATTTCGTCTCGATTATCTTTTATTATATACGTGTGACGGTTTCCGGGTAAGACTCGAACTACGGTGAAAAGTTCCGTACTCCAATTTTTAGTGAAGCCTTTTTCAAACGCACGCTTAAATTTACTGATTCTCACCTGATCTCCAATTTTGTATTTCGGTTTCTTGCTTGTAAATTTGTACTTTGGGCAATAAACCGTAGAAATTAAACGCCGCTCGTCAGATTTGTTAACGTCAGCTGGTTTCATGTTTATCGTGGGATGCAAACTGTGATTATAGCTGTTAACAAGTTCCGGAAGCATGTCGAGCCACTTGTAATTCCCCTGAAGCGTGAATTGTTTCCACATGCGTGTTTTGACAGTTCGGTTGAAACGTTCCACTATACTGGCTTTGATGTGACTAAAGATGGAGTAATGTTGAATATTTTGTTTTTGAATAAATTGCCGAAAGACCGAGTTGTAGCATTCTTTTCCGTTGTCTGTTTTAAGAAATCAAGGTCGCCTGCCACTTTCATCGAAAATAGTTTTGAATTCTTCCATTACACAGGTTCCTGTTTTTGCCTTGAGGGGTAAAGCCCACGCAAATTTTAAAAATGTGTCTATAACGATGAGAAGATACTTGTATTCCTTGTTGATTTTATGTAAATTTTTTAAGTTGCCACTATTCATTTCCACAAGGTCAGCTTCCCACAGGTCGTCTGTGCTTTTGGTCACTACCGCCAATCGTTTGTAGTTCGCCGTGCAGGTTTGTGCAGCTCGTTCACAATAGCCTGCCTAGACATTGCGCGAAAATAAGAATATAGCTTGGATGGGATTTCTGGCCGCAGACAATGCCGGGTTTTCTATGTACAGTTTGTCACCTATTTCTATGTCGATAATTTGAGTGGCATCTTCGGCATAGACAGTTTCGCGAGTTTCGGGGTGGGTGAAATCGACCAACTCCACTCCTCTTATTTTAGGCTCGTCACCGATGTTCGTCACGGTCATGGTTGGGTAGTGGGTTGCGTGAGGCAAAGACCAGTATGAAACCTTGACGAACTGAAGTGTGCCAGCGATGAAAAACTGGTGATAGGCTTTGGCAGGAGTCAGCATGTAGAGTTTGGCACCCGGATGGAAGAGCGAGGAAAATTCCCTGTTTGGAATGCTGTACAGTTCGATGACAACAGTGGACTTGAGATTGTCGATGCTGGCGTTCAGGGTGTTTACATTGGTTCGAACCTCGCTCTCCACATCCTCTAATCTACTGTTCACCGATTCCAGGTGTTCCTCGATAGCACGGGCAACAGTGTCGTAATCGGGCTTGATCTTCACATCGACAATTAGTCTCTTGAATTTTTCGTTAACTCATGTAGTTGGGTACTGAAATTAGTTATGGCCGATTCCTGGCTCGCCTCGATGCTGCCAATTTGCTCTTTCACATTGGCGATAATCTGCTGTAGACTTTCCACGAGTGACAACTTGGAGCTCTGGGTTGCGAGGTCGTGGACCTGGGTTCTAATTTCCGCAAACAAGCCATGTAGCTCGCTTATGTTCTGGTTGGTAGGCAAGGTTGCAACAGACTCCCGAAGCAATTCAATTTCGGTTTGGATGTTTTTGATGTCGTCGGATTTGAGTATTCGGTTGAGAGCCCTCTTCACGCTTTTCAATTACTGCGAGGTAGGCAGGGTGGCCACCGTGTTTTGGAGCGACTCCAAAGCTTTTTTCATCGCGTCCAACTCTGAGGCAGCAGCAGCAGCGCGTATGCCTTCTTGTAATTGTGTTATGTCGTCCTGGGTGGGGGTGGATTGTTATAAAGTTTCCAACTTAGTCTGTATGTCGTCGATCAAGTGATGAAAATGCGACAACTCTGATTCGGTGTTTAGATTTTCAAACTTGGTGATCTGCTGTTGGACGCTGGCCAGAGTATCCCTGATGCCAGGCAGTTTGGATTCCAGTGCTTCGTGTACGTTTGCCAGATCATTTCTAATAACAGCAAGAGCATCCTCAATATGCGTTATGGTGCCTTGCAGCTTCCCGAAATCTTCGTAGGTCTCAAGTTGAAGTTTTATGTTGGCAATGGCATTCATCTCGCTGGACGAAGGTAGATTGTCGATGAAGTCCTGTAGCGTTTGGAGTTTAGTTTTGACTTCGTTGATGGCTGCATGCAAAGTGTCCGTTTGAAGCTCAGCCTTGATGCTTTACAACGTAGGAATTTCGAACGATTGAAACTGTTCGTGCAATTTGGCAATACTGGCATTCACGCGATCGTAGTCATCTTGAGTCTTGATGCTCTGGATAATGTTTTGCAGTTCAGTCTGGATGGTGCTTGTTTGGTCTTGCAAGTGTCGCTTCAGCTGTTCCACGTCAGAAGTTTGCGCTTGCTGCAGCTTCACAAGTTCGTTCTGAAGCTTGTCTACACTTAGTGCAAGGTTCTCGAGGTTGTCTATTGACGCGGGGTGTCAATTTTGAGTACGGGGTCCAGGCACTGAGACTGTAGGCTAGCTATCTCGGTCTGGAGGCTAGAGTTGAGCGTGGACTGCAGAGCTTGCAGGTCGCTTCGCAACTTCTTGACCCTGACGTCGAGCATGAGTAGCTCGTCGCCGTGGTCGTCGCGCTTGGTGTGACCAAAGATGTCATTAGGCATTGTTGCTACGGTTATTTATTATAGGGTAGGTGATTTTCATTTCTATGAAAAGAGGGATGATTTTGTCATAGTCGTCCAAGAGCTCCACGTACAGGCGATCGCCAGCAGACACATCGTATGTTGTAGTCGTATCCATCCTATCATGCTTGATGCGATAGATGTTCTTGCCAGAGGAAACCTTGGCCTCCCCTTTGTTCTCAGGGTTCATGTTGAACTGCAGCTTGCCGGAGATGGGGAACCGGTAATAATTCAAGTTGTTGTTGAATACATAGAACGTTTTGCTCACATCCTCGTCGTACTGGGTCAAAATGCTATTCAAGTGTATAATTAACAGACCGTTAAGTTTAGATAGCATGGAAGGCAGGAGTTCGTTGAAGCTAGGCTGGACGGGCACTTCCATAGCTTGCTTCCTGAAGCCAAACAGATTCATAGGCATTCTTATTTTATAGAAACATTTCTAGCTATAAGGTTAAAATTGGCCGGTGAGGAATTCCATCGTTCAGCTACTGAAAAAACAGAAAGTATGTTGTATAACTTCCGCTATCCAAGGCCTACCTATTGTTCATCTCTCATTCTGTCAACATTGTTAGCACGCAGGAGGACGAAATTGTCGTTTCTAGATGTCCACAGAAAAATAATTTTCAAATACGATAACAGAGAGAGAGAGCACAGTCGCTTTTCGATACCAAAAACTAATTGCTACAATACAATAAGTATATATTTACAATTAATAGCAAAATATTAATATTTATTTAACAACATCTATGAATTTGTTTCGAACAAAGCATGTTATAGAAACATTGCCAGCCGTAAGTTCAAAATTTGGCCCCCTCTTCCCCCAAATTACATACATGTGGAGGACCCGTGGCGTTACAAGAGCCCTGCCTCCCAATATTGCTTAAGAGGTTTGGTTAGCATGCAATAGATCAGTATGCTAGAAAAATAGAGGAGAAGAGGGTGGTAACAAGAGCACCACCACTATTGCCAGTTAGCGTCACCAACTCTTCTTCTTCTTACTGCATACTTATCATCGTAGAAGGCTACGCTGTCAACTCCTATTTGTAGGTTAGCTTCGCCTGTGAAATATCATATAGCAAAATATTTAAAAAACAAAAGGTTTGTGAAGCAACTAGTCAGTGTTGCCAACTCATATTTGTAGGTTAGCTTCGCCTGTAAAATATCATATGGGGAAATTTTCTTGGGGTGGGTTGGCAACACTGCGGCTCACTTGAAGTTGGTCAAGCGGCCAATGCTCACTACTTACGCCTGACGTATAGCATAAATAAACGGTTAATATGAAGTTCCAAATTAGTAATAGGATAACAGAAACGGAAAAATGGGACAAAAATATTTCATGAAATTTTGGGTCGTTCGCGAGCGGCGACTGATTCAATTTCTCCATGGCCAGTCGAAAGTCAGTCCAAGCTGGAAGAATTACATTTGAAAAATTCACAGAGGTATTAAAAAGTGGAGAAATTGCTCGAATAGCTATTTCTGTATCTAAAGCCCTAGGAGTATGGATGATTTCATCATCAAAATTCAATTGATTAAAATTCTTATAATTACAGAAAAAGGATGTTCCTTCAGACATTGTTATTGTTTTGTGTGTATTTAAATTGCCGTTTAAAGTTTGTGATTGGAGGAATATTCCTGTGCCGGAAACTATCACTCCTGTTCGAGTGCGAACTTTCGTGAGGTGCCCCCCCACGTTGGATTTTATTTCTGTGGAACAGGAAATAGTGGAATTATGAAATAGAATATTTGTTAAGCATTTAATATTATCGTGAATTGAAAGCTCCGTATGAATACAAACGTAAATAAAGGAATTAAATTTACAATGACTGTCAAGAATTTCTACGATTTGGGTTTGACCATTATTTTCCATTTTATACGATAATTGGGGAACCTTAACCCGGAACCATTTATTATCAACAAAGGTGCCAACATTGATAGTCCGAAAAACGGGAGAAATAGCGTTACGAGGGAAATTTGGAGTTTTTAACAAAATATGAAAAGAATGAGTGGATAAGTCATAATTGACAAGGTAGACATTGGTTAAAGCGTAAAAGAGACCAAGGTCTTAAAGTCAGAATGAAGACTCAAAAAATCACGGAGCCAATCGGGAGAAATCATATGATAAGAAAGTTTATTCATCGATAAATCGGTTAACATAACATCAATACGGGTAAATAATTCTGAAGCGTGCTGAAGTGCCATTAGGTTAGGGTTACCAGATCGCTGTAAGGGAAATGTAGGACATGCTGTCCCAAAATGTAGGACATTAAGCCAAAATGTAGGACACAAAACATTCTCAATAAATAATACATATTTCTATAGAGCACGTTAGAAAGTAGTTGAAAAATTACACTTTTCAGTTTTAAAAAAATTAATTCTTAATGAATTTTTAAATGCAAAATGTCAAGACTTGCAATCATACTAATCAATGCACCTCTTACTACATGTATTAAGTGGTACTTCTCTGAGGAGACAATTTTTATCAAAATTTCAGGTTTAGTCAAACTATATTTATGTTAGAGTGGACAGTCAAAATCTTTGAAATTATAGGGACCAGACTTTATGAAAAAATAATTTCTCTCGTTAGTCTGTTGGGCTGATGGTAATAAAAGTACTCTGAACATTTGAATTATGACCTGTAATGTTTAACAAATATTCAGCAATTACCGTAATTTAAAATTCGAGAAGTTTGAAGTTCGAGAAGTTTCATCTTGGGTAGTCTTTAGTTCAATAACAGCGTATCGTACCCAAGGTATTGGGCAAGAAGTATAAAGTCTTAGCATAGCAGGTATCAGAGAAAGGAATGCTGAATAAGTAATCAGGCAAAGGTCGGGTGATTGACTTGGAAGGCGTATGTGGCATGAGTGTTGGAATTGTCAGGAGGTGTGATCAGTTGGCGAGAATACGAGAGAGAGTAAGGACTACGGATTGTGAGAGAGGAGCAAAGTGGGGAACGACTATTGGACGATGGTGTGTGACAAGAGACAAGTGATAGTTGAGAGGACAAGCTAGGAACAATCTCCATATATTTGTAAGGCAAGTGATATCCTTTCCTTAACCAATCCACATCGGTTCAGTCATGGAGAGTATAAAACCCATATTTAATCTAAGCTAATTTCTATCGCCATTCCTTTAAAAGGTAACCTCTTGCATTTATCACATTTAGGCCAAGCGAGTGATAACCATCTGAGAGATGAATGAGGAATAGCTACATCACCCAATTCAATCTAGAGGTTCTTGGTTCGATCCCAAACGCAGCATGGGAGTTGCGTTATGTGGTGGAGGCTGCTTAGGGCTTCTCATCCATTTTTTTGCAAATGCGATGCAAAAACACTGAAGTACGTGAAATACTGCGATTTTCATCTATTTTATCCCGAAATATGATGAAAATAATAGAGCCTTCTAGCTTTTCAAATTACGTACGTGCGATATGGCGCCGGAATTTTCACTTGTTAGCGCTTCACGTTGTGTTAATTATCAATTGTTACCAAAGATCAAGAAAAGAAAGCAAAAGGTAGGCCTAGCAATATGCTACGCGGTAAGGCGCAAATAAATAAGAGTAGAGTTTTAACTAGGTTATTCGGCGATTGGCTTGTGAAAAGATGAGAATTAACGTTAGGATGTTGCATAAAGGTTGGTTAAATATTTTAAAGATGTGTTCGGTACTGTCGTCACTCTGTTACGCGATTGTTGAACCTAACTTATCAAATTTCCGGGAGAGTAAACAATTGAATTGCTAATAATGTCCTGTCAAAGTCACGGGGGGATGAGAAAAGAAAACAAGCAACTTAGTGCTAATTTTAAGCTAATCAAGCATTTTTCCTGCGCATAGGCTAATCATAGAATCATGGCGCAATCTAGATTTATTCACCCCGACATTCTCGAAACTATCCAGTTTCAAGGTAACATTCACGAGGATGTATTAAAATTCATTGACAAATTTGAAAGTTTAGCTATTCTTAATGAGTGGAATGACTCAAAGAAAAGGCAAATGCTACCGGCATTTTTGGCTGATTCAGCATTGGAATGGTTCAATACTTGGAGTCGAACTCAGGAAGCACAGGATATAGATTTTGTAACTTTAAAAACTAAAATTGTGGAAGAATTTACGGAACCGGGGGACACTTTTCAACTAGAAGAACAAATCAGATTACGCTTCCATCAGGAAAATGAACCTGTTTCAAAATGTGTGAGAGAAAAACAGTTATTGTTATTAAAATTAGATCCTGCCATGGACATTAGTGAGCAAATTAAGCAAATAAGCGGGGGTTTACAACCTAACTTTATGAAAGAAGTTTATAACAGGGAATATGATTCAGTGCATGCAATGTTACGAGACCTGAAAAATGTTGAACAATTCAAATATCTTGTGCAAAAACGTAAAATTCTAGAAACTGAATGTGAGACAATGAAAGCTCTGTCGTGTTCTGAATCGAGTCGAGCCTACATGCCGACTCAGCAAGCTATCACGTTGCAGCGCACGGTCAATGGTCATGTTGACATAAGTTATTCTCAGGCTAATCAGGAGATCGAGGAAAGATTAAATGCACTGCAACAAGACCTTGATCAATTACAGTCGAACACGGGACTCCAGCCTCATGAGTCAGATTTAGTTTTGCAATTTCAGAATCTTGAGGCTAAAGTAAATGCACTTGCAGAACATCGGAAAAAACATTCATTCACTGAGTCATCATTCTCATATACAGTTAGAGAAAATGAACATAGAGATAGAAACAATAGGAGAACCTATTATCATAATAGTAATCATAGAGCTCAGAATAGAAATACTTGGCATAACAACCACAATAATAATCTCGACACACAGTCGCAAAGCTCGCATAGGGGGCGATGGCGCAATGGCGGTAACCCTCGACTTCAGCGTTCGCATTTTTCATCTTCATCGCCGCGAACATTTTTGGAGCAACAACAGGGACGCGAAGATCCAAATAACCATACTAATCAGGTTGTAAATACAAATCATTCTACTTTTCGTAAGAACAGAAGCAATTTTAAACGAGTAAGACCTGCATATGACGGGGACCTAGGTGTAGGACCTACGGGGAAAACTCTAACGGTCTCTACTTTTCCTTCTGAAGATCTGATTTACATCAATGTGAAAGTAGATGGGGAAATTCGACAGTTCATCCTGGATAGTGGAAGTCAAATTTCGGTAACTGGAGATAAGAACATACCAGTCAATGCCAAGCGATTTAATATAAATACTGCGATTAGAGGGGTCACTAATAGTCAACTGACGGTTAAGGAAATTGTGTTACTACCATTTTCTATACATAACCAAACATTTGTTCATCCATTTAGAATTGTTAAGGATTTTAATCAAATTACTATATTAGGAAATGATTTCTTGAAGGGACAAAAGGCTAAGTTAGATTTTGAGGAAAATAAGCTTACATTGCATAGGTTTGGCACACCTCCTAGAAACCAAATTAAAAATGAGAATAAGAAAGCTTTTGACGTGTCAATCAAAGTTTCCCATTTATTACAGCATGTTTTGCAACCAGAATTTGTAGCTGCTAAAAAGATAAAAGTGAAACCCAGGACGCATTTGTGCATTCCATTGAAATTGGCTAATTCATATGACAAAGATAGGACACTCTTGGAACCGGACCTACAGTTTCCAGAGAAAACGGGATTGATGGTTGCCAGAGCAATTATTAATCCGGATTCGAATCTCATTTGGATCACAAATCCTTTAAATTATAATGTTACAATTAAGAAAGGCACTATTATCGGGAAAGCTGAAACATGGGATAGGCCAATCATGAGTAACAATAATGATGAGAATAAGGATGAGATTGGTGAACAGGCACAGGTTTTCGCGACGGAAGAGTCAGGGAACGTCAGTGACGCACGGGCGGACCCTAGTCGGTTTGATGTGAATCCGAATTTAGAACCACAGCAAACGGAGCAACTTTTGGCTGTTTTAATGAAATATCCACATGTTTTTGCGTGGTCAAAGGATGATATATGTAGAGCCACGAATTATAAACATAGAATTCAACTAAAAGATGACACAGAATTTCACTTAAAATCCTACCCGATTCCAGTTCACCTTCGTGATGAAATTAAAGATCAGATTGAGACTTTATTAAAGCAAGGTGTTATTTCTCCTACAAAATCACCCTTTAACTCTCCAGTTATCCTTGTAAAGAAGGCAAAGGGGGGTTATAGATTATGCCAGGATTATTGCAGACTGAATGTTTCGTCTGTATTTGACGCTCTGGGTGTGAATAACATCAATGAAATATTATACAATATGGGGGGCAAGAAATATTACTGTACGGCAGACTTGAAGAGCGGATTCTTTAATATTCCTCTCACCGAGGATAGTAAGAAATATACAGCATTTACAATACCAGGAATGTCACAGTATCAAATGAACGTCGTGCCACAGGGCCACGTCAGTTCATCAAGTGCAATGACTCGTTGCATTCACCTAGCGTGCTCAAATTTGGATCCCAATCACTTTGCGCATTATGTGGACGATTTATTTTGCTTCGGAAATACCTTTGAAGAAATGCTCGTAACTCTGGAGAAAATGTTACAATGTTTACAGGCTGCGGGATTGAAACTTGCGATAGAAAAATGTCACTTCGGCTACACTGAGGTTATTGCTTTAGGACATAAAATTTCGAAATTTGGCTATCGGATCAACGACAAAATCATTGATTCCATCAAGAAATATAAGACACCGACAACTGTGAAACAAGTTCGCACATTTCTCGGATTAACATCTTATGTCAGGAAGTTTTTAAAATCATATTCCGAGATGGCACTTCCCTTGCAAAAATTGATAGGAAAAAAGAAGAAATTTCTCTGGGGGGAAGAACAGCAAACTGCGTTTGAGAGGTTGAAAGAAGCTTTACTTACAGCTCCTGTATTAATGGCATATGATCCATCAAAAGAAGTAAGGGTATATACGGATGCAAGCAGTAAGGCTATTGGCGCGGTGATTTTACAACCGAATGCGAACGGTGATTTTCAGCCTATTTCCTATTGCAGTAGAGTTTTAAAAGACCATGAAACTCGACTTTCAACCATCGAGCAAGAATTGTTGGCAATCATATACGCATTTAAGTCATTCAGATTCTTTTTACTTGGGAGACATTTCGAATTATTTACCGACAACCAAGCAATCACATTCATTCGCTCCTCAACGCAACTTTCAAACAAATTATTTAGATGGTACACGTTGATGGCCGAGTTCGATTTTACGCCAATTCACTGTAAAACTACACAAAATATGGCGGATGCTATAAGCAGAGAGACAGAACATGATCCGCAGGGTGAAGACGAGGAGCTTCCAGAGCCACGTACATTGTTATTGTTAGATGAGACAATTGATGTTGCTATACACCAACGAGAGGATTCTTTTTTTGGACATATCATCAATATTTTGGAAGGAAAAGAAGAGGAGGGGGGCAACAACCCACCCAACCCCTCCCTGCAGAGGCAAGCTTGCTATTACGTTATGGAAAATGGACTTCTTTACAGACAACATAAACTGGGGGCTACGACAAAAAAAATATTATGCATACCAAAGTCACTTCGCAACACTGTCATTGAGACATTGCATAGTTTACCAGCTGGAGGAGCGCATTATGGCTTCACTAAAACATACAAAAATGCGTTGGATAGGATTTACTTTCCATTCATGAAGAACCATATTCAGAAAATGGTCAAGGAATGTGTAATTTGTCAGCAGAATAAGCGCATAAAAGGGGCGCCATATGGAGAACTTTTAACGTTCAACTCACAGAAACCATTCTATAGAATCGCTTTAGATTTTAGCGGACCGTATCCACCAAGTGGTTTGCTCCGCCATAAATACATACTAAGTGCAATCGATCATGGTACTCGATTTTTAATTGCTCAATCAGTAGCAGATACTTCAAGTGAGACAGCAGCTAACTTCCTTTTTGAAAATGTAATTCTACGCTTTGGATGTCCTTCTCGTATAGATACGGACAGAGCTACTTCATTCACAGCTAGTTTATTTAAAGAACTATCGGAGAAATGTGGAATCCATCTTAAATTCGCTCCAGCAGCTAATCACAATTTAATTGGATTATTGGAACGATCACATGCTATTTTACAGGGACTTATGAAAAACTTCGTGAACTCAAAACACACAGATTGGCTTTTATACTTGCAATCGGCCGTGTGGTCGTACAATGTTAATTACCAGGAGAATTTGAAGAACAGTCCATTTTTTCTTCTTCATGGATTTACGCCTAGATTAGTCTGGGAGAGCGGACTACATTTAACGCCCAGTGTGAATGTAAACAACGAGATGAGATTCAAGATTCTCGAAAAAGCACGAGCAGCAGCTTATGAGTCTTTACAGAAACGCCACTGACAAGCAAAAAAGTACTACGATAAAAGTCATCAGTCCATTGAATTTACGCCAGGAGAATTGGTTCTAGTATACGATGGCAGTCATCGTGTACACACCGCTAAATGCTTCTCGGGAGTATTTAAAGGACCTTGTAAAATTATAGCAAAGGAAAATCCCAATGTTTACAAAGTGGAATATAAGACAAAACGAGGACAGACAATCGTGGACTCAATTTCGGTTCAGAGATTGAAAAAATACTATGCTTCAGCACACGGTAGCGGCGATGAGAATGTAAATGGTGATGATGAGACTGAAGAACAGGAACAGTCAGGAGTGAATGAGTGAGAACATACCTTTTACCCTGTACGTAACTTCCTTTTCAGTACTCTGATGCACTAAATAAATTTTACATCTTGCAAATATTTTTTTAAACTAACAAACACTAAAATTATGTGAAATATTATTGTTTAGCCCTTAATAATTGCACGGCAGTGTAAAACTAGTTATTACCACACTAAAATCATTAGTTTTAAATCGTAGTCATCGAGGTTTCAT